>NC_046184.1:101133791-101758791 GCF_011004875.1 Balearica regulorum gibbericeps
TTTTCCAGAGAAATCACATTCTGATTTGAGAGAATTCATTTCTTTTGGCCTTTGGGGGAACACTGCAAGTCCCATGTATTTGTTCAAGTCTTTACCTAGCGAGAGCAGAATCCCTTCTAGGCTTTGTCAGGTTCATGCTGATCTTGCAACATCTGGCAGTGTACAGCCACATTGTTCACTTATTTTTAATTTTGTACATCAAGTAATTTTAACCCAATCTTTTGAAGAACACTGTAAATTCCTTTAAAACAGGAATTTAAGAGAAACCTTCAAGTAATATTGAGTCAATTACACAGAGTTAAAATATAACATGTTGAACAACAAGAAATAGTTTAGTATTAAACAAGAATATACAACTAGAAAGTTAAGGTGAGGTAAAGCTTAAGAGACAGGAGTGAAATGCTGTGTAGGTATGTGAACCACCTCTAATATTGACAATATGATCACAAAAGACATTAATAGGTAAGGCATCCCAAGTGGCACCAAAAAAAAAAAATTATGCATTTGAAATATGAAATCTTATTATTCAGGAAAAAGTAAAAAGGAATAAATTAAAAAACAAAAAAAAGGCTGCAGAGGAAGAGAAAAACAGATTTAAGAGTAACCCTTCCATTTTGAACAGCCACAAATATTTCAAGCACCTACATCATAACTGCTCACATAATTAATTCAGTGGAGCAGTCAGAAACAGCAATACTGAGACAGCCACAGTGCAGCAGTCTGCACTTTGCTGTAGGGAAATTTTTCCTGAAGACAGATGCCACCCGGAGGAACAAAACCAGAAAAACAATCGGCTGCCTGACCAGAGGCAAGGCAAGGAGAGATTAGAACTGCAAGCCTCTCTCTCCTCCCGAGACTCCCAGCCTGCGTTCGCAGAACAAACCCGCACAGCAATTTTCCAAAGGAAGACAAAGCAAGCTGTACTCTGACTACGAGACGAGTGAAAGAAAAAGCAGACTGGCCTCTAAAAAAGGGCTGCAAGAAGAAAGTGTACATGCTTCTCCTAACAGCAAGCACAACCGTGAATGCTACTTTTCAGTTGCCTAGGATCACACCAGTGTTCAGTGTGTGCTGGTAAGCCAAAAGACAGGGGTTTTTGCTCACTAACTGTAATTTTTTAAGTGGATTGTCAGCAGTGATTCTCTATTTAGGAAACCTGTGTTCTCTCAGCTGAGAAAATTATGCCTTCTGAGGAAGAGAACTGTTTGGGCCATGTCTGTAACTCCCATGGAGAGCTGAGCATTTAAACTTAACAGCTGATAAGCAACCACAGACATGACAGCTTCATTTTCTTTTTACGTTCTTAAACCGTATGTTAATGCATATTGGGAAATTTAGAACTATCTGGAAGGGTAACTAGTTCTGTTAATTAAGCTGTCCAAGTATGGACATGGAAGATATCCATGAGGCTTTAATGTAAAATTTCATACTGCAGGACTACTCTCTTCAAATGCGGGCACTATGGCCAGAAACAAGAACTGGGGATCACAGTGCTTAATCCTAGACAGTGAACTCCACACAGCAGCTCCAAAGTGCAGAAGTCATCTATCCAACTCTCTAGACCTCACCAAGAATACCAATAGTTACTTCAACATGACATTACTGACAATGACTTCAACATGACATAACTATGAGGACAGGCTGAGAGAGTTGGGGTTGTTCAGCCTGGAGAAGAGAAGGTTCTGGGGAGATCTAATTGCGGCCTTCCAGTACCTGAAGGGGCCTACAGGAAAGCTGGGGAGGGACTGTTTACAAAGGCAGGGAGTGATAGAACAAGGGGTAATGGCTTTAAGCTGAAGGAGGGTAGCTTTAGATTAGATATTAGGAAGAAATTGTTTCCTGTGAGGGTGGTGAGGCACTGGAACAGGTTGCCCAGAGAGGCTGTGGATGCCCCCTGCCTGGAAGTGTTCAAGGCCAGGTTGGATGGGGCTTTGGGCAACGTGGTCTAGTGGAGGGTGTCCCTGCCCATGGCAGGGGGGTTGGAACTAGATGATCTTTAAGGTCCCTTCCAACCCAAACCGTTCTGTGATTCTATATTGTGGGGAAAGATCATGAGGCTTCTCAGGTACTGCAGCTGCAGTGTCAATGACCTAAACCAGACACCTGTGGCTTGACTCCAGTCCCAGAACAATCAGCTAGAAATAGTTCTGAATGCAAGACAAGCCTTTAAAAATCTCTACATTCAGATGTGCAGCATGAAAAAACAGGAAGGATGGCAAAATCAAATAGGTTGCAATGAGTAAGAATAACCTAGACTGTGTTAGTGAGAATTGATAAGGAAAATAAACATCAAAGATGAAGAATTAGAGTTGTTGGAGTTTTTTGGTATAGCAGGGGGGTTTGTTTATGTTGTTTGGTTTTGTGGGGTTTGGGGTGTTTTTTTTTTTTTTTGTTTGGTTTGTGGATTAGGTTGGGGTGGGGTTTTTTTGGAAGAAACAACAACTCTATGTTTCACTTTAAAACAACATATGCAATCCTCAGAATAGCTCCCTGGATCTGACACCAGTAATCTGAATTGGGATGGCTGATTGTGCATTGCTGTAATTTTTAGAAGACCTGAAAAACATGGCCAAGTACTGTTGAGATCAGATAGTCACGTGACTAGAGACAAAAGAACCCAAACTGACAAGAATAAATTAAGACTAATTTTATCAATTATGTCCAAAAGCTCCAGAACTGGTTGCTACTGACTATCTCAAACAATAAAAATGTTGGGCGTGTGTGTGTGTGTGAGAAAAGATGGGAGGGATGCTATAATGAAATAGCTTGACCAAGGTCACATGGGGGGGGGGGGGTAGAAGAAGACACAATACCAAACCAAAAACAACAACAAAAAACACCCAGCACCAAACCAAAAGAAAAAAAAAAAAAACCAGCAAAAAACCCACAACAGAGCTGGAGGCAGAAGCCAGCATTCCCAATGCCCAGTCAAGGTGGTGAACCTGTCTTCACATTCCTGATGACTCTAGAAACAGAAACACATGGAAAACACAATGATTCTTTTGTTCTAATCCAAGGGGTAGTATGCCAAAAAAAGTCTCCAGTGCCACAAGTTGGAGTGTGTCAATAAGCTGGTTTAAATAGCTATGTGCTTGCAGCTGTACAAAATAATTCAGATTAGCTTTGTCCTTTATAAAACCAGATTACAGTCAAAAAGCTGTTGACTGTTCTTTTACATAGACAGTTACTGTATGCCCTTCAGAGTAAGTGGTTATCATAAGGCAATTTGTTTGTATGTGAAGACCCGTCTTCTCTTTTCTAACACCCAGTCAGGACAGGCCCCACTGTCATGGCAAAGCAGACAGTCCTTTCCTAAACCACTACAGCCTGAATAATTTACCCACTAAAGAGGACTCTCTACTGAATGTACTTGAACAGATTTTGCTACACCAATTTCTAATTAATTTAACATTTTGTTTTGCCCTTAGAAAGGAAAACGTCAAGCATCAGTACACAAAACCTCCTCTTCACAACCCTGATAAGAGATTGATTTAAACACACAGCAGAATGGTAATAAATGTCGAAAGTTTTTCTTAGTGTTCAAAATCCAATGTGCAACGGAATCTTTTTGCAAAAGTTGCTGGTTTATGCTGCTGCCTGAAAAAAATGTGAAATGCAAGAAACAAAGAAGTTAAACATAAAAAGAATCCATATTATAACCTAAAGCAAGCTAGTGAAAAAAGAGCCCATTCCAGTGGCAGAGAACTCAGAATGCTAGCAACAGTTCAAAGTGCATGGTTTGCACGTCTGCAAACCAAAGAATAAAAAAAGCAGAAAATTGTATTTGTGTAAACTCAATACATTTTACATTTTGTGTGATCACGATGAGAGTAGTTATACAGCTTCAAAGCTCTACTAGGAATCTAATAAGAAATATTAGCCCTTTGGGAAGGAGCAGATTATATAATGGACCACTTTATCCGGGACCAACCCTGTGAGAATCTCAATGACTAGAACAACAAACCTAGCATTTCAGAGTTCTGATAAGCAAGCCTCTCCTGAATGACTGAGAGTTCAAAATGAAGACAAACCTGAGAAACTTCTGGCAGTGTCAGTGCAAAAGAAATAAATTCTATCATCACACTACAGGACAAAGTTTTAGATATAGAAAACTCTTTGATTAAAGTAGCAAATATTCAATTTATAGAGCTCAGTCGCATACAATGGCTTGGCACTCATACTACGGAGCATTCAAGGTATCACAGGCATACAAGAATGCCTAGAACTTGAAAATGTAGCAGCAAAGTGACAATCTTCAGAAGAGCTGTGCTCAAATTAAAAAAACTTGAAACCCAAAAGCCTCTTTTGAAA
Organism: Balearica regulorum gibbericeps; assembly: GCF_011004875.1. Taxonomy (NCBI): domain Eukaryota; kingdom Metazoa; phylum Chordata; class Aves; order Gruiformes; family Gruidae; genus Balearica; species Balearica regulorum. The sequence goes on from NC_046184.1 coordinate 101,138,103, forward strand.
GTCTCTTCCTGAAAGTCATGGGAGTTTAGGTCAAAAAAATGGCATGGAGGCTAGAGAGGCATTTGGTGACAGCCTAACCATCTGCTTATGCACCCTGTGACCTCACCATTGGCTCAGGAAGGGGGCTGCAATTTGAACAGTTGACCCTTTCCCTCCTCCACCTCTACATTTCTCAATCAGTTTGAGGGACTGTGTTGTCATGAGGAGGGCAAGATCATCTTGCTGCTCTAACTGAATAGGATTCTTCTCTCTTGTAGGATACGTTTCAGCCATACCGCCTCAGAGGCAAATGATAACAGAGCTAGCAGAGGACACATCTAAAAGCAGGAGCAACAGGATCTCTAATGCACCACAGGCTTGGACTCTAGTGTTAAAACTCATAAAGCAATCTAAATTTTTATCTGGAAACCCGCAGTTCCACTAGTCCCGTGCCCACAAGCCTTCACAAGAGCACATCTAAGTGTATTTCAGCTGATTTAAAGATTCATATCTCTGCATGTCATATTCACTAATTTTTGAAGCTACAGCATGGATCTCAATTGAAATCTGTGTTTGCAAGTGCCAATATGGTGGTGCAAAATCGTTCTGAAGACATCATCACTTCTTAGAAATGTTCATCTTATTTCAAGAGTAGCAATATAAGTTTTTTTCCACTGCGAGGCTCTGCCTCAAGGCACTAGGTACTATTGTTGAAAATTTGTAATTTCTATGTAAGGAAGAAAACATAGTTTCGAGTAATTAAAACAAAGCCTCTTGCTAGTATGTTCTTTCATTACTTATTTCAAGAAGTCTTTAATGGAAGCTGCCAAGTCTTTACTTCTACTATGTCACTGGTCTTTCGACAGAAATTACCAAAAGTCAAAATTCAGACCCCAAGTCTGTTTTGTGCAAACATACAATTGGAAATTCACACTGGTCTCTTCTGGGTGTACATTACATGTTCTTAAAGAAAAAAAGATGAGGAAGAATATAACCTGATGGAATTTAAAACCAAAAGTTGTCAACAAAATGTTCCTGGGAAAATCATTCTCCTATTAGTGTTGGAAGGAATACTAAGAAGCTGCCACTCACTGTTTATAGTGTTGGTAAAGTGTTTTAAAATATAAGTTCCTTTTCATCTTTATAGAAATTCCAACTAGTATTAAAATCATGTTACAAAACTGCATAATACAGCCCCACCTACCTCAGAAGCTCTTTCTCTTATTTTACCCAACATGGAGCCTTTTAGTCCAGAGGTTCACAGACTTGTCAGCAGTGGTACATGCATTACACTCAGTACACAGCACAATTCCCAACAAAAGCATCTCCATGCCAGTGATCGGTAGTTAACGCTAATCAACAGTTGCTGTAGCCAAACTGTAGATGCGGCAGCTGCATTTCCTCACCCACTGTTCTACTTTCAGCAGCTGCTGCGACCATCCTGGCACAGCCAAGACCTGCATTTGCTGCTCAGAACCAGAGTGAAGATCTGCTCCCGGTGTCAGCCAAAGATCACTCTCATCAGTGAGCAGAACATCCCTGCATGCAGATGGGGAGGCAGGGTTTGGCTCAGATTTGTGAGGCTAGGGAAGATGACTATAGGTACAGCTCCATGATGGAGTAAAAGGACATAGGTTAAATGACAACAGGAGAGGCTACGTGACAAATGGTGCACGGTAAGGGGGAGGGGGAAGACAGAACAAAGGTTCATCTTCCATACTCAGGCAGCTGTAGCCACTGCCATTAATCACAGCATCCACATCTACCACAAGATGATGTACTACTGCTACCAAGACAGTATTCTATCAGAACACCTAAGTTAGATTCCACTTGCATTCTTGCATAAAATGTATCAAAATAAGCCAATTATATACTGAAAGTTCATTAAATGCCAGTATCGCCTCCCTCCCCACACAGCAGGAAGCTAAACAGGCCAATTACAAGTAGATGGGGAGGTGAGTTTAATTCCTTTGCAGGAAAGGGGGTGTGTAAAACCTTGCTTATGTACAGAGTGAAGAAAAGTTTGACTGATTACAATCAATAAGCTTTATTGTAAAATTTCTTATGCAACACGATCAACGAGGGGGTGGGGAGAACATCAAACTTGACGTGAAAAGTCAAGGTGGACTTTCCTTGCTTCGCAATCTACAAAATAGACTGATAAGAGTTATTGTTATTTCTTTCAGTAGCCTTACTGACACTTTCTCTGAAATTACTATGTTCGTAACAGTATACACTCATAAAAGCATACAGTCCAGGAGGTGAGATGGTAGCATTAAGAAGCTATGCCAAAAATATAGTGGCACATTTTCTGTTAACGATTACACATTTAATTGTGTTACACGAGCTAATAAAAATACTTCATGTCAGTGAAAATGCAGAACTAGAAGATGAAAGCAAACACAAATACCAAACCAAACAGATATCCTTGAAAATCATTTATTTAGAAAGAAGAAGTTGGGAGAACATAAATTCCAAATTCTAAGAAATACTTGTATACTTTACAATTTCCAGACAACTTAGGCATGAGTTATGCTATCCCACATAAATTATTTTCATCTTTCAAGACTCTGCCATAGAAGTCAAGCCAGCAAAAGATGCCTTTTAAATTATTAGCAAGTTTCTCATATAAGTACTAAAAAGTTTAGTTGCAATTTTAGATTTAAGATACAGTGTTTTACACCAGTCTCAGTTTTTGTATATGTATGCATACATACATTTCAGCACTATTTTTAAACTTCTCTTCAGTAAGAAGGGCCCCACTGATTTCTTTAAGAGATGTGCACTACAAAGTTCACATTTTAAATGTATCTAGGTCTGAACCTTAGCTGGTACTTTTCACCAGAACTCTGGAACAGATTGTGGTCCAAAACATAAAGAAAAATAAATAAACAAGAAAGCTTAAGAGTTCTGTATCTTTAAAGTCTTGTGGCACATATTTCCTCATAACTCTCATTTGGCCCTACTTCCTTGTTTGTTTTTGAAACAAACAGGAAGAAATTATGAACTTCCCCAAGATATTTAAGTGTGGCTGGGGCACAGAGGCAACATGTTGAAAAGAAAAGAAAACATCTGTATTTCCTTCCCATTCTCTTCCACCTGAAATAAATTCTTTGGCTGCAGTTTGTCTTCTTTTCTGGAAGCATTTACACAGTATCTAATGCTATCCACCGCCATGACTACCCCTGGGGCTTTTATGAGGGTGGGAACAATCAGTATAAGAATTACTACGGACATCAAAGAGACAAAACATTTATTGAAGAGGGAAGAGGAAGAGAGAGTGTGAGGTAACGAGGGTCCTACTGTATTTACCTTATGTGCCAAGCATGTGGACAGCAATAAAAACCATGTAGGGAGCAATTTTGGTCAGAGAAAGAACACGGCAGCCTAATGGGAGGCCTTTGTTCTTCAAAAGGGTCTCCTTTTCCCCTTTTGTGCTTCACTTAATTCATGGCATCTGAGCTGCTCTTGAACTTGACAGACAGAGAGAAGGAGGGGGGAGAGATGGAGAAAGGGGGAGACAGAAACACAAAGAAAGAAAAAAGAAAAAAGGACTTCAAAGAGTTTTCCTTTGAAAATTCAGTTGTGCTGTATGCATTGCTGAAGGTTTTAGATTCAAAAAAAGGGCAGAAAACATTTCATATAATTTCATCATGGGGATAAGTTGTTCAATGCTCTTATTAAGAAAGCTAGAAAAAAGGAACAGAACAAAAATTTTTAAAAATAACTCTATCTGAGCTAAGGAATATAAATAAAATAGAATTAGTCCCCCAGGTACTTTTTATTTATTTTCATGTTAAATCTTATTCTCAATGGATCCAAACACATTTATCAAAATCTTATCAAAAACATCTGGTTTGCAGTAGTAACCTGAAAGGCATACATTTTCTATAGAGCCCTATCAGAATTCCCAACACAGTGATTCCTGCTCGGACAGCAGCAGGAGAGCATCAGAACAGCCAGCGCCATCTGGGGGGCGAGCTCCCAGATGAGCACCCACCACATCTCTCAAGTCCAACATACGGCTTGGCTGCTTGATGCAAACCGTTCAAAAGTCACCATTTTCCGAAAAATTCTTTAGCGTTACTTACAATGAAAATCAACACACATTAATTCTTCAAAAGATGAAGTGGCTTGAACTTGGTTAGCTAAAGAAAAAGCATTAGGGTATATCTGAGACAAGCTTCCGAGTTTGCTCCCCTCCTCTTTGAACTGCTTGAGCATGCTCCAATAGCTCACTAACAGCAGTTAATATTAGCTCTCGTAATATATTCGGCTTTTCACCCTCTTTAAATATCCATGCCATAGGCACTATTTATATGAAATAATTCATAACTGCAGACTGCACTTTTCTCAAGCATCTTTTTTTTGTCCACCAGACCACCTCCTCCCCTCAATACTGCACATCAACTACCTACACGTAATTTATATATTCCTTTGTGGATTTTTATCTATGATGTATATACTGCAAACGTTTGCCAATAGCATTTGTAATAAAACATGAGACTGCAAAATGTAGAGATTTATGTGTCAATATCACAATAAATTATTAATAATTGTTTTAAGTTAATTCAATAAGATTTTTAAAGCATAAGGATCTTAAGTTGTCCCTCATCGACAATTAACCAGTCTCCTTCCTGATTTACATATTCTGACAACATAAGTGTCTACCTATAGCACACTATTTCCAGAGTGCAGAAAGTAACAGCAAATCCATAATGTAACCTTCCTACTTGATAATGCTCTTTCCATTACTTGACTATTCTAATTTGAGAACAGATCTTTTCTTCATCTGAACAAAAAAGGTACCCAAAATCAAAATTTTTAAATCCATTCCATAACTTAAAACACTTTTCTTCCTTTTTCAAATAGGACTAGAAGGTACATCCATTTTTAAGGGTATGTATTTTAATGAGCCTGTGCAAGGTTAATTTTATTTGAAAGTCCAAAGGCACAATTAGACTATGCAAATTATTCAAAAATGCATGCTTATAAACTGACAAGCAAATAAGTCTCCACAGATTGCCAGCGCAGCCATTGTCATAGCAGTCATTGTGGTTTATAAAGAGGTTTCTGTCTCACATTGGCAACATATTTATAACCTATTATGCTACCTGTAAGGTAACCTCAGAAGCACCATGAAATAAAATTGGTAGAAATGTTTCTTAATCATAGAAAACAAGCTTGTGATAAAGAACTATGTTTTCGAAAGTAATTGTGGTGGTGGGTTGTGGGGGTTTTTTTCCTTTTTTAAATGGGGGAATTCCACTGGAGAGAATTACAGAACCTGTACCTATTACATCAACTTTACAAGCTAGACTGAATGTATTTCAGATTATAGATACTGAGTAGAAGCGGAAAAAAAAAAAAAAAAAAGATGGAAGAGCTTACAGAGCAATTTAAGTAATTGAAGATAAAAATTCGATCTGTTTTGTTCACCAGGAGTGTCTCTGAGTATTAACTAAATTTATAAAACACTTTGAATACTGACAGTGTTGCATATAAAGCAGACAGCACTGGAATACTTCTAATGCACTAATTATAGAAATGCAAAATATTTGAGACCATTATTAACATAACTTTGGGTAAGAGTAGAAGAGTTGAATCCAAAGATTCTGCTGCCTTCTCTTACAATTTGTTTGCCTCCACACTTGTTTCTTTGCAAGGGGAACCTTTGCCACCCAAAAATCTCACACATACCTGAAGAGAACTGCAATCACAAGAGTCTGGTGATGCTGGACAGCATTTAAGCTCCTACAGCTGGCAAAGCAAACATATTAATGCCTACAAAGACTTCTGGCTGTTTCTGAGTATTCTCATGTATTTAGAAAACACACACACACACTAACATGTTAAAATTACATTCATTCTGCCAAAACCGTGCGTTTTGACCATCTTAAACATGTCTTCTGTGAACACCAGCTTGTCTGCTAAGTTTTCATATATTATGTTTGACCAAAGCTGCTCTTGTGTTTGGGACATTTTTAAGGATAGATGTTAACTATTCAATGCCTGTTACATGAGTCCATCTTACTGTCTTCTCAGAGCATTCCTATGATCCCTCTCCTGTGGCTCAGTTTCATGGAATTGCAGAAAAATTTCTAAATATATCTGCCTTTCTGTCAAATTGGCCAAAATCAACCAAAAGATTAGAAATTTCATCAGGGAAGTGGAAGCAAAGACACGCCACTACTTAAGAAATAAAGTTAAAAATTAACTCCTGCAATAAAAGCTTCAATTTGTATAAAATCTTTCTTCTGGCTTAAGCCTAATAGTTTCAACAACCAACTTCTGACAATTCTCAACCAAAAGACAGATGAAAAAGTAGCTTTACACAGCAGAACATTTCAAGTATATGGATAGAAAATACCAAATACTAGACCACCAATATTTATCGTGATGGTATTGACTGACAGAAGAGTCAAACCACTCCCTCAGTAGACTGGTCCTGAATCATTTTATCACATGCAAACTGGAGAACAAGGTGTTAAGCACAGCTTCTGAAGAAAAGACACTTTAGAGTGTAGCTATCCCTTAATATTTGGGGCAACAAGCAGAGTATAGTCATATACCACACTTGAACCAGTCATTGAGAAATAGTTTATAAAGCAACCCAGATAAAACATACTGTATTAATCCAACATACAGATCACAAAAGAGAAGTCATTCGTCATGACACTGACTGGAGGCAGCAGCTGTATTATTTTAAAAAGAAATCTCATTTGTTTATTCTGTTAGTGCAGCTTCCAGGCATATGCTCACTTAGCTTTCAGACAGGGAATATGTATATTGTATAAATAGCTTTCATACAGTCGTCTTTCTCCTGTAATTTGCACAGCAATCACCTGTCTACTTAGAGGCTTTCTATTCTAGAAGTCACTATGTAGATTATGTATTCTATCTTAAACTACTTACTTCCCTTAATTGTGTAAGTCCAGTGGGAATATTTCAGAAAATGTCTCCAGAAATGTTGCCACGCTACCAAAAATAGGTAATTGCTCAGATTTTTTTTTTATTTTACTTTAACATACATCAGATTTCAGGGCTATACTAGACCCATGGTAAGAAGTAAAAAAACCTCTAATAATAATAATAATCATAACCCCTCCACATTCTCATCCTCTCTTTACTTTTCTGATATTCTTTCCTAATCAAACCACAGCCCCAAAAAGATGACTGACTGTGAACTCCAGGCTTCCTACTGCTGTCCATAGAAAAAGCAAAACTACAAAAATCAAACCAGATCTGGAAGCAATCAGGCAAAACATTTATTCATTTCAAAGATACTTTACTAATATCAGATTGCTTCTTTAGAGAGAACCTCAAGCAGACCAGAAACAGCACTGTTATAAACTGAAGTAAACAGGGGTTATTACACAAAGTTCTTGACTTTCCATCCTCTCCTGATGTCTGTACACTTGACCTTACCACTGCATTTGCCTACCAAGTGGCAGCAAGAATCAATCTAGCGGAAGCTTGGTGATGGGCAGGTGGCAGCACAAATAACAGGAATATTGGATGGGCATGGAAAAATGATATCCTCCCTGTTCAGCAGCAACCCACACTTGTGTCAATTTAAAAAAAAAAAAAAATAATCCCCACAGAACTAAGGGCATAATACTGGTGCCACAGTTCCAAAACAGATAAGCCAGGCACCAAGTTAGCTGGACAAAGATGATGTGAAGGGACAAGATTTCCCCAAAGAGCAAATGCTGCCACTACTTCCCTCTGTGGCATCAGGGGAACGGGTTCCCTTAGCAGATATGGCGGAAAATCAACCCTGAAAAGAGGGACAGATTTCCACCTAATCAGCAAATTAAACCAGCTATATTTTAATTGTTCAATTACAAGACAAAACATTTGGGGAGGAAAGGTATAAAAACTAACAAAGGCAAGGGGATCCCTTTCAGCAGGGGCCACATACCAGATAAACCGTAACATGAAACTGCACTAGAGGTAACATTTCTGCAGGATTTAAGAGCCAGGGTGCTTATATGAGCCATAGTATAGATAAAATCCACCCTCAAAAAGAGGGAAAAAAAAGAAAGAGAAGTGACATCTTCATCAAATTCCAAAATACAAAATGCCCTCAACTTGTTTGGTACAAGACCCTGTAACATGACAAATTCTATCACTGCTTACCTTTAGTACCCCTAGATGTTTATATACATGCCTGTGTCAAACTGCATTTACCTGATAGATGGCATACATGCATGTCTTCCACCCACTCTCACAATATTTTTATAAAATAGTATGTTTCCTGGAGGCAGATCTGGGGGATATAATCTGTCCTTTTTTGCAGTTGAACAGAAGCATGCTTACACTTGCTCTACTTGCTTCCATTTTCTGCACTTTGTTAATTAGCAAGTCCTGAATGATCATGAGATTCTGTAGCAATATTAAGCCAGTCTAGTTATTTCTTCTTCTAAGATTTGTCAGTTCAAAAGTCAATATAAAAACAGCGTGGTCGAACAAGCGGTCAATGGCTATTCCCATATTTGCAATTTTTTCCATAAGGTAAGAATGTCTCAAAGAAGGACATGCTGTCTAGGCAGCTCAGCTTTTCTTATATGCGTGATCTTATCCACAGATAGACTTGCTACTGACAGTAAGGAAGTAGTACGCAGGGCAGCTGATGTATCAGTTATCCCTAAGCCAACAGTGCCCCCCACCTCCACCTTCGTGAGCTGTAAGCCCTCCCTTCTTTTTTTGGCCTTCCCATCCTTCTCTCACAGCAGCTGCTCCTACTGGTTGAATGATAGAGATACAGTACTACTTATACAAACATAGGATTAGATAGCACTTCTGTATCCCAAATAAGGTAAGGTTTGGTCCACATAGAGTACAACTTGTTGAGTAGTCTAAACTCTGCTGAGGAGTTTTTGTAAGCTTCCCAAATCTGATAAGGCAGAAAAACAAGGAACCATGTCCTTATCCTAAACAGTCAGATGAAGCTTATGAAAACAGTAGCCTTGAGACCTATAGCTTCAGTGTAATCCAAAAGCTTCAGTTAAATGGTTCTATAAAAACTATATATTTTTTTACCACATCTTGATAACAACACATTCTATTTTTTGTACTGGAAGAACACGATATCCCTGACACCTCCTTTAAAATTACTCTACCAGAAGAGTCTACCTCTTGTCTTACCATGACATGACTTCCATGGCAACTAAAAACACCCTTCATGCTTATTTTAGAGAAGCTGGGAGACTCATAAAGGAAACTAGAGTAGAGGGAACATCTTCCTTCATGACAAGGCTTTGTGCATCACACTCTAATGGGTATTTAAACAAAGACTGACTCATTTCCTCTCAATTTATTCAATCGTATTTTACTACTGAAATGGCAACAGCTAACATTTGACATCACCTTCATTTTAACGGCAACTGATTAAGATATCACAAATATATGATTATTGTTTCACAAAAGCAGCAGCTCATACCAGGCAGTTTACAAATGCCACCTAAGAAGAGCGTTCCTTAAGTCCTTCTGACAATAGGTTACCTTTTGCAATGCACTTTTGGTGACTCCTCACTTAGCTGTCCCCATGTATTAGTAACTGATTTGGGTTAATAACGAAAGATGCTTTTAAGAGCATTCACTATTAATTCAGTCAGAAAAGTATTCTGCTACAATAGCTTTTTTATCTGTATGGCATTTCTTTTTCAGGAAGCTGATGTAACGGAGCCAAAGCCTTCTTGGTAGCTGTACTTTTCTATTCTTACCAATTCTTCTTTTTGAGAATTCAAAACACAAAGATTTCTGTCATCAATGCTGGATTACTACATCTGTGATCTTTTAAGTGTTAGTGAGCTCCAAAATATCCAAGAGAACTATCCAAAGCTAACTGAATAGCACAATCCAGATATTTGACAGCAATCAGAAGACTGAAGCCTGAACAGACAGTGCAATAAAAGCCAAATGCTGCAAAGGGTTATTGTAGCTTGAATAACGTTCTGTAAAAACTACAAATTGAATATTGAATAATATAAAGCAGACTGGGGATTCAGAGAAAAAAAATCCGAATCTAAAAATTAAATTCAAGACACAAGCTATTTCTTGGGCAGTGAAAGTAAAAGAACACACCTCTGTATATTGAGCCATACCTGGTCAGAAGTATCTTTTATCAATGGGACAACATTAGAGATTACTCAAGCAATCCTTAATTGAAATATTAGAGGAAGAAAGGAAAAACTAATTCTCTATTATTTTATTATTTAGCAGCTTGGGTTTGGGGGTGTTTTTTGTTTGGTTGGGGTTTTTTTTACTTGAAAGAAGTGAAAGCAAATCAAAACCCTACAACTTGAGAAACTGAGGAACACGAAAGCTAAAAAATTTGCTTAAGATACCATTTGGAGGCAGTATAAACCAGTGAAAACCTCTGAAGTCCTAACCTCAGTTCTCTGAATTTACTCACATTAACATATTTAAAAGCAGCATACTAATATTTCACTCTTTAATCAACAGTTATTTTAAGGATTTTCTTTCATTTTATGTTTTGCTTTGCTCTGGAACCTAGCATCTCAAAGTTTCCCTTGCTCTGTCAATACACAAGTTTGTTGCCAAAACAACATTGCAAACCATTTCTTTTAACACATATTCTCTATTTTATTTCTTTGCTCCTCAGTTAAGAGCAGAGTATTTATCCCATTATTTCCTATCTCACTTACAATATCCAAAACCTTAAATAGCGAGTACATGATGTCTACGGCATACCTTTAGCTGAATATACACAAAGTAAACACACGCAACCTTAACGTGGGGAAGAAACAGCAACACCTCAGGGCAGAATTTTGTTCAAGGGAAAAGGGGAAAATCTGCTAATACTTATGAACCAAACCCCCTCAAGGAATTTCAGTTGAGACAAAAGAATCCCTAACCAACAATAAAATTAAAATTTGGTGATGACGGCTAGACGCCAAGAGTTGCAATGCTCCTGCAATAGGCAGTGCCTCTCCCTTGCTGGCTCCAAGATCAAAGCTCAGAGACCTGGAAGCTTCTGACTTGGAAAACAGAAAGACAACGCTTATTATGCCCCTTTGAAAGACTGAAATTTTTTGGCTTTCAGCAAATTTCCACAAGCACACAAAACTTCTGATTTGGAAAAGATAACATCCAGCCTCTTTTCATGGCTAGTACTATTGTACAGTGCTACAAAGGAATCTTTAACTATCCCTATTCATCCCCATACCAGCTTTTATTCTTTCATTCATACAGATCTCCAAGTTTCACCAGAATCCTGATAAACAGGCATGCTCTTCCCCAAGATCTACAACCAAAAATAAGTTTTTAACTATGAATGAATTATAATAGCATTCCTAGACCCTCTATTATTGTCACAATGTAATTAAATTGAGATATTACAGCTGAAAATACATTCTCCTTTTAAGTGAAGAGCAACTATGTACTTAATATTGTTGCTGGATTAGACATGTTCATTTCATAGTGCTGGAAGAAGCCAAAGCTGTGTAAATTTTGTAATGACAAGTTCCCTATTCTGAAATGAAACAAACTAATTTGAACTATGTCTACTTCATAAAAGGACAATTCTTTACCTTATCATTTCCCCTCAGTTGCTGTTGAACAACACATTAAATATTTGTTGTATAAGGACAAGCAGTCTTTCCACAGAACAGCTGGCACTCCATCAAATAGAAGAAGAGTTGAGAAACAGTACTCATGTCTTCTCCTTTGCACATGAGGAGTATTGATTATGGTGGTCTTGAGACAGAACAGCAGGCACCAAGAGCTGGGTTGTCAGGAAGAAAGTTAAGTGCCTTATTTCTCAGTATCTGTCCATTCAGATTTACCTTGAATTAAAGCATGTCATACTGATAAGACACCTCTAACAAGCAGAGCACATTCTTGCAGTGTTAGCTTCACATTTGAGACTTCAGGAAGGTAGAGTGTACCTTTGAATTGTTACTCAATTGAAAGATACAGTAACTGCCATCATCTGAAAACCCAGGGAAGGGTGTTTCAAAATTACTGTTTTAAATATCAAAATGCCCCATTTTGCAGCAAAGGCATATGAAAATCTGTTTCTACTACAAATTTAAGTTCTGGCACTCAACTGCCACCAGTTTACGATCCCAACTTGTAATGCATTTACAAACTCTCTATTCCTACAGAGACTTTGTAAGGGGAAAAAAAACTTCCTTGCTAGAACACTATAAATACAAAATAGGCTTTTATTACTGTAAATTTGGACTACCTTTTCAAGTCAAACAGTTATAAGACTTTGTATGCCAAACATTTGTTTCTGCCACTGGAAGCATTCATGCTACCAGCAGTCTGGCTAGCATGGGTTTTTTTCCTGTGCTTAAGTCTCTGTAACAGTACCATCTACCCTTATCTGACCAACCTGCATCTCAAGCACTTTTGTGTGTCTAGAAGTGAGACAAGGTATTATGCAGCTTCCTGTCTCAACTCCTATTTTGAAACACTTTTTATTCAGTTATAAGTAGAACACACATCAATGCTGCTGCTCAAAGTCATCAAAAAATACTGTTTTTAGGAAAAGAAACTATATACATGAAGGCCATCATCTGCCCTAATGACCCAATGACTCACTACTTAAAAATCACGGTTGCCTAGCAGAAGTGCTATATCCTCATGTTGTCCAAGTAGACCCCATCAAAGTGTACAAAGTCAAGTCACTCCAAATGGGATACAAGCATCCTGTAGCTAGAAGCAAGCTCTCCTGGTACTTTTTAGAGAAAACAATGTATTTCAAGCATAGACTTTATCCAGGTATTCTGATCTAGCACTGTTCCAGCCTCTTCAAGATCACAGGCAAAAGAGTCAATGACTCATAGGACCAAAGAGCAACATCAGGAGCCAGTCACTTCAGATACAAAGTTTTTCATCTATGATTTTGCAAGCCTGGATGGTTTACGACTTTCTCACTTCTGTCTTGTGGGTTTGAGGAAGGAGAAAGAAAGGAAAGAAAAAAATTACTGACACTGGTGGTAGAAAAGTTTTCACAGAAAAAAAGCAGCCCACATCAAAATATTCAAACGCTTATTTAAACGTGATGAATCCCACCCCCCACTCCTCCATTGCCAAAAGAAAACATGTATTACTAGGCTTCACTTCTTATCTCACTCATGCTTTTTATTCACAGGGTGGGCTGGAGTGCCCTTGTGCAGGAACTACTCTGTACTAAGCACCCTGCAAACACTTGTCAGGGCTTTGTTTTTGCTTTCAATTTACTTGGGCTTCAGGGGAAATAACGGAGGGGGAGGGGCACAGAGAGAGAGAAAAGAATCTCTGTAAAAAGATCATTAAAATCAATTAACCAAAAATAATGTGAGACATGGGGATGTGTACCAAAACTGAACAGAATCAGAAATTGTATCAGCCAAACTAAGTTTGCGTCACAGAGGAAAAACCTCAGAGGAAAGTCATCAGAAGAGGAATTGAATTTCTATGATAAAGATGAGGGGTGAACATGAGAGAAAAATGAGGAAAGCTGTGTAAGGTTTCACTCATACAAGCAAAAAAAAAAAAAATCCATCTCTATTCTTTCCTCCTGAAAGGCTAGAAAGAATAAAATACTCCAGCTGTTAATTTTAAGATGGCTTTGCTTTCTTTTTTCTTTTTGGAACTTGAAAAGTGATTTCAAACCAGTTCTTACCATTTCCTCCCCTCATTAGAGAATTCTGATCTCGTAACTAAAAGCACTGACACCTGGATGAACTGAACTGCTTGCCAGTGTTACAGCAGGAAGAAAAGAGGAGGAGATTTCATCAATTGCACTACTGAATATGAGTTCATTTATACAGAAAAAATGCGCATCTTATTGAATGAAAGCAATATGAAAGGAAAACGCCTCTGCAGCAGCACATCATACTAGTATTTAAACAGTTGAGTGTTCAGGATATCTTTTTTAAATATAAAAAGGAAAGAAATCCAATATAGCTTCTCAAGCAAAGGTTCTAGAACAGAAAATATCAGACATCCATGTTCTTCCTAACAAGTCTGTATGTCTTCTCCCTGTTGTAGACACTGCACAAATTAAAATACAAACCCACCGAGTTCAACCAGTTGAGTTTTACCGCCTCTAGATTTTAATTTCATTCTAGATCAAAGAAAACTATTAACACATGTGCATTTAGTAAAATACAATGGTAAAGGGAATTCATTTCTTTCAAAAGAGATCTGTCACACACACAAAGCTCTACATACTCTCAGAACTGAAATCATCCCTAGAAATCACATATGGAACCTTGTGATCTTCTCAGAGCCAAATAAATGCTGTTATCTCTGCCGTAAGGGTTGCGGACAAACATTTTCAAGAAACCATTTCAAGGATACTTCTCTTCAGTCTGACTAGATATTAACCTTATACATTTATTATACTCATCCTATAATTAATTGTTGCTGTCTACACATGAAAGTGTTTTTTGTAAACAACAACATTTTCTTCTACTCAATCAATGCCATCTGAGAAGCAGAAGCCAATGCAAACACCACAAATTTGGGAAGCCAGATGAAATGCCAATCTCTGCTTAAAATCGTGAGGTTGTGTTACTTGAACACTGCATTTACTCCAATTGCTCTTTTTAAATTACATGCATTAATAGATAACAATGACAAAAGAGCAAGTCCACTGATCCTAAGATTTCTCTTTCACAGATTGGGACTTTTCTCTCAAGAAGCATTTACTCCAACAATACTTTGTAATTACAACCAGGCAAATACCTCTCTGTATCTACTACACCACAGACATAGATGTGACGTTCACCACACAGATGCACTATTTATAAAGAATATGAGGAGTATTCCTTTCCTACACAGCTGTTCTTTTCCTGTTCTATCTCCAAACACTTTCTGATGGTTTATTCCCCTGCCTTTGTACCTCTTCTCCCTTTCCTCCAAATCTTTTCTCCACCATGGCACTGCAACAGAAGTAAGCATGTGTGTGTTTGGTAAGCAACACATCAAAAAGAAAAGGGTGTAAAAATATCTCCCTTCCCAAGCCCCCCAAACGGAAATTATCTAGAGAAAGCAAAACCAGAAACAAACAAGTTTAATCATAAAAGCTGTTAAATTACTGAAATTAACCTTCCCTTCTCTCAATTTACCACAGATTCATCCTGCATTTTGCTGCAAATGCAGTGTATTAAAAAATGGGATCACCTAACATCATGAAATGGGGCCAGTTTATGCAAAACTATCACCAGTGCTTTTCATCTACAATAATACAGAATATAGGCTAATCTTTGAAAGTTCATGAAGATGTGCTGATTATGCATGGTAATCTGCATACACAAGGAGCACTGTTTCATGCCTACTATTTGGAACAAAATTCAAACTTGACCACCTTAGTCATCACCTACACTGACTGTAGACGGAGTCTCAGTAGGTTCAAACTAGTTAGGGATACATGCATAAAGGTCTTTAGGGGGAAAAAAAAAAAGACACAGTCAACCTGCTTTTATTTATACAGACTTCATCAATTTTTTTCTGGTTAACCACGTACATATTTTACTTTTAATATATCATTTGTGTTAGTGGGAAAATTATTCCCCAAAATTTACATTTGTTTTTAAAGAGAAATTCAGGACTCAGAAATGTGTTTATCCTAACACTATTTACATAACAGCCTTGAAAATTCCAAAAGGGCTATATTTCTATTCAAGTGGGATATTAGGACAGTTTGTTTCTTCAAGTTTATGCCTTCTACTGTGCTCTTGGACAAAACAATATGCATGGTAACACAGTACTTCAACCACTAATGGTATGTTTCTGTTTCAGTAAAACCACAACTTAGTGCCAAAATAAGGACAGGAAAGTTCTTTATCAAGGAACTGCTGAAAAAGAATCCACATTTTTTAAAGAAAATACACTGTATTTCTAGATCTCGGTGCGCAAGGTAATGTTTCACTGTTAAAGCAGGCACAGTAATTTCCCAAACTGATGATTTGATGTCTGTAATTCAATGATTACTGTTGAAACACAACTCATTTTATTATTGATTCATTTGACACCAATATAGCAAGCAAGAAGAAACAATAGTTGAGGTCACCATGAAAAAACCCTCATGTAGCACAGATGTTGGCAGTTAATAGTGAGTTGAAAAGTTATGGGCTTAAGTACAACCAGTGTATCACATCTGATGATTAAACTCAAAGAATGTCAGAGAACGCTCTGGCAGTAATACATGAAACGAGGAAGTGTCAATTTTTTTTTTTTTTTGCTTTCCTAACAAGAGGGAAAAAAAATTATTGTCATAGAACTTCCAGCAAGTCGGTATTAAAAAGGAGATTTCATGCCAAAGTCGGCTGTTTAATCAGATAAAGGCGGCTTTCCTATTTCCCATTGTATAGATCAAGTTGGCTACAGGAGCCACACAGAGCTTTGAGTAGTACATTTTTTTGTGAGGGCTGTATCATTTGATCATAGCAAAGCACAAAGTCTGCTGGGTAATCTGAATCAGAGCTGCAGTAAAAGGGAGCCAGGCAGCCTGCTGAGGGCAAGATAACCATGTCACTCTGGTATCCCACAGCACTCCCAGTCATGGACCTAGGTGTGGGGGGGGAATCACCCATCTCCATTTACAAATTTGTCATGGAGCTTTTCACGTGACTCCCAGTTAATGCAATGTTTTCTCCAAAGCTCATCTATAATGATTTTAGGACATGCTTTTTAAGGCCAGCCTCCCTGTACTGATGATGAGTCTCCTGATTGCTTCCAAAACATTAACTTTCAAACCCTTACTGCTTTGAAAGATGATAAATAGAATTTTATATATAGGCCTTTACAAGAGACATAGCAATTTATGAAGCCAATAAAACCCTGTCCTCTAAAGACAGAGTTTTTTATTAGAGGATGGGACATATCTAGAGAGGTGTCTCTACTTGTGATGCTGTTCATAGCCTTCCCCAGCAGACTGGAAGCAGCAAAGGACTGGTGGGTTACGTCACCTGATATTCAGAAGGATGACAGATTAACCTGTTGATAGGTTACTAGGTCAGAAAGCACCCCTGAGCAAGACCAAGTTTAGAAGCTCAGCTTTTCACCAGGTACTGTCCCTGAAACACCTCCCTGACATTTCCAGCCTCCTAACCTTTCTACAGTAGCAAGCAGCCCTTCAAGCTTCCAATTTCTTCTGTTAACTCCTCTTTCACACATTCTGATTCTGAACCAAATTTGGTTCTGGGCTGCGAAGTAGGCATTGCAAAGCGACCCATTCTAGCATTTTAACTCTTTTCACTGAAAATCTGTTGAAGCTGCTGATCTGAAGAAAAAGTCTTCAAAGCTGCAGCCAAAAAAGTACTGAAACACCACCATTAATCCTAGCCCCTGAACAAACACAAACTCAAGCCACTATCTGCCACTGTATCCTGAAACACAAGTGAATTGCTTTGCCATACTTCCACCAATATTGCCATGCTTTCGTGCACCACCAGTACTGGTAATAACTTACAAGATAGGTTCTAGTCTCTCTGTATAAACAAAGCATGTAGAAGCCTGTAACTACCTTGGGTCTATGCTGTATTTTTAAGTAGAAGCAACAGCACTAACTGAGGCAATTCCAATTAGCTTATTTATTTTCTGAGTCCCAGTAGCCAGGTACATAACTGGTTCTCATAGAAGAATTTGGAGTGGAATAAAAGAAAGCACTGAAAGTTTAGGGTGTTTCATTTAATAATTCTAAATGAAAACGGTTGGAGGGGAGGTAGTGGGTGGTTGGGGTTTTTTGTTGCTTCCCCCACATGCACCATCATCCTACTCTTGAATGTGAAGTTTGAAGAAAGTGCAGCAGGATCCTTTCTGATCTGCAGATAGGCCATATGCCCATCCATTCATAAAAAAGAATCAGGGATACACACAGTAAAACTTATTTTTGCTTTTTCCATTCCAAGTTTCATCTTCACACACTGAAGTGTTGTAGAGGTGGTCACGTTTCCTAAACATTAAAAAAAACCTGCTACACTCCCCCTTCACTTCTTCAGAAGTATTTGCATTGCCAAGGCACCTGCAGTCCAGAGCTTTAAATCCCATATATATATCCAGTCCCATACATATATATTAACTGCCATAATACTATTTCTAAATGCAACACTCATTCATTCAAACACTGCTGGAAACTGAATGATCTAATCTCCATGTGACTAAAAAGTTAAGAGTTTTGAGTTAGCAATTTTTCATGCGCAGTTATGTCAGTTTGCCATTAAGAAAACTGTTAGTCCTTCCAACAGCTTAATCCTAGAATCCTAGACTAGCCCAGGCTGGAAGAGACCTCAAAAGATCACCTGGTCCAACTTTTTTTGGGAAAGGGAGCCTAGATGAGATTCTCTAGCACCCTGTCCAATCGCATCTAGAAAAACTACAAGTTTAGAAAAACCTTAATGTTTAGAAATGAACAGAAGCAAAAAACCCCACCTAAATTATAAAAGGCTACTCTGAGGCTCACATAAACCTAGTCTCAAGACCAAAAGCTTTAGCAATCAAATTATACCAATACTCTTCAATCAGTAAAACCTTTCATGTGCACAGGCATTATAGTAAGATAAAAATGTTTACCATTCTGAAAAAGCATTTAGGGAATTTAACGCAAGCTACGCCATCAATAGCATATTTATGCTGATTAAAGAAAAAAGCTACTAATTCTAAGCACAGCTGTTACCAACGTAAACCAGCAAATCTTCAAGCACAGGACCTCTGCACTTTGGTGATGGGAATTGTACCTACAACAATATTTTGCAGTTTGCTCCCTGTTAGTAGCTCATTAACAAAAATATCCATCGCATATTCTTAACTCCAGTTGCAGCATGCCAGAATTCAACATCCATGATATGCTTATCATAAGTGACAGGCTACACAGGATATTTTTTTTCTTTTCTGCAGAAAGACAACTGCAACTTTGATTTCCCTGTTAGGTTTTTCATCTTCCTTATACGTTGTCCATGACATCCTCCCACTTACTAGTAGGTGCTTTTCAAGTCTCCACCTTTCTTCAGAGGAAGAAAAATGTGAAGAGGTCATTTAATTCTAACTTCACCTAAACAGATATCTGCTCAATACAATTTAATACAAATGATCACTGTGGCAGTAAGCTACAGGAAAAAATCAGCACCATCCTGCATTCTCTCCTGTTATTAGAAAGGCTTTCAGCACACTTAGAACAACATATTTAGGCCTTACCTATACGTAGAAACTACCTTTGTCAAACTAAGCCAAAGGTGAAGAACCTTCATGTGACGAGGCCAAAAAAAGCTTTACAAAAAATACCTGGGATACCACTTTAAGCTATTCACTGATAATGTAAAGTCAGATGGCCCAGAAGTCTCAGGCAAACTTTAAGTTAAGCCAATAAGCCAGCTCTAAACAGCACACAGTTATGTCAACAAAAGAAATGCAGGGTATTTAAACTCAATGTTTTTATTGGCATTTTTACTGGGGCTAAATTTGGAAGTCATATCACTTTAAAAGTACAGGAAAAATGCTAAATACTTCTCTTTGACTATCAGAAAGAAGGCAGTGGAGGACAGGGTAAGAGTATGCACTGAACAGTCAGCTCTGCTACCTGTGAAATGGAGGTGCACAGACCAGTGATAAATGGAAGTGCTCAGAGAGCAGAAAACAGCTGACCATTTCCAAAGGCTGATGGGCAGGAAGTTTCCTGGTACAATTTGTGGGTCAAACCCTTTAAAAGAGGCTGAGAAAACATTTCACTTGCTTAGGAAAAGAACAAGACTAAGAAGGGCAAGCCAGAATTGAAAAAATTATTTGGGGAGAAGAGACGTAACAGGACACTGCTACTCTCACATTTTCAGTTTTAAAATTACATACATTTCTCTCAGCTAAAAAGAATCACATCTGAGTGATGAAGAGTATTTTCCTCTTCATTCCTATCAGCAAACTTTTTTGGGCTGGTATAGCTGAAACAGGTCCAGATAAATAAAAATGCAAGGCCTCAGCTTCTCAGACTCTGGGGGGTGAATTTAAAGGTAAGCAGCAATTAGGCTTACTTTGAGAGAGATATCTGTATCATAGTAGTCATTGTTATCACATAATAAACAAGTCAGTATCATGCACAGATGCTTTTTGGTTTGCTAGCAAGATCTGAAGAAAACTGAGAATAAAGATAAAATACACTGCAGTGAAGTCACTGTACAGAATTCATGACATCATAATTGTTGCCATGGCAACTAGCTAGTATCAAGCACAGAATACTGCCTTCACTGCAGAATCAAGGAGCACCTGTGCTGCCACAAAAGAAATGTTCTTATTCAAACACAAATCTAGTCAACAACACAGGAAATAAGATATTACTGTAAGTAAATTGCCTTTTCAATACCTCTTATTTTGTTCACCTAGTGTGAGACTTTTTAAACACTCGGTCACACATAAAGAGGTCTAATAAAGTATACACATAACAAAAAGAGTCTAATTGAAAAAATGATGGTTTTCTTCCACAGCGTTCCTCAATTTTTCCAGTACAGAGTAATTCTCTTTGCACTTTCCTCTCCTATGCATATGACTGCAATTATATACAACAAACCTCTGTTCAGACACAAAACAGAGGGCAAAAACTCCAAAGGAAAAAACACAAACCAAAACATTTTCCAGTTATTTCAACAAGCCAGACAGTCAAATTGGAACTGTCACACAGCAGCAGAACTGATAAAGAACATATTCCACATTTAGAGACCAGAACTCCTTTTGTTTAAGGACTGACTCAGCAGGGCCTTCAAACACCAGTCATGCGTTTTTCACGCACTCACTTCAAATCTGCAGGGCTCTGAGAACAGCCCAAGAGTAGCTTTCTTGTAAATAAAAATGTCATCCCTTTTCCTCTAAACAGTCCTCTTTTACATGATGAATATCTGCTATTCCCAGCTCCTCACCATTCATAAATATAAAAGCTTCAGAAATTACATATTTAAAAAAAAAAGCTAAGCAGTTGACAATTTATTGGGTCACAATTAGGTTTGTGACTAACAGTTAAGTATTAAATGCACAAATGCCACACTTGATGTTGCAATCTCCAATATTTGTTGAAATAAATCACTCAGTATTACAAAGGCACATGAAAGAAAACACTTGAAAATTAACTTCGTATTAACTTGCTGAATAAAAAAAAAAAAAAGTCAGAGCTGTAGGTCAGTAATACAGTGTTTCATAGTTCAACCTTAGAGCTGATTAGCACCAAAGTGTTTCAAAATAGATTTTAACAAAACAGACCACACTATATAGTAATTATACTTATTTGCTACCTCAATGGTTCTTAAAAAGCAATCCATAAATTATTGCTGGACCAGAGAACACTTCCATATAACCATATGTAATTAGTTAATGTGTCTGAACAGTTTCAGGATGCATTGATGGGGTTTTTTTCAGCTTCTAAGAAAAGAGAACTGTCCTAGTTACCAATTAAACAGCACCACATTTCCATATTGGTTTTGTGCCTTCGTTGGGCACTTTCTCTGTTGCCATCCAATACACTGATTACACCAAAACCAGAGGACAGAAGTACTGAAGTTGTGTCTCCAGTCCCCGCTCTCTTTCTTTATAAAGATTGTGTAATACTCATTTGTTGAGACAAAGTAGACAATACAAACAAATAATAAAACGAGGAGTTTCAGATACAGATGACTAGTAGACAGCTGCATCCCATATGTTTCTGTCTTCAGTGTTCTAATACTACTTCACACAACCAAGAATGATGATCACTACTTGAATGACACCATTAAAATCCCCAGTTTAACTAACCTTCCACAATATGAAGTGTAGTTGGGAAATGACTATAGCTGACAAATGTTCCAAGGAAATTGTTCATTTGTTTACTTTTCAGTTGCAGGGAGAAGATTGTTGACCATATCAATCTTCCACATGTTTTTAAAAACCTTAGGAACAGCTGCTGCCTTTGGTGATAACAACTTGTGTGTACAAGCATATATACTAATACACCAAACACAGTTAATACAACCGCCACAAACTCAGAAAACTGAAAGAATCGAGTTGATAAAACCTCAAGCAAGTTACATCAGAAATGCAGAGTTCTCAACTTCTCTGCAATTCTGAGTATAAATTTCTTGAAGTGTATTGTACAATTCACAGGCCTATTTGTTATGTAAATACAAGACAAATGGCAATGATATTCCCTTCTTCATTAGTAAACACATAATTTCTAGCTCTAACCCACACAATATGAAATCACTACTTAATAAGTAATGAAAAAATACCACTGTGCCTGCAGTTAATTTTGCTTTTTGAAAGATTGACAGATTAACTGATCCCTTAAGCAACTAATGTGTCTCCGCTGAGTGCACACAGAAGATTATGGATTGTCTCAAGACTTTAAAGTTATATAAAAAGCTCTCTAAAAAGAACTTGTTGAATTAGGTTTTCCCCAACAGTCCTACTGTTAAGTCTAACTTTCACTTATGTTAACACTAGATAAGGGAATGAGAAGATTTAAGTGCTGGCCCACCTTTGTACATGGTATTTCTTCTTGTATTATTCATTTATCAATATTATAACAGAAGCTACAACTGAAAAATTTCTGCTAGTGTCTTTAGAGGTGCCCACAACATTTGCAAACATGACTAGAGACACCACAACGAAACACTACCTGTCCCTCCTCTCTCCCCCAGCAAACCAAGCTGAGAAAGACTAGGGGATTTAAGACGCCAAACAACTATTCTAACTCTTTATGCCTTTATTCAGACTTCCATATAGCAAATCCTTTCCACTGTTGCAGAGTTCATCATCCACAATCACAGAACACTTAAGTGTATAAGCACTTAAATACAATCCTTTAAATTTAGCTGTTAGTTTATAAACAGTTACGTTTACTTTAGATATTATTAAAATGCATTACGAAACATGCCTGGATCCATTTTCAATTTTAACTATGTTGAGAATGATATTAATGAAGTAGTTTTTCCCAACACAGGCATGACTGAAGCACGCTCTCAGCAACTTTTAGGGCACTGAGCTTTAGTCAGTGCTTAGTATATTTGGAACAAGTCCCTTCTGCACCACTGAACTGAATCATATAAGGTGCAACCATGTTGCAACTAGGTTTCAAACCAAATTAAATCATATCACAATAAAACACAGCATTTTTGTCTCAGAACTGAAAGGAGGTATTCTTTACAATGCCATTGTCTCCCACTGTAATGGGAAAATGAATAGTCTTGAAATAAAGTAAGCTCAAAATTTCTGCAGATTTCTGCAGTCCCTGTTTGTAGGATAATTCTCAAACACACTCAAGACCCTGAGTGGGTCTTTAGAAATTGAGAATCTGCTCAGTTGTGCATCTTTTCCATGAAGTAGTATCAGAGGCTTAATTTTTAACACCCACCCTCTTATCTTCCCCTTATCTTCACAAAGTAAGATAGCAAAAGGAGCTTCCAGTTCTCTTGTTCCCTTGTAGGGAACTAGCAGTCAGTAGGAAAGCCCTTGGAGCAACTCCTTGGTTGTTTTCCAGAGCTAGAAATGTTCAGAGCAGACAAGGAACATCATCTTTCCTGAACTCCTTTATGGTGCTCCTGAGCACTTTAGGATAGGAAAAGAACCACATACAAAACTTAAGATGGAGTGAGAAATAAGTGGGAAGGTGTTTTTGTTTGAAAGATAATACTAAAAATCACCATACTGGCTCAGACCAAGGAATCCACCTGATCCTCCTCCAAGAGCAGTCACCAGCAGACACCTAGGAAAGAGTGTAAAGATAGGGCAAGCAGAAGGATAGTTCCTTTGATTACATTCACAAATGTCAAGAATTTGCAGCTCAGCACTTGCCTGAGCCCAGAGGTGAAAAACAACATGCAACACACTGCTTAGCCCTTCTTTGTACAACCTTGCACATACAGAAAACAAGAAAAAGCTTAAGCAGCAAAGGTTAGTTTAAAACTGGATACATGAAAAATGTCTGCAACTTCAGAAGATCCATTTTTTTTTTACAAAATAGAGTAAAACCAGCTTTGGAAAACGATCAGGTTTCTAGTTCACACTTTTCCACCTGATGTGTCCTCATTTGAGAACTTTGACTAAAAGTCTGTCCTACAACTGCTGCTACTTCAACACATTTTTCTAGGGCAGTGTTTGGCAAAATTTGATAAGCAGCAGTGCAGCCTGCCAGCTGATGGCTTCTGCCTTAGTTTGGCACACCCATCCTAACCAAAGAAAAGCTATGCTGGCAGTAAAATAATAGTTGGATAAGTGTTAGCAATGATGCGATTCAAACAACTTGCCATGTGAGACACTGACTGATCTGAAATCAGAAGCTACCAAACCTAGGACTAAAGAAATATACAGAAGTGTAAGTTCTCAACTGTTCTGAAAGATACTCCCAAGTTTAGCCAGCTTTGTTGCCATAAACTGTCTAAAGTAACTATATTCTGACTGAAATGGAACAGCAAGTAAAGATGATCTTATGATAAAGTCTGTTTGAGGGAAATGACTTGTAAATCACATGCTTCACTTGAGATACTGGAAGTACTCTTAACAATTAACATTGCGTAGTCCAGATCAACATAAATTCAATAAAAACCGAAAAGTATCTCTGGAAAGTTCAATAAAGCCTGAGAAGTACCAAGTCTTTCTAACACTGAGAACAGACACCCTCATTCAGAAACAAACATGGAAAGTTACTGCTCCCTTTGCCCTCCTGCCTCCAGTTTCTCCACACAATCCCAACTCATTTCTGCCAGAAGCTAGGACACAGTTTTACACAGGCTCTGTCAAAACAGACAATAGTCCAGAAAGTGACGGCCCGATATTCTTCCTGCTTATGTTCCCACTTCTTTTTGGCAGCAGCCCACCCTTAAATTGGATTAAGTGTAACATGAACTGTACCCTGAGGTATGATGACAAAGCAACTCAGACTATCCCTCACTCATAGATTTCTATCAGAATTATCTGGGCTACTCTAGGCATCTCAGATCATAGTCTTTACTAACCCAGCTAATTTTAACTGAAATGGATTAGACGGTACCCAGATGGGCAAACCCAGCAATAGATGCAGGGGAACAGGAAACTCCAACAGTCAGAAGCAGTAATGTCTTCTACTACTACAGAGTTAGAAGAAACTGTCCCCAGCCCAAGCTTTCCGGTGCTTTTACAGAACATGTGCACACAGGTGTGTGTACATGCATTGGAGGATGGGGTGGGAAACACTACTGGAGGAGTCGGTAGGGAGGAGAGGTAGCATTTCCTAGCATATCTATATCTCTGCAGCCTTTAGAAATAAGCAAATTCAAATTATCTACTTAAACCTACATTTGAAAATTCAAATAAATGTGATAAATTTAGTACTTAAAGATCACCAGGTAAGAAACAAAATGATTAATATTTTGAAAGGCATCTTTGCAACAGGATTCCCGGAAGAAACTTGAATCTCATTTCTCATTCAGTAGACCATATTAACAAATAATGTAAAAATGAGTGATTCATCAAACAACTGAGTCATTTCTACCTGTATTGACTGTATACTCCTCCCCCTTAGCTATATCCTAGTAGTAGAAAGCTACAACTTCACACTGGTGTGGTCAGGCACAAATTACTAAGTCACATGGTATTTTTCAAATAAAACTGAATCATCAAAAGGACAGAGAGAACAAATAGCAAAGGAGCTGACTGAAAAAAGGATGGTGGCTTCCTAACAGCTGTTAAAGAAATGGAGGAGGGAAAAAGAAGCAAGCTACATCTCCAGTCTGATTCAACAGGTTTTTCTACACTTATTTTTAAATCTTCAACTGTATTTACTATTTTAGTAACCTAGCTGTTCATAGCTTCCTTTTCCAAAACTTCATGCCCTGTCATACAGGGCCAAACGTGCCATATATGCTACTTCATTTCTATACAGCCAAATCTGATTTCTGGGAAGAATAAAAAAATAGAAGGAATGATGAGCAAAAGGTTCCTTGTCACAATATCACAATTTATAGAAAAGATAAATCTATCTCAGAGTGATCATGTTAAATGGCTGAAGCAGTTATGCTTGGGGGTTTTGTGTGGTGGGGTTTTTGGTGGTTTTGTTTTGTTTAAGGTTGCTTTACAGTGATATCAGTCCAAAATTTAGCAGAAGTAACAGTGTCTGTAATTTCCCAAGTCCTTTTGCCAATACGTCTGTTTAATCCACAGCCCTTTTTAGAGAGGCGTCTCACTCTAAGCAACACTAAGATAACAGGAGTCACTTAAAGGTCTCATCTGCAATTTTTATTTAAGAGTTTCTGCTGTGGCTACCATTAATGCAATCATACCTATGACAGCACAAACGACACCAAATTTTCAGCATCTATTGGTTTCTAAGCTACTCTTTTACTTAGGTGCAGTTTCATCACCAGCTTCAGCGATCTATGTACAGCCTGCTGCTAGAAAAGGACCACCAGCACAGGGCCCATGGCTATATGTTCCCATTGCTCCCCTTGGGCCAGCACCATTTTAGAACAACTTGAGTTCAACTCAATCAACTGTGGTTTCACAGTGGTTTGTGTCAATCCAAAAGCAAGGCAATACAACACAACCAAGCTAGCCAGAATGCTTGCTGCTGCTTTTGAAAAGAGGAAGCTTTATTTCTCTTCCTTCTTTCCCCTTCCTCCACTTTCACTCACATGGTTCTACCCTCTCTCTTGCACTCGAAGGCCTTTGATGAGCCAGTATCAACTCACAAACCAAAGACCTAAAAATGATCTGGGGCTAGTTTTCCACCAGGTTAGCAAGTTAAGCTACAGCGTGCTGGAAACCAGTAAGTGCTAGGACAGGTGCCAAGTAAGTGGTAGGATCACATGGCTCAGAGCATGACTCCCCATTTATGCCAACAGGAAAGCCATCAGAGAGAATGAAATTATGAGACGACTTGGGTCAACACACGTGCTTCTTGTTCCCTTCTTTGATTGGTACTGCTATTTGTCTAATCTCATTGTAAGCCAGTTCAGAGAGCTAAACCAACAGAAAAAACTATTCATTATTTTTGGCAAGGCTTGTTTTCTGCCAATTTAATTCCCTGAACTATCTCAGCAAAGGAATCAGGCAAGCATCTGCACCAGAGTGCAGAGAAGGGGGCAGGAACACACAGGGAGACGAGGACAGGCTAGGGCTGATTTAAATTGTCATTGAACTGCATACCCCACAGCAGATCTACATCACATTGTAGTTAGAACTGACAGTAATCTGTGCCTTTACAACAGGAGGCCTTCATTGCTGATGAGAGTACATGAACAGTACCAGCGCTGAAACATCCTAAACAAAGTTTAACCTGGGCACAAGCTTGGGTGATTACATGTAAAAGGAGAAGAATCACAGTACTCTTACCTTCAGAAAAACTGCAAAACATTAGCTAATTATTCCCCCAGCAACACTCCTGTGAAAAAGTTTTCTATAATTCCCATTACACAGATTTAGCCCAGAACAGCAAAGCAAGCAAAACTGGTGACAATCTCAGTATTGGAACCCAGTAAATCCTCTATACTAAAACAAGACTTCATCATTCATCTGTGTTGTTTATTAACCCTAAACTAATTCAATTAGCCAGTAGTAGTCTATAAAAAACTCCTTTTGCAAAGACTTTGTAATGCACTATAAAACTCATTATTTATAATACAGTTATGTTAACAAGTGTGGTATTTCCTAGCTAGTTGTGAAATAAGAAACTAGGGAAAGGAATAATACTGAGATCTTAAGTAATTATTTCCTTTTCCACAGAGAAAAACAAGTGGCATGAAGCAGCACAAGGGTCTATTCACACAATGTAAGTTTAATGCAAAGAACTCGAGAAAGGAAAATACATCCATGTACATGTTTTTTCTCAGATCAGCAATTGTCAAGCAGTTTCAAGCGAAATACAAGTAATTACTTAATACACACTAACCAAGACCAGTATCGTTCCTTAAATTTATCTCCCACACTCAGTCCAACAAATCCCACGGTTAACTTGCCCTGTATAACAATGTAGCACAATAGGAAAAGGGGTGGGAAAATTTGTCAACAGAGAAGCAAATCTCTGCAGTAGTAAACAGCCAGCATTGTAAGTCTATCCAGCAACATGAGATGGTCTCTCATTCACGTACTAGCTTAAGCACCCAAATCAAGCATATCACATTTGGGACACTCAAGTCATACTTAATTTTGTTCAATACCACCTTTTGACAACAGCTTTGTCACAGAGACAGGAAATACGTTATGTCATAAATGACAGTCATTTGCCAGGACTGTCACTGATTCTCTCAAGATAAAAATAATAAAGCTGTAAGTGCAAGTAGCAGAGGCTGCCTAATTGTCAGCTGTATAAAATACCAGTATCGAGATTATTGTCCTACTGGCAACGACAGTTTGAGGGGAATAAAAAATAATGCTGGAAAAAAGAGGTAAGAAAATTAACTAAAGTTGCTGTAATCTGTTTTAATTAACAGATTACAAATGCTGTAATCTGTTTTGAAGTCTTGAACTCCACAGAAGCCAAAACTCGAGAAAAACAAATGAAAGCTGATTGCATGCTACAAAAAAACTACTGCAAATTTGCCAGAGAATCCAGAGAGAAAACCAACATGTCTATGGAAGACAAAAAAAAGTTGGATGACAGATGAAACAAAAAAAATAAATCTGGACAGCAGGGACAAAACATTTACTCCAAAATTCTTTGCATGCTTGCACATCTGAGCATACAGAAAACAGCAAAAATGTACTACTCTAAATGTGGGATTTATCACTTGAAATTTGACAAAGATAATTTCACAATGGTGTTCAAATCTCATTCTTCTGGGCAATACATTATTAGGAAGTAGGAACAACACTTCTTCACACCACATAAGAGACTCCTAACGCAGAGTACGTTGGTGCTTCCTAGATTTAATGGACTGACCGAGTTGAAGGCTACCTCACTGATTCCATCAAGTGAGGCAACTCCAGACATCATCACCATTACTTGCGAAGACAAGCTATCCACATTCAGGATCAGAAGTCACTATTAACACATACTTGCTTGAATTATTACTGTAGGCTAATCTTTGAGAAATTGTTAGTGACAGCAAATCTGAGATTTTTTTCCTCTTAAAATGACAGGGTGGAAAGCTCAGATTCTTCCCCCTTCCTTCTAGGAAGCGAGGTGTAAGATCTAGCTCCTCTAGTTGGGAAACCACCATACTGCCACACACCTTCCCAGTTCTGCTCCATGTGCAGCAGCATGGCTACTGACACAGCTTAGCCTATTTTCCAACCAGCTGTTAGACTGGTAAATTTTGGTTACTTTTGAAAAAAGAAAAAAGGGGGGGGGGGGGGGGAAGAGGAAAACAGCAGAATCACCTTGATAACCGAGCAGAGGTACTCAGGCAGTGGAACTATTTCATAGGGAGCACAAGCCTTCTGCCCCTAATAAAATAAAAGCTGAAAGGACAGCTGAAATAGCAGAACATATTCCCCTGGTAAAAATTAGTAAGCACTGGAAGAGTAGCACAACCCTCCACCCTCACCACAGCCAGGTGAAAAAATAGGGAAGAAAAAAGTTTCTTTTACTCTCCCATTCACCACTGATAGCAAAGGTCCAAGAAGCAGCATAAAATCTGACACCCACCAGTGATAAACTAACATAAAAGTCCTTACTCAAGACTGAGGAGTAATACCCACACGCTAGTCTCAGCACCTTCTGACAAGTGAGGATAATGCCAGGGTTTGGGAGAAGGGGCTTCCCACTAACATGTTGCCTATGGGCTTCACTGGTAAAGACACATTTCTATCCATATCGTGTTCCAGTAAAATTTTAAGCTACAACACAGGCACACAAATGTACATTTGAGATAAATACATCTGTATTTTGACATGTAAATACCTGAATTCAGAGTTATAAACCCTAGCTCAACCATAAGACTGCACAAGGCCACTGTCCAGTATTCCATTCTATAAAAATTACTAAAATGTCAGTGACAAAGAAATTTTGCTTGCAAGATGCAATGTACATTTTTATCATGCTGGATAAAATATCTACAGTCTCAGCAGTGGTTAAATTGCTGCTATAAAGGAAATTGTCCTCAGATAAATGGTTTCCCTATGAGAAGGTTTCAGTGCTACACCTCACCCCAGGTCAATAAATCAAATTAACTGCACCTTGTCCTCTGGCCAATGACATCATCGGCTTGACCACATCTTGTGAAGCGAGTGCAAAAACATATGCTATTTAAGGCATGAAATCATATTACTGCTTTTTGTCCAGCCAGCCTTGTGCTGTTGGTCTGTGAAACAGTCAGTCACCTGAACAGTCTCATTACCTCTTCTACAGATTTTTTCTTCTAGTATTCAAGGGTGAAGAAAAAGGATAAATGAGTCATTATTTTTTAAATCAAAATGCTTTTCATTAGCTGCAGTGTAGTATTTTGTGACAAATTAAATTTAGAAACAAACTACAAAATACGCCGCCTGCATTTGTATGTGAACACTCTTTCTACTCATGTTTCAAAGATGCTTACATGCTAATCTGGCACAGCTACTTTGAAGTACCCTGCCATTAGGTCCTTTTTCTCAACAGTGTGAAAACAATGGTCACTAATGAAAACCTACACAGTTTTACCTGAAACCCATCCCTGCATAATTTTTTTTAAATTACTGCTTCTTTCTAATAAAGTAGTCCATTTGTTTTCTAAGTAGACTAATATCTGGTTTAAAACTTAATTAGTCCAGGCAATTTAAGAAGATTAATTTCAATTTTCACTTGGTGTTCTTATGACACAATCACAGAAAACTTATCTTCGTTTCTAGACCCTGTACTGCCTTGTATCTTGTGTTTTGAAAGCCAAATCTAAATGAAAGGAAAAAAACCCCAACAAAAACCAAACAACCCAGAACAGTCAACGATACAAGCAGCAACAAAAGCAACTGACATACTGCACTGTTAAACTGCATCCACACTAAGCAAAAAGAAGGTGAATAAGATTATCTTCAATGTATTCAATTCTGTTTGTGTTCAGAGGGAGGAGGAAAGCTGTTCAGATTTTGAGTGTGTCTTCTATAGCTCGCTCAGTGCCAGGAAACGTAAATTAGAAGCAACTCTCCTTTAAGGAAAAGAATCAAGGACAAAGGGACCAAAAATGCCCAAGCCTCTGAAAAGCAGATATGAAAGGAACAGCTTTACAGTCTTGAGTTGCTATAAATTAAAAATAAGCTCCTTATTTAAAAGACATGAGTGTTTGAGAATCTATGAGCAGATCTGATGCTGCTCAAGCCCCAGGAGGGTTTTGTTTTTGCTGGCAGGGGTGGAGTGGAGATGGGGGGGGGGGTCATTTTGGTTATTAGTAAATAAATCAAGCAGCAGAGAGTGAGGCCTAGGCGCCTGCCAGAGGAGCCAGGGCCTAGCTCTGCCCCCTCCTCTCCTCACACAGCCTGGGTTTGATCTCGGGGCCCTGTGGGTTGCCAAGAAAATTTAAAAAAAGCGAGAGAGCGAGAAAGAAGAATCATATTGAACCACAAAAGCACATGGGGCGAATGTAAAATATAAACACGGCGTTGGGCTCTGAGTGGCTGTTATTAAAGGTCTGAATTACTAAACATGAGAGGCGGGGAAAGCCAGGCGGCCATTTCAATAATATAAACCTCCCCGAATTAGACATTATTCAAATGAGAAGGAAAGGGAGAGAGAGAGAGAGAGCGCGAGGGAGAGGGACGGGACCCGCACCCCCAGTGCCAGCCCACCGGGGCGGCCGGCACCACCGTCCACCCCTGCCTCGGCACCCAGGGCGAGGGGACGCGGGTCCGGTGACCGGCACCACGGGGGCCTGGCTCCGGGGCCGCAGCACCCTGCTCCCCCCGAGCCCTCGGGGCTGCGGAAGCAGGAGGGCAAAGAGGGAGGAGGGCAAACACCGCCGGGGCAAATCCAGCCTTCGGGGGTGCAAATATGCGGCCTCTCCCGTCGGGAGAAACTGCCCGCGCACCCCCCAAGTCACCCCACATTGAACCTACCCTTTACGGGGCGGGGGGGGGGGAGCTTTAAATAAAAAGCCAAATTACGCTCTCATCCTACCCCTCCCCGAGGCCATCCGCACCCATCCACCCCATGCCTGCAGGCCCCAGGCTCTGGGGAAATAACCCTGGCTGAGGGGGATGCGGGGGAGGGGGGGGTAATAAGAGGTTAGGAAACCAAGTCTTTCTCCCTCACTCGGCCCCACTGAGGGACCAGCACCTCCATCCCCATCCGTCCTGCTGCCGCCGCGCGCCGGCGGGGGGACTCAGCCCCACTCGGGGGACCACCCGCTTCCCCCCAGCCAGGCGGGCCATGCCCCCTCCCGCGGCCCCCGCCGGGACCGCTCCAGCGGCATATCCCCCCCTTCCATGAATATGTAAAGCGGCTTTTATTGTGGGCGTGCGGGCCGAGGGGGGAGCCCGGCCGGGTGGCGGCTAGCTACCTCCGAACGCTTCTGGTTGCGGGGATGTCTCCCCCCTCCCGGCTTCCCGCCCCCCCCGCGCCGACTCCCCACCCCGACCCGACCCCACCGCCTCGCCGTTGCGTCGCCGCAGCCGCCCGCGCCGCCGCCCCCCATCGCCCCGCTGCCTGCCCCGGCGCCGGTGCCCCGGCGTGCAGGCGGGTGCGAGTGCGGCTCCGTGTGAGGGAGCGGGCGGACGAGGGAGGGAGCGTGTGTGTGTGTGTGTATGTATGTGTGTCTCCCCGCACGGGGAGGCTGCTTTCCTTCTCCCCCCCCCCCCCCCCGCTCCCTCCTGTGCCGTTAATTATAATAATCCTGAGTACTAATAAATTATGCTAAGCGGGGCGGGCGGGCGGCGGGGGGGCCGCGTGTGCGAGTATGAATATGAATATGTAAAATGCAGTAATGATTACCTGCCGCTGCCGCCACCGCCGCCGCCGAACTCTCATCTTGACTCGCTGCTCCTCCGTCCGCCATTTTGAATATTTTAACCAAAATCGGCCGCCCGATAAACCCTCCCTCGCTCCCGACCCCCCTCCCTGCTCCCCTCCTCCTCCCCTCCCCCCGCCGCGCTCCCCCTCCCCCCGCCGCCCTACTGCGCAGCCGCCAACCGACAGCGCCGCGACCTCGCTCTGCGCCTGCGCAAGCTCCCCTCTTTTTTTTTTTCCCCTCCCCCGCCCTCTCCGGCCGCTTTCCCGTCGAGCCTGAGGTGAGCCGCCGCGCATGCGCCAAGCGAGGGGACTCGCTCGCTCGCTTCCCACCCCCCCGGCAGATTTCTCGCGGCACTGCGCAGGCGCGCGGCTGCTTTCTTTTCACCTCTGGCCGAGGGCTCGTTAACGTGTAAACGGTCATGGCGCGCGCACCAGCGTTTCAGTTGCCGTGTCCCGTCCCCCCCCCCCCCACCGGCGGGCCCGCGCGCCGCTGTGTTGGGGGGAGGGGGCGCGAGCGCTTGCGCACTGGGGCTCGGGGGGGGGGGGGGGGCGCGGGCGATGCTGTGCCCGCGGAGCTGTGGCCGGGGGTAGCGAATGGCGCAGGGAGGGGGGACGGGGCGTCCTAGCTCCCCCCCCCCCCCACCCCGCAGTGCCAGGTTGCTCGGCGCTGGCTGAGCGGAGTTGGGCGGGAGCACTGGGGGCTTCTTGGCGGAGCGAAGGCCGCAACGGGTTAAGGGCAGTGGGACAGGCGTAAGCGGCAGGGAGGAGCCGGTCCCGGCGAAAGAGGTATTTCTAGCGCTGCCTTGTACAGCTTTCGTTAACCGTTCAGCTGCCAGGGCGACAGGCATAGCGCAAATAGTTAATCGTGGTAGTAAATGGCAACTAGGTGACAGCATCGTCAAATACAAGCGTTAGGCTGAAAGGGCGTTTCGAAAAGAGCTGTATCTGCAAGTACTGGTGTGAAAATACCTCCTAACTGCGTCTGCACGACAGGTACTCCCCAAGCGCCAAGCAAAATTAATCCCCTATGAATAAAAACGAATTGCATATAGAGAAAATGAAATAACCCGCGGTTGTCCATGGAGGAGGATGCGTGAGTGGTAGTCTGCCTTTCCTTCAGAAAAGAGCAATTACAAGGAAGTGATTTTCCTCTGTTAAGAAACCCACTTTAACATGCCCCTCTTTCTGGGCAGTACAGTGCTCCTGGGGGGTCTTTCTCAAACAAATATTTTATCTTCCACTCTCCACATCAAATTTGACTAACCTGAAAGGAAGAGGTAGTCAGGCTTCATGCGTCCCTCATTAAAAGAGAGTAAATAGTCAGTGACTATGGGAACTGACAAATAAAACCAGCTTTAAATTCAAAACTTCCAAATCAGGACAAGGAATCAACTAGGCAAAACTTTGCTGATTCTTGACAGATTTGGCAGAGTGAAAATAGAACTTGCTTATATTCTTAATATTGCATAAATATACATTATCCCTGAGCTTTGTAACGTACATCCATAAAAAGAAAAAGAAGAAACACAAGGTGGTATAGAATGGCATTCATTAAAGACTCAGTCTTAACGTTTTCCAAAAATCATTAACTTCACTGGGTCAGAGTCCAAGCCAGATTTTCTTCTGGGGCTCAAAACCTTGTGGACTAAGAGAAACTGCATACTGTTGCTGAAGAAATTGAGTCGTATCAGAGGCAGTCACTAGATTTTTTTCACTGGTAGGGAAGAGCCGAGAAGGAAAGGCTGAGGGAGGGAGACAGCAGGGTTTCTCTCCAAGGGCTGAATCAGAAAGGTAATTTTGACATTTTTATTTAAAAGTAAGTTCCTCTGGTAATGGGATTTTTTTTTCATACTATAAAATAACCTCTTAATACTGCAGCAAACAGTAGAAATTGACTGCGCTATGAAAGAGCAAAAACCTTCCCCTAACAGGAATTCTACTCTTGCACATTATTTGATGATATTCCATACCAGTAATTAAGCACTTTGTCTCATGAAGATCTGTGTTTAACTCACAGAAGTAAACATGTAAACAAAGGCATATTGTCATGCTCGTCTTCTGTTCAGCCATGATCCTTGTGGGCCAGTTAATCCAGTTTTACGGCCAGGTTATACCAGCACCGCAGCACACAGTGGCTGCACCATGACAGATAAAGGTGTAGAGAAAGGGCTGCCTAGATTAAGACTCTGTTCAGCTCTAATCCTGCCTACAGTGAATATTCTCCCCTGTATGTTCCCATCTCACCCGTAGACTCTTCTCAGTCTTGCATGCTACTTCCTAGTAAGCTCCTCCCTGGTAGTAGCAGCTTCTCATCGGGGAGAATTTGCTCCCATTACCACACCTGATTTAGCCTTTGCTTTTGCTCAGCTTCTGCACAGTTAGCTGGAACACACAGCTGCCAAACAAAAGCTGTCTGAAAACAAATAGTTACTAGTTTGGGGGGGTTTTGGTTTTTTGGTTTGGTTTTTTTTTCCTGGTAATTACTAATCTGCTCTGTGTTTTCTAATTGACCGGCTATAAAGAGAACTTCATTCTATGATTGGCCACATAGATGCTCTCCCTCTCTCTTTAAAGATTGGACCTATGTCTGCATCCCCTTCTCTAGTTTAGTTTGACTGCATCTCTATCTGATGCCTTCCCCAAGGTGTCATACATCCCTGTGGCTATATATCCAGGAAAGCTGGCCAAATCATTAGTGATGAATAATTTATCAGATAAATTTTACCTCTATTTCAGTTGTGAGTTGTGATTGCAGCTTGTGATTTCTGCAAACTTACTATTTGATGATACTTACCAGAATGCCTGACTGGTGTCAGGACACAAAGATGATATGAAGCTGAGTCCTACGAGAAGCTGAGCACTCTAGATTCCTTTCACAAAAAGACTTAAGTGGGAAACTGAATTGTTCGGCTGCAGTCAGCAAGGTTAGGCTCGCACTGGTGGTTAACAACGCGCATCCTCTGCTGAAACAGAGCCCAAAGCAGCGAGCACCTTGTAGGACTCCCGTGTTTCTGTTCTCGGACTGGACTTGTCAGCCTTGTAGAATCACCTCTTGCAGGGATTTTGCTTTAAAAATATTTCCTGGCAGTGAAAAACAATACAGGGTTCAAAATCAACACACCTGTAAAGGGAAGAAATAGTATTTCAGGATCTTTTAAAGCTCTGCAGTATATCTGCATCTGTTGTTTTGATTTTGATCTAGATACCTCCTAATTCTCAGAACTCGTTTTCCTGCTCTACTTGTGCCTATAGCCCCAGATTTTCTATGATGGCTGTATTACCTTCTGAATTTTCAATCTCCTGCTAGAATTAATTCAGTAGTGTTTCAGAGACTTTTTTTTTTTTTAAGGTGGGGAGGCAGGGGACAAAAGAAACACAAGATGGGGAGGCAGGGGACAAAAGAAGCACAAATCACAGTTTCTAATCAAAAAGCACATTGGGAAGGAAATTCTCCTTTTCCCTGCACAGCTTTAGTGTATAAAGAAATTAAGAGCAAACTTAGCTGCTCCACTCCAATTCCACTGTGCCGCTCATATGTGAATCCCAGATGCTGCTTTTCTTGCACAATATCCCTTCTCTCTGACATTTTTTTCTTCACAACAGATTTCTCTCCTCAAGGAGAGTCATGTTTGCTTCAGATTTCCCTTTTGTCCTCCAGGTACTGCAATGGAGGCTTCTATCCCAAAACAGTCGTTCTTTCCCCCTTACACTTTTATGCGTACCTCCCCAAAACTTCTCCATTCCTTTTACTTTCAGACTGCTCTGATTGTCTCACCTTTAATTAATCTTACCTTTATGGCTCTGTTTCCCATTTTTCATGTGTCATACACACCCCTACAGAGAGACCAGCAGTCTCTGTTACAGTCTCTGCAATAGAGGTTACAGTCCAATTCTTTCAACGTGCTACAGATACAAACAGCAAAAGACAGTCTGTGTCTCAAAAAGCTTGCAATTAAGAGAGATGGCAGGCAAAGAACAAGGGAAAAAATAGCATTAATAGCTCCTTGATTGAGGAGGAGAAGTGAAGAAAAGCAATATAAAGTCCATGCCACAGTGGTCCAGTGTCACAGCAGGCACTAGTTGGACTTGGACCTGGGCCTAGGTGCTGTGAGGCTGTGCAGGTCAGTACTTGAACCAGAAAGCTGTTTTTCCTTTCTCTCCTGTGTTGCTCCCCGCCCTCCTCCTGTTCCCCAGCGTGGAGGAGACAGTCCACCCTCGCCCCTGAGGCTTGGGACCAACCGGTACCTTCTCTTTCCACTATTATGTTCTGCCCCTCTCTTCAGAGCTCCTTCCTAGGCACCTTGTGAGCGCTGAGCACGAACAGCAGAAGAGGAATGGAGCCTGTCCACTGCATATATAGGCTGTTATTTTCCCCTAACACTCCTCTGGCTGCCTTTGACCAGCTTGCTTTCTAGCTGTTTCTGTCCCTCTTTTGTTGTCTCTGGATTGGAGAAAGGATGACCCTGAATCTCTTATTTCTGAGAGTCATCGCCAATCCTCTGAATCTCCCAGCTAATGAAACGGTAGCAGGAAAGTTGTACCATCTCATAATACTTTGCCCTCTTAGGTGCAGCTAACTGCTTTTTGGAGGTAAGAAATGGAGCACAGACAAAAAGAAACATGGTTTTCATTTTCATATTTAAAAAAACCCCTGTAATTCAGAACCTTCACACATCCTCAGGAAAGAGAGAGGTAGTCACTAAGAGGACACTTATCTTTTCAGGTGGGTTTTTCAGTCTATTGCTCACTCTCTGCTGCTTTGGCTGCACTTACTTTTTCTAGCTCAAATTTTTGTATGCATTTCAGTGGTTGTCATCAATGCAGCATCCAAGCGCCTTCCAATTTTAATCAATTACGCCTTACAAATCACCACCTTAGAAGATTCAGGAAATTATCGCTGTGCTTTTTTAGCACTAGTAAACTCAGGCAGAGGAATTAAGTAACTTGTCTTGAGTTGCACGTGTGGCTGGGCAGCCTAAGAAGAGGAGCCCCCGATTCTCTCTATTGTACCTTGATTGAAAGACCCTGCTCAGCAGCTTGTTGTCGTTCCTCTCACAGAGATCCACAAGGCTGGCTTCTTCTTTACCTGTCTCTCTACTCTGAGAGGGACAGCAGCGGGGTCCCACAAGTTGATTTGGATCTCTTGGGGAGTTGGATTTGCAATAGTCTGATTGAAGTTGTCACTCAAAAGTGCCACAGATCTGTTTTCAGTGGTTTTCTCTGCCTCCCCTTACTACAAGGGCACTGTGAAAAATACATAACATTTTTTGTTCTGAAGATGATTGATTAAGACTTGGGAAATGCTCAGTGAGAGTGGCTGCAGTCTGGCAGACCCCATACAGAAAGACAAACTCTGCTTTGCACCCATATGAAAAAGAAGGCTGAACTCCTTTTTTCAACCAGACATACAGCACACTTGATGCTGTAGAACTTGGGAATGCTTTGGTGCTGCTTACGTGAGGAACCAAATTGTTTTTGACTTAGTGAAGAGGGGGCCAAGAGGGACACATCTGACACCTTTTAGCAACCGCAAGGTTTTTTGTAGAATAGACATAGCCTATGAAACAAACACACAGCTGGAGTTAGGGTGCTTTTGAAAACATTGTCTTTATTCTCTACCTCCCTTTCTTCCAGGACAGGCTCTTTGCTTATTCCCTCTTCAGAAGGGGACTTTTCTGGCACGCAGCCTAGCCTGGCTGGAGATTAGGGATTCTCTCTGCTCCTCCATCCTTGAATATTTCCTTTTAATTTCACAGTTTAAATTCCAATTGTGTAATTACATTCTGCCTACCCCAAATTCCTCTGTAATTTCAATTGGACACGGTGTCCTTCACTCTCTGGGCTGAACTCTTGCAGTGCTGTGGGGCACAGTTAAAAGGCTGCCACGCTCCACTCTAGTCCCATTTCATGTAAATGGGGAAGGAGAATGGACCTAGATCCCTTTGAACTAAAACTGCTGCTCCATATAGGCAAGGCAGGGGTTGCCACAGAGTGACAAGGCAGTCTTACCCCATGGCAATCCACTGGGCATTTTTTACAATGCCTCAGTCTGGACAGATTTTTGGAGTAAAAGTCTAAATCTGCCTGGAGGTATTTCTCCCCCACACCACCATACCCTTTGATCGCAAATATAGCTGTACAGAGACCCCCAAACCACTACTTTGCTGAATTTATGTGGCCTGAGAGTACCTGCTCGCGCCATTTAACATGGCAGAAATGCCACAGTGATTTAATTTAGGTTCAGGGAGTTGTGTAGCAATGAGAGGGTATGCAGCACAGATGCCTAGTTCAGTAAAATGCTTTACAAAAACTGGCAAGTCCCATGCATTTTATGACCCAACCCCAATACTTCTTCCAGATTTTGCTGTGCCAGCATTTTCTCTCAATCCCTACCCTGGTGGCAATCACCTGGTTTATCACAACATTCCTTTTTTAAGTGTTGGTATCTACTTTACATCAATGTGAAAATATTTCTGCATCTCCAGCTTCCCCTTGCTTTCCACTTCCTTCCTTACTGTGGCACAGCTGCCTGCTTGGTCAGTGTGCCTGTGTGCGACCCTTCAGGTATCAGAGACATTCATCTTTCATATTTTCACCATCTTCTGCTGTGGTTTTCTGTGGAAACTCGGGGTGGAGAAGGGGAAGGAGCATGTCTCTATGAGAGAATACTCCTCCTTTGCCTTGTCTTTTAGAATAAACTTCCTCTCTTCGTGCAAGTTCTGCAGCAGGCTCATGGAAAGAAATTGCTCACCTGGTTTGAAGTGATGTTCTATGCAGCTCAGCAAAAAGGAATTGGTTTACCATAGAAACTGGAATTATTTGATGTTTGATCTTCAACCACAAGCCACATTCTTTTCGCCACGTGTAGGCTGTTGTCAGGAACATGGGGCTGATACCGTAATTAGTGACAGAGTCCTTTACCCAAGTTCATTTCCCTTCACTTCAGAAGTACCCTGGGTAGTCCTCCTACCACATGATGATAAATCTTTACCTGAAGTAAACATCCAGCTCCTTGCTGGCAGTGCTGTATCTACATGGAGCCTCAGACACTTTGAATTTTGATGGGACTTCTGCTTTATATATTCTGCAGATTTGGTCCTGCTCCCAAGGGATGTCTTTATGTCTACTCCCGTGGTAGTAGACCTGAGGCTGCTGTTTGCATCTGGCAAACAGCAGATAGATCAGGTGAGATCAAGTCGACCATATTTCCATGTTTCCTTGGTTAGCTTATACTGTTAAAAGTGAGTTGTTGTTAGGAGGAAACAGAGCATGTAATAACTAGAGTTGGGTTTTGTTTGGCTTTGAGTCATAAATCTGGAAGGAAAAGGAAAGAGTCATCATGTTCATCCCCAAGTTTGTCATACAATCAGCAAGGGGCAAGGCAGTAGTATGGGCAAGAAAATGAAACATGTGAAGGTACAAGTGCCAGCGGGGGGAAGTCACTGTTGCTTATTGTCAGTATTGGTGTGACACAGAAAGTTCAGCTAATCCTCTTAGTTACAGAGACACACGGGTGGGGGGAGATTGTTATCTCAAGCAATTTGCTGGCTCTACTCCTTTTTTCCTTGAGTTTCTTTTCGCCTAATTGAGCAGCATTTCTTCCTGGGACTGGTTTGCAATAATCCTGGGGCCTCTGCTAGGAAAACACTGAAAAATATAGAAAGGAGAAGCAGCCTGAGTGAGGCGGCTATCACCGTGAGTTTCTCTCTTCAGAAAAGTATCAGGTTTGGCTCCAAGTGCTGAGGGTTAAAAATAAGATAAAGATTCAAAGTGATACAGTACAGCCAGAACAAGTGATCGCTCAGAAAGGTGTATCTCAGACATGAGCTGGAAGGATGGGTTATTAACAGTCATTCAGAAAATGAGAAGCTTGACGGTCTGAGGTGGAGCAGGGGGTGAGAATTCCACTGGAATGCATCAGAAATGTGTTGATTCCGCTTTCATTGCCAAAGGGATGTATCTGCGGTAAATCTAATCAAGAGTCAAAAGGTGAACAAGAACAATAATAACTAGGGAGGTTTGTTTTTATTTATCTAGGAGATAAGGATTCAGCTACAGGAATAGAATGAGAAAAAGGTGCCTCTTTCTGCGCAATTATTCCACCCATGCTCACTCATCATCAAGGTTTTAATATTCTATTACTGAGGCTATTTAACAGTTTCTCAGCCTCAAAGCTGGTAATGTCTGTGCTGTTACTCTGCCAGTTGCCACAGGTGTCTTTTTACAAAATTATTATGAATAATTAACATGAGGTAGTCCCAAAGATGGCAGTAGCCAGGAGCCATTCTTCAGTAGACTCCCTGCATTTTTCCTGGTGCTGGAGCAGGGTTGGTGTTACCAGTAGGAGGACACATTTGAAAATCCTATTTCCATAAGCAGGCAGAGCCTTAGTCCCTGAAGGCACGAGACAGTTTCCAGCACCGTGATCTTACATCCCAGGGAAGTAAGGGCTCTGGTTCCCAAACCCCTGTGATTCACCCTGGAAAAATTTGAGATAATACCATTTTCAGCTGCCTGCGTTAGTAAGATGCTGGAGGTAGTTAACCCAAGGAGGAGGTGGCCGAATGAATGGTGTGTCTGCTGCTAACTGTTTTAGCTCATTGCCTGATGCACTAATGTAAACCTGATTTCAACTGATACCAATTTACTCTGATATCCTGGACTGAGAACTACAGAAATAGGTGATTTAATTCAAGATCATATCAATGTATTTTGCTGTGGTGGCTACAGAATTTATTACCTCTAGATGTGGAGATGGATTACCTTTTCACTTAGGGCAGCTAAATCCAACAGAGACTGAGTCAGAGCCATCAGATGAGAAAGGGCGAGAGTGGACATCAGTCACAAAACAGTGGTAAAATAAGTGGTATAGTGCTTTTAAGAGAAAAGATGTTCTGATGATGTCCTGCTAGCACAGGACAAGGAAGTAACAAGTTTGTTATGCACGCCATGCCATCCAGAGGGACCTTGACAGGCTTGAGAGGTGGGCCCATGCGAACTGCATGAAGTTCAAGGCCAAGTACAAGGTCCTGCACATGGGTCAGGGCAATCCCAAGCACAACTACAGGCTGGGCAGAGAATGGATTGAGAGCAGCCCCGAGGAGAAGGACTTGGGGGTGTTGGTGAATGAGAAGCTCAACACGACCTGGCATTGTGCACTTGCAGCCCAGAAAGCCAACCATATCCTGGGCTGCATCAAAAGCAGCGTGACCAGCAGGTCAAGGGAGGTGATTCTGCCCCTCTACTCCACTCTCCTGAGACCCCACCTGGAGTACTGCGTCCAGCTCTGGGGGCCCCAGTACAAGAAAGATCTAGAAGCTGCTGGAGCGAGTCCAGAGGAGGGCCATGAAGATGATCAGAGGGCTGGAGCACCTCTCCTATGAGGACAGGCTGAGACAGTTGGGGTTGTTCAGCCTGGAGAAGAGAAGGCTCCAGGGAGACCTTATAGCAGCCTTCCAGTACCTGAAGGGAGCCTACAGGAAAGCTGGAGAGGGACTGTTTATCAGGGAGTGCAGTGATAGGACATGGGGTAATGGCCTTAAGCTGAAGGAGGGTAGCTTTAGATTAGATATTAGGAAGAAATTGTTTCCTGTGAGGGTGGTGAGGCACTGGAACAGGTTGCCCAGAGAAGCTGTGGATGCCCCCTGCCTGGAAGTGTTCAAGGCCAGGTTGGATGGGGCTTTGGGCAACGTGGTCTAGTGGAGGGTGTCCCTGCCCATGGCAGGGGGGTTGGAACTAGATGGTCTTCAAGGTCCCTTCCAACCCAGACCACTCTGTGGTTCTATGGTCATACCTAGACATCCTTTTTTGATTTGGCTTAAGTTCTTCAGTCTCTCTCTAGCGTTGGTTAATCTGTGGCCTTGGAACACCTCCAAGCTAACAGGTCCAGAGGGTTGCCCTGGGTTTGGCAATGCCTGGATCTGGCCTGTGCCACACATATGGCACCTGTTGCTTGTTTCCAAACAAAGGAAACCCCAAGAGTGGATGAAACAAGACTCATGGTGTGTTCCACTAGGTTTTTGGCTCAGATACTTGGAGAGTGAGGGCCCCAGTATGTGCTATGTCTTGTACCTTCAGGTCACTTTGGTGTGTCTCTACTGCACACCTGCATCATAGATAATTACTGCATTTACTTATTTCACGTCCATATTGTGAGAATAAATGCATTAAGAAGTATAATTACCAGACCCTACAGAGGTGAGGGCATCGTCAGTGGATTTCTTTTAGTTCTTTTTTTTCTTTAAATATTTTGGTAAAATTTGATGAAAGCCAGAATTTGCTTTTCTAAACTATACTAATTTATGTTTAGATTGTGTGTGAGAGCAGGGGCAGGAAGAAGGGAACTCGCACCTGTGCTACTTAT
This sequence comes from Balearica regulorum gibbericeps, assembly GCF_011004875.1. Lineage (NCBI taxonomy): Eukaryota > Metazoa > Chordata > Aves > Gruiformes > Gruidae > Balearica > Balearica regulorum. The sequence continues at coordinate 101,181,245 of NC_046184.1, forward strand.
GACCAGCACAAAGCAGCCCTTGGACCATGAGATTCAGAGGGAATGCTCCATCATGTCTTCTCTGGGAGTCTCCAGTGCTTCAGACAACACAAGGAAGAGTAGGGAAAGGGCAGGAATTGCTGGATTCATGGATCTATCTCTTCCTCATGCAGGTCTGCACAGCTAGCTAGTTGCATGCAGGACTATACCACGCTCTTTAATCCTCTCAGTGAGCACTCTAGTTTGTAACACTGAAGATACATGGAAAAGTCATGTGTTTTTTTAGCCACAGATATGCTTCCTGAATCCTACTCTGTACTATTAGACTGCAGCTCTGACAGTGAGTTAGCATTCACAGTTGCAGAGACTGTGAAGAAATTAGACATTTATAAAATGCATACATAATGACTTTAAAAAAATGTTTACTTTAATAAATATTCTTGTAGTTATATTTCAGATAGATGAATGTTAGATTTCTGTTAATCAGAAAATGAACATCTAAAACCACTGGAAGAAAAAGCCAAAATTGCAGCTGAATATCATGAATGAAAAAACATTCACCACTGTGAATAGGACCATCAGATTTCCCAATAGCAGCTCCCTGTCTTCCCCTAATTCCCCCCTCCCTTTCCCCTCCCTCCTCAAACACATACGCATACACTATGGGAGGAATGACAGCTGTTCTTCATGGAATGACAGCCCAGGGATATTGCATCCTCCCTTAAAAAAAACCACACAAGGTACAGAATAAGGTCAGCGAAGGGAGACAAAGGGGTCTCCCAGAGATGGCAAAGGGTAATTTATTGACAGATGAGATAGACGTTACTACAGAAAAATATTAAATGGATTCTTTTCCCTTGTCTTTGGAAAGGAAAAAAAAAAAGTGGGAAGGGTTAGGAAGGACAGATGCCAGAAATAGAGACGAATTTCCCAGGAGACGAAGAAGAAATCCTGAAGGAAATTAGGATCACAACACAGCAAAAAAAAAAAAAAAAAAAAAAAAAAAAGATTTAAAAAAAAAATCAGAGCATCCAAAAAGCTACAAAATTCTGTCCTAGAATCCTGTATGCAAACAATAAAAAAGGGCAGTGGAGAGGGAACCCCACCACTACTGGCAGCCTGGCTTCAAAGGCACTCTGTGAAAGAAGAAAGTGCTGGTAAACCAGAGCGCCTGATTAAAAGCCAGTGTTTGAAAAGGGCTGTTGGGAAATTACAGAGCTGTGCATGCACCTGACGTCAGCAGTGAGGAAGACTGTGGGAGCGCTAATCAAAGTGAGGCTGAGGGAGCATATGGAGCATGGAGATTTTATTAAGGGCAGGAGTGAGCCAGGGTTCATATAATGGGAGCAGCCGAGCTCAGGAGATGGGAGGAAAGCAAAAGGCCAGGTCTTCTGGTGAAATAAACTGGCGTAGTGCTGTCAGCTTTGACAGTATGTCAGTTCCCACTGCAAGGAAAGAACCTGAATGAGAGGCTTAAATAGTGGATGTTATGAACATAGTTTCTCTGGCCTAGATTCATAGCTTTCCCAAAATAATTGTGCAGAAGAGGGCAGGAAAAGCCAGTGTACCAATGCACTCTAGTTGGGATTCCGTAGCTCCACGTTGCCCCCAGCCAAGATAGGAAGATACCGAGGACGTGTTCGTAGAGCTTGTGACATTAGAAGAGTTTATGATTTTTACCTGTCAGGGCCAGACTGATGACAGAGGAGTCACCAAGGAAAATTTCCACAAAGATAAAAGCAGCAGAAGAAAAGAAATATGAAGGAGAACAGATTTGATTTATATTCACATGCAGGAATAGATTTAAGCTAAACTATATTTTATTCTGCTCCTTCATGTAAAGACTGTGGTTTTTAGAATGTGTAACTCAGTCTGTGTGGTAGAATAAGGGAAGAGGAAGACTCGTCCTGTATCCACTGTAATGTGCCACATGCAGCATCTTTCTAATCCTGTCACTGCCCGCATAAATCTTGGCAAGACATTTCCCTCAGAGCAGATTCTTCTGCCAGTTGTCTACTCTGACCTAAAATGTCCCTCCCATTCCAGCAAGCACCCTGATCTTACAAGGTGGTCTTTTATCAGGCACAAGTCTGGCAGAGGCATAGGGCATTGCATTGCCCTGTGTTGTCAGCCTACTACTTTCCAAACTAAGTCAGGTTAAAAAGTGATGGAATTAATACCAAAAACGGGGTTTAAATGATCTAGATGGGGAACACATCTCTGACTGCCACACTCACAGCTGAAGGGAATAATAGCCAGTCTACATTGGCTTTGAAGCTTTGATGCCCCAGTGGCATTTGCAATCTTTTGAGCCTTGGGAGAGTGAGTAGGACAAAGCAAAAAGAAAAGCTAGTGCTTCGCTGAATTTCGCTGTTAAAAGCTAAAGGAGTGTTAAATGCTAAAGAAGGCTTGTACTTTCAGTGGGCAACTTAGCTTAGCTTTCAGCTGGAAGGCTGCTGCATGCTCGAGTGCAATCTGCCACACAGAGCCAAAACCAATCTGATAGTTTATGAATCATTTCTCAAACAGAAGAACACAGATAAAGTCGCCAGTTTTGCCAGGAATGTATGCCCCATCCATGTGATGGCCTGCATTTATATTTGAAACCACCTGCACCATCACAGTGTGACCCAGTGTCCTGGTTTTGGCTGGTTTTCTTCCTAATAGCTGGTATAGTGCTATGTTTTGGATTTAGGGTGAGAATAACGTTGATAACACACGGATGTTTTGGTTGTTGCTAGGCAAGGTTTACAGCAAATCAAGGACTTTTCAGCTTCTCACACTGCCTCACTAGTGAGAAGGCTGAGGGTGCACAAGAAGCTAGGAGGGGGCACAGCCGGGACAGCTGACCCCAACTGGCCAAAGGGATATTCCATACCATATGACATCATGCTCAGTATATAACTTGGGGGAAGCTGGCCGGGGGCATAACCACGGCTCAGGAACTAGCTGGGTATCAGTGGTCAGCAGGTGGTGAGCAATTGTGCTGTGCATTACTTGTTTGGTATATTCTTTTATCATCATCATTATTATTATTACTATTGTTATTATCATCAGCACCACCATTATCATTACCATTATCTTCCTTTTCTGTCATATTAAACTGTCTTTATCTCAATCCATGAGTTTTACTTTTTTTTTTCCTTTTCAATTCTCTCTCCCATCCTGCTGTGTGTGTGCGGGTGAGCAAACGGCTGTGTGGTTGTTTTAGCTGCCAGCCAGGTTAAACCACGACTACCCAGATCCAAAAGGTGTTCTAGATTCTGTAAAATTCAGTGCAGCATATCTACCTTTTAGGGACTCGCCCACCTACCAATTCTCCAGTTCTCTGCTAGGTACCTGGCTTCCTTATACAGTGCAGTCACTGCCCTAACACTACCACAGTGAATGGGCAATCTCTTCAGAAAATAAGTAAGAAATGCCAAAGGGTGGGTCTGCCCTGGTATATTTGAGGATTCCCACTGAGGTGGAGCCTTGCTGACTCTTTTATCTTGGAGACAGCGATTTGAGTGGCCACAGGGTAGTCATTAATGCCATGCCCCCACCTCTAAAAACAGATAAATTTTCTGTCAAATCAACAAATTGATCTGACAAGCCCCATACTCACATCACTGCTAGATCTGGCTGAAGAAATGTGATGTCAGCATGCTTCCTGGAGGCTGGGGAAGGCAAGCGGAGGGAGATGTGACCACCACTTCTGGCAGCAGTCTGCAATTATACTGGATTATAATGGACAAACATGAAACTGCAATGAAACACTTCTTCCCAGGCTGTGCTCACAGCCCTGAAGTCACCTTTGATTCTTACACCAGCCTTATCCACAGACGAGACATAGCCCATAAGCAGCAGGTGACAAAAAGCAGCGAGTGGCCTTTTTCAACTCAGTAGCTCAGTGTTCAGGCCATCTCAGAAAACAGCGCTTTAACTCACTGCAAGAACCTGTGTCCAAGGAAGCGTCAGGCTCTTTCCCTGTGCTGTTGGTTATTCTAGAGTGAAAGAGTTCCACATCAACTATTTCTCTTTGAATTGATTATTTAAGTATTCTTTGGGCCAGAAAGACAGAGCACAACTTTGCAGGTTAGCAGTCAGGAGCCATGACTTAGGAGGGGAAAAACCTGCATGGATGAACACTTAACTCTATATTCTCTGGAATATATTCTCTGGGAAAAGGCCTGAAACATATGTCTGCCCCTCTCAGGCGAATGCCTTAATTACCAGTTTAGAGAGTTCTTGTGCTCTCTGGAGGTCAGTGAGTATTTAATTATGCCACATAGAGCTGAGTGATTGCTGAGGGAGAACGACTTTGTTAGCAAGATGAATTTAGCCTGATCTTTTGAAATTTTCTGCAGACTTCCTCTGCTGCAGTATTCGTGTACGACGCTAGGCCATTTCTGGGTCTCAAATACACTGACAGATGCAATCTTTTTCTCCCAGCCTGAGTCTGTTTTGTTCATTTAATTTGTAAGTCTTTTAGGGTGAGAATATCTTGAATTGTAGTGCGTGCACCACACACTGCAATAGGGTCCTGGTGCTAGTTAAGACCTCTTGATACTAACAGAGTAACAGTAAATAAGTATATCCTTAGCTATTACTAAGCCCCAAAGGATGCTGAGAAATAAAAGGTCATAAAGAGGAAATATTTGGAAGTGCTGAGCATGGATATGAGACAGAAAAGACACTCCACAAAGGGCAGGAAGAGCACAGCGTCTCCCTGCATCAAGGTTGGAAGTGGTTCTCCGGCAGAGCTCTTTCGCAGTGTTACGACAGGCAGAGGTGGCCATGCTGTTTGTGAAGAAGGTTTGTGCTCTTAAAGATAAGCTAAAACATCAGTTTAAAACTCCTGTTCTCTGTGTGGCAGGGAAAGTGTAACAATTGTTGTGGAAAGAGAAGAAATGAGCTGAAGGCAAACAAATCTTTCTTCCTGTTTCTCCATGTATAAAGTGGAGGTTATATTCCCTATTAACTTCAGCAACCAACACTGAAAAAATTCTTTGGCATCTTCAGATAGAAAAAGCCGGGTTTTGAAATTCAACATTTGTACTTTTTCCTTAATTAGACTAATTTTTTTAAAACATGGGACTGACTTGTCAGAAATATTTTTGATGGCCTCTGCCTTTTTCTAGTGCTTTTGCAGTGAATAGCTATGATTATTTTTTTTGCAAAATAGAGACTATTTCACTGAAAATCTCCAGGAGAAAAATCATTTCTACTTAGCAGTAGCATTAAAGCCCTTGAATTGGGCCACATTCTGCTGCCAGTGCAGTTTCGGGGACACTTGGAAAATATTTTGAACAGCAGGGAGGAACAGTGATTACCACTACACAGTCTTTCAATGGTGTAAATATTGTGGGTTATTTTCCCTTTGACTGTTTATGGCCTATTTACAGTATAATCACACCAAATCAGGTTATATCATGGCTTGCTTTTTCTTTTTTTTTTTGGTAGTGAAAACAGAATCTAGCATAATTTTTTAAATTTACTGTAGCTCCCCTTAAGAGCTAAGATGCCAGGATGATCTCTTTTCCAAGGCATTCGTAACTGAGAGATGAGGAGAAAGGTGACAAGGAAAAATAACAGGCAAGTTATTTACAGTGTCTATACACTTGCAATAGCTGAATAGCTACATTGTTGTAAACATGGCCCCAAAATGGAATTATAAAGGGGACTTAATTGTGGGCAGAAGAGAGATTTGCCAATGAGGCATTTTACAGTGTGTAACTCATCAGACCAAGCTGTGGACACATGTATGAGGTCAGGTCAGTGAAATAATATTATTATCACCCCATCCATACCAGGCAGTGGCACTGTGTTACAGGATTAGAAGAAAACACTTAGTCGTCTGAATTTGTAAATGGCAGCTTAAAAGGGGAACGGCTGCGCCGTGTTACAGATCACCTGTGAGATTGTTCGAGCAAAAGTCTCACCCAAGAATCTGCTCACCAGAGAAAATGTGTCGTCAGAACTAGGCAGCACTAAACCCCTGGCTTTCTAGCATCTCTTGTAGCCAGCAGGGGGGAAATCTGCTAGGCAGCACTGAGAAGGCCCAGGCATCGGTCACCTGAGAAAGCAGAAGACACAAAGTTCTGCCAGAGATCTGCTGCTGGAAAGCAATGTCCAAGCTGCCTGTCAATTGAGCATATGGGAAAATCAGTATTGCTCCCCAGCATTGAGGAGGATGCATAGAGATCAACAGGACAGTGTACTAAGCTGATCCACAGGAGTTAGCAAAGGAGATGCTTTCAAAGAGATGGCTGTATTGTCTGTTCTTTATAGTATGATACTATCAGCTGTGATTCCTTTTTGTTGTGAAGGAGAAATGATCTTAAATGAGAAATTACATATTGGTTTACTTTACTTCATAGAATCACAGAATGGTCTGGGTTGGAAGGGACCTTGAAGACCATCTAGTTCCAACCCCCCTGCCATGGGCAGGGACACCCTCCACTAGACCAGGTTGCCCAAAGCCCCATCCAACCTGGCCTTGAACACTTCCAGGGATGGGGCATCCACAACTTCTCTGGGCAACCTGTTCCAGTGCCTCACCACCCTCACAGGAAACAATTTCTTCCTAATATCTAATCTAAAGCTACCCTCCTTCAGCTTAAGGCCATTACCCCTTGTTCTATCACTGCACTCCCTGATAAACAGTCCCTCTCCAGCTTTCCTGTAGGCTCCCTTCAGGTACTGGAAGGCTACTATAAGGTCTCCCTGGAGCCTTCTCTTCTCCAGGCTGAACACCCCCAGCTCTCTCAGCCTGTCCTCATAGGAGAGGTGCTCCAGCCCTCTGATCATCTTCTAATATCTAATATAAATCTACCTTCTTTCAGTTTAAAACCGTTACCCCTCATCCTATCACTATACTCCCTGATAAATAATAATAAAGCCTTGCTTTTTTTTTTCTTTTCTTTTTTTCTTTTTTTTTTTTTTTTTAAGATCCTGGCCTTTCTGTGACTGTTCACTCAAATCCTGCTTAGATTTTGGCTAACCCAGGTCATGCTAAGCCCTGATGTATGCTGGGAGCAACGCCATTAAGTAGGTCAAAGACAGAGCACCAGGTAGGCAGCACAGGTGGCCAGAAAGAGCTAAGGGGCCATTATGCCACTGTGATCACTTGCAAATTGCTGACGTCTTCAGCCATCATCTTTTGTCTGGGTTTCCTGCAAATTTGAGAGATCCAAACAGACTGTGACATTTTATTGGTGTCAGAAGTGGGATGTCTCTTGGACATGCTCTGTTGAGGCAATCGGTTTGGTCTGAGTGTAAAGATACTATGTGTGCCTCTGTGTGTCTGTTTGTCTGTGCCATGATAACTAGACACTGAATGGCAACAGCTGGTAGAAGAATTTGAGAAAGAGGGATGGCGAAATCCCAAGTGGGATTTGTCCTGGGTCAGGAGCCACTGCACAGAGGCTGATCATATTTGGCAGGAGTTTGCCAGATGGTGGGCTTCTTGTAAGTTAAAGAAGGGAAAAGGGAAAGATGCTACGTGCTGGCTACTAGGCAGTTGTCGGGCAGCAATGGATCTGATTGATGAGTTGAAAGGGGAAAAGGTACAGATGAAAAAGGAAAATGAGAAAAGGAAAATGGAAAGAATACTTGGGAAGTGTGAGCAATTAGAAATGCAAAATAGACTGCCTGAGTCAAAACTTCAGCCCCAGATAATTGCAGAAGCTGAAGAGCACACGAGGAGGTAGTTGGAAGCTACCACGGTAGACCCCGTTAAAGTCTGTTGTGCCATGTATGATGCTGATTGGGATGGGGATATCTGGAAATAAGCAGACCCCTATCCCCTCCCCTCAGGGCCAGGTGACAGTGATGACCATTCCCTGCCCCCTGCTCTCTTGGCACCAGTCAATCAAGACCCAACAACAGAGCACCCCGCAGGGGCACAAAACATGCCTCCCTCCACAACAACTACTTGAGGGTTTACTACCCTAGAGTTAGGAGGTCTGGAGGAGAGATACTGAGCTAACCCAGGGGAAGCACCCATGGATGGGCTAGCACGGGTCTAGACAGCCGGAGCCAACCAGTTCCACCTTGCCCCACCTGAAGCTCAATTATTGGCATTAGGTCCAGGAATATTGTTGGACACTGCGGGGCCAAATATTACCAATCTCTTAGGGACTTGCACTTTGTGCTGCGGTGGCACAATGCATCCCACTGACCATTGCTGACACCTGTGATTTTAGCTTAATTAGAAGGACCAGCACCCATTGCCTGGGGGGGCTGGACAACCCCTTCCCGCAGAGCCACATCCCTGGGAGCCTGTACACTTCTAACCTGTAATAAAGGGAGCTGTGGGCGCGTGGAAATTTTGAGCTTTAGCTGTTAAGACAGGCTTAAATGGTATTACTTTCCAAGAGGTCCTTCAATGAATGCTAATAGATTTACCACTGTATGCCCCACAGGATAAAAACCAGGGAAGAACATCAGCTCTAGTAAATGTAAAAGAGCCAGCCTGTCTCCATCCAAAAGACAAAAAAAGGGAGAAGTTGGGAAACACTCTCAGTTACTACTGAGTGTAAGAGGTGATGGAAAATGTGTTTAGAGAAGGGGCTCTCTCCGAGTCAGTTCAATGGGCTGCCAACTCCCCTTTTGCGGCAGCTGGACAGGTTTCCCTCATTCACTTCTCATGATAGCCCTCTGGGACCTATGTCAGGAAACAGGGTGACACCATACAGTTTAAAAGGATAACGACTAGGGAGCCAGAGAATGCAAGCGCTGTGTGCTCAGGGATATACCCAAATTTATCAGCACTAAACCTAGACCGCCAATATGCAGGAAACTAGTGTGGGGGCTGGGTTCAGTGGCAGTGCTGGCGGCTGCTACTCCCACTGTTGAGGATCCCAGGTGATGGTTGCAGTTAATGATCACTACCTTGTAACATTCGTTATTGACACAGGCGCCCAAATATCAATGGTATGTAAGGACACTTAGAAAGGACAGCCTCCACTTAGCAAGCAGTTAGTTTCTATTGTAGGTATTAATGGGAAAATCACTAACCACCCACTCGTCAGGGCTAAATTAATTGTGTCTAATCGACAGACAGTCCGCCTGACCTTACTTTTAGGTTCCCGCAATGTATCGGGTATGGATATATTGAAGTGTCAGTTGTGGGTGGACTCGTGGGGAAAATGGGAAATAGGGACACCACCCTTTTTGCCCCACGGTTTACCTCCTACAAACGCGTCCCTGACTTAATCTGTTGCGAACAGCTGTTCCTTTACCCCACAGCAAGCTAGTTAATATTCCACAATACAAATTACCTTCTGATGCTATTCGTCCTGTTACTGAATTGATAAAGGAGCTGGAAGAACAGGGAATCATGGTCACATCTCATTTCCCCTACAGTTCTCCTCTATGACCAGTAAGGAAATGAAACGGCAAGTGGCAACTAACAGGAGATTACAAGAGCCACTGAACTGCTCACTGCAGCTGTTCCTAGTATAAATGATATAGTCAATTTTCTTAATGAACACCAGCAGGAAGCTTTGAACACCTCGGTGTGGCACCCAGGAGATCAGGTGAGATTTCAACACCCATCACTCGGAAAATGCAAGGTCAATTTGCAGTATTTTTGAGGGAAAGGGAACTGTGGATACTGGGGGAGTGAAATTAATCATTACTGAGGCTTGGATATGATCCAAGACCTAGGTCTTCTTTCTCTCTCCCTAGGAACTGTTGAACTCCTGGACAAATAAGTGAAAGCTGTCGTTCGACCTGCATACTATGGAAGGTGTCCATCTAGAAAGTACACTAAGCATTCCCTGGAACTTTGTTCATACTCTCTGTGGTAAGGTGCTCTTCCCAGAGATAATGTTGACAGCATCTAAAAAGTCAAGAGTCTTCATGTGTCAGACAATTCTAACCCTCGCATTGGGGCATCTGGCATTCTGTCACATAAATGTTGATGCACTCTGCAAGAATCAACCCAACCCACAGAAGCTGCTAACCTCACACCACTTTCAGATAGTCTTTGCTCTACTCGGGAGTATGAGCAGCCATCTCTGTTTCTAAGATAGGGATGAGGACCTAGACAGGAGTGTCTGACTTTGGGTTCCTAAATCCCTTTCAGGCAGTGGAAAAACAGTCTGATTTTCATCGATGTGCAATGTCTAGTAGCCCCAGATTACTCCAATACCTTTTTAGAAATGAGTAGTGAACTTCAGTGGAAGAAACAGCTCCCTCAGAATACAACAGAGTAGTTTTCTCAGGACTACTCTCATGCTTCTACAGCTTAAAAAAAAAAATAAAAAAAAAATATATATAAGGGGAAGTATTGATGAAGAGTAGTTTCAACCAAGAGCTGACTTTTCTAATGTGCTCCAGGCTGAAATCTCTGAAAAGCAAAAACACTCACTTGCAAGCTATCTCCACAGCCCAGGTCAGCAGGCAGCAATTAGTTTCTCAGCCATTCACTCTTCTTTCCATCTTCCTGATGGATATTTCATCTGAGATTATGCTCTCCTCCCTCGCCTTCTCTTCACCTCTCTGCCTCTCTTTCCAATAAGGCTATGATCTGTCACAGACTCTCAATGGACAAGACCTATACATCCCATCACAACGCTGTCATAGGCAGTTACATTAGACAGGCCAGGATGAAAAGCAGTTTGGAAGGGAGAGAAGCCGTCATGCTTCAGGGCATAGACTTGAACTCTAACCAAGGAAGAGAGATGAAGGAGGGCTTTGGGCCAGGCGGGGATAAAATTTTACTTAGGGCGGGTTATTCCATAATTACCCGCTTAAACTTTCTTTATGCCTTCTGAGATGCATCTGGTTCTGGCCAACATCAGAGACAGAAGGGGTGGATCACTGGCTAATCCAGGAGGGGAATGAGTTTCTTCATTCTTTTTGCTAGTGCACTGAGTTTATAATGTTTTCTGAAACCACAATGAAATCCCTTTCCAAGGATGACCCTTGCTCTGCCAGTGATAGCCAAAACTCCTTCTCCTAGCCCCGTCCTTCACACTTCCACAAGCAATACAGAGAGAAGCCGGTACAAAGCCAGGTCAAGATGATAAGAACAAAGCCTTGAAGACTGCTCTTAGATACCAGATTTACTTCAACAGAGGAGGAAATTTTCAAAGAGGTGAACTCTTACTGTCTCTCTCTCAGGCAGGAGTCTCCTGGGAGGAGAAGAAAACAGCTTTCATTTTAGCGAGTCATGATATTTATGGCCCTTTTATGGGTTTTGTTTGAAAATATGAAAGTAGATAGACTTAAATGTCTTTCAAAAGAGAGGAGATGGGGAGAGACAGAGCATGTGAAGGGCACGTGGGTCTGAATCATCTGCCCATGTTATAAAGAAAATCAAACACCTCCTTTGTTTTAATATGGACCCCTTCCGCAATTCATAAGGATAATGTCTGACATTTTCTTGCACAGGCCCTTTTATCCCTAATGACTTACAAATTTTGTATGTACACTACCACCAAGAACACTCACCTTGGGATGAACATGACAACTATTAAATTATGCAACTGCAGCACCATGCAACAGTTCAGGTGTGATTGCTCCCAGGAAGCAGACTTTCAGATCACGTCTCCTGCAGAAGCGAAAGCTTTATACCGTATTCCTGAGGGGCAACTGTCAGCTTCTGCTTGCTCACATACCAGAGTCTCATGTGGGCTTTTACCCATCCTGTTTGTGGTGTCTGTTCAGCAACTGAGGTTGCACCCTTTTGAGGGCCTCCTGCTTTTCATGTGTGGAATCTCCTCTCACCCTTTGCCTCTAGGCAATACTTTTGATCCAATTCACAGACTAAGGAGCGCATGCCTTGCAAAGTTATCGAGAGAGGGAAGTTTAAGTTGAAGAACTGGGGTTTGCATTTAGTTTTGAATGCAGTTAAACCTGTGGTCATTTTATCTGCTCTGGGAATGAACCTTCGTAGGTTATGACAGCTAATGGGAAATTTCTATGAGCAATATGTACAAAGCTCCTCATTAATTGGTAGTTTCATAAAGGCCACTGTGGTTTCATAAAGCTCTCCTCTCAAGCAAGGAGGGAAGAGATGTTCTGCCAAACTAACGGACAGCTTTCAAATGGATCTGAGTTCAGCACGGTGTCGTTGCAAAAATCAAATTGCTGGGATGGTCCATGAAGATGGACCAGTCACACAATGTTTAATACCAGCTGGTGTGTGCTGCATCTTTCTTTGATATGGTGCCCTGCAATAATCAAATGGAGAGATCACAAATAGGCACATCTCCAAAATTTGGCATGTTCCTGGCAGGACGTGACCTGAAGCATATAGCTCTCTGGCCAGTTGTAAACAGGTCTTGCCACCATAGTTATCTTCTAGTATCACCCAGAAGTCCGAAAAGACTCTTAAGACATTGAGCTCCAGGTAGATGCTGTTGGTAGTTGGGTGATGCTATACAAATGATGAGTTCCTTTAAATGTTTCTGTCTTCTAACTAGTATCACCTACGTCTTCGTTCAGTTTTATGCCCGCACGCATGTCCTTCTGACTGGAGCCATCCTTTCTTTCATGGTTACTCGTGCAGAGTCCTTGGTAAGTTTGAATCAGGTTTTGAGATTTATTGATCTGGCCTTGTCCATTCTGTGTTGTGTTCTTTGATTTAATTTAATGACCATAAAGCATTGAGGCATGTTGTCATGAAGGGTGCACTGGAAAAAAATAAATGATTGATTGATTGATTGACTGATTATGTAGCGGCATTGTTCTCTCCATAGTTAACAATGAAGCTAGTTTTCCATTATACCCATTTGTGTCTTCCAGGGCATACATATCTTAACTAAAAGTAAACCAATCTGCCTGCAGGTATGAATCATATGTGGAAGCAATTACTCTCTTGTGTAAGGATTGAATTTGTCTATTTTAAAGATATATGCAAATACAAACCTTTGAAACACATTTCAGAGGGGAAGGTTCAGAGCACAGACAGGATGTCCCTTCTCCCGCTCTCTAAGACAGTTCTCACATCACCACACCTGCATAGCTTGGCATAGACATCCCAACATTAACCTGTTGGTCCTGGGAAGAACTGAATTCATATTGTGGCCTACTTTATAAGTCACAAACAGTATTTTTTCTTTATGTCTGTGAGCGTATGTATGTGTGTGCACATGTGTGTATGTGTGTGCACACCCTGTGGCAGGGGAACAGCATTCACACGAAAACACTTGACATAGAAGCTACTGAGTGGTTGTAACAGAGGGATAGATGGAAGCAACATGAAATAGCTCAGCTCCTGAATGCGTTGAAATGTACCAAAGAACAAAAGGCAGTCAAGGAGGGGGGGGGGGGAAAAAGGTAGGATTCCTCCATGTCCAAAAAATTTCTTTTCCTAGGGGTAGCCAAAATGACAGGGTGCTCATTGAAGTAGATTATGCTGGTATTGGTAACACACAACCTAAATACATGTACTTTGAACCTCTCTCCATTTTTTACATGAAGAACAATGGAACAAATTTTATTGGCATTTAAATTATTACTCCTGGGCAAATAAGTTAGCACCTTGGTGAGATGACTGGGACAATTCACACACTATTTGGAGCTATGCTCCCACCTCTCTAGAGAACTGTTTATTTGTTACACATACTTCCAATTTTGGAAATTTTCTTTACAATTGTAACAACCAGAGATTAAACCCACTTTGATTTTTCTAAATGACAAGGGAAATTCCTGAGAATAGGTAGGTAGCTCTCAAATAAATTTTGCTAGAGTACACGAAGATGCAGTGTCTGTTTCCAAGCCCTAGACTATATTAATCACATGCTTTCTGCATCTCTGTTGGATTGTCTATAAATTTAGGAAGGTCATGGATACTGTGTTTTCATGTTATAATGTCTGTATTGAATGTATTCTGGCTAAACCCTTTAAGGAAAGGCAGGCAATGCAACATAACCATCCCCAAGTAAAACTTTTTGTCTCATAATTCACCTAGCTCTCCACTACAGCTAATGCGTAAGCATTTCTCAAGGAGCTGTAAAAGAAGGAAATAGTGCTAAACTGCTTTTAAAATTATCCAGTCTAAACTACTGCCGCATGCAATAAATCAAATTGCACTGAAAATCCTAGGTGGGGGGAAATGGGCCATGGCCCCACACCTATCAGTATTACGACGCAGAATGCAGCTGTTACACCAGGAATAACTTAATTCTAGCACATTTCTGCTTCCTTCCAAACTTGCTTCTTCCACACTGAATTCACAGTCTAGTACAGATATCATTTAATCATCTATGTCCTATGAATGTCCCTCACCCTTTCCATTTCTCAGTCCCTTTCCATTTCTCACAAACCTGTAATTCCCGTAAATCCCACCATCTCCTTCCTTTCCGCAGAGGTTGCCCCATAACCTTTCCCCAGATTTTTATACGTCTAAAAAAATTTAATATTTTGCATTAGCCTCTTCAGCTTACATACATATCTTATGTTTCCATCCAATGTAGGTCCCCTTCTTAATTTGCCTATTGTCTTCAGATCTCTTTTTGAACACTTCATATCTCCTAGCTCTCCAGCTTTCATCACTTTCTTTCTTCTTACTGCACTCAGACCAACATCAAATGGGTTTCTCTCTCATGTATCCCTCCTTAACTTCTTTGCTTCCCACATACCCTGAGTTTCTACGTTGTTCAAAGGATATTAAGGAAACAGAGTCATAGAAATGAGAGGCCGGCTGTGAAAAAAATACAGAAGGACTTAATGAGACTGAGAGACTGAGCACTAAGATGGCAAATGAAATTGAAGGCTAATAAATGTCAAGCATTACACATAAGAAAACTCAACATATAAAATGATGACCATTGCCATCCAGCAACAAGAGTTTGTGGATATAATAAATAGTTCCATGAAAATGTCACCTTGGTGCTCAGCAACAGCCAAAAAAGCATGCGAACTGTTAGGAGTTCATAGGGAAGACAGAACAAACAGAAAAAAGAAGGTCATTATGCGACAGAATAAATCCCTGCCACACCTGCACCCTGAATACTGTGTGAGGATTTGGTCCCTCATCTCAAACGTGATAAAGTAGAACTGGAAAGGGTTCAGAGAAGAACAGCCAGGATAATCAGAGACATGGAGCATCTCCCATATGAGCAATGAGTAACTCACCTTAAAAACAGAGAGCTAAGGATGGGACATAACTGTAGAGGGGGGTAAAATCTTGTGGGGCACATAGATACTAACTAGAGATTATTTTGGCATTAAAGGAGGTTCATGGGCAGCGGGTTCAGAACAGAATAAAAGGAAGTGGCTTAGCATTCAGTGCAGAGTAAGTTTTGGGACTTCTTGCCACAAGAGATCACGGAGGCTAGCGGGTACAAGGCTATAATGGCTATAACTCAAAAATGACTAGGCACCTCCATAGAAGGAAAATCTATCAAGGGCTATTAAATACAAAAATATCACATCTGGCTCAGGAAGTCCTTGAGTTGCAAATGGTTAGAAGCTGGAAGATCTTGCTGGGGAAATATCACTTATATCACTGCTCTTATATTCTTCCCTAGGTATTCACTGTTGTTCTCTGTCAGAGACAGGATATTGAGCCAGACGGACCTTTGGTCTGACCCCATAGAGCCTTTCTGATGTTCCTGTGTTTATATTCTTAACTGACTGTATGGATGCTCCTTGCACTTTCACCTTCCACTATACAATGCCAACCCCCCTCCCCTCCTGCCTACAGCAGCAAACTGAGGCTGAGCAAAAATACCAGTGCCAGCACATCTTTGCTGAAAAATCCTTCCTAGATAAATTTGGGTACTTACCTACTCTTTTAATCTCATGTCAGAGCAGTGTCATTGCTGAAAAACCATTCACTCTGCAGCTCTGGACACCTGAAACAATCTGTGCAGACCTCTCCCCTTTCACCGACTCCCTATCTCCTTCTAAATTCTCATCTTAAAACCTGACTTTGTAGCCTGCCTTCAACCTCTCCATTTCTGTCTCTCCTGGTTATTGGTCTTATGACTGAATGCTTTAATATTTTCACCATGCAAGGTCTTTATGTCACTGTTTCATGTAATTTATACCTGTGAGCTGGAGCCTTTCCCATCTTGCTTGCAAGCACAGGCCGTACGCTGAATGGAGTCCAAAATGATCCCCACCCCCTTATTGCTTTGGGGGTTTGGCTTTATTAACACGGATATAAGCAATAAGAAAATAAAGTTCAGCTATTTCTAAGGCTTCTCCCTCATGACTGCTCAGCCAGCATCTTAGATGGCCTCTCCCCAGCAAACCATTTTTATCTCCCTTTTACACAAGTGAACTAATAAGCCACCTACCTCAGTGAGTCAGCAGAACCCACTTAACCCTTTCCCTGAAGGGTCAAAACTCGCTATCAGGATGGTTTGGCTTAGGCTTGTTTTAGAACCATATTCTGCCCCTCAGTCGTGAATAATTTATTTGTGCGGCAGAACTAGATTACTGTTTAAATCAAAATGCTACCCAAACAAAGGCTGTGCTGTACAGTGCAAAATGAAACCAATTACTACATCATACATTGCTCATCTTTTATAGTGTAAGATGCCCCCTACAGTACTGCAGAGGACAGACATTTCTGTTGAAAACAGCAGCCAGCCATAGGAAGCAGGAGAGAGATTTTGCAAAGGGAAACAGCCTTTGATAAAAAAGTAAATTCAGTGCTAGAAGGTATTGCGCACTTCCGCTTTGATCCAACGAAAGTTAAGACCTTTTCTAGACTGAAATTACAGCAAGTTCCAAATATGCATATGTAGAGTTGTTTTCCACAGAGCAACTTTACCAGGGGTGAGGAAAAGAGGAAAATGCCGATCCTAACACACACTGCAGAAATTCAACATCAAATCTCAGAATGTTGATCAAAGCCTGGAATTCCACTTCTTAAAAAACATACAACTCACAGAAGTATGCAGAAACAAGGGATGTATTGCATTATATATTATATTGTAGTAGAAGTGCATTATAAGCCTTATAGCATCTCTAGATGCCCGAAACATTAACAAGACCATGTTCCTTATGTACTTCAAAAATGTAATCTGAGTTTACTCAAAAAAAACCCCCAAAACAACCCAGAGCCCCACACAAGTAAAACATGTTCTTTCTCTTATTTTTCTACCCCTGTTATTGTTCAATCACCTGATTTTGAAACTCCATTCACCTGACAATAAGTAGCTATCATTTACCCTAGTCCTGGCTGTCAGAAAGAGTCATCTTTATCTTCAGAGAAGCAGGGATAATGTCTAATCAGTGAGTAATAGTTGAGAGAAATGATTCTAAGTTTAGGAAAATTGGCAGCTGCATTTTGTTATCAGTAACCATTTAGATAGCATTACTGATGTGCATGGCATCATACAGACAAGGACAAAGACCAGGCCTTTGCCCTGTGGAGCTTCTTGTCTATATAACATAATTAAAATAGGGAGAGGTACTAGCATAATAGTAATAGTGAGCTCTAAGCATCGCGGTGGGACAGAGAAGATATGGCAAGAAAAAGAAAGAAAACTTCCTGTGAGAGAGCAGTACTGCATCATCCCTCCATTGTTGTTTTATACTCAGCTCTGCAGAGGGTTTTGTTGTTTCAAAATACAGTCTGTACAGAAGAGGGAACAGATAATTCCAGAGTACAAATCAGGAGAAACTGGTCTAGGTGTTTATAAGAGAGAGGTGGAGGATGTTGACTGGTGACAGAGTTGGGTGCTCTGATGCATCAAAGACACAGCGTCATACAAGTTACACAAGTGATGCTGTGGCAGGCCTGGCAGGTCGTGTCACACAAGCTCATGAGGCTCCGCAGGGCATGGAAAGACCCAAGGCCTTAACTTGGTGTACTCAGTTAACATGGAACTGTACTCTGAAAAGTGGGCTCTCTAGCTCATGATACAAACAACATGTTAACTGTAACATGTCAACTAAACCTACCATCTCCTAAAAACGAGCTTCCAAGAACCACATTCAACAGACATACAATTTGTGCCTCATACTGACACTTTAGTTATACATCATTTTATTATGAGGTCAGTTTGTGTATCACTCTCTTCTTTTAAGGTAATTATGTTGAAAATTAATACATGACAATCTGACTATAGACATAAAAGCACAGACTTAGCTGAGCTGCATACATAAACCAAAGCCAGTACTTTAGAAACCCAGCCTAACCTAACACTAATCCTGACTCTAACTCCATCTCTTTAACTACATCAGAACATCATTTTTAGATGGCTGTTAATATTACTTTTTGCATTTTTCCTTTGTTGACCCAAAGTTATTAGCAGGAACCAACCATACTGGAGCAGAGATGACTCCATCTAATAGAAAACACTGGTACCACAGGAATACATTCATTACTGCATTGAACTTCGAAAAAGAAGGAGGCGTCTCCTTTTTTCTATTATTTCACTTTGCTTCTGCTATGTGGTTAAGTAAAACAGTACAGGTATTCCCCTGAACTGTCTTATTTCTGTAGACATTCATAAGACTGGTGCAGAAAATGGAGCCTACCTGGTAATATCCTCTCAGTGGTGTAAAGTAAAACTGATTAAGAGAGGGACATTCTTCAAGTTCCTAGAAAAGGCTATTGGCTTCTTCCATTTATGATCAAAAAGATCCTAGAAAAAGTATGATGTCCAGTCTTTAACGAGACTAGGAAATTGAAATAACCAAAATGGGATGTGATTGGTCTTTTGAATTGAAGTGCCGCCATTACTTGCTTTTGCTGCTGAAACGTCGTCTGGCTCCTAATGGCTTCTAACATTGTGTTCCTACCTACATTGATCATTTAATACTAGCATCTTCTTTCTGACAAACCACAAACACTTCCAAAACTTGACCTCTTCCCTTTATCGCTTTTGATTAAGAAGAGAACTATCTGCAGGAAATGCCCTACAAACCACAAAGGATTATCAGAAATATAATGATGAGTGATTCAGGGACTCTGTGGCTCTGCTTGTGTTCCTGTAATCTGATTTTGGTCACTCTTCCCTTCGTCGCCGGAGCTTTGCTGTCGTTTCTTCTAGTCGGCTTCTCCAAGCAGCAATAATGGCATCATCATCCATCTCTTCTTCCTCTTCTTTACGCATGCTTCGCCTGTACTGAGAGAACTGTCTAGATGCAAATCTTTCTTCACTTTGTTCCACTTTTGCCTCCTTCTTCCCATCCTCTTCAGACTTTGAAAAGCTCTGGGTAAACTTTCTCTTAGCTCCAAATTCTGACGTGTCTGACCTAGCCTCCTCTTCACACGCCTCCACATGATGAGATCTAACTCGACTCTGTGTAGATGGTTCAGGGGATTCAGAGTCAAAGGATGGTTCAGGTGTTTGGCTGAAAACGTGCAGCTCTGGGCTCTTTTCTCTGGTACTTGTTGTCTCACTGACCCTTGACCTTGTGAACTTATACATCTTTTTGTCCTCTTTTGCAGAAGCAGAGGAAAACCTTGACATGGTTCTCAGTGAATCTCCTTTTGACTCGTAGGAAGAACAGCTGTCTAGCTCTTCTCTTTGGGATCTGGAGAATCTGTAACTGGATGTTTCAGAATCCATTTCTCTAACTTTGGATGATCTGCTATATTTCTCTCTAGCCTTCTCACTTTGATTATAATATGACGGTGGTTCTCTTTCTGCTTTCAGGCCACTGAGCCACTTGGTAATATCACTCTCTGTCTCTGACTTTGGTGTACCTGTGTTTGCAGGTTGACTGGACAGATCAAAGACTCTATCAGTTCTGTCAAGATCTGCTTGCAAGGAGCGCCTGTGGCTGTTTGTTGTACTCTCTCGGTCATCTTCTATTTCATTTTCCTCTCCTTTGGTCATCTTTTTTTTAAATAAAGTGCTGCGTTTATTGTCTCTTATCACTTTTTCAATTTGATAATCTGACATTTTCTCTCTCATTTCCATTTGCATCTCCTTCTCCTTCCTCCTGAGTTTCTTTAGGTCAACATCATCAGCAAAGAGGCTGTACAGTGGCTTGCTTGTCTGTGTTGTCTTCATGTTTGAACTAGTTCCTTCCGTCCTTGTGCTCACTGAGGTATTGCAGGACAGGACAGACTGAGACTCAGCCCTATGCATGTCTTGCTGGCGAAGCTGAGAGATACCAAGAGATGAGCCACTCTGAGCACTGAGAAGAGAAACCTTATCATCATCTACTCGCCTGCCAAGGTCTCCTGACATTATGCTGGAGGCCACTGCAGATGATGGACGGGACAGCATCATGATCTCATTTTGCTTTTGAGCAATGGTTTCACTGACCACGTTAGCGATCCAGTTCTGAATGCTTGCCATGGATATTGTGTCACCTGGGCCAACCGGGAGATTGGGAAGGGGTATACTTGGCATCTGAGGCTGCACTGCCCCTGTGCTGCTCCTGGTCTGTGATACAGATGAATGATTTGTCTGCATGCTCAGTGCAGAAGCTGCATCCTCAGCACCGCTTGCAGAAGGTGCTGAAGACCAGAAAGCTGACAATGGGATACTCCCACTCATTGTACTGTCTGTCTCCCAGCTGCACATGGACTGGCTTTCTTCTAAAATTTTCTTTGAACGCTCAAGGAGCTCTACGCGCCTCTGCTTCTTTTTAGCTGAAGCAGAATCCTCACTTTTGGCAAACTCCACAAATTCCTCCTTGCTTTCACTGCCCACCTTCTTCTGCCGCTTCATTTTCCAAGCCTGGTAAGCAGTCAAGTTAATGTCTGACAAACTCTTCCCTTCTGTCCCCTCCCCACCTGCCTGGCTGCCATCTGCTGGAGATGGTACCGAAGATGATGATGGTTCTAAATCCTTCTTGTGAAAGCCAAACTGGATCCTCTTGACCTTCCACCTTTCTAGAGGAGTCAACTTGTCTTTGTTCTTTTGGCAGAAATTGTAAAAGGAGCTACTGTCTGAAAACACGCTTTCCTCATCCACATCCCTCTCCTTTCCTTCTGTTTCTGGGGATTGTCCCTCCCCACAATTTTTATTCTTAGAACGATACCTCTGAGCAGTTTCCTTCTCGATCTCCAGAAGCCTCTGGTTCCACATGTCCCAAGTGCTCTCTGAAGACACAGAGCCTGTGCGGCTCCTTCTCATCCTGCTAAAGCTACTGACTTCCAGCTGTTCTTTTAGGGTTTGGATCTCAAAACTGCTCACGCTCTCAGCATCACTGAATTCACCTGATGGGTAAGGTCTTCCTCCCATGCTGGAATCTCCATCCTCTTCCCTGGGTGGACCCTCCATTTGGTATTTCTCATTTCTGCACTGCCAGTCATGGATCCTCTGTTCCACATCCTCCTCATATTGTTCCCCTTCCTCATCCAGAAGCTTTGGAGATGTCCTTCTTCCATGGTTAACTCCTGGTTGTTTTGCAGGCAGACCTTGTTTCTTCCTCCATTCTTCATACAACTGTTCCTCTTCCTCCTCACTGATAAGGGTGGAGTGTTTGGAAACCCGGCCAGTTTTTTGCACTGATGAAGAGCTCCTATGACTACTCAAGAGGCTGCTGGTGTCCTCTTCTTCTACTGTGATGGAGTGGGCTTTGGCTCCCATGATGCTTTCTGAGTCCCCAACTCCAGACATCTGGGAGGAAGTCCCTGCATGGGCAACAGGACTTTGTCTAGGAGTGACTTCTTCATCTCCAGTATGCTCCAACTCTCGTTCCTCCAACAATTGCTCATTGAGCTCCCTGAGCTGTTTCAGAAAGCCATCATTGGGGTAAATGGCACGCTTCTTTCTCAGAGTCATCAGAGCCTCCAGAATGGTCATGTGGTGGTAGATCATCAGGTAAGCAGACACCAGCACAGCTGAGCGACTGATTCCCATTTCACTGCTGACAAGGATTTTGCCTACAGATATCAAATATAAAAGTAATTAGCTATTTCCAGTAACACAGAGAGGTTGCTCTGATATGTAGCACAAAAGAATTCTCTGAATAGTGTTAAAAAATTAGACAGCTTATATGTTTCAGTGACTGAAATCAATACTAAATATTTGTTAGCTTTATCTTAATAAAAACTTAGATACATATGAATAAAAACCACATTTGTTTCAAAAGCTGTGGGCAGGCACATTTCAAAACAGTCTAAATAATACTTGTATTTTCACCTATACACTTCACTTCCCCAAATAGTCAAAAAGCTTATCATAGGTATTAGAAAGACAAGTGATACAGTATTCTTGACTTGCTGGCTGACTTAGGGTAAGACATTTAAGCCTTCCATGCTTCAGCTTCCCTATATGTAAAAAAGGGAGATATTAGCATTAGCCTCCAGGAAGGTATTGGGAGGATAAGAAAATAATCTAATTTTTTTATAGGGCACATTATAGGACTGAAATAAAATTTTCTATTAATTAAATTATATTTTTGCAACAATCCAGATCTGCTGTTTTGCAAGGTACGCTCAAACAGCTACATGTAGACTGGCTAGAGGCCAGAGTCATAGTATTATATGTCAGAACAGGAGAACCAAGCAACTAGCAGAAAAGAGCTGATTTTGACTCTGACAAACTGATACAGCTGCTTCAAACTACTGGGACCCACTGTTCTGTAAACAGCGACTGCAAGAGCCACAATCAAAGCTGAGGATCTGCTTTATTTCATGGTATTTACACAGAAACCACCTCTTGCAGAAAACTAAGCTGTGGCACAGAAGAATTGTTTTTTAAAGTTACTTTTATAGCAAATTACAGTTAAAGAAACGCTTGTAAATATGAAGAGTGTAAATGAGGCTTTGCTAGCTTGCAAATAACTTAAATGACTGTTTCTAAATGTGTGATAAACTCCAGTTTAATCACACTGTTTGCACTGAAACTTAACGAAGCCAGTTTAACCACCACCTTTCTGACTGCTGATACGTTACTGCGACTATTTACCTAATGTACCTATTCCTACAATCCCGAAATGTCTTTTAGACCTTTCTTAGTATCAAAAGTTTCAGTTGCCTGCCGAGCCAGTAAAGCCTATCTATCTAACCTCTCACCAAAAGGGGGAGATCTCATTCCTCTGCTTTCTTTCAAGGCTCCTCTGTCTCCGTGCATCCTTTCCTGTGTCGGCTCTGGTGCTCTCCGGGCCCTTCATTAAGCCAGTTCAGCTCACTAGCCCCATGGAAAACCATCTCTTCCCTGTTGGGCTGTCCTTTTTTCCTGGGTCAGTGAGTTGAAGGGTCGATGAATGCCACCAGCAGTAAGCACCTGTACTATGCCAAGGGTAGCAGCGGGAGTTATGAGGAAGAACATAGATGAGGAGTGGTCCTCCTTGTGTTGTTGGTGAGCTATTAAAATTGGCTCAGTTTTTCTTGTGTACTAACAAAACTTCTCACGTTTCTTACTGTCACTTCTACGAGGAGGTAACCTGTTGTGTCTCTACAAAAATTTAATGCATTGAATACATATATGAAGAATATCAGTGATATCACTGATTATGGTGTTCATTTTCATACTGAATTCCAGAAAGATATTTCTAACTGTCCACTGAAGCTGCAACAAAATAACCAGTATGCACTGGAGGTCCACAGAATAACAGTTGCCATGGAACTGGCGTCCAGCGAATTATACAGTAGCCTGGGTGTAGACATCCAGGGGTTCAAATCAGCTGTTTGGATTGTTCTAGTAAATCAGCCTGTTCTTTTGTAGTTAAGCATCCTGGCAAAACTGAAACTCGCAGTATACAGAAATATATCTATATATACAGTATTCTATAATATCAATATAAAACAATATATTTTTTGGAGCAGGGCTTCGTCTCTTTGTAATAGTAGGGTACTTTCAAAGCAGCTGAGGGAGGTGGCTCGCTGCCAGTTTGAGTCTGTAGACATGGGGCTTGCAGCAGGGGCTGCTGGGCTGCCTCCTCTCACTGGTTTTACCCCCTCCTGTTTTGAATGAGGCAGAGCAGAAATGGGCAAGGACTGTTGACTGTAACTGGATGCAGAGAATAAAGTATCTGCCTTACAAATGTGGCATTAGCTGTTTATCAGAGTAATGCTTCACCCATTCATTCCCAAGAATTCTGAAACCACAGTAATCTTTTCCTCTTACCCCTGTAAGTCAGCAGTGCTTCATCAAGGAACTCTGCAGCTGGGCGGAAGTATTTGGAGATATCCATATCTGGAAAATCATCCACTTCAATGCCCAGGTATTGGATATTCAGACCGTTGTAGAAACCTGGTCCTGTGTATACACCTGTACCATGAGCTGCATTCAAGACATGCGTGATCCCCAGTCTCTTCAAACGGCTTTTGTTCACTGCAACACTTCTTCGGGAAAGAAAAAAAGATGTTAGATATCAGTGCTCCTTTTTTGGGTAGGAAAGAAACCATCTGCTACAAGGTCTACAGAGCTCCCAGTCTGTGTTACTCATCCAACACGTGACTCCGCTCAGACCTTAATGTCCTTTGAGAGGCATTTCTACAGGAATTTCTTTCTAATACTCACTGGGAAAACAAGAAACCTGCACTCACCAGTAGAGCTGCATGCTTGATTTCCACTACAGCTTGATTTTAAACTCATCCTGCCATCCTAGGTTCAGGCTACTTACTTATGTCTCAATTTTTATCTCTATAATTTACACTATAACCCCTTCCAATTCTGTCCTGGTCACTTGCACAGGTGTCTCAGACAGCTGAGCCGTGGTACAGAAGACCTAACCATTTCCGCTCGATATTTGCTACAGCATTTCTTTTTAAACTCTCTTTTACATAACAAAGACTTCAGTCCTAATTTCACAGCCAAATTCCAATCAGAACAGTGTAATTTGCCTTTTGGTCTCCTAAATTGTTGAAGCATCAAAATAGCATAGGAAAGCTGCTGATTCTATTCCAGAAGTATTTACTTTTCAGTGCACAGAGATCTTTGTGAGCATATTCTCAGAAACACTTCGGGACTCTCTAGGGATGAAAGGCATTAGGTGCATGTAATACATGTTATGCCTTCAATGGTTCCATCTGACCCTTCACTGCACCCTCATGCAACTTGATGACAAAAGCTGACACTTACTTTTCTGCTATGAAGACATTAGGCCAGACTTCATCCACAGCATCCCTGGGGGTCTCCAGCCTGTCCTTCACAAGTGCCCTCTGCAAGTCCATCACACACGGCGTGTTAAACAAGCTGGTGTCATCAATCTTTTCCTTAACTCGGTTGTACAGGTCTTCCACCATCAGCTGCTGCGCGGACTCTAACATCCTGGGACACACTGAATCTACCTTGGCATCCTTTGTCTTCAGTTCTGGAATAAACTGACATTGTAACTAAAGCATGTAAAAACAATGCAATATATGACCTGTCATTCTTTATTCCTGGGACAAGCCTTGTGGCTTGCTTTTTTCCCAGTAACATCACACTGTCCTGTCTGCAACATGTGCATGCGCATGTACATGCTTATCTAGTAGCCTCAAGGCAGTTAGTAATGGGAAGAGCATATTCCACTGTCCTCTCAGTCCAGAGATGCACACTGGCCAAAAGCCTGGGAATTTTCCCTTCCCTTCCTCTTTTTCTTTCCCTTTTTCCTTTCCCCTTTTCCTTTCCCCTTCCCTCTTTTCCTTTTCCTTTCCTATTTCCTTCCCCCTTCCCTTTCCTTTTTTTCTCTTCTCTTTTCTCTCCTCTCCCCTTCCCTTCCCTTCTCACTTCTCACTTCCCACTTCTCTTCTAGCGAGCAACCAGTAATCAAACTGTGTTCACCATTGTGGTACACTATTCTGCCACAGATTCAGTGCACAACTTCAAAGGCAGTCACCAAACCTTTCTGTAAATTGTTATTTCTTTGTGGTTCTCACCTCTACCTCAGGTGGGGTTTTCCCATAAACGCAAAACAAGTGCAACTCAAGTCTCTGTTACTTACGTAGTTCTTTTACCCTTCCTCCTCTTACCTTCATTGATTATTTGTTTGGCAGCCACAGTAGATGACAGATGGATTGGCTCCATGAAGATGCTCTCTGTATCAGTGTCCGATATCACTGAATACCTGCCAACCAACCAACCACACTGCCTATTAGGCAATTGCCCTCCATGGGGATCCCATCTCCAGGACTTCAGCCCTTTTCACCCATTCCAGAAGAGAACAGCAGGGAGCTGGAGCAGTGAGGATCCTTTGATGGTAGAAGGGAAGCCCCAGCTCTTCTCCCACCCCTCACCCCCACCCTGCTCTCCAGAGTGGCACTACAGGCTTCAACCATGCCTTGGTATCCAGTGTTTGCAGGACATAGACAGGTCCCATGTGGCGAAGCAGCAGTGGGCTGGAAGTGCAAGAGAATGGACTGGTGGAGGAGTTTTTGGGTAAAGAAGATCGGTGTCTGGTTTGAGACTGGGAGGGGAATGGATCACAAGGAATAGTCTCACAAGTAGCTCTCCCTTAGACAGACAGACATAAACATTGTCCTAACTAGAATTTCAGACTGTGCTAGAAAACTTGTGGGGTTTTTCTGTTAGCTAATTGCCTACAAGCATCCTTTGAGTTATCACAAGCTGCAATGCAAGCATTAAGATTGAAGCCTGTGAATCTCTCCCTCAGTACTCAGTGCATTGGTCACCTCATAGCATAAATCTGTGGTCAGTCCCTCCACTCACATAGTGTTGTCTAACTGCAGGTCAGAAACAACTACAAAACCCACACATACCTTTGAAGGGAGTTCTTTGACCAACAGTGTGTTTTACCTAAGTTTTTGTTAAACTAAAAAGGGCTACAATCTTGAAAAGGAATATATTTCCATCAGGGTCCACCTGTAGAGTTCAAGCAAATCTTCTCTTCTTATTTAGACCATCTTAACAAAATATTTTACAGAGCTTTTTCCCTGATGCACACCCTCTACATTTCCTTCCAAACAGATGGTACAGATCATTAGGACAAGTTTGCTGTGATCACAGAAGCTATCTGCCAATGCAGGCTTGCAGTACCTGCAACACACTGGTTTTGTTTAATTAAAGCAGGAGAGGGAGTGTGATTAATTTGCAGTCAAGGTGCAGCAAAGTTTCTGGAGAACTAAACTGCTTTCATTCTCCAGAATCAAAATGGAGGCCACAGCCATCAGAAACCACTTAATGGGCTCATCTAGGTCATTTAGTTGGGTTCCAGCACTTGTCAACTGTGACTGAAAGTAATCCTTTTCTAGCTCTTCAAAGGAGTTCATGAGATGAGCAAGGGGAGCCTCAGTCTCATTTATAGGAGCTGACACAAATTTGTGGCTATGCTCTGCCTTCAGTTCCTTTTGCTGTAAAGGTTGCCTCCAAGCTCCATAAAAAGATAACAGTTGGTAATAATCTGCCACCACAGTCTCAACACATTTTACCTGTAGCTGCCCCAAACATCCGTGAAACACACAGGTGCAGAACTGCCCAAGCCTGGATGCTTCTAGGGCCTCATTCTGGTTGGAAAGGACCTTGCCATCATCATCATTTTGGCATTGACAGCAAGAAAAAAAGGAGAAGGGAAAAAAAAAAAAAAGGAAGGGAAGAAACTGGAGAGGTGCTTCTGTTCATTTTGAGTGATTGATGAGCAGTAGGAGAGTGATTTACCAAATTCAATACATAATTTTACTTTATGTGAGCTCAGTGAACTTCCTAAACAATTTTTAAATGCATGTAGTTAAATGAAATAAGCACTCTGTCCTCATTTTTCTGCAGTGCCCCACAGTTAATGGGAACATTTCATAACCTCTTACTTGTTGAGGGTCACTGGGGCAGGTTCTTTTCAAACTCAATCCCTACTCCCTGCCTTCAGCTAAAGCATCTCAAAGTGTACAGAAAGCCCTGCAGAGCATTTTGCTTTAGGAAAAGAGTACAAAGGCATGTGGTTTTCCTTCTATTAGGAGAAAACACATCTAATCATGCTTGTTTTGCTTGAGGTAACTCAATTTTTGTTGCACTGTGACAGCCTCCTGTTCAGTGCCTGAATCCTGTAGCTAAAGATGGCTATGAACCAAGCCCAAATCTGAAGACTCTCAGTTTTTCTGGGGCTGGGAAAGGCTAATATAAACATTAAAAACTCCACAGGTTCTTATAATGGACAGAAAGATGGGGCTGAATTTGGGAAGAGTTGAAATCTGGATCAGAAGTTTCAGCATGGGGTGCACATGAGAGCATGAGACGGGGAAGAGCAACAATACCACCCCATAGCAATGCTTTCTGCAATTTATGCCCCCTCGTGTGCGCATACACTCTCAGTGGGATGGATTAATTAGTGTAGGAGGCCTGTCTCTGCAGTCTCTCTCCCTGCTGACATGCTGACCCCCGCCTCTGGGAGGGGAGGGAAGCCCTGGGCTCCATGCTTGATCTAAAGGCCTGTGGAAAGAGCAAGCGGTGGAAGAGGAAGGCAGGCAAGCTGATCTACCACGTGCTACAGGGAGGCCATGGCAGTGCCTGTGGCAAGCATACTCACCGGCTGGGTGAGGGGCTGCGGAGATAGTGGGCCTGCACGGCTTTCACGTCCGGTCCCTCATCCTCTTCATCGGGCACCACCTGCTCACTGTCTGAATCTCTGCCACTGGCCATGGCAGCTGCGAGAGGATCCACTACAAGGGGAGCACGGCAGGAGAGAGTGCCATTACAGAGGTCCGCGCGGGAAGACATCCCCCGGCTGTGGGGTGGCGGTGGCAGTGGGGTACGGCAGAAGGGGCTCCCACATCTTGCTCCCACAACCCCATGAGCAGCCCTTGCCGCAAGCCAGCCACATTGGCTCCTCTGCCAGGGTGCCTGCCATTCCTGAGGCCTTGTGCGGCTCCCTGGCTGCTGCCCAGTGAGCGCCGATGCCCTTCTTGCCTGTGAGTAAGTGTGCAGGAAGGCCAGGAAGGAAGGGGTGGCGGGGCAGAAACTCTATCCACCCCCTGGCCAGCTCAGCCTGTGCATGGTGGCTGGAAAGAGCTGTACACAGCCAGAGCTGGACTGGAAGGGGTGTCGGGGGCAAGAAACATGAGACCTTGCCTCCTCAAAATGAAACACTTCTAAAGCTCAAGGCTGAAGGCACTTTAAGCCTCAGGACTTTGTCCTTGTAATCCTTTGTGGGGAGTCCGCCATGCTGGCCCTGGGTGTGAGAGTGAGGGGGCCATAGCTCGGTTGGGAGCATGAAAACACAGCAGCTGATGCTTCCCCAGGCCCAGCCAGAGCGACTCCTGCCTCATCATGCCATGACAGCTGGCGGCAGTCCGGAGGGCCCCGGCAGCCGGCCTCAGGCGGGAGGACCGCAGTCGTGTGGCACCAATGGGGCTGAGGAGCGGCTGCCGCTCACGGGACAGCAAGCGGCAGGGCAGAAAGAAAAGGGTACTTACCCCCTGTGCCTGGACAACTCTGCCGAGGGTCCCTGCCAGAGGCACGGCAAAGGAGTCAAGTGAAGAGTGCAGGAAACCTGGCAGGAACGGTACTAGGGGGAGAGAAATCAGCTGCCCCCTCTTGCTCCCTCTGCGGCTTCTTCATCAAGGGGCAGGACAACTGTTGGCACTAAACCTTTATCAGCTTTCTAAATATAGTGTTGTCCTGACGCTGGCTCCTAGATTGCACGGGAAAGAATTCAGTGCCTCATAGACAGCAGCTGGTCAAGCACTTAACTCCTTCCCTGCTGTGGGCTGGATTCTCCGACATTTCCTAGTTGCAGGAGGAGCCCAGAGAAGAGCCCAGAGACAGTGAGGCTGGACCTCAGCCTGCAGGGAGCCTCCAGGCAAGTGGGATCCCAGCAGGCTCAACCTGAAAGGCTGGTACGACCTCTGATGTCCTTGGGAAACAGGATGAGCCACTCCAAGCTTACTAGAAGCAGGCTACATGTCAAGTACCTGGACTTCCGTAAGGTCTTTGATACCATCCCCCACAACATTCTTACCTCTAAATTGGAGAGAGATGGATTTGATCGATGGACTATTTGATGGATAAGGAATTGGCTGGATGGCTGCATCCAGTTACAGTGAATTGCTCAATATCCAAATGGAGATCAGCAACAAGTGGGGTCCCTCAGGGTTCCGTACTGGGACCAGTACTGTTCAATGTCTTCGTTAATGACATAGACAGTGGGACCGAGTGCACCCTCAGCAAGTTTGTGGATGACACTAAGCTGAGTGGTGCAGTTGATTTGCTAGAGGGACAGGATGCCATCCAGAAAAACACTGACAGGCTTGAGGAGTGGGCCCATGTGAACCTCATCAAGTTCAACAAGGCCAAGTGCAAGGTCCTGTACGTGGGTCAGGGCAATCCCCAATATCAGTACAGGCTGGGGGATGAATGGATTGAGACCAGTCCTGAGGAGAAGGACTTGGGGGTACTGGTGGATGAAAAATTTGATGGGAGCCACGCATGTGTGCTTGCAGTCCAGAAAGCCAACTGTATCCTGGTCTGCATCAGAAGCAGCATGACGAGCAGGTCGAGGGAGGTGATTCTGCCCCTCTACTCTGCTCTCGTGAGACCCCACCTGGAGTACTGCATCCAGCTCTGGGGGCCTCAGTACAAGACATGGACCTGTTAGACTGGGTCCAGAGGAGGGCCGTGAAGATGATCAGATGGCTGGAGCATTTCTCCTATGAAGACAGGCTGCAAGAGTTGGGGCTGTTCATCCTGGAGAAAAGAAGGTTCTAGGGAGACCTTATTGCGACCTTTCAGTACTTAAAAGGGATCTTATAAGACAGACAGAGACTGTTTACCTGTAGTTACAGGACCGGGGGCAATGATTTTAAACTAAAAGGGCAGAATTCTTTACAATGAGAGTGGTGAGACACTGGAACAGGTTGTCCAGAGAAATTGTGAATGCCCCATCAGGTTGGATGGGGTTTTGAGCAACCTGATTTAGTGAAAAATGTCCCTGCTCATGGCAGGGAGGTTGGAACTAGATGATCTTCAAAGGTCCCTTCTGACCCAAACAATTCTGTGGTACTATGATTGTACGATTAGTCAATTTTTGTTCTTGGAAGAGCTAGGACTGATGTACGCTGTGTCTTCTCTCAATGCCTTTTCAAAGAGGAAACCTTCAGTTCTCATCTCTTGACTTCCCAGCAAAGCTCATGGTCCAGGCTGGTCCAGGACAGAACCAGATGAAAGCCTAAGTGCTATTTACCTGTAGTGGGGGCTCCAGTTCTGAGTGCAAGGACTTTTGCTTTTAAGTCACTGAGCTGTTTCTGAAAATTCTTTTCGTGAATCTTTAGGATACAACTGCATCAGGGGATGATGGCTAGATCTGAAAGCCCTGCCATGTCCACTGCAACCATTCACAGGTACACATGCAGATAGGATCACTTATGTTGCAGACTGTGGAGAATGCGCAGAGCCTGGCAGGTCTTCCTCACCGCTTGTTACAAGTTGTAGCTTTATGGGATCAAGGTGACCATGCAGAACAGAGGCAAGGATGCTACAAATCTTTGCTAATGAATGTATGCACATGCAAACATAGCAAAAAGTAACAAGCTGTAAGTGGCTGGGCATCTGCCCAACCAGCTCACACTAGACAGGGAAAGAAAATCAACCCAGAAACAAAATGAAAATCTCTTAAAATTGCCAGCTGTCCCAGTCTTTCTGTTTGGGCAGCTCTATTGTCTTCTCATAGGTAAATTGTACATTTGCCTCCTGTGTTTATCAACAGCTCCTCAGGCCCCCAACGAGAACTGTCAGGGAAAAGTGACAGGATATAAGTGCCTAAATACCTTTTCCAATCTAGGCATAAATAACTAACAAAAGCAATAAATAAAGTGCATCTAAACAAGCCCCTTAATATCAGATTTATGTAAGTATCAGGTGTTGAAGCATATGCTCTCTATGATACCTAGAAAATCAGGCTTATTTAGCTGTCTCTGTCATGGTTTAGCCCCAGGTGGCAGCTAAGCACCATGCAGCCATCGCTCACTCCCTGCCCCCAGTGGGATGGGGAGGAGAATCAAAAGAAAAAGGTAAAACTTGTGGGTTGGGATAAGGACAGTTTACTGGGACAGCAAAGGAAGCAGAAAATAACAACAACGATACTTAGACTATACAAAGCAGGTGATACACAATGCAAATTGCTCACCGCATATTGGTGGATGTCCAGCCCATCCCAAGTAGCAACCTCTCCTCCCTGGCCAGCTCCCCCCTTATATATGGAGTCTGACATCATGGTATCAATTATCCCTTTGGCTAGTTTGGGTCAGCTATCCTGGCTGTGTCCCCTCCCAGCTTCTTGTGAAAATTACCTCTATCCCAGCTGAAAACCAGGACAGTCTCCAAAACAACAGAACATTATCGATCTCAGCACCAAGTTATTTACTTGTAATGCATCTGAGTGGCTGACAGAGGCAGGGTAAAACTGTTCCCACAGTGAATTATTTCCACACCGGTATTTCTGCATGGACACCAGATAAGGCAGCCTGTCCAAGTTATGGACCATGAGGTGAGATCCAGTGCCTGTCCCTCCTCCCCAGTGCAGTCGAACTAGACACATGCCAATATGCCTGGAGAGGATGCACCTTGTTACTTCTACAGTTATGTGACAAATTTATGTGAAAATAGTGCATTTGTTTCAGGTTAACATGCAGTGCTTCATCTACATACCATCTTTTAGACAGTGAGGTTACTAAGCTTGGATTTGCTTTAGTTATTTGAGGAACTGTTCTTATAGGCACTGTTTTCAGCTTAACTCTGCAACTTTTCCCTATTGTGGGTTTTTTACTAGCCAGTTGCTGAAGTTAAGAAAACAGACTAAACTCCATGTATTTCTACAAGCACTAGCATCAACAAGCCTGGTTTCCAATGGATGTGTGTCCTGCAGTCCAGGCACCCCAGCACGATAAACATCCCTCATGGAGCCATCAGCTCTTGTCCGCCGTGACTACTCAATACACCGTATTTCCCTATCTGCCTGGCTGCACAAGAGATGAGACAGACCATGGTTAGGTGCATTGGTTGAGCAACCACACATTCCTGGAACGGAAGACAATGATTAATGCCTAAGAGGTACCATTAATTTAGATTTCTCTCTTATCTCAACTGATTGGGAATGCTGATTTTTATGAGATTGAAAGGAACGTCCCATTTTTAAGATTACTATCTGTCAAATTTAGTTGAAATCAGTCAAGTGGGTTTTCAAATTACTGGGGAGAAGAGAGGTTGTATAAATGATAGCGAAAGCCTTATTTCTGTGAAGAGGATAATGGCAAGCTTACCAAGTTGCTACAGTGTCTTTCAGGGACTGTAACCAAGTTCTTTTACTGAATACTCAAAGCTGTTATGTAGAGAACTGAGAATTAAGAGGAAGTATGGGCAGATGGTGTACAGTGATGGCATTTCTGTCACTACCTCTGTTCATCAATGTGAGAAACCGGACTGAAAGAACTTTTGTCTCAAAGATCGCTTTGCTCAAGCGGGAAACCCCTTCAACTACTGAGTGTGATAAGGGCAATTGCCGGGTCGTAAGGACGATTGCCGGGTCATGGAGACTTTCAGTCTTCGAAAAACACCTTGCAGGATCACGCGCCACGGCGTCAGACAACAGTCGTGTGAAGAATGGGGCTGGAACTGTGTGTACGCATGTGCAGGAATGTGGAAGCCGTGTCGTACGTGCCATCGTGAAGACCACCACGAGTATAAAAGGGGACCGCCAAGATGAGGATGGCGCACCTTCGCCCACCGCCACAGAGCAAGGGATTTGGACTCTCCTGAGACGGACCTCCGAGACGCTGTGGACCCGCCTCTTTGTCCGCCGTCGCAGAACGAGAGATTTGGACCCCTTCCCCCCACCCCCCCACCCCCCCCCCGAGACACTGTGGACTCATGGCGGTGACTATTCTTGCGATTCTATCCCGAGTCTTGCTTGGTTTTCTGCCTTTCTTTTCTGCCCTGTCCTATCGCTCTTATCGGTTACCATTACCTTTTCTTTTTTTTTACTCTTTTCATAATAAAACTGTTTCTGGTGTACGGCATTTGAGCTCGTTTGTGTCTTAATCTCGCTCTTGGGATCGTATTGAAACCTCCCCAATATTGGATCGGGACAATCAAATTCAGTTAAAATATTAAATAGGAGCAAAATCAAAAGTGTGGAAGCTAGAGTAAAGATCCTACATGACTCTCCCTGGCGGCTGTGGGACAAAGTCACAAAGATCTTAAAGTCTTTAGAGGAGGTAAAAATTTAAGAAACTCATCCTTGTAAGCTCAGAAGAAGAGAAAGGAGAAAACGGCCTTTGGTACCTACGGCTGTACCAAAACAGCCTTTTTTGGCAGAAAGGTAGAAAGTATCTTTGGTACCTACGGCTGTTGTGCAAGCTACACACTTGGGACAGTTGAATGGCAGGCATAAGAGCAGAAGAACCTGGCTGAGATGGATCTCACTTATATTGAGATAACCCATTAGTCATCAAATTCTCATAAATTAGATATTCTTACAGGTATTTAAGTGGAGTTAGGCACCTCAGTTCCTTAAAGCTTGGATGTGGGCAGCTGCCTGCATTGTGAAACACTTCAATACCTTTTTAACTCTGGCCCTAGGGTCCCTTAATAAATATTTAAGATGAATGAGGCTTATCCTCCCCTAGTTACATGTAATTACATGCATGACTTCATTTGTTGTATTGTACACTCCCAGTCACCGCACCCTTTGGTTTGCCTTTTCTCTTGCTTTATGTACCTGCATGCTAGGAGAAACTGGGAAAGGCAGTTTAATTGGCGAAGCAAGTTCACAGCTGGAGGTCAAAAGTCTCTCTGCCCCTAGGCAGAGAGCAGCAAGCGATGTGAAAGCCTACTGGTGAGGTGCCTTGTCATTCTACGTGGGAGGGGAGTAGCAGACCAGAGAAGCACTTTGAAAGAGCCTGAGGAAGTGAACCTGTGATGCCACTGTGAAGCAGCCCTTCAGCTAAAGCCAATTACTTATCCAGCCACCTAGAGATTACAAGGAAGAGCACCTTCAGGTGAAACAAAGGAGAGATGAGGAAGATGGCAATGAAGAGACTTTGGCTGCTCATTTTCAGTGCAAGTGAGTACTAATTTGGTTATATCCTCAAGGACTGGGTGGAAGAAAACAGAACTACAAGTCTGAGTATTCCAATGGACTTTTGTCCTGGTTCTGGCAAGGATAGAGTTAATTTCACAAGGAGCCAGGACAGGTGAGCCAAGCTGGCCGGGGGCTATTCCATACCATGTGATCATGCTCACCATAAAAGGGGGCTAGTCGGGGAGGGGAGGCGGTGGTGCAGTTTTGGCGTGGTTCTGGGATGGGCTGAGTGTCTGGTCGGTCGGTAGTTCGTTCGTTGGTTCGGTAAATTGTTCTCTATCACCCATTGTTAATATCTGTTATCGGCACTGTTGTTGATTGTTTTTCCCTCTCCCTTGCTGTCCCAGTAAACTGCCCTTATCCCAATCCTCTTTGCCGTTGGTTTTTTCCTGTTATCCTTCCCGTCCCGCTGGGGAAGGAGTGAGTGAGCGGCGCGTGGTGCTCAGCTGCTGGCTGGGCCTAAATCATGTCAACTTTGTGTGTTTCTTTTTTGTTTAGTCAATGTTCCTTCATGTTTATGATCAGGGAGGTATGTTTACAATCTCTGTGCTGAATGTCCAGACTCGCAGGCATCTCCTAAAACTGCACGACAGTGCTAGGAACAGGAAAAGAATGCTATTCTTCATGAGACTGGAAAATATTTTTTAAAAACAGTTTTAATGGCTTCCGTTGAAGACAATGTTTTTCTCTGAAGGAACTTCCTCAGCTGGAAGTGGAAAAGTCCTTGGGTTTTATTCTTTTATATCTCAATGTGCATGTACTATACATCTCTGTAAGTCTAAATCCTACTGTTTATATGTATTCTGATACAATTTGTGATCTCTATATATTATTCACATCAAGGGGATGCACAACGATCCCTACTAACGCATACAAATCAGCCAGCTCGCTCTTGGCCTTCGCAGACTTGCCCTTTCTCATCCTGTCTTGCAGAGCCCGCAGTCTCAGTTCCACTGCGTTTTGACCTATCTGGTCTTCCCATACCAATGCTCCTACGCTTTCTTCCAGGCTTCAGACAAAGCTATGCACATGGAAATTGCTTGAGTTTCTAGTAAAAAATCCTGAAAACCTCACTTCAACAATAAGATGTATAAGAAGGAAATTCACAAAGTTTAACATAATTAGAAAAAGTGGGTGTGCTCTATTTACAATTGTGACTTGGGTCATGATTTGATGATCATTATGTAAATTGTGTAACACCATTGGTATTCATTCTCCTTTTTCATTATTCTCATCATTCATGCTATCCAAATTATAGATGGGAAACCTTTCAGAGCAGAGATATGTATATGTCAGGTGAAGCTCTTCTTGCCTGTTTGGGCAGGACTCAAATGGTAATAACTCAGTGTTAAAATACTGAAAAATTTTTGGAGAAGGTATAGTAGATTCCTGCACTGCACCGGAGTGGAGAAACTGCACAGGACATGGCGGTGCAGTGTTGGGATGCCAGAGCTGCCCTGAATGAGCTGCATCAGGATCTTGGCACAGGCTGACTTCTCCAGCTGTCAGCTTTTCACTGCAGTTCTGTGAATAACTGGTACTGTGAACTTCTTGCTGAAGGAAAAGCCCCAAACAGTACTTCTGAATCAAAGTATTTCTAGCAGTCTCTGCCTTGGGGCTGAGTTAATGACCTGTCAGTGAACACTGGCCTGTTGGAACCAGTTTCTGAGTGACAAAAGGAAATGGGTTTTGCTCCATCTCCTAGTAAAGATCATGGTGCTTTTCACCTAAATGCAGGAAAGTGTCTCTATCCAGTCACAACAGGCAATGAGAAAGCTTTCATAGGTGTCTCTCATATAGAGGGCATGATATAAAACGCAGTCAGGAAGAGCCCTGATGCTACGCAAACATGGCCCTTGCACTGGGTGCTCCAGAGCCAGGAAAGACTTGGGAGTGGCTGCAATAAAAGAGTGGTAGAAATACTTTGCCCTGCTGGTTTCCTTCTCGTAGTTTTCAACAGCTGTAAATGAATTAATCCCTGAGAGAACAGAAACCACTACCACCATGTCACAAAGAGACTAAAATGCACCCTTAACTAATTAACTGTGCAAGGCCACAGAACAACTCAGTTATGGGATGGAATGCAGAAAGATTGGAACTTCAGCTAGAAGCCTCCTGCTCTGGTCACTCGGCCACCTTATCTTACCAGGATGCTAACAAGCACAGAAGGCAGTCCTTGTGCTCCTACTGAAAATGTCTGAAGCTGCTTCTGTAGACAGCTGTGGAAGGGAGGGCATCCCTTCCCAGCAGCAAGGAAGGAGAGGTGCAGGGGAGGGAGTTTTGGCTGCTGTGAAAATTCCCATTAAACTCCTCTCAGAAGAGGGAAGATGCAGCAGTTCTGGAAGTATAGGCCATTTCTAAGAAGGAACTGGAAGGACTATTTGCTATGGAGAACAGAGTAGAACCAGGAAGCTGTTACAGAGACTTTTGCCTCTTGCAAGGGGAAGCAAATCCCTGTGCCAACTGTCCCATGTTACCCTGTGCTAGTACCTGAATTGCTACCAGCAGGTTCCTAGCGCAGTGCAACAAAACATTTTAGGCCCCTACACTGCTATTTTCTAAGGGACACTATCCTTCACTGCTGCTATAGTCAAGGATCTGACAGTGCTCAACTTGGCAATGGCTTACTCTTATTGACCTAATGCATGTGTCTGTGTTTCTTCCTGTCTAAAAAAGCATGTATTCACAATCAGTTTGCAACTCAGGGTGCAATCTAGACGCCCTTTGCTCTCTCCCTTACGTATTACACTTCCTTATGGATCTAATCTGGACACAGATATGGCAGAATGAGGACCCAAAGCTTGCTAGACAGCAACTTTGTAGTCAAATCTTCTCCAGGGAACACTCACTCAGCCTGGTTCTTCCGGAAGCAAACCTTCAACACCACACACAGCGTGCCCCTCTCAGGGCAGCATACATCTCAGCCCTCCTCCACTTTCTTCCTTACTAGACCATGTTCCTCTTTGCCAAGGGAGTGCCTCTGAGCAGCACTCCCTTTCCTGCCTCCCTGCACTCTCTCTAACCGATTTCAGACTTAGATTTTTTTCAAATTGTTCAGTTTGTTGCCATAAAAAACCCCACCAAAACCCTTAAAAACTGTAAGGAGAAAGCAGGTGTTTTTAAACACATGTTCCCACAGGCGTGAAGGTCAAATATGGCAGGGCAGAGGTAAACCTCCAGCCTAATTCTGAGAATAACTAAGACCTGTCACTAGCTAATGCTTGGGTATGATGAATTAAGCACCAAGTCAAATGGAACACAATGTACAAGAAACACCTACCCTGTACTCTGCATGCTTCACCAGGGCACAGAGGAATTTCTGTTTTATTCAATTCTCAACTACTCCTGTGCTCCACAGGCAGGAGCTACAGTTCTTGGAGAAAGGTGACTACTACCCTACTCAATTTTAAAAATGAATAGCTATTCTTCTCTTCTTTCTTTCAAGCTCTCTTTGCTTTTCTAGGTTTTTTCTTCTTTTCAGGGCATTACATGAACAGGTTTTGATTCCCTAGTACAAAATGTCACCTCTGTATGGACTTGGATTGAGGCAAGTTATTTGATAGTTTTCCTGATCCCTGAAATTTGACAATATCAATTTGTTAGTTTAGCCTGAATCCTTAAGACTGCTGATGCTCTTGTATTATCTGTTTATCGGTCTCCCTCTGTACATTTAGAACTGTCAAAGGATGTCAGTCACACTGAAAGAGGGCTCAGAAAAAAAATACATCTTTATAAACTCCAGGGCAATGTATGTCTGGGTAAGGAAGAGGGAAGCGAGGCAAGGAAAGCAGAGTTTAGCTCTTAGCTATTCTGTGCAGCACCTTCCTGTAGTCAATCAGCCCCAGCATACGTCACCTCTTGCACAGCAGGGCGTGTCATGGATGACAGAGGGTATGTGGGGTTGTTGTGGCATGTAAGAAAGCCAAAGAGACAAAACATGGAATCCAGATGTC
The DNA here is from genome assembly GCF_011004875.1 of Balearica regulorum gibbericeps. Taxonomy (NCBI): domain Eukaryota; kingdom Metazoa; phylum Chordata; class Aves; order Gruiformes; family Gruidae; genus Balearica; species Balearica regulorum. The sequence continues at coordinate 101,219,992 of NC_046184.1, forward strand.
ATTAATTTTACTGACTGCAGAATTTATTCTTTCCCTAGTTCTAGTGAGTGCTCATGCCCTCACTGTGGAAGCACCTGCCAAGGAAATAAAAGTGGCACGAGGGAACAACATTACTCTCCGCTGTAATTTTAAAACAGATGCTTCTATTGACTCAGGAGATGTCGTTGTCTGGAGGAAAATCAATAGGCAGGTAAATCAAGTTGCATAAAGAAACACATGACAGGGCATCCAAGAGTGGGGTGGGAGGAGAGATGGAAGCAGGACTGCGGGTGGGAATGTGTGTTGAAAGAAAAAGATTCCTTCAAGACTTTGTTTAATCTCAGAACTATGCAGACATAAACTCTGATTGTAGAGGCAGTTTATCCCAAATCTATTGCATGATACTAGGCAAGCCCCCACCCTTCTCTTTCCTCTCTCTTGGTCTTGCAACTGGGTATTGAGGATACATCACTGTATGTACTGTGGGTTTACATCTATTAAAAGATGTGAAATACTTAGATACTTTACAAAAAGATAAGTATATTTGTAAGTGTATGTATTATACATACTTTGATACTATACAAGAAGTTTTAAGTTGATGACTAGAGTACATGGAGAGATTCTCGAGGTCTCCTACATTCATATGAAGTACCTGAAGGTAAAGAGACCTCTAAAGTTCTCCTTGACTTCTTGGGAATTAGTGAGAGGGGAAGCAGCCTTTGGAGATCACCTTGCAGTAATTGCCAAGGGTTTCTTCTCTGAAGATCCTTGCTGGAAGAAAGCAAGGGAGTTTGTGTTATCATAGGGGAATTTGATTGACATATGGACCTCAGTCAAGTCTGATAGTGTCCTGTCATGGAAAGGAAAGGTGAATTAGCCCCAGCAAAAGAAATCAGTTGTCTCTGACTTCAGATAACGTGGGAGAAGGGAATTCCAGACAGAAACCCAGACCCTTTTGAATTTCTATGTTTTTCTTGACTTTTTGGCAAACTGGGGTAGTTTAAGGCCCTCTTTTCCAAGCTCTTCTTTTAAGAGTGGGCTAATCCATCAAGTTAGGTTGTAGACTCACACAGAAGAAATTAAGATTGATCCTAGATGATCTTTAAGGTCCCTTCCAACACATACCATTCTATGATTCTATGATCATTTTTCCTCCCTCTCTATCAGGATGATGCTGTCACTAGGTATTTTGATGGACTTGTACAGTATGGCAAGGGCTATGAAAACCGTATACAGTTTAATGGTGATGTAAACAAAGGGGACATCAGTATCACCATCAATGCAGTGACCATGGAAGACAACGGGACATACGCATGCAACGTTCGTCTAAGGAATGACCCCCCCAGGCAGACCGCAATCTTGTCTCTTTTTGTCCTTGGTAAGCATGATGGAGGCAACAGCAGATCCATTAAACACTGTCCTTCCTCTAGTATCCACATTATTTTAGACAACAGATTTTCTAAGAGAAAAAAACTTTCCCAGAAAGTCATCAACTGCAATTCCATCTTTGGTCTTTCCTAGTACTATGGAAGAAGGTTGGAAGGCTTAGAGCACCCAACTCCCTTAGATACTTGACTGTAGAAAATAGTCTTTAGAGTTGTATAGTTCATTTCCTAATGACCCTTGCCTCATTACAGAGCATTCTTCATGCCCCCTGTGGCTTGTCATACTCCAGTTATCAAAGGATGAGTTACCCAATACTGTTAGGCATATCCCAAAAAGCATCTTACAATTCCTGCTTGGCTGACCAGTGCCATGAAAGGAGAAACAAATTAGAGAGAAGTTCACTCCAGTTCCTCTGAGAAGGTGGTGGTAGGTGCAAGACCTGCCTCTGTTTAGCAAGAATAAAAACCACAGGTGCAGGAGATGGCTTGAAACAAAAAAACTACTTCTGATTAATAAAATTCCTTCTTTCTTTTCTTCAGTTGCACCATCCAAGCCAGAATGCAAGATTTTGGGGACAGCAGAATATGGACAGACAATCAATCTGACCTGCGTTTCTCATGAGGGCTCCCCAAAGCCCAAATATACCTGGGAAAGCTTCAATGTACAAAATGAGCCCCGTGTACTACAAACAACAGAAGGTATGGGAAATTCAAAGACGTCAAGTCTTTGAGCTCTCTGTAGATCAGGGTTGGAAAGATTTTGAAATGCAAATACAAAACCACACTTAATGCTTTTTCTAGGAAGTTCTCTGACCAGGATTTTGAAAAGTTGTCCTTTGGATACAAAACACACTCATGAGTAACTTAGCAGAGGGAAAAAGGACTGTTACCTGAACTAACAATGGTCAGTAAGATTTTCACTTCAGCTCTCACCTGGAGAGAAAGCTGGCTCACTCTGGAAGCAGTCAGAAAAAAATTACTTCTCAAATGCTGGGCAATGTAACATGAAGAATAACATCGAGTTTTCTAACTGGTGCGTCTTTATACCCTAGCTTGCTCGACAATGACCGGGTCACTTTCTGGGGTGAAGGTAAACAAAAGTTGTCTCTGGAAGCTACCCTCCTTCCAGAGATGTCTCCTCACCTAGAGAAAGGTGGTATGAGAACAGTTGCACCATTTGTGCTTTGAGCATAAAAGAGGCTTCTGGTTCTTTAGGACTGTCACACAGGCCCCAATATTTTATTTGCTTTTGTTTTAAGTCAGAATCTGGGGAAAAAAAAAAGAATTGAATTTCCATAACAGGACCTTCAGTACAACTATTCACACAGAAATGAGGGTTTAATACTCTTTGAAGTGTAGTAGTGACAGAGGACTCAGATTTATTCCTTTAAACGACTTTGTTTCTTCCTGGTATGTTCAACTCCAGAAAGACCAAGTATTAGAATCTACCCTTCCTGGTTTAACTTATTGTAACATTGCTATAGAGGTAAACTAAATATGATCAGACTCAGCAGGATATTCAACACTCACTAGCCAATTCTTGCATGAATTATGCAAAAGACGAGACACGACCAGGGACACAAACCTTATTCATTTGACTGGCCACTAAGTGGTGCAATCGCATCACACACAGCCCTGAACATATCAGGATTCGTCATCTCATAGCAGCATCTGCCTGCCTGCTTCTGCTGTCATCCTGTTCTGCCCTGGGAGAGGAGTCTCTTCTCATCCATTTCCACCTCATTTCTGTTTTCATCAGAGTGCCAATGTCCAAGTAGTGTGCCGACTGTCCCCTTATGCCCCAAGTTGGCTGGATGCCCTAGTCTCGCTATAAGCCATCCTTCTGTGCTAAGCAAGTCCCAGTGCTGCAGAGCGTGCAGAATCCCCTTAGGAGCCACTCCAAAATTGATAGTATCTGCGCCGCATTTTTCCCCCATTTGACTTACCAGTCAATTACTTTTGATTTAGTATAGGAGGATTTACAGTCTGGTTATAAACTGCAACTCTGAGAGCTATAAACATCAGACTGCAAAAAAGTAAGCACGGACAGTATGTAGGCACTAAAAAAAACCCCAAAACAAATCAAGCATGCAGTACGTTATTTCTTGGTTTGCATGTTCTTTTACTATCTGGCGCTAGGCGCCAGCAGAGACTAAACAGAATCCCTGTCCTATGAGTGGGCTGGAAAGAAGTGAGATCACAGAGAAAATAACACAGGAAAGTCACTGGAAAGTATTCAGAGCATTTTGCGTTTAGAGCAGGAATCTGGACCTTTATCAGTAGATCGAAAGCAAAAAGCATGGACTACACATACAAATATCAGCTGGAGATGTAACAAAAACAAACTGCTTGAGCAGACAGTGCTAAGCTTTAGCATATGGTTCTGAGCTCTGTTAGGTTGGACAGAAAACATCAGTATCACAGCAATCTCATGTCACTGTGTTTCTTTGCCTTTATTTATTTTCACAGCCTGCATGGCCTCTCCCAGACTAGAAAACTATTTCCCCACACTGCTAAATAATTCAGATCTGAAATCCTAAGAGCGGAAGGATTGAAAGGCTTTTTGTTGGTTTACATATTAATTCATCAGATGGCCAGTTCTCAAAGTCAGATGCCGGTTTGTGCCCTCTAGTATTTCTCAGCAAAATCCAATGCAAAAAAGCTTTCACTAAGCACACATACTTCTTTACCCTCCACCTACAATTTTCTTTCTAAAAGGAATGTTCAAACACCACACGTTCCCTGTAATCAAAACAGCACACTTCCGTTTGTCCTCCCACAAATCACACTAAAACCTCAGGACTAACATGGCAGCTCCTGAGCCAGACAGAGCAATCCATCAGCTTTAATAACCTCTCATCACTCCCACTACCCTGGGCTAGAATTGGAGGGCTGCTATCCTCACTTCCTTCCCTGCTTTAATTCTTTTCTTTTTTGGACTGGATTTGTTTTTTTGCAACAGGGGAACAAATAACTCTGAAGAACATCTCAGCAGACACTTCTGGCTTTTACATCTGCACTTCAACAAATATTGTGGGAAAGGAATTTTGCAACATGACAGTCAGCGTCATGCCACGTAAGAGATCGGGTTGCTTACTGGAAGAGTAGTACTAGAGAAAGTATCCTAGCTAAGTGTCGAATGATTAATGGAGGCAATGCAGATAGATAGAAATATAAAATTCCACTTTCTCTCAAAAAAAAGTAGCACACTTTTTTCACCTTTAAGACAGAGTCTCTGCATTGGTTTATGTACTAATAGAGCACTAACTAACTCATATGGTTAGTTCACAGATGACAAAAAAAATGTGCAGAGTGAAATAGGCCTGAGCCTCCAAAGTCTGAAACTGAACTGTATCCACAAAGCACAGCAGTTGTTCAGATCCAAGGGCTCCTCCCTATCACTAACTAATTGCTCCTGCAGACTTATCGGCTACCCAGTACAGAACTAATTCCAGTTGCTGTAGTCAAATGTGGCTTCCACTCAGTCTGGATCTGGTAGTGAGATCTGACATCTGGTGGTGGGATTTGAAGTCCAGTGAACGTGCTGATTGCACGTGATATCATTCTCACTGCAAAGGGTTAATTCTTTTCTTCCTGTATAGCATCCATGAACATAGCTCTTTATGCTGGCATCATTGGTGGAGCTGTTGCTGCAATTATAGTTATCAGTATTTTAGCCTATTGCTGCTGCTGTCGGGCAGACAAGACCAATGACTACGAGATGACGTAAGTACCTTACTCTAGAAGAGTGAATGGAACATAGGAAGGGTTCATGTTCTCCCTCCAGCATCAACATACAGAGTAGAAAGCATGGGAGAAAAAAAGAAATCAAGGAAAGCGTGCACTGCTTTCTCCTTTTGGTTTCTACCCTAGCAGCTCCCGTGTCTTCTCACAGAATATGCCTGGTATTACCAGACACCTTTGTGGTCTCTGGGGTAGAACACAAACACTCAAATCTTGGAACTGAATTAGCAAGTCCAAGTCAGTCAAGCATGCACAGCTATTTGATAAGCAAAGCCCAGACTGCTGCTCATTTTTCCAAGTCCCTATAGCTGTTTCTGTCCATGCTAGCCTAAATCACCATGAGGCTCTGTATTCAGAATTATCACTCCAAGATAGAAACCTTTTGTTTATTCTCATGACAAAAACAGACCATTGGAAGAAAAGATACATCAGTCACCCTTTCTCTGCATACATGCTATGGAGAAAAAAAAAAATTATCATCTCATGCACTTCTTCCATCACCAGCAAGACAATTTATTGAGTTATTGAGTTCAGCTTAGAGCAGTCTAAAACCATTCTAACAGAAAATTGTTTCAGTAGAATTTCTAGTTGGTTTTAATTAACATCTCTACTCCTGAACAATGTTTTAGGGAGCAAGAAAATAGAAATGAACCCTCCCAGGAGATGCCTACAAGGACTCAGTCAGCAGAGGATGATGCTGAATACGAATGAAAAAAGAAGCAGGAGGCCAATGACATCTTCAGGATTTACTGAGGCACAGACACCACTGTAGAAAAGAAGTCAATCCCTCTTTCTTACTGCAAAAAGTTTTGGGGTTTTGTGTGGTGGTTTTTGTTTTAAATAAAATGAAGGCTAATGGCTCTGCCTTCTCATCCTTCTCCCCCTAGAAAAAAGTGCTTAACATACAATGACTACTAATACATAACCTCACAGGCAGAAAAATGCACGTGAAGCACTGTTTCACCCAGTCATCCAAAAATAACTAGTCTTCTATACTTCCTACTTTCTAATAAAAGAAACAAGTCAGATCTACCTAGACAACAGAGTTGCTGCTGTATCCCCAAAAGGCTTCAAGGTCACCATGGGCAAGTCATGGAGGAAGGGTGGTCTTGTTTATGGTGTTATGCAAATGTCACAGCTTACAGCATAGTCCACTATATAAATTATTCTATGCAGATCAAAGCAAACTGATTTTTAAGGACATTTTATTAAATATGTTCTTTGTGTATGTTATACACACACATATAAATAAAAATATGGAAAAATCACAAATGACCAATGAAAGTCTCCTGTTTGGAACAGCAATGCATACTACTGGAATAGATAAGGTAAGAAGTTAGACAGATTTGTAATTGGCAGCTGATAAGCTCTAGAAACAGTCTAGTAGCCTATATACTGTCAGATTCCCGAACTTATGAGTTCCAGCTCAGAGAGTTCCTGAATACTAATTTTTGTTACATTATCCTTTCCTCCTGACTGTTGCATGGGCAAGTCAGAAATAGTCTTTTGCTCCTGTTACTGCTTCTGAAAAAATGACAGTGTGAGAATATGTACATGGCAAGTACATCTTTAATAAAAAGAAGCAAAAGAAAAGGGGGGGGAGAAAGCAAAGTACCTTTTTATTCAAAATTTTAACAATTTAATCAGAAGCACTGTATGTGCAAAATGTGTGCAAATATGGAAAGAACTCCCATCACTAGTATCTTATCTTTGGAAGAGAATGGACTGTCTTTGTCCAAAAGACTGTCAGTGTGATATTAAAGCTAATTAAGAGCTGTTGGTGGTTTTGCTTTTTCTTTTTTAAAAAAGAAAGACATGTTCAATAAATGACTTAGACTACAATATTCATCCTTTCAAAGCTCTCTATTGCATCTTTTACTTGAGGAGTTTCAGAAACTTCCTGCAATGCCTCCCATATACCCTTTACCCCCAAGTAGTTACTTTTAAATCTATAACAAAAAACTTTAAAGAACCAGCAATCCTCCTACACATGGGCAGCATTTCATAGCTTTTGAATTATGCAAATTAGACTACCAGAACTGTTATTCTGGCTTGTTTTCTGCCTGCCTTTGTTTTACATGGTACTTAACATATGATTCACGTGTACTAATAACAACTGCAAAGCCCAACAACCAGAGCTCTTTACAAAGTACATACAACCCCAAATCTCTCTGGCAATGAACAACCTGAAATGCAACTCAGCAACACACTCTGAGGATCTGTTCCTATGCTTAGTTTAGATGCATGACAAAACATTGCAAAAATGACTAAAAAAATAATTTTGCACACAAACACTGAAGGCAGATAAAACCCAAGATGCATAGTTCAGAAACAGAGCTGAGATGTATTTTATTCTCTTTTGTACAAGCAAGTATAATACAAATTCTCTAATTAGCATTGTAACAAGTTTTTACCATGAAACAAAAGCTATTTCTGCTATAAATGTTACAGGCATTAGTCAGCACTTCCCGTTCCCTCACATACATCTGTACTCTGGGCTGAAGAGGGCTTCTGCTGAGGGATAAATGATCTCAAAGATCTTAACTGGTACGACCAGTAAAAGAATTTGACAATTATCAGAAGTATATATGGCCAGAAATGGGCTCTGGCCTCTAAACCATTTTAACACTGTGTTACCTATCCCACACTCTTCAACTTTTAGGATATGTGAAGCTCAATTGCAGCTTGTCAGCCGAAGTCTTGAAGTAACATTTGCACATTGGTCATTTTAAGCCTAAAGAAAAACAGAGATTAGCAAATATGCATTAAGTTATCTGAAGAAACCAGCCACAAAAGACAGAAGAGATTACATAATGACCCCCAAACCCATGAATTCAATTTTCTCTAAGCAGGTTCCATAAGAACTAGCAGGGAAAAAGCAAGAGTGTCAAACCTGACAACCATTAAAACAGAACTACTTACGTTCTGCAACACTAAGCTCAGTTCTACACTGGGAAATAAACTAAGTAATAGGACATAGAGAGATGGCTGAGATATTTCAGCACTGCTTATAGAGGTTTCTTCCTTTTTTTTTTTTTTTTTTTTAGTAAGACTAACAGTTTGGAAGTTGTGTATTTATCAGAATACTACATGTGTTTTTCCCCAACCAATTTGTTAAACTCAGTCAGCCAGAAATACACATATTCAAATTCCTATCTTAGTCCAACATTTTCCTGTGACTGAATGAATTACTTGTGTGTCTTATATGCCTTTTGAAGCAGGAATAATTCCAAGAGCCTGTATACCCACAACTTTAAACAAAACAGCACTAATGTATTTGGGGGGAAGATGGGAAAAGCTAGGAATACTTAATTCCAAAGAATTAACGTATATATACCCAGCTTTAATACTCACTTCCCTCAAAAGGCGGGAAAAGCAGGCATAAAATGAATGACCAGGCAGAAAAGTAAATTCCTACTTTACCCTTTACACAGGCTACAGTAAATTACTGTTTAGTTACGCTCAACATTCACATGGAAGAATATGCACATATAAGCTTCATCTGTGCATGAACAGCATTTCATGGATTTAACCTTCACACACTTTAACACAAGGATTTAAGCCATCACCAAACCATTTTCCTATCTGCAAGACTGCTAAGACCCATTACCCTAGTGGAACCACCACCACAGTAAGATATTGATACATTATTACTTAGCAAGATTTGTTTTGGCAAGCATACCAAGAGGATATTTAAAAATTAGCCATTTTTCCTTCTGACTCTACCTCAGCAAGCTGCAACAGGCCATTTACTGTATAGTGAAGCATATAAAGGAAGCAAAGAAGTCCACCTCATCAGTCTAGCAACCCAATGAAAAGTAGACAGAAATCTTGCACATAATTTGAAAAATTGGCTTACCCTGCACTGCTCAAAGCATTTACATTAGCCAGGACTATACTACATTTCCCTCTTGTGTTTAAAGGGGAGGAACATCTCCCCACTACACTGCTCCTTCACTTCCCAGCTTTAATTATTTCCATTCACATTCACGTTTTTACTTGCTTATAACATTCTGAAGGCAATATACTATATGGCTTACTGGGGAAAAAAAGTGTTCATTATTTGTTCCTAATATCAGTCACTTAGCTTTTAAGAGTTATTCCTATCTAGGCACTTTTCATCCAAGGAACTCAAAGGTCTACTGAATGTTGTAAGCTGTGGTGGGTTGACCCTGGCTGGGGGCCAGGTGCCCACCAGAGCCGCTCTATCACTCCCCTCCTTCACCAGACAGGGGAGAAAAGGTACAGTGAAAAGCTTGTGGGTCAAGATAAGGACAGGGAGAGATCACTCACTGATTATCGTCACGAGCAAAACAGACCGAACTTAGAGAGAAAATTCATCTAATTTATTACTAAGCAAAACAGAGTAGAGGAATGAGAAATAAAATCAACTCTTAAAACACCTCCCCCCACCCCTCCCATCTTCCCGGGCTCAACTTCACTCCTGGCTTCAACCTCCTCCCCCCTCAGCAGCACAGGGGGACGGGGAGTGGGGGTTACAGTCAGTTCATCACATGTTGTTTCTGCCGCTTCTTCATCCTCAGGGGGAGGACTCCTCTCATCGTTCCCCTGCTTCAGCATGGAGTCCCTCTCACGGGAGACAGTCCTTCACGAACTTCTCCAACATGAGTCTCTCCCACGGGCTACAGTCCTTCATGAACTGCTCCAGCGTGGGTCTCTCCCACGGGGTGCAGACCTTCAGGAGCAAACTGCTCCAGCGTGGGTCCCCCCACAGGGTCACAAGTCCTGTCAGCAAACCTGCTCTGGCATGGGCTCCTCTCTCCACGGATCCACAGGTCCTGCCAGGAGCTTGCTCCAGCATGGGCTTCCCATGGGGCCACAGCCTCCTTCAGGTGTCTCCACCTGCTCCAGAATGGGGTCCTCCACGGGCTGCAGGTGGAATCTCTACACCCCCTCATCCTCCCTCCATGGGCTGCAGGGGGACAGCCTGCTTCACCATGGTCTTCACCACGGGCTGCAGGGGGATCTCTGCTCCGGCACCTGGAGCACCTCCTGCCCCTCCTTCTGCACTGACCTTGGTGTCTGCAGAGTTTCTTACATCTTCTCATTCCTCTCTCCGGCTGTAAAAGCGCTCTCTGTTTTTTTCCTTCTTAAATATGTTACCACAGAGGTGCTGATTGGCTTGGCCTTGGCCAGCGGCGGGTCTGTCTTGGAGCCGGCTGGCATTGGCTCTGTCAGACACAGGGGAAGCTTCTAGCAGCTTCTCACAGAAGCCACCCTGCTACCAAAACCTTGCCACGCAAACCCAACACATAAGCAAATAGCTATCATTTGAGTGACAGATGACCTGACTGGAGACACAGGTCACCATAATGCAGGAGAAGCATGGAGAGAGATAGAAAGGAGTCAGGATTCCCAGACCTCTGATACACATTGCAAGGCAAGTATTCTCATTAACACCCTTCTTCCTATTTCACCTTCCAAATTTTGTTTGTTTGTTCTTTTAGTTTTGGGCTTTCTCCGCAGCAGAGTTGCTCTCCTGCCAGTCCTGGCTGTACTGTTGCAAGGTGTTCTTCCTTCCTAGGTGCAGGACTTTGCTGCATTTCATAAGGTTCCTATTAGCTCACCCCTCCAGCCTGTTCAGGTCCCTCTGTATGGCAGTCCTGCCCTTGAGCATATTAGCTCATCACTCCAATTTGGTGTTTTCTGCACGCAGGAGTGAACTCCATCACCTCTTCCAGGTCACTGCTAAAGACACTAAGCCAGCCATTGTATGGACTCCTCCAGTACCCCAACTTCTTACTGGCCTCCACTCAGAGTATGACCAGATTTTCACCCATCTGGTTGTCCACCCATCTAGACTCTAACATCCCAACTTGGATACAAGCATACCATGAGAGACCATATTGAAAAGCCTTGCTGAAGTCAAGATAAATGACCACTACTGCTCTCCCTTTATTCACAAACCTCTATAATGGAAAGCATTCAGGCTGGTCAGCATGATTTAGCCTTGGCAAATCCACTCTGACTGTTCCCAGTCCCCTCTTCTCCCTCACATACCCAAAAAATTGTTCCAAGAGGACTCACACTCAAGTAATCCCTGACTATCTTCATCCACTGCTGGTGTTCTTCCTGAACCCTCCCTGAGTATAGAGATCTGAGAGACCTTATTAGTAAAGACTGAAACAAAGAAGGTACTGAGTACCTCAGCCTTACCTGTTACTCCAGCCATGTTACTACATCACTCACATCATTCAGCAACAGGACCACTTTTTTCTTGTTCAGTCTTTTACTCTTAACAAAGTCATAAAAGCTCTTCTGGTTGAGCGTGATCCCTGGCAAGCATCAACTCCAGGTGAGCTTTGGTTTTCCAAAAACCATGCCTACAGGCTTGGCCAGTGTTTGTGGATTCTTCCTTTGTACCCTACACCTGCTTCTACTTCCCTTACACTGCACTAGGACTAGGGTGCAGCCATGAGTTCCCTGTCAAGTCAAGACAAGACAGTCCCTTCATCAATCTAACTGCACTCTTGGACTGTTCTTGCATTTGGAAGACACTGTTCTTAATGAACTGCCAACTTTAATGAACTGCCTTATTCTTCAGAGCTGCCCCCCCAGGGATTCCACCCCTATGCATTTCCTGCACAACCCCTAAGGTCTGCTCTCACTGCCTTCCTCTTCTCAGGATTTTGAGAAGTACTTCCAGTATTATACAGACACAAAAGCTGGTGCTGCCACTGCATGTTACAAGATTGAGTCTAGTGCACAATTCAGAACTGATCAGACAGGAGTTAATTATATCACAATTCTTGTTGCTAGAGTAACAGCACTACTTTCCTATTTATTTGTATCATCTGTTCCAGGAAAGACACTGAGGCCAGTCTTCTATATGAAGAACTTCACAGTACGATGACCAAACCATCAAGATTAATTCTGGATGCATTGGATCTATTACTAAATTTATTATAGCCCAACATAAAAGGAATTTGGAACTTCTCTCTCCTGCCTTTCACCTGTTCAATAGGGAGTGAGGGAATTATTTGAAGATGGTAATTAGAGAAGCATGTGGGAGCTTCTAAGACAGAACGAAGAAAAAGTGAGGGAACAGAGATAATACAGGGTTAGACTAATAAAAGTGTTTGCCAATTTCTTCATTTTACTGAATCATTGCAATAAAAATTACCTGGCAGCTCATTCTAGGGTGGAAGTGAGGGATGATAATCCTGCAGACAACATCAAGGGGGCAGAAACTAGATAACAAACTTCTTATTTCCTTGTGCCACTACAGTACATTTACTCTGCCAAATGGAAAGATGTTAAAACCTTTGTAGTCAGCTGCACATACATCTAGCTGTCAACCAGAAATTAAAAATTCAGGTTCACACATACACTTGAATCACTTAATTTTGGGGGAAAGATTGAAATTCTTGCTAGGGGAAAGCACTTTTAAACTCAACTAACAGGTCTAAAAGCACAATCCCTCTGTATTAATTATGCAGGGTTTTTTTTAAAGATATCAGGAACAGAAAACTATAGCTATTTTGCAAGAAAATCCAGACAAGGCTTCCTTGAATACAGGTTTTCATTCACCCAACACCAATTTTTATTCAGAAGAATCTCACCTTCAGCACAACACTATCTGACTGTGACAGCTCAAAACCCAGAGTCCCTGAAATGGAAGCAAGTTCTCTACTGGCTATGACTCAGCATGAACCTGCCTCTAGGTAGGCAAAGACCATACCCAGTGGAATGAATATCAGCTGTGCCTTTTGCTCAAGGAACACAGCACTGCTTCCTCCAGTTTGACATGCACCTGAACAGCAAAATCCAACACCTAATATTTGACACATCCTCCACCCAGGAAATCCCCACCAAATGACTGCCTTCCAAGATTTCGATGACTGACATATTGCTAAATGTGTAATAAAGATTAATTTACACACAGCAAATACTGATAGTTTATCTAGTTATAATGCAGATCCTGCAAGTGGCACAAGTGTTGAGCCTACGAGCCTCAGGAGTAAAGAGATTACATGGCTTTACTTCCCACACATCACTTACTGTCCAGCTTATTTTCTCACACCTGGGAGGTGAGAAGGGAGAGTTGCTCTTCATGTAAGAGAGCAGCTGGAATGCACAGAGTTCCACCTGGGGATCAACGACAAGCCAGCTGGGAGCTCACGATTTAGACAGAGAGGGCAGACCAACATGGGGTGACCTTGTAGTGGGTGTCTCCTGTAGACAGCCTTATCAGGAAGAAGTACATGAGTCCTTCTTCAGACAACTGTAAGAAGCCTGACACTCCTGATACAAGTGATTGAGGAGCCAAGGAGGGGATGTGCTCTCTGCTGGACCTCATACTTAAAAACAAGAAATAACTGGTCAGGGATGTGAAGGCTAGGGTGCAAACTTAGCTTCAGCAACTATGAGATAGTGGAGTTGGGGATCCTAAGAGGAAGGAAAAAAGCAGGATGACAACCCTGAACCTCAGGAGAGAAGTCTTTGGCCTGTTCAGTGATCTGCTTGGAAGAATCCCATGGCATATGGTCCTGAAGAGAGGTCCAGGCAAGCTTGTTGATTTTTCAAGTGTCACCACCTCCAAGATAAACATGAGAACAAGCATAAGTTGACCAAAGAGCTCCTAACAAAACTCAGACATAAAAAGGAAACATACAGAAGGTAGCAGCAGGGATAAATGATCTGGGAGAAATAGATGCTGTGTGAGTGTGCAGGTATGGGGTTTGGAAAGCCAAAGTCTACTCAAAGCTAAATCTGGTGAAGCACATGAAGGGTGACAAAAAGGACTTCTGTGAGTACATGTGAATAGGAATGGGGACCTGGTCATAAAGGACAAGGAGGAGGTCAAAGGACTGAATGCCTTGATCTTTACTGGCAAGATCAGCCTTCAAAAACAAATTTTAACTTAAAGACATCAAAACCAGGTATTACTATATCTACAGTATATATATATTTAAGAGAACATTTCTGCTAAATCAGAATGCAAGGTATTGATAAGAATATTCTTAGCTGGAACAGAGACAGTGGTCAATAGGAACTCCTTCTGCATACCTAGTTTCTACAGCTTATTGACAGGAGAAGGTGGACAAAACAGAAATGCACAAGTAACAGTGAAATTCACAGTTTCTACTACATAGAAGCAGTAACTGCTGCTTACTCTACATGAACATGCTTTATTTTTCAGTATCAGTTATATACTCTTTGAATAGAATGTAAAAGAATATATGATTACAGGTTAATATACTGATGTCATAGACTGGATCAGCAAAATTATCAGAGTCCATTGTGTTTTCATGACCCTCAGACAACTGTTCTCCTACCCAAAACCTAGAGAGTAGTAAGGCACAATTCAACAACTTGTCTAGTTACTCATATAACAAGAACAAAAATACTTACTAACTTTCTAATGCGTATGCAAAAGCAGAATGACTTTTACCCATTAGTGACACGGGACTGAACAAGCTACATTAATAGGAGTATAGAAAGTCAGGTCTGATAGAATCTGTTAGAGGTCGCCTTCACAAAAACAACTCTTTAGACAGTTCAATTTGCATGATGCCTATACACCCATATAGTTACTGTTACTTTTTACCATATGGAAAGTACATGTTAAAAACTTCCAGGCTGCATCACTCAAACTCTGCTCAAGGGCCATTCTGCCTTCACTTGGTTTTCTTTCCCCTTGAGAATTTTGTCATGCAACTGGGGACAATTTTGTTCTGATTCTGACCCACAGTTTGTGCCTAACCAGCACCATTCCTTGCACTTTAGTATGATAAGGTTTTAAGTCACCATCTTCCCCTCATCTTTGCTTTTCCATTAAAGGAGAGAAGCATTACTGTATTGTGCTTATTAAGCAGAATTTATTTTTCAAGAAATCAAACAGAGTTTCAAATTGCAAAACAGCCAGGGAAGCAGAGTTCCAAAATGAAAGAATTTTCTATCATCCTTCAATAGCTGTTAGGGATTCCCCTCAGTATATGCAGAATAATAGTACTAAATGGGCAACATCAAGTTAGTGTACTCATTCTCATTATATAGATCTTACAGTTTTCACTACAAAAGCCACCACAGGTTGTTGCTTATTACAGTAAAACAGTTACTGCCCTAGTTAACAACCCACTGCCTACAGCACATAACTAGGTCTTCTACAGCTTATGTACTATTTTAAGGTACAGGTGATAAGATACAGGCATGCCATGGAACCCTAACTCTGCATTTCTCTTCTTAAGAACTGAAACATGAAACTTTTATTGCAACATTAACCTCTGAAAATAATTCAGAGATTACAGTTCTGTATGTTTTGAAATGTCAATGCAGCAATGGCTGTCAGTTAAGAAAAAACTCAACTCTACTCAATGCACTCTTACTCTGTTACAACGTTCCCAGATGCTTCATTGATAAATCTCAGTCTTACAGGTTTATTGTCCCTTATCTGGCAAAATTTAGCAGGTATAACAACAGTCTCAAAGGAAGGAAACACAGAATAATTAAAGAAAATTCAGTAATATAAGCAAACTGTTAGGTAAGAGGCATCAAAATGGTTCAGTGATCCTGCAATACTGGAAGAAGGGCTTCAACTGGCTGTACAGCAACTGTAACAGGCTTCCAACTAAACCAGCAATTGGCCTTTGACCTACTGATCAGAATGCTTGAGTTTATTCATAAATGTGTTGACCCCTTATTTTGGTTGAGCTTTGGGGTTTGTTTGGTTGGCTTTTTCCCCTCCCCCCCATTATCCAAAAGAATGACCTACTAATTTTGAATTTCAGTTCCTACAAGGAATGAAGTAAGTATCTTCTCACAGTTAGTTGCTATGGAAATAGTATTTCACAACTGGACCTCTATTGGAACAAAATGTAGACACACCACCAAAAATGAGCTCTTATTTCTGAGAATCAGTTGCTTAGACACACAGACTAAAGATGAGGGTTGGATAACAGAAAACTTTTTGGAGACTCTTCCAAGACTTGTACCTCCATAAAATGGAACATCTAACTTCTCAGTTATATGTTGTACTGTCTCCCAGTTTTTACGTGCCCTCAAATAATTATGCCTGGTATCTACCCAGACTGACTAAACTTGTGAAATTATATCTGCAGATTAATATATCAGTTTGAATTTGACATTCCTTTCCAAAAAAACCCGTAAGACCTACACTCCTTTTCAGTCTGCAAGTTTGAGTGACATGCTTTTTTTAGAGAGAAAACTGATGCAAAGGAAAAAAATATCTATGTTGTACTTGTTCCTGATGCATATAGCCTGTGCCTCTAAAACAACATTAATAGAAGAAATGTGGTGGCAAATTTATCCATCTAAGATATTTTATAAAAAGTCTGCTTTTTTGCCTTGAATGACCACTCTAATTCTTCATGGCTAAAACTGACAGATTATAGGAAACCTTTGAGACTCTTATACCTTTAATACCCCTAGTGCCTTTCGTACCTTCAATGCTCCCCCCCATCATCTTTTGGGGAGAGACTGTTATACACTGAAATTCTCTCTTTCACAAACAGAAAAGGGGAAGGAGGTTGTTAAGGAAGAAATAAAGCACTTGTTTAAAGTCACATTGGCCACAAAAGAATTCTTCTAACCCAATGATATTGACTAATCGATCTTGAATTTGCACTCCACCATTCTGAAACAGAACTAGCATGGCATATATTTTTAAAGAGAGGATGGCACTGCCAGGTCCCTTCGACATAAGTCTTCCTGTAGATAACAAGCAAGATTTTTTTCTTATTTAAATCCAGTCAATAGTCTTATCATTCTAACAAGAACTTGAACTGTCAAGGGTTGCACGTAAGATGAAAAACTGCAGTTTGGAGAAACTGCTGGTTATCTTAGGGAAACAAGGAAAATCAGAATGCACAGACGTCCTGGATGTAAAAATGATTTTCAGCTACTGAAAGATTTGGATAGATCAGAGGCACTTTTCAGCAATCGAGTAATTCCTCTTCCTCGCACGGTAGTTGTTCCATAAAGGGAAGTCTTCACACCACATGGAGAATCACCTATTAAAGTAAATACAGTTTGCAAATCAAATCAGTATGCAAATTACATAAATTAATGGCATTGTTCTTCATATGCAGCGGAGCTGAACCTATTCAATATCTCTATTGCAAGAAGTCAGAGACAGGGGTTCTGTCCTCTACAAACACCTAGACCATGTAAGATTTCATGATTTATAGTTGGAACAGTTTTGGAATTGAATTCAGCGTGTATTTTATATGCAAGAGAATAAGCTACAAATTCAGAATTCCTACAGTTATATGTCTTGCAAACTTCATTCTGCTCCTCTGAAGATTAGCCATGAACTGCCCAAATAAATTGAGCTCACATGCTTTCTATTAAGAAAAAAATTGTCTCCAAAAAGAAGACTTTAAATGAGCAGTCTTTAAAAACTGAGTTATAACAGAATACTTTCAGCAAGTACCAGCTGAGTCTGCACAAATAATGACTTAAGAGCAAGGAGAGTATTTTAAAGATGGCCCTGCCTCAAAGCACCTATGCATATGAGAACGGACTTCATGTAGCAGAAAAATAAGTGGGTATAAATCAGAGAGCAACATTTATAAGAAAATCTAAATTTGAGAGATCTTTTTGACCACAAGATTATGTCCAGTAAGAAAAGGGAAGCTCTTTGTGTCTTCAAAAATTCAGTGAACTCCACATGCAGGTATAAGCACAGATCATGCAGAGCTGTTTAAGCTTTATGCCACTGACAGGCAACATCTAAGCCTAGAAATTTGAAAAATCAGCAACTAGATTAGTTTTAAATACCTCTTTCCCCTTACAAATGTGGAAGTTTCAAACTCACAATTAGAAGGGACAAACTCTTGATCCTGACTTGGAGAAGCGAAATGTCTGTCACATCCAGAACCCTCAGCCTTCATTTTCTGTATTAAGAAATAAACATTCAAAATAATGTGTCTTCTAAAATGCAGTATACACTACTATCCATGAAACCTATGAACTATGGTCAAAAATCACAAGAAATGACCCAGCTAGTGATTATCTTTCTTTCATCAGTCTGCCCAATACATGTCACAAAAGACAGCATCCAAACAGAAAACAGCTAGCCTGAAATTGTCAAGTTTGAACATTTGAGTTAACTAGAAATAAAACAGGATACCAGTCTAAAGAATCTGACCTGAAAACGTCCAGCATCCAGTATCACCATCTTGGTATTTGTGCTTTCACCATAATCAGAGTCTTGAAGAGGCAGGTGTGCTGCTGTCAGTGAGACTCCATACACACCAGCTAAAGATTTACTGATGCAATAACTTGATTTGAGAAAAAAAAGAAAAGAAAAGCTTGGCTAAGAGGGCTGTAATGCTCATGTACAGAAGCACAGCATTTTTAGTTCAACTGCCCAAACAAAAGCAACCACAGACTGAGATGCACAGAGCAGATAACAGAGGGCAGAAGGACATTATCACAGCAGCTAAATAGTTACCCCCGCATCCTTCCAAGACCACCAGCCTATTCTACATGAAATTCAAACAACTGCTTCCCCACACTATCAAACACAGCCACTGTGAAAAGCAACATTTTTTTTTGCAAGGTATAGCAGTATATAATGAGAGGGTTTTTTTGAATGAAAGACTATTCATTATTATATCTCTCAAAGTGCTACTACTGCTACTGACTGAAATCTTAAATAGTATTTCCTTTTTTCCCCAACTATTTACTTCCCCTTTCCCCACACCAAAAACATTACAGAACCTTCTGTATCTACATTATACGTAAGGCAGTATAAAAGTTTCCAAAGTAGAGATATACTAGAATATACTGAGAATTTCTCATCAAATACAGGTATACTAAACCTCTGAAGAAAACCAGGGAGTTCTAACATAATTAACACTTTGCTCAACTGTCCAATAGTAAGTGGTGGTAGTGAAGGGATGACTATAGAGCAATAGACATTACTATCACAGAAATCACATTAGATTACAGCATATTGCTAAGCCATACAAAAAACAATGAAAGTTACAAATAGAACAAAATCTTGGGGGTGGAGGGAAGAAATAAAACTCAAGATCTAGAACCACAGGGCTCCAGGCAGTCAGAGAAGCCAGAGCCATAAATACGTGCACCTAACGAAATAAAAAGTCATCATACTGCAGATAACTCCTTAGCAATACTCACGCAATTTTCTTACAGGATGCCAAAGCACAGCAGAGTATATCATTCTCTTCATGCCACTTGCACCTACAAGAAATTAAGTTCAGGTTTTATTTCAGAAGCATCTACATCGTTAATCAACATGAATAGTTGGTCTGGTCAGAAGGAACAGGAACAAATGTTAAAGATGCTATCTTTTTGTCTCAGTGACCATATAGTAGCTTTGAAATTTCACAGAGGACCAGTATTCAATAACTAACCTGTAAGTGGTTTATGCAGAGTTAAAAGACATGCTTGACAGGCAGCATGCTTCATGCTGAGGTGGGGGGGAGAAGGGAGAAAAGAGAATCCCAGGAAACAAATAGAATTTAAAGGTAACAGTTTAGAGTTTCCCATTAATGTGAAATAGCTCCTCTTAGTAGAAGCATCCCCACTTTCTTTTCCAAATGTGTGTTTTAAAGCGCAGTTTTCCATTCTTGTTAAGGTCTCCCTCTAGTGTGAAGATTGTCATGGAAAATGGAAAACTGCCTGACCGTAAAAAGATAAAGTGAGACTGATTATATCCCAATGGGTTTTAAAATCCATACTGTAAGCAGACTTCCAAGAATAATTCAAAGATCTGCTAAAATTTAAAATCAAATTATTGGTTCTTACTTAAACCAGTATCAGTGGAAAAGTTAAAGTATATTTCTAAGGTAACTGCGTCATCACTAAATAGTCTCCTGCAACACCACAAGCTGCATACCACTTCTTTGTACAAACACAGAAGAATCTGAAAGGATTCAAGATACTTTAAAAAAAAAGCATAGAAATCCTACAAAGTAAATAGGATTCCAGATGTGTAATAAAGAACATTCATTCTAGAAGAAAAAAACCCCACAACATAGGATCTAGCTTAATGCTTATGCTTGAGAACTTGATTTATACCACTGGCAAACATACCTTGTCCCTTATCACAGTAGCAGCATTAGGCATTTGATGTATAAGAACAGCCAGGTCCCATCCAAATGACACTTCTAAGAGAGTCCGAATCTTCTCACTTCTACAATTTCCAATTAAATACCACCATGTATTTTATTCCCATTTTTCACTTCCTCAATTAGGCCTCAGACTCAGAATTAAAAAGCCATTTATCTTTACACTTCTTTCAGAAAAGTATTTTTCATTTCCGGTTGTACACATGATGTGACAAGAAGCATTTCTGGTTAGAAGGCTTGCAGAACATTCTAGCCTAACAGCATATAAGCTGTATGTAGGGCACAAAGACACATCAGGCTAATAAACATTTTCAGAAAGAACCCCCCAACATACCTGGTATTACTGGAGAAATCCCACAGAAAGACATCCAGTTCTCTACACACCCAAGTCTTGGATGGCTCCTTTTGGTATTTCTTCTGGTACAGTTCTATTACCAGGTCTTCTACAGCAAGAAGCTCCAGATGGCTCTCAATGCCTATAGCTCAGAGAAAATCCAGGTCAGAAGAACAAAAGTGTCAATCAATATTCTGCTCAGCTCACTTCTCAGCCCCTGTTCATTGCCCAGCCTCTTACCAGAGCATCAAAGCTCTTGTAAACCTTAATAAACTATTTTACCAGTGGTTTTAATAAAATTTGGCTTCCTAGCAAAGTGGGTCACCCTATGTTCCCCTAATTTTCTCCACTTCAGTAATGATGTATCCTACTTGCGGGTCATCTCTCCTGAGAAGCTGTTCGTTTTCCCGTGTGTTGCCATACACTCACCTTCACAGTAATCTCACTCTAGTGCTCCTTTAACTGCCTGAGCAAGAAACTTTATGTTATTCTATGGATGTGCTCATTAGCCAGTTAGCTGATCATGCTGCTGTTTTACTGTCACAGATGGGGAGGAAAAGAAGAGGGAGAAGCGTGCAAAATAGTTCTAGCTATCAGTATCAGCTTTTATGAAACCTTTGAGAACCAGAGATTTTCAAATACAGCTGTCCATGATTACATAAGCCTTCTTTCTTGGGGCAGGGGAGGGGGGGGTGCAGGGGGGAGGAAGGCCAGAAATGATGCATTTCCCACCTGTTATGCTAGCCATTCGATTGAGACACCAGTTAATTCGGAATCTGTCATGAGACTAGAGGAAAGAAAATTCCAGTCACATTGAAGTATGGTATATAACTCTGACATCTGCAAGACTTCTGACTATGTTTGAAAAAGTCACCTCTAAACCAAAATTCAATGTTTGTAGGACTGAATGTATATTCTTCCTGAAAATTACCTTGAAGAACCAAATGACACAGATTCTTTCCAACCAAA
Source organism: Balearica regulorum gibbericeps (assembly GCF_011004875.1). Taxonomy (NCBI): domain Eukaryota; kingdom Metazoa; phylum Chordata; class Aves; order Gruiformes; family Gruidae; genus Balearica; species Balearica regulorum. The sequence continues at coordinate 101,241,486 of NC_046184.1, forward strand.
CCCCAGGAGAAATTCTGGGCTAATGTCTAGGGACAGGTTAAAGGGTAACCCATACTACAGATATCTCTGTTAAGTGCTGTGAGGTATTTTTTCCATGTGTATTTCTTCAGAGTCCTATATTTATGGATGGAGCCCAAGATCTTGACCCTCCCCACCTTTTTAAGGATTAACATTAGGCTTGAATGGAATCAAAATGTAATACAGCTGTCATGAATCTTAAACACCTCTGAATCCTAACATTTTGTTTTGATCACTGGCAAATGAAACTTAAGCAAAAATTAAGATGTATGGTATTCTCATGGGGAAAGAGTCATTAAAACATAAAAACATACCTTATAAAAGCAGAGTTATGTGACTATTATTCAGCACAATCAATTTAACTCAATCTTAAGAGCACTTAACCTAAGTCTAAACAATGTCAGAGACCAAGTGAAATGTTCATCAGTAGACTAGAGCCAGAAGTGCAGGCTGAAAAAAAAAAGGCAGAAAATCAGGTCTCTGCTTTATAAAAAAGTTGGCTTCTAGGGGCCATTTCTTCCTGCAGGGAACTGGGAAACTTTGCAAAAGAGTGTCTTTTCCCACTCATTTGCACATTTTTTTTTAGGCTTTAGAGTGAAGTATCTCCTTAGTCATCTAACAGAAGTGAAATTAGATGTTTTGATTTAGAGCATCTTACTTTGACCTTGACCATACCCTGCAGTAAAAGTGACGCCGAACACCGCTGGCTGGTTGGACAAACTCAAGAAGTTCCCGTAAGACAACCGCATAACAAGTACGTGAAACATGAAATCCAGATACAGGGATCTTATGAGTGGCATCACCTAATGAAGGGGGAAGAGGGGAGGGCAGAAAACCCCCCCAAGTTATGAGAAGTCCCATTTCCTTAAATGATACAGTTCCCCCTTCCTTTGTATCTTTTTATATACATTTATGTATACATACAAACACACACACCTCCTCTTCTCTACAAGCAGTGTCTGTGATTAAGCTATCAAAATCTTGCTTCTGCCAGCAGAAGACTGGCAGGTCTGGGCTGTGAGCAAACACGCACACACTTACCCCTTTTTAAAAAAGCCATGATCTAAGTATTTGATGTTGGAAAACATGGGCCAAGTTTGTTCCCTCTGTACACAAGGGAAGGAGGTGTCCCAACAGAAACAAACTGGAATCTATAAACATTACTTGAGAGTCACAAGGGAAACAAGGCAGGCCAAGCCAGACACAACAATGGTATAAACACTTTTAACTTTGTTGATATACGTAAAGCTGCAACACACAACTTTTAAATACAAACTACTATCTTTGAGTTACCCTATTACGAATTAGCACATCATGCTGAAGATATACACAAGGACTATCAAATGACTGCTCAGATGGGCTTGAAAGCATTTAAAGCCATACAAAGTTGTCCCATTTAAGAATACTGCAGTTATTATTGAATTAAAAAAGGAAGACAGAATACAAATAACTGCCATTAAAAAAACCCAAACATTTTGGATGAAGTGCTCTGCCATTTGTGGGTACAAGAAACATATAAAAGGTGACTGCAATGAGCTGCTCTGTCACTCCTTTCTCTTCAAAATTTGACAAGTTCCCCGAAGGTGAAATTGTAGACTTACAAAACACTTGGATACAGATCACATAGGCTGAGTCTAAAACTGTACACCTTGGCATACCATTCTTTTTCTCCATTGATACTCACTAGCAGCCTGGCAGTGGTACCGAAAACCACGTGGTGGTACTTCTGCAGAAGAGTGAGGAGACAGAAGAAATAGAACAATCATCATCCAACATCCACAATGACAGATCCTTAACTCTCAATTATACACCATAGTTTCACATTCAGAAAGGAACAGCTTCATCTTCCCCTGTGGCCTGGTACAAGAACCACAACTAATTTCAAGAAAGTTATTTTCAGTTATATGCATTTTAAAAAACAAAGTATATTGTATAATGTGTCTGTGCTTACGTCCAGTCAAGACAAACATGTTTTTCATTGGCATGGAACATAAACCACAAACATCTGAAGGTCCTCCTGGATTTATTCTACCCTCTTTGAAGTTTCAGGCGGTTCTGATGCTTAAGTCCATCTCTTCAGAAACAATCAACTCCAATATTTTCAGAAGTCCAACCACTTATAGTCAAAGAAATAAACCTGTCTTAATACCAGAAATCTAATCTGGGCAGCATTAAGTGACACTAGGAAGCCTCCCTCTCACCCCAAAGCAAGATGAACTACTTCTTGTCTCCCTTCCTTGGAACTCACCTGGATCTATGAAGTGATGGAAATCAGCCATTATGCCATCCTGTATGGAGTACTTGACACACCCAATCTCACAAGGAAGGAAGCGCTGTTCACAGTGGGATGGCAGCTTGCCATGGCTGTAAATGTTCAGGAAGTAGAAGATGTTTGCAATCACAGCTGAAAAGGAAAAAAAAATTTTATTTTTTTTTTCAGAAGAGCCACCAGAGGTTACAGCAAGGCATCCTGGCCTTACCTCATCCAGCAAAAGCTTTGGTACACTTTACCACATGAGTAAGTAGAGTAATGACCAAGTAAAACACACAGATCTTTCTCTGTATCTGAGACAACAAGGCAACTAATACTTATGCAAAAGTCAGGCATATTGGTAGTCCTGGTACACCTTCCATAGATGTGCAGAGATCAGGGGAAGAAAAAAAAACAACAAACAATTGAAAAAATAAATAAAACCTCAACCCCACAAGAATGTTAAGAAGCCTGGAATCCAACAGGAACTATTCCTTTTTATGATAGTTTTCTTCACTCTTTAGGAAAATAAGGTTAGAAACAAAATCAGCAACTGCAAAGCAGCCTCACAAGCTCAATTCAGTAACTTACACAAGTTAAATGAGCTGGTAATAATCTTCTGGGGTAAGAGGAGATGAGAAGTCTGCTAATTAAAAGGACTGCTTTTCCTCCACTAAATGAACTCCCAAAGAAGGTGGCAAGAATACCCAAGGCAAATGTTAAGAAATAAATTTATCATTTACTAATTTAAAAAGCATCCAACTATGAAAAATATTTCACAATACACCTTAACCCTTCTCTTCATGAATGTCACATCATGTTCTCCCTGAAGTTTAAGGTAGCTATTTAATCCTTACCGTTAAGTTCTGCCCCTCATCAAAAAAATCTGACTGGTTCTACTAAATAATAGAGATGCATAACTTTTGTGGTGGGTTGACCCTGGCTGGGGGCCAGGTGCCCACCAGAGCCGCTCTATCACTCCCCTCCTTCACCAGATAGGGGAGAAAAAGTACAATGAAAAGCTTATGGGTTGAGATAAGGACAGGGAGAGATCACTCACTGATTATCGTCATGAGCAAAACAGACCGAACTTAGAGAGGGAATTCATCTAATTTATTACTAAGCAAAACAGAGTAGAGGAATGAGAAATAAAATCAAATCCTAAAACACCTCCCCCCACCCCTCCCATCTTCCCAGGCTCAACTTCACTCCCGGCTTCAACCTCCTCCCCCCTCAGCAGCACAGGGGGACGGGGAATGGGCGTTACGGTCAGTTCATCACATGTTCTTTCTGCCGCTTCTTCATCCTCAGGGGGAGGACTCCTCTCATTGTCCCCCTGCTCCAGCAAGGAGTCCCTCCCACGGGCTACAGTCCTTCATGAACTGCTCCAGCGTGGGTCTCTCCCATGGGGTGCAGACCTTCAGGAGCAAACTGCTCCAGCGTGGGTCCCCCACGGGGTCACAAGTCCTGCCAGCAAACCTGCTCTGGCGTGGGCTCCTCTCTCCACGGATCCACAGGTCCTGCCAGGAGCTTGCTCCAGCATGGGCTTCCCACGGGGCCACAGCCTCCTTCAGGTGCCTCCACCTGCTCCAGAATGGGGTCCTCCACGGGCTGCAGGTGGAATCTCTACACCCCCTCATCCTCCCTCCATGGGCTGCAGGGGGACAGCCTGCTTCACCATGGTCTTCACCACAGGCTGCAGGGGGATCTCTGCTCCGGCGCCTGGAGCACCTCCTGCCCCTCCTTCTGCACTGACCTTGGTGTCTGCAGAGTTTCTTACATCTTCTCACTCCTCTCTCCAGCTGCAAAAGCGCTGTTTTTTTCCTTCTTAAATATGTTATCACAGAGGTGCTGATGGGCTTGGCCTTGGCCAGCGGCGGGTCCATCTTGGAGCCGGCTGGCATTGGCTCTGTCAGACACAGGGGAAGCTTCTAGCAGCTTCTCACAGAAGCCACCCCTGTAGCTCCCCCCCCCCGCCAAAACCTTGCCACGCAAAACCAACACACTGGTTTTATATAGAAACAATGCTGTATGCCAGACTTTACAGCATTTAACACCAGTTGTCCTAAGCCTGAATGCTGGTGCTCTCTTACATGGGTCTTAAACTCTACAAGCTGTGGGGTCATAGGAAAGATACCTCCCTTTACCTGAGTCTGAACTGCTCTCCTTATGAAAAAAAAAAAAAGGATATAGCTACAGGACTTTTAGTGAGAAACATTAAGGAGCAGCATCACAAAATAAGTCTCAGTTACCCCTTACCATTATCGTTCTCATTCAGTTTATGTATCAATTGTGTCAGCTCAAGCTACCACGATCAACCTGATCAGATTTGCACCACAATGACAGGGGAGCATGACCTCTGGCAAAGAGGACGCTAACAGGTATTACACTTTTTTATGGAGCTACTCTTTCCTGCCCCTCCATAACCATGACAACACGAAAATAGTTCAAGAGACTTGTTAGGTAAAAGGCTGGAGCTGAAACTTAACCACACAGCAGATACAGCTTATATTAACTGGCTGCCTGACTTACCTTGTAAGCACTACCATTTATCATTTTTCAGAATAATGTAATATTCATGGGGAAAAGATTACAGATGTGTTCATTATTCAATTCTAATCAAAACATCCATTCGAAGAGGGGGTACAGATAAGAAACATTTAGTTTTCAAGAGTTCTTTCAATAAGGAAGCAAGCCAGGATGTTATAAAAGCACTAGCAAAGTACATATCCCCCCTTTTATTATCCTGAAGAGGCCAGGTCATCATTTTATTTAACACCTCTACCACACAAATTTTGAACTTTGGTATCTAACCCTCTTCACTCTTTATAATTGGTACAAGAATTCTTTTATGCTGAACTTGGATCGGGCCTTGTAAACCATAAACGTAGGAGTTGAAGAATTACCTTTTTCTTAAAAACCTTGAAATAATCATAAAGACCCTATCAGTGGCTATACTCCTATCAAGCTAAAAAAGCAGAGGATAGAATTATTGGGGGGGGGGGGGAAGGGACATTTGCACTGATTTCCCTCTATACTACAAAAGACCTTTTTTGAGCAGTAGACCATTAGTTTAAAACAAAGAAACAGATGGCTATTAGTGAAACATAAACAGCCTTTGTATAGGTACCATTGAGAATATCTACAAAGGGCAAGCTTTTATCTATCAGGATCAACTGCTTTAAGATTACTATACCCTGATCATTCTTCCAAGACATAGCAGAGGCATCTGGTAGAGAAGTAACACTGGACATCTTTGTGGTCAGACAAGCAGGAACTGGATGAGCCAGATTATGGGTCTGGAAAAGATGAAAAAGGTTAAAAAAAAGTCAGAAGAGTCTACTAACCCCCAACAAAGGCCTTCACCTCCTTCTATTAGAGGAACATATGATGTCTACTAACAGTTATGGTTAGGTGGAACAAGCCTGCAGTTTACAGACAAATGCCTGGGTACCTGCAGACTGGGAAGACAAGATTTCTCTTCTGACAAAAGAGAGAGGTATCTTAGCACCTTGGTCAACTTGCTACAACTGGAACGAACTACAGCTGAATTTACAAAACGTAATTAAAAAAATTTTAAAAATGATTGATAGGTTCAACCACTTGACACTGGCAAGGAACTTTTCAAATTGGAATTTCAAAACTTTTTCCATAAACTTTTTCATAAAGTTTGGCACACACGTTAGTTGCCTTTGACTAGGAATGGAATTGATGAAAAGCTGATAAAGCCTGAAGGAAGTAATCAGGTTGCTCTGGCACAGAGCAAGTAAGAGGAGCACATGTGCCCATGAAGCACTGCAAATCCATGCATGAACAATAAACTTTTAAGAGGACAGGAAGAGAAACCTGGCAGACTTAGAGAATTCAATCATTCAAGACCCACATTGGGAATAATATCCACATCTAGGTACGCTAACTCCAGATGACCACCTTAGTCAATGTTTGTTATCAGGTTGAACTATTTAAAATAAAATGAGGAATTAGTCTCATCCAAGTAAGCTTAGGTCATTTCCAAAAGACCAAGACCTTTCACTACACAAAATAACTGTAGCTGCCTATGCACAGGGGTGTGATTACTAAATAAAGATCACAATCTCATACATACACACTTCCCTATTTTCACTGACAGGCAATAAGGATGATGTTCTTTATTTCAGTAAAGCAATTATTCCTTTCCTTGATTACAGATTTCTAAAATGCTACCGCTTATGGAAGGAAATACAGAAGCCTCTATTTATGACTTGTCATTTCATGTAGCTCTCCATTATAGATGAAAACGGAACTTCATTAATTACATACCCCTAGCCTGCTAAATAACACAATGATTTTTAACACCATGTTTTAAATGGCTCTTTTCCATACGAGTAGGCCCACAAAATCAGAAACATCTCCCTACTAGTCTAGATTATTAAATTACCTGACCCAGATTTAGTAGTTATTCCAAACTATGACCATCCCATCATTCTCTCTAGCATTGTGTGTTTTAAACTCCTAAAAATTTACCCTCACCAGTAATTCGTAGTTCATAGTCAGTATCTAGCAATATGGGATGAAGCTGTAAATGCATTATTACCCATTTACTCAATCAGGCTCTTTGCTTTGACACACAAGTTTTTACGCTGCCAACCAAGACTGGAACTAACTAAGCTTTCTGACACCTCAAATAATTCAAACTCTGAAGCAAACTATGCTTCAGGGAACTGCTGGGAGAGGGAGAAATAGAAGGAAAAAAAAAAGGAAAAAAAGGACACCCCCCCCCCCCTTTTCAAGACAGTAAATAGTAGAAGGGATCCATTTCATGCTATTGCTGACAGCAAGCACATTCAGCTTAATGTAACTGCTTAATTCTACATTGTGGGATTTTGTCCTCCACCATAGCGTTACTATTCTCTCCATAATCAAACCAATCAAAAAATAATGGCAAGGTATAATTATTCTTTTTCTGCATATGTTGCAAAGTTTCATTGACCTGGTTCACCACACAGCCACTCAAGAATACCAAATCAAGATGTGGTTTCAAGCCATCAGACAAGAAACACCTAAATTACGGATATCCATGAAGCAAAAGGAACATGAACCTATCACCAGAAGTCATACCAATTTAGTCTTAGAAGTAAAAAAGTCAGTCACTGCAAAATATTGTTAAACATAAAACTAAGTTGTTAGAGAACTACATTTTACTTGGTAAAAGAGCCCATAGGGACAAGCTGTGCTAATTTAAAATGGTACAGAGTATTCTCACCCTCAATTCAAACCAGAACAATTTCCACTTAACCTTTATAATGGTATGGACAACCGCAGCAGCCATAACCTCCAAAGGCTGGAGGCTACGGAGAGCAGATGACTTTCCATAGCTGACCAAACCCCAATACCACTTACTCCCCCTCTTATTTAGCTACATTGAAGGGTGTTCCTTTCTCAGCATTTACCTCTTTTGCTGTCTTCTGAGGGTTTTTCTTTTCATTCCACTTACGAGCCTTCTCTGTATATACCATCTTTTTTTCCTTAGTAAGCAACTTGAAATAAAATGAATTGTTAAAAAAAGTTTTTTACTGCTTCCTTCTAGTAGTCCCACAAACCAACAAACTGCATGTAAGAAATTAATTGTGCATTTCTAAGGGACATTATCAATGCTTGGCAAGAACTGCTAACATTGACTCAAACGTTTCCAGTAGCTTTTTCTCTAACAAAGCTGCAAGCTTTGATTTAAAACACCTAGCAAGCACATGCTTCTGAAGCACCTTCAGAGGGCAAACTAGCACTGCCCCACCACAAACAAGAGGTCTTCCAAAGGTACTCTTGCCAGCCAGGGATGCCACTACCATCATACGCAATCCAGAGCTGCCCCCCTGCAGCTGAGGGGAGGGCAGCATAGCTTGTGCTTCTCAGCTAGAACCAGCTGAGGCCACACAGGATGCCCATTTCAACCACTAAATACACATCAGCTGAGCCACCAGCTAGTTCACCCTCCAGGAAAGGCCATGCTGACATTTCCTCCCCCACATAACCTGCAGAGGGGCACCACACAGATCCACCTGATGGGTGCTGGTTGCCCACCACCAAGGGGCAGGCAAACTGCTATGTAACCCACGGCCCAGGCACACTGCGGCTGGAGCAGGACGGCGCCGCGGGCCTCCCTCCTGCCCTCCCCGCCATTAAACTGCGTTAACCCGAGGCCGTCCCCCCCCCGCAGGACGCCAGAGAGGCGAGGGGCGGCCGGCAGGACCCCTCACCGCCCACGCCTGGGAGCAGTAGGGAACGGCGTCGACTACGCGGACGACGGGCAGCCCGCGCCGCTGCAGCTCGGGCAGCTGATCGCGCACGAAGAAGTAATATGGGCTGCGGGAACCCTTGCGGTGCGCCATGGCCCCCGCCAACCTCCTCTGGCCTGGGGCTCGCCCCGCCAGAGCACAAGTAGGTCGCGGCGAGGCTGGGCTCTGCCCCCGGGGCGGGGCTTCGTGAGGAGCTGCCGGCGGGGCGAGGCGGGGCACGCACGCGCCCGCCCTCGTCTTTTGGCGGCAAGAGGAGGATAAGCGTTACGCGTAACGGCCGCCCGTTCTCCTGGGTGCCGGGGTCAGAAGTGGCCCGGGCGGTTCTTGTCCCGTTCACACCTCAGGTTTTAGCCGTCACCTCAAGATGGGCCTTGAGGAGAGCGTGGCAGGGTTGTCTGTTGTTTATAGTTTTTTGTTATTTTGTTTGGGATTTTATTTAACGTTCTTGGGTGCTGAAGGATAAGAAATAACCAGTGGGAGCAATAGCTTATACCAAGTTCTTGTCAATACTCCAAATGCAGGCTCCCTACCCTCACAAAATGGCAGTATACTGATTTTTCAAAATAAAAGGGTCATACTACTCTATATCTTCTCAATCTGAATAATGTATACTAAATTTAATAAAATCCTTACAAAGAGTCACTACATTCATTTATGCAAATAGATATGTTCATATGTATAAACAAGCAAAAAAGGAACAGACTCACAGAAGGGTAGGGGTTGGAAGGGACCTCTGGAGATCATCCAGTCCAACCCCCCTGCTAGAGCAGGATCACCTAGAGTAGGTTGCACAGGATGGCGTCCAGGTGGGTTTTGAATATCTCCAGGGAAGGAGACTCCACAACCTCTCTGGGCAGCCTGTCCCAGTGCTCGGTCACCCTTACAGTGAAGAAGTTTTTCCTCATGTTGAGATGGAACTTCCTGTGTTCCAGTTTGTGCCCATTGCCCCTTGTCCTGTCACTGGGCACCACTGAAAAGGGTCTGGCCCCATCCTCTCGACACCTGCCCTTTAGATATTTATAAGCATTGATGAGATCCCCTCTCAGTCTTTCTCCAGGCTAGAAAAGGTACAGAAGAAGCAGAGACCAACTGGACTTCTGCATCCAAAATATATCTACTGATATGTGGGACTTTTGAAAATACTTGGAGATTATTATTGCAGCTACTTCATCTAGGCCAAAATGGGCATCCTATTGCATCTCACTGTAGGGCCAGGCACTAGTGGGCAAGGTGCCTGCCCTCAGGCCTGCATGAGTACCCCCCTGGCTCCTGGCCTTCCTCTCCTGGAGCAGCCTGGCTGCTCCTGAGGAGCTGGTACTCCCTGAGACAAGATGATCATGGTGATGTGCCTACTCTGATGCTTCCACTAGCACTCAAAGCACTACCAGGGCCTGTGGTCTTGGGTGAGATATACAAGGTGACTGATAACGGGGGTAGGGGCCCAGGAGATATGGGAAGGAGTGGGGGAAGAGTTGAAGACCAACTTCAGTTAGGAGACCTGCGTTTGTTTTTGAGATATGTGGTAGAAAAGTGGAGGAGGTGAGAGGGCATGCGTGTGCTTGGAAAGGCAAACTTACTTATTAAAAATAATTCAGGAGCTCGTGTTATACAAAATTGAGGCTGCTGTCCAGACTCTCTTTTTGTGGTTTTGGGTTGTTTTTTGGTAGGGTTTTTTTTTTTCATCTATCTCATTGACTTAATTGACACTTCCTTCACTGAAAGTTTGCATAGTGAGTCACAGTTCAGATAAGATAAAGGCTGGAAATAATCTGATCTGTATCATCTTGATGAGCAGCATGAGTTGGTTCCCCCCCTAAAACTTTCTATTGATCTCTCTCAAAAACCAAATGATCTTCACTGGCCATAGTAAAAAACAAATTAGCAGGGCAATAACCACAACTGGCTTTAAAACAAAGTTTAATCAGTTTACAGAAGGGATTGTGAAATCTGGTTGCCTGGAACAGAGGACCTTACATTTGACCTGAGAAAGAGTTACTGAAGTGACACTGTTGGCATGGGCCCTGATTAAATTCTGGCCAAGTTTTGCTTGTCCCAGGCATGTGATGTCTCCCACATTCCTCACTGTTCCCCTTGTCTTTTGGGGGATCTCCTTCAGCATGCCATAGCAGTTCCTGCAGAGCCTGTGTAGTGCAGCGGAACAAGAGCTAGTACACTGCTTCTCACGCAGCCATCTTCCATGGAGTTACGCAGACAATCTCGATAAAAATGGATTATGTAGCCCTGACTTGGAAGATTCTTTCCAATCCTCTATCCCTCTTGAATTTACTGTTAACCTAGACATCAGGATAAAAAAGGTGATAAAGAACCTCCATGCATTTCCAAATCACTGGAAAACTCTGCCTCTTCCCCTCAGTCTAGCTGCTTTTTTCATCTTATGGTTAGGTAATTTTAGTCTGTTTAGGTCCAAAGGAGGTGGCTGTTGTTTAGTTTTAAATCTTTGGCTTAGCTGATTATGTTACTCACTGCTGGAACTGCTGGCAAGTAAGGTCAGATCAGATTGTTCTTGCATCTCACTGGTGGCTGGTTTCTCTGGGGGTTAAAAACTGCTGGCGCAGTTTAGTCTTCTAGAGGCTATTCTGTCTTGCTCAAATCCAGTGAAACAGTTTGGTTTATGTTTGTGAACCACTTACTGAATTTGCTGTTAAACATAGGAGAGGAGTCAATCACATTGTTAAAAATGTATAAAATTATGTGATGTAAACTCAATGAGAACAGGTGAGCATTTTTAAAGTCACTTTCACTGTTGTGGAAAATAATTTATATTCTGGTTTAGTTCCTGATACATTAATGCTAAATCTCTGAGGAGAGACTGCAAAAAATAACTTGTATCTTGTAAATACAAACTGCTGCACAGAGTCTAGTTTTTCAGGCAGAAAGGCAAGTATTTACTGTTATATTACTGTAAGAGTTGTTGCTAGGAGCATATCTGTGCACATTTGTTTTACTTTGCTTCACACCATGTTCTTTTCTCTTGTGTGCAGCTTTGGGACCCACCCTTTAGCAGCCCTTCCTTTTAAAGAAATTCAGATAATGCGTGCATCAACTGTTTGAAGAACGCAAGGCTCCAGTAATAGCTCTCCTAGGGCTAGAGGTGTGGTTGGAAAATAAAATTCATAAGCAGCAGAGAGAAAGGATTTTCCTGTGTGGGGTGGGGGGCAGAGAAAAAACAGGGAACAGATCATCTTCAGAGCACCAGGTCACCGATAGTGATCCCCAGGGCACTGGGGAATTCGTGTTTTAACTCTTCAATTGTCTGCTGTTTAACTTAGGGGGCAAAGGAGTTCTCTGGACCATTTACACTGATGTGTAAATAACTTTTGTAGCACTGGGGTCATTCCAGCAGATAAAAGCAAGTGTTTGCCACTTATATATTAGCGGGGGGGGTTAAGCACTTAATTCAATTAAATAACTTGATATGCCAACACATAACTCTTAGGTACTTGGCCTTGGAAACCCGGGTCCAGAATTGGGACCTGTGCTTTCCCAACAATGCATGGAGTTTGTTAGATATCTCAAAATAGGGTCTATGTACCCTAGTACTATGTAGAGAGAAAAACTATCTGGCACTTTTTTGCCACTAATTAATTTTCATTCATTCAGGATTCACGGCTATAATCTTCTTTCCAAGGTATGTCTTACAATCGTTCCTCGGGAAGAATGAGCAAAAGTTATTCTAAAAAACATGGCGGTGACTACAGCTGCTGCTGCCCACTTATCTGCTGGCCTGGGGCTACAGCACTTTCCCACAAAGTGAAATATTTGGTGTTTATTTTAGGGGAATCGGGCCAGATCCATCAGCCCAAAATTGAGAGTCCTTCACTCAGAAAGAGTTATGAAGGAATTCAATAAGAAGATAGGAACGGGCTGTGCTGAGCAGGTGCAGGGAATGGCAGACAAGCACACCACTCAGCAAACTGTTCACACACAACTGGCCCTTTCTATCTCCTTATCCCTCTATTTTCCCACACTTGTTCCTTCCCAAATCACCTAGATCTCTCCCTTTCTTCACCTTTGATTCCTCCCCTAAGCATACCATAAGAAGACCTGTGCAATCCCAAAATGCTCTTACCCTGCATCCCATAATCCACAGGCTGCAACCCCCCTCAGTCCTGAAGTTGCTGTGGTGTTGACTCATCTTGATTGGCTTCATGTCTGCACCCTGGGGCTGAGGCTTTCCTGGGACAGCCCTGGGAGTGCCTGGGTAGATTTTCCCTTCTTCCGAGTCCTTAATTTGGGTTCCCATCTGAGAGCATGTCCTTGTGCACCTCTGGACTTGTGGAGATGGGCCTTTGATGGGTTGATGGCTCTTGTGATGGGTGTGAGAGGAGCCAGGGCAGGGTATTATTTGGGTTACCTCCATGCCATTGTCTCTCTGCACTACTTTGTGGGTGTATAGACAAGCTTTTATCACATAATCCTGCAGCTGATGTCTTTCTTGGCCTGGTTATGAAGGTTTTAAACCTACAGTTTCCCTAGAGAGTGATACAAAGTGGGAACTTTGCCTTTCTGGTCCAGTAATTATTATTGTTTCATATGTAATGCATAAACATTTCGGGGATCAGAACATGCAGGCTTCCCCTTCCCTAGGCAAACGATTTAACCAGTAAGCTATAGTAGTCAATTTTCTCTTGGTCTCACTCCTTTTGACCTAATGAATCCTGGGTTTCTTTCTGAACAGTGCCACAGCTGCAAAAGGAGCGGAGGGTGCTTTTCATCTCAGCTGTGTGATTAAGGATGTAACTTTGAACACCTAGGAGTCAGGAGGCCTCTTTATAAAAGGTAAGCCACATCCCCCCCACCTTGTTCCCTTGCCTGCCTTTTGTAGGGCTTTCCTGAGTGTTAGACCTATTGTGAATGTCCTAGATCAGGCCTCATAGGTGACATCAGTATCTTTCTTCCAGCTGCTATGCTTCTGTCTGCTCTTCAGAAATAGTAGCATTTGTGCCAGGAGTTGCAGTGCAGCAGGGCATGGGGTTGTGGGATGCATGGGACTTGCCGGGCAAGTGATGTAACCCTGCTGACCAGCACGTCCCAGAACTACTAAACCTGTTACAATGTACGTGGCAACCATCTGCCCATGTGTGGTACAGCTGCATATCCTCCATGCCATAAATTTGAAATATCTTTAATGCTGTGGTTCCAGTGAAACCACCACACTGTTCCTGTATCCTGGACAAATACTGGAAATCCTTAATATCTGATAAGACTAGGTTTTCAGGTGGAAAACAGAGACCTGGCTGCAACAACCTAGATGTATGTAAGCATTAGCCTGGGTGCTTGTTAGACCTCTACTGCTCAGGACCATCTGGGCATGCAGAGAAGCAAAATTGTAAGCTTGCAGTCAACTTTGAGAGTACACGTGAGCTTTCAGTCTCAAACTGCTGCTGAATGAAGGGCTTTTAGATTGCAGTTCTAAACGTTAGAGGTACCAAAAATTTTCCAAAGTCTTGTTTTGGATCTGGCCCTAAATAGGATGACCTGGGTAATTATAGACCTGTCAGACTGACAGGATTCCCAGGCAAAAGAATAGAATCACTGATACAGGAGTTGCTTCAATAATGAATTAAATAAAAGTAATGTAATTAATGCCAATCAACATGGGTTTGCAGAAAATAGATTCTGCCACATTGGTTTGTAATTGCATCAAAAAGATACTAAGTATGGTTACTAAAGGTAATGCATTCAGACATGTGAGGCATGTGACTGGACCACACAACACCAAATGGAGGAAATGCAATGATACAGAGACTATGCAGTCCCCAGTTAAATCATTAGCTTAGGATGTCTCAAAATGTAATTTTAAATGAGGAATTGTGATTGCACATTTTCAGCAAGATCTTTCATAGGTCGTTTCTTGTCTGTGTAGTACTAAATATTTGTTGGTACCGTTGAAGGAAACACACGGTCAATCACAGATACTTGCAAATGACACAAAAATTGAGGGAATAGTTAATAACGTAGGTGACAGAGTGGGATATCCACCAAAGAGGACCTCCTCATATGATGCTATGTCAAAAGAACTAACAGCACGATCCCTGGAAGGATAAACAAAGAAACATTAAGCAGGAGTGATAATGCTGTAGTACTTTTCTGCTTTCATGCTTTTAGCAACCGTGCCTGGGATGCTCTCTCCAGATCTGGTGTTAGCTCAGGGATATAGTAAAATAACAGTCTGTGGAACTTCCAAAAAAGAACATTAAAGGGTGCTTTGATCATAGTTTGTTGTTACCTCTGTTTGGAAATGCCTTAAGAAGGCCCTTCCATCTAGCCTGACAGTACTAGCAGTTGAAGCTAGATGACATTAGGGGCAGGGTGAGGTCCCTTCCAACCCAAATTATTCTGTGATTCTTTTTCTAACAGATATGCTGTAGTTCAAACAGGATGTAGTGTGGCAAAGTGGTGTGGCCTGTTTTAGTAAGAGACATGGATTAGGCAGTCACAAAAGTTCAGTTTGTGAACTCCAGCTCTCTGAAGGTGTTTGCGCTGCCCACAGTTTCTCTACAGCCAACAGTACAGGGTTTAAAAACTCGCTATCTCCTTGGTTATCTGTAGATATGCAAGCAGAGTTTAGCTTATTCCTGTTCTGTGTATTTTTGCATATAGTGACACACAAAAGACTGTGAGCTGGGATGATTTACTTATGATCATGTACCTATATAATGACTTCACAAAACATTATTGCTGATATGCACTTAGTGTTTTACTTAAATTAAAATTTCAGGTTCCCTCTGAAAGTGTAGCAAAGGTACAGTATGATTTTTAGCGTCTAAAAAAAAATCAGGAGCAGCATGGGAAATTTATACAGAGGAGTGAATACTATAGACAGATGCTGTTCTCTTGGTTTTTTTCTGATGCTGAATTTATATTACAGAACTCATTGAAATGAGTCAAATTTCTCCATTAAATATTCTAAATATTTGTTGGTACAAACATCATAGTTAAGAACAAAAGCAGTTTATGTATCCATATCACCCACTCCTGATGTTAATGGGAAGTAAAAGCTCTGTGTTATGCTGCTATCAAATGTAGCCAGGCAGCTCAGAAAAAACAACATATACACAGAGTGCATATATTTCAGCAACGTCTTGCTGTGAAGCTATCAACGATTAATAAGAGATTCCAGCGTAACAAAGCAAACAAAGAAAAGTTTTAGTTAGTAGCTATTCTTAAGAGACTCACTAAATGTTATGATTTGATGATGTGTCACCTAATCGCTTCTGTAATGTGCTGGTCTCAGTATTAAATCAAGAGAGCAGTGTTTAATGGCTGAATCTAGTATGACATCCCAGAAAGCTGTTGAAATCACTGTTTCTATGGAAATTTCTACAAGGGAAATCCAGGGGGCTGAATGAATGTGCAAAAGTATGCATGAAGAGAAGTATTTTCATGCAGCGTAGTGGGTTTTCAGGGATGTTGCTGAGACGGGTCATTCTGAGTGAGGTGTTGGTGTAAATCATTCCAATTGCTGCTAACTTACTAAAAGGCTGACTCTGCTTATCAACAGAGGAAATGACCACAAAAGACTGGTACTAGAAGATGAAAGGAGGGAGGGAGGAATGAAGTACTTGGAAAGAAAAGAGCCAGCAGCTGCTACAGCATGAGTAAAGAGTGAGTTTGTTTGTGTCCCTATTGTTCAACTGAATTTGTTCATGATCACATTGCTTAGATAACTGCTCCAGAGTCGCAGTATCACTTGTATCAACATTGTAGCATGGTATTCTTCCCATTCAGTCTGGGGCTAAATTACGCAGGACAGGCATGGGGAATTTGGTCATCGAGTATCAAGGTTTCAAGTGGCTGAGGAAGATGAAGCTTGAAGTCTACCAATATGCTGTTTTTCAGGGGACAGAGAATCCTCGTTGGGCTGTGGCTTGAAGCGATCTGGCTAATTGCATAGGAATTTACGCACTCTTTGAAGGTGAAATGCGGCTTTCTGTCTCCAAGAACTGGCTAAAATGAAAGGCAACATCCCAACATTAACTATTAAGCCAGTGCAGATGTTGCAATACTCAGATCAAAGGTCTACAGAGATCTGGAACATCTATTCAGGGCTCCGACATCCATCATACGTGCATATATACAAATGACAGCTCACATTAAATGAAAAAACCGTACAGTGAGTTTGAGTGTATGAAAATTTCAAAGCAGCTTTAAATCCAACGTTACATGCAAAACAATGGTGCTTCCTTGTATTGAAAATCTTTCCTTCCTTTGTTGTGAGTCAAAAGTTTAGCAAAACTGATGTATGCCAAATTTATTTGCAAAAGCTGGAGTAGCTAAAAAAAAAAAAGCTATGAGTAGCTAACAATAGTGACGCATAAGGGATTGTACTGCTCCTAGTGTTTAACATATGAGATATAATCAACATCAACATTGTCTCAGGAAACTCTGGCTCTGACTCCTGGCCAATTAAGTTACAGAAAGGCAAGGCAGCAGGATTTTGAGTGTTATCAGGAAAAATGGTTAAAGGAGGGAGAGAAAAAATAGCTTTGTGTTCACCTTTTAGGAGTCTTAGTTCAGCCCATACAAACCTTCACGGATTATATCCTATTGCAGCTCCATCTGAGTTTTCCAGAACTACATGCATTTCTTGAGTTGTGGCCCTAGCAAGAGTTTCTACTTTGCCTTCCACCTGCGAGTACGCACAAAGGCAGTGCGGTGTCAGATCACTGTGTGCTGAAGGAGAACAGCACTGTGTGCTGTTGCATATGTACAGTCTTTAGCATAACAGGGTCTTAGTTTTTAATAGTGGCTTTTAGCTAGTACTGCAAAACAGTTAAATTCATAATGTATCAGGTCAGAGGAACATCAGGACACTGATGGGGTGGGTGTGTATTTTTTTTAAAAAGCAATGTTGAATAAAAACAAACTTCTATGTGAAAAGTATTTTTAAATAACATTGAATAGCTCTGAATAAAACACTTAAAACCAGACTGGCTGCCTAGGGATTGTCTCCTTGCTTAATTCCACTTTAACTATATTAACAGAGGGACTACAACTGTTCAAAAACAACCAAAATGTTTCAACACATCTTTTATCATAGCAAACATGCTGTTTTGCTTTTTCACTCAGAAATTATTGATCTATTTTTATTCATGCTTTTGGAAAAAAAGCTTATCTTGCCTGTAGAGGAGTTTAGTCTGAAAGGCAAAATTATGAGACATCTACAGGCAATTGGAAAACACCTGCTGGAATGCAAGTGGCTTGTACAGTTTTACCGCAGGCATCCCTGTGCACCCTGCCTTGAGCAGCGGGACACACCTAGCAGCTGCTGCCTTCTGGGGGCCAGCTTCGTGTTAGAAAATCAGAATGGTTTATGTTCTTTGGCGGATTCCAGATGAGAAGTTGTTGAAGACTACTCCCATCTCCCGTGTGGATCGCTGATGTCTGCAGAATGCAAACGTTGGTTACAAACACTGGCCAAGTCCCTGAAAGAAAAACGCCCGAAGATGAACAACACGCACAGGGAAGCTGTGCTGGATGCTGTGAATGGTGAGTGCCATGTTGGAGGGTCCTTTGGTGCTGAGCCACCAAAGCAAGTATGCCGCTATTTAGCCAGCCCTAGGCCTGTGAATAATTCCACTCACATATTTTGCTTCCTCAGAAAGTTTAGAAATTTTAAGTACAGTACGTATGTATACATGAGGGTCCACTGTGGCCAAGACTTTAATTTCAGAGCAACATCCATCTTTTTAAAAGTGATCTTCAGCTGTATTTCTGGTATGCTGATCCCTTCCTCCCCAAAAACCTCCATCCCCTTCCAATATCATGTTGGCAAGAAAACTTAACACCCCACAACTCAGCTGTCCATCATTAATAGCCAGAACACCTCTTCCTCATCTAAAATTATACCCCCTCTTCATCTAAAATTGCAGTAATTAGTCGGAGTGCCCACGCAGGAAGTGGAAATCCCAAGGAAATTCATAAATGGAACAGTCTACATTCATTTCCCAAGGTATACATTTGGTCAATTTGGGGACGATAGATGATAGGACTGGACATTTTTAAGTGCTTACTAGATAAGTTGTAACCCAGGACGGGGCCACGGCAGAGGCCGCTGCACGTCCCGCGGGGGAGCCGGGGGCTGCGCGTCGCTCGCCGGCTGAAGTAGTTGCAGAGAAACGTGCCGGGGTGCCCGCAGGCTGAGAAGAGCTCCGGCAACCCCCCAGCGGCACCTGGCAACCGAAACGCGCCTTTGCCGGAGGGAGGGAAGCAGTTTCGGGAAGCCGCTGTTCCCTACGCCGTCCTCCGCTTGCCTCCCGGCGGCGGCGCCCCCCGCCCGAGTCCCGCCGCCGCGCTGTCCCCGCCTGCCGCCGCGCCCGGACAGCCGCGGGGGCGGCCTTGCGAGGCGGCCCCCCTCAGCCGCAGCGGGAGCCGCCAGCCGGCAGCGGGGGAGGAGCGGAGCGAAGCGGAGCTACACGGCGCGGCCGCTCGCCGCCAGCCCGGCCGGCTCTGCGGGGAGGCGGCTGCCGGAGCGGACTGCGGGCGCGCCGGGCGGGGCCGCCCCCGGGCCTCTCCCGCCGCCCCGCGGCATGGTCGCGCCCGCCCCGTGGCGCCCCCGCCCCGCGCCTGCCGCCCGCCCGCGCCGCCTGGGCCAGCGGGAAGATGGATGGGCACGTCCTGGGTTGGATCGTCCTCCTGTGGCTCGCAGGTAGGGCCGCAGGTTGCCGGGCACGGGCGTCCCGGCGGCCCCGACGTGCCTGTGCCGTGCTCGGCGGGCTCTACGTTTTTCTTTAGGGCGAAAACGAGAGGTTTGGGGAAATGCCCGGCCGGTTGCGGGAGGGCAGCTGCGGAGCGAGCCAGCGTGAGGTGGAGGTCTTTTCGGGGGCGTCTCGCAGTGCAGTTCGCCGAGACTTCGCCGAAAGAACTGGTCTTGCTGGGGACGGGGCCGCCGGAGCCTCCTGCCTGCCCGGGCCCGGTCGGGGGGATCGTGGGGGCAGATCCAAGGGGCCCCCGGCGCTTATGTCCGCGGGGTGCGAGAGGTGCTTGGGCCACTGTTTACCGCGGTGCGGGAGGGGGAGAGGAGCGCGCTTGTGGCGGGGAAGGTGGGAGCCGGCCCGGGGAGGCAGCAGGAGCGCGGAGGGAGCCGGAGTGTCCTTGGCCACGGTGCAGGGAGGATGGCGACAATCCTCGGTCCCCCCTGCCCGCCCAAGCCGGGCTGAGAACAATTGCAGGAACTTCTTTCCCGATGTCCTGGCCGCACACGACGTCTAACAGATGTGTGTGTGTGGGGGGGCTGCCCTGCCTCTGTCCCGGCTTCCAGGGGGGCAGGATCCGGCCTTCCCGGTGCTAGGGCAGCTGTGCCCAGGCCTTTGTGAGCGCAGGATGGGACTGCCTCCCCCCGCGCAGCTCACCGACCACCTCTTGCCCGGCCGGCTCCTAAAGAGGTCGGGCAAGCCCTCCCTAAGCGAGGGGGAGGGGAGCCGGAGGAGAGAAGCAGAGAAGAGAGGGCTCAGCGATGGAGAGAGGGCAGGGGGAACACGCTGAAAAGGGGCTGGGGTCTGGGAGCTGGACAGCGAGGAAAGGAGAGAGTAGGGATTACAGCAGGAGATTACAGAGGCAGGGCAGGCGGGAATCGGGGAGAAAGAGGAAGCTCAGTCAGGTCAGCGGCAGGATCTGCCTCCTGAGCCGGTGCAGCAGCAAGGCACAGGCAGGAGCAAGAGGCTTTAGGAATAGCTGCAGCAGGCTTATTTAGCCAGGCAGACTAGTTACAGGTTGAAAGAAGAAACAGACACACTTGGATTAAGTGGCATATATTTCCCACCACCACCAGTGTATCCCACAAAAAAGACCTCAGGCTCTTCTCTCTTCCTATTCAGATTTAGGATTCACAGGGAGTAAATTCAGCTTTTAGTCATAACACCTCTCTCCCACCACCCACCCACCCCTTTCCTTGCTTTTTCACTCTGAGTCATCTTCAACACCGGTGCCTGCCTACTGTTCCCTTCCAGGGTTTCACGGCCTCATCTGGGGCTTTGGCAGCTTCCAGCTCATCCTCCCTCCTTGCCTCTCTCCCTGCCTCCCTCCCTCCCTGCCATTTGGCTGCTTCTGAACATATCCCGCTTCACTGAGTTGGTCTGGAGTGCCAGCGTACCCACAACTACCATTCCTTTCCTACTAGCCATAGTAGTATGCAGACAAATAGCATCCAGGGACTGGTAAAGGAATACAGGGCGGAGATAAACATGACATTACATTCCTCCCTCTTTTTAAAGAGCTTCATTATCTGAACATGTCTGGCTAGATCAGGACTTTTCCATCAAGCTAAAAGGCTGGGTTGTTGACACCTTTCTCCCTCCATTAAAGGTAGCTCATGATTACTGGCAGCAACTGCCTTTGGAGCATGCAAGGTCTGTGCAGAGCAAGAGGTATCGCTGCAGTAGGAAGACCTTGCAGTTTCCTCTAGTCCTGGGCTTTTGAGACAGGACTGCCTGCCTTTGGTGCTGTCAACTGCTGGCAGGCAAAGGCTTCTGGCAGGCAACAGGTTAGCTGTAGCTGTGTGCTGAGAGATGGAGGCAGCTGGTGTCAGCTCGCTCCCCTCCAGCCTCTCAGCCGCTGCCGCCCAGTGATAAAGCAGACACTGCTGTCCTTTTTCATGGCTGAGAGAAAGCAAATAAGCAAAGGGGTGTGTGTGTGAGTGTGTACGTGTGTGCACAGAAAAGGGAGAGAGGCTAGCAAATATGGATCCAAGATTTTCCTCTCCCCAGTGGCTGTGCAAAGGAATGAAAGGTCTGCATCAAGGTAAGGAGCCCTAATCCAGCCAGAGTGGTACACTCCACTCTGGGAAAGAGAAGTGGGGGTTGGGAGGTGGAGGGGCCAGGGTAAGAGAGTGCAAGATGGGGAGGAAGCAGGGAGACAAAAGGGAGCAAGAAAGAGAGAGAGGCTCTCGCCCCCTTCTCTCCCCTCCTCCCTCCTGGAGGTGGGCTGAGAAATTTCTAATCAGCACTCACAGTTCCTTTCCTCCCAGCAATAATACCTCTCTGTCCTTTGTTTGTCTTTAATTTTTGGCTCTTGCATTTATCTTTTGTTTGGTTTTGTGCATTGCGACTTCTTAATACAATTTCAAAAAATCCTGCGTGAGGTACAATGGATTTGGTTTGGCTTTTTTTCCTCCTGCCCTGCTCTCCCATGTGCCTAAAGCTAGTATTTGGATAACAACAGCAAAAGGATGAAGAGCAGGTCGTCCTTTATTCTTTCCTGTGAAGTGACATGGGTTAGGATATGTATGGGACTCTGTTCTTCTCATTCTAGAAGAAGGTGGTACAATTTTTCAAGTATCCTTAAGCCCCTGTGTAAAGCTGGTTCTTGTAAACTACCAAGTACAGCTTGATTCTGGAATGAATCCTCTCCTTGTGGTTACCATTATTCTTATTAATAGTGCAATTTCTAATGCATTTAAAACTTGAGGGAAGTGTTGCACTGGAGTCTGAATTCCAGTTTTACCTACAAAACAAGCAGAGCAAATTTTTTTCTGCCTCAAGACTCAGTCTAAGCTTGGAAAGATTACAGTTAGAAGACTGTCCATATCAAAATGCGATCTTCCCTCCCTGTTAAGTAACTTTTCACCAATAATTTAGCACTCGTTACCTGTTTACTCTCCCTATGCAGAAGAGCCGCTCAATGCAATGGTATGGTGCAAAGGCGGGTAGTTTTACTACCTCTGCTTTCCCAGGCACAGCTGAGAGCAGGCAGAGGGGGCATGCTGGAGCACAGTTGTGCTTTGCTGTTTCCTGGCCAACTGAGCAGACTTCATGGGAAGGCAGGGAAATGGATGGACTGTTTTATCTCCCTTGAATTAAACTATTCATCTGACTTCCCTTGACTGGCTTCACACAACATAAGCGTAGTGTAACTGGGAAGAAATCTCACATTTTTCTTACTTTTTATTCCTGTGAGATCACCTTGAGTGGGACTGGCGCCAGTGGATATCCCAATGCCATCCCAAGGACAGGTTTATGGCTTGGTGTGATAAGGCTTGGAGAGACTCTTCCCATTTATTTTCCTTTGTTCTCAGGCTTGTGGTGGTAACCAATTACAGAGTGATAGTTCGGGGAATGAATTCTGGGATGCTGAACCGAGACTAAACCAGGAGCCATCTGACAATTTTAACAGCTTTCAGATAGTAATAAGGGTGGATTTTATCTGGTGACCAAAGCTGAGATAATTCACCTGAAAACATCCAGGGTGACTTTTGTGACTGTGTGAAAGGAGCAGGTCGTAAGAGAGTGTAATGAGCGCAGCGAAGCTGGTGAAGAGAGACCGATACCTAGAAAAGCCTGTGAAAGTCCTGAGCTCTTGTGAAAGATCTTACACAGTCCTTGTCATTTCAGGGCTGTTTACTAACCTAGTCAGGAGCATGGTGCGCCTGGGGGACAGCATCACAGAGCATGGGGAAGAGCAAGGAATAGTCCAGTGTCTGTTGCAGTCAGTTTGCAGAGTCTGGGCTGGCCCCTACAGGGCGTGTTTTTGTCTTGAGGTTCTGTGCTGTGACTGCTGGGTGTGCAAGGCCACCCTTTTCTCCAACTGCTTTGGTTTTGCCCCTTTCCAGGTTAAGCAGTTAGGGAACTGAAGTTCTCGGTTTTGCTATGGAGCTGTAAAAAACAGTACCATGCTTTTACCTCAGCTACAGCTGACCTATTTAGGCATTGGTTTCTTGCTGGCTAAAAAAGTTGACAGTGGCCACAGAGCTAAGAACACAAGTCTGACAGAAACCAGATCAATACATCCAATTCATTTCCCATAAGCTGTTCAACACAATCTGACGGTGATGGCTTTTGCTGATAAATCGCATGGATTGGATTTAGTCCAGCATGAATAGGCAAGAATCTGTACAACACGATCTCATTGATCCCACTGGCTCTCCATTCACCTGTTTGCACATCTGTTTATCATCTCTGACTTTTCAGGGTCAAAGCCCAAATCGTACACTTCCTGGTTCAGGCTTGATCCACATTTGAAAGTGTGGTTGGTGTGCCAGTAGTCAGCAGTGGGGGAAAGAACACTTTTAATTGATGCATAGTAGCCAAGGCACAAAAAAAGAAAGACATAGCATCCTTTTGCCCAACAGTTTATTTTGTTGGGGGAAGTGATATAAACTACCCTAGGAGCACTGTCTCTTACCAATGTACATATGCTTTTCTCCCAAAGCCCATAGGTACAGTCTAGGAGTAGTTTTCCTGAGGTGCCTGGTTCAGGGCCCAAGGACTTCCCTTCTCCTGTGTGCACAACTGCCACTCCTATCAATAAAGGTGCGTAAAATTGGAGGTTGTAATTTTTGTAGTTTCATAGCATCAGCTGTACTGCCTCAGGCAAGTGGTACTGTGAGCCAAATAATTGCAAAGAAAGAGATGTGATGCATGCACAGATAGGGAGACCCATGCTGACCTGAAAAATAATGTGTGCTACCTTCTCTTGGACTCAAATCTTACCTTATGCGCTAGAAGGATGCAGCCTGAGACTTACTACACTGAACTACAGTATTTGGCCTCGCCATTATTTACAGGGATTAGTGCTTCATGTCAACTTTATTCTAACTAGGTGATCTTTAAGGTCCCTTCCAACCCAAGCCATTCTATGATTCTATTCATAAAGGCTAACTTAAGGCTGTGTAGTGAAGCTAAATCTTCCTGGGATTCATCTAGCCGCAGGGAGGCATAGGCTGCTCCGGAGGGCAACTGAAAAGCAACAGCTTAAGTTATCACCTTGCAATTGCCTTCTCTCTTTTACTTATGGAAGGCACTTATGAAGATCAGGCTCAAAAGTCTCAAATGTGCCCTTACAAATATCCCCTCTATAATAACTTCCTGGAATTTTCTTTAATCATGACTAAAATGTATTAGTGATAGCTTGTGTGTAATGTTGATTGCATAGTGTGAATGCATAATCTGATAATAGTTTAGGAAAAGAATCAGAGAAAGGAGACACATACACATTGCCAATGAGAAACAGACAAAACCCATACACTAATATTTCTGAAGTGTGATTATTTTAAGCTCTTTCTCTGTGAGTGTATATATACATATGTGCAGACATACAAACACATGGATTCTTTTTATTTTCTGAGAGTAAGGATATCTGTGTTTTTAAGATGCACTTGATTAATATTTGCAGACCTTTTTTTTGGATTTAGGAGAACAAGCAAAATTGTCATGTAGTCACGAGACTCCCAGGAGCTAGATTCTTCTTGTGAAATTTCAAACATTGTGAAACTCACAATGAACACGTTGCTTCTCTGAAGTGCAGGAACTACATTTCCATGATGATTTTGAAATAAGGGCTGATTTTGCTCTGTCTGCATTAGTCAAAACAGCAGAGCACAATTCAGTTTCTTTTTAGTCCTACCTGTATTAAACTAGACGAAGAGCTACCACAGTGCTGTCACTAAGCTTGTCATCCTTTTAAACATCTTCCACTTTTTTTTGCTCTGCTGTATAAACAGCCCAGAGTTCCTGTGATTACATCTGAGGCTTTTCTTATATTCACTAGACTCCTGAAGATTTTTGAGGTCAGCAGTTTATTCTTGAAGTTGAGGAAGTCCTAAGCAGCCCTCTGTAATTCGCGTGCGTGGACATAACTGATAGGTGTAAAGCCACCGCTGTCTTCAGGCAGTCAAACATCCTGTTGGCCTTTTTGATGGACACTGTTACAGCAGTGACGTACTACTTGAATCAATTCTGATAATTTTTTTTGGCAGAGGAAATAACAGGTGTATAATTTCCCAGTTCAGCCATATATAATTATATATAATTTGTCTTAAATAGATACAGAGTTTCCACTGCGCCAGTCTCTCAGTCTGAGGCACTGTGTTGCTCTTAAATGCTATTTCTGGAAAGGATCCGAAAATAATACTTCAAAAGTTAGTAAAGAGTTTGGAATAGGATATAGAAGATGCCAGATAATGTACTGCACATCTCCCAAATGAGTTTGGGTAGAAAAAAAATTATTGTTTTTTCCCCAAAGCTTTTTTTTCTTTTTTTGATACAGACATTCACATGGGGGTAGGGTGGGGAAAGTTAGTCAGATGAGAATTTGCTAAAGCTCAGCTAATCATTTATTAAAGCAGTCCCTGGCTTGCCAAACTCATTAATCTCATTAACAGGGAAGGAGGGCTATGGTGCATGGTTAGCTGAAAGCACTGTGTTTACTAAGCAGCGTACTTCGTTCACAAGGGAAAGATTTAAATATTCACTGTGTCACGGTTTTATGCCTGAAGCTGAAGTAACGTGATGAGTCACTTGATCAGCTCATGTCACATGCTGGCTTTGGCCACAGACCGCGTGGGGTCAGGCATGGAGTTGGCAGACGCAAGTCTGACCTGGAACCATTTGTTTTTCAAGGTGTTCATCATGTTTCTTGCATTCAGATGCAACCTGGGAAGCACGGGTCTCTGAAGAGGAGAGAATAAGACAATGTCACCACTTGGTTCACCTTGAGAAGCAAGTGGTGATGTTCTCTTAGTGCCACATGGCCCCCACATTTCTGCCTCTCTAGTCCCTCCCTGGGAAAAGGAGGCCTGGCAGAAACACCCCAGCTGCTACTTCTGGAGTTATCTCTCTGCCTGCACCTCAGGAAAGTGGAGGAGCTGCCTCATGCCCCTTCCTCTCCTGTGGGAGCATCTTATTGGGACCTCAGCTGTGTTTTGTGGTACTCTGGAGAACACTCACACTTCAGCATTTGGATTTGGGTCCAGGCACTTCTGGCAAAACTAATGACATCTCCTGTGCAACTTCCACATGACACAAGTACGATATGTGGCGTTCATTATATGCAGAATACAGCGTTCCTGTGCAAATGCCATAGCACCCTTGTGCACTGCAGGCCTTCGTATAGTAGTCCCTAGGGTCAAATCCTGCCTAGATCAGTAACTCTGTTAGTATCAGTGACTATCTTGCCTTTCTGAAAAATGCTTTCCTCTAGGTTCTGTCCATACTGTATTTTTATCCCCTGACTGGTATTTATAGACTTCATTGTGATTTGTAGTTTGGACGTTGATAACTCGTTGAAATGAATATTCAGTGTTGGTCCAGCCTCTTCACTTTCCTTTGATTCTGACTCCTGATCATGAGATCTCTTGCTTGCTTTTGCTTTTCAGGTTTGCAGCTGTCTCCAACTTGACCTTGTCCCCTCACGCCTGCTGTTGTCATGCTGTTGATGCATTTATTGCTTTCTGACTGCTTTAAGCTCCAGTGCTTTAGTCTATGCCTTTTTTTTTCCCCATCCTAAAGATATCTCCTGTCATTTTACTTTCTTTTGCCAGCTTCAATCTCCTTTTCACCTCTAGTTTCTGGAGTGGGAGGTTTAATTTTGCTGACTCCATTTCCTCTCCTCTCTACATCATTTCTTAATCTCCTGCAATCTGGCCCCAGCCCTTGGAAATTATTTTGACCTGGGCTAAGACACCTTCTTCAGCTTCTTCCAACTGAATGTAGGCTTTCTGGTTCCATGATTATCATCCTGCTTTTCCTTCTGCTTCCTATACTTACCCTGATATTTTATCCTTACTACTCTGTTTTCTTCTTTTTTGGCATCTGCCCTTCTCCTACTGCTTCCCAACATCAGGAAGCCTTTCTTTGTCCTCAGTCTTTCATTCCTCCCTAAGCTTCCCCTAAGTCCATCAGTCCCTCATGATGTTGTATAAACATCCTCTTCTGCTTTATTCTCTTGAATGTGTCCTTGTATCTTTTTCACTGTTCACTGCTCTGTGCTTTGGGATGTGTGGTAACTGGGTGTAGGGAACTGCCATTATCAACATTTTCCATACTGAAACTGGTTCCCTTTTCTCATATGAACCACCACCGTCAGGCCTGCTGCCCCTCAGCTGCAAAGAGTGCCCTTGGTTACAAACTTCCTCTCTTAGGTTCCCCCTCCTTGCTCCTGGGCTGTTTCTGTGCCTCCACAGGCTAGCACATCCTTGCTTGGGAAAGCATCAGCATGTGTTTCCAGTGTTGTATAAGTGCTCTCAGTCATTGCTGCCTGCAGTACAAGAAGGAAGGAAGCAATGAAGGGCATGCGTGGGAGGTTTCGGCCATTCCCCTGCAGGTAGATGGAGTACCTCACTCTCCCGAGGGCTCTCTGCCGACGTTGCTCACAGACTCTCGGCTTCTCCCTAAGCTACACAAGGATGTGGCAGGAGTCCCATGCATCTTCTCTGAGGCCTTCATACATCAGCTCCAGGCTGCAGCTCTCCTGTCAGCTGGTAGATAAACATTATGTGTTGAGATCCGTCTCCTCCCTGGGAATGTGAAAAACTTGAGTGTTTGGGCCATTTTTCTCTGCACCTCCCACATGGAGCAATTTCTCTCAGTGCTACATGCCAGCCCTGGCAGGAGCTGTGCGATTTGGATCCACTCCTTCATGTATCTCTGGAGTTTGGCAGAGCAAGCAGCACTAACTGGGCACCAGTGCACAACGGGCTGGGCCAGGCACTGTGTGCTGCCTGACTTTCAAAGAGGAGGTGTGATACCACAGAAATTGGGAGGAGGGTGACTTATTCTGCATTGGGATTGTTACGAACTCAGGATCTGGCCCCTTGGCTGACCTGCTGTAGAAGTGGAGTATGGCCATCCCTAAAATACCTTTTCCTTATCTGTGAACAGAAGCTGTGAATTGTCATGCCATTGTGTTAGGGTCTCTGCAGAGTGTAAGGATACTACATTTGAGCCTTCAGCCCCATTGTGCTGTATTTTTCCTTGTGGCTGTAGGCTATGAAAAAAGCAAACTTAGTTCTGCTGCCAGCATGTGTGCTAACATACATTGAGGAGTATTGCACCCTAGCACCTGAAACAGATGGACATTTTCATTTTATGTATGTGGGGAGAATGATGCTATGATAAAATGCAGTAGCTCCCTCTTCAAGCGGTGCCAAGGCATATGACTCTCACATTTTTGTCTTTTAGCCGAGATGGAAGGGTTGCAGGTCACCGTGCCTGAGAAGAAGAAGGTGGCGATGTTGTTTCAGCCTGCTCTGCTTCGTTGCCATTTTTCTACTTCTTCCACCCAACCAGCTGTGGTACAGTGGAGGTTTAAATCTTACTGCCAGGACCGGATGGGAGAAGCTTTGGGTATGGCGACTTCTGGTTTACAAACAATGAGCAAGAGGAATCTGGACTGGGATCCCTACCTGGACTGTGTGGACAGCAGGAGAACAGTCCGTGTCGTGGCCTCCAAACAAGGATCTGCCGTCACTATAGGGGACTTCTATAAAGAAAGAGATGTCAGCATTGTACATGGTAACTCTCCTACCCCAGCGATGCTTGGTGGGGGTTGGAATGGACCCTTAGCAATTTGGGATACTGGAAGCTGGCAGTAATTGTTCAGTTAACTCCCTTAGAAAAGGCTGCTGGAAGGGAGATGTTATATGTCCGACATTTCGGATTCAACCAACCAACCCTAGATCCAAAGGTCATTTCCTGTGGTGCTTCCCTTCATCTGACTCCATGTAGGTCTCCAACCCTACTACAGTATTCTTTTTCCTTTGATGAAATGGAAGGGTTTTAGTCCTGGCTTCTGCATATTGCTCTGTATATAGATTTTCCTTGACAAAGGAGTGCCAGCAAGAGAGGTATGAATTCAGTCTCTGCAGGCTTTTTCTTCCTTGCAAACTCCACTGATTTTTTTCCCAGTTCCAAAATACCAGAATTATCCTATAAGTCATGTTTGCTCAACTCTGAACTTCACCAGCTTACCCTGTCATGAACCTAAACCCGCACAGCCTTGGGCATTGTGAAAGGAAGAGGTTTCCATCGGGTGAAGTCAAGTTGGGTGGAGGTGGGGAGGTGGCAGAGTCCCTAAACATTTGGTCTGGAAGGCTTTGTGAGAAACCTTATGTCTCAAAAGTACAAGGCTTCTGCTTGACTCTGAAGACCGCGTAGGGAGAAGTGGAGGTTCCTTGGTGTGGAGAGCATGTGATCAGCCTCAGCAAGGGGGAGTGTTTTCCTTTGTCTCTGTGTAACCTCCTCAGTGGATGGCTGAAGTGCTGTAGAGGAGACCATGTCTAAGCCCTTTTTGCACGGCAAGAATACTGTTGGGACCCCAGGCCTTAGGTGACAGGAGGGACAGAGACTGACATTAGTTACCCCTTCTGCTCTCAGCACTTGCAGAATGAGCTGCCCCTGCAGCATTACCTGTCTTCCCACTTACAGCCACAGAGTGCTGAGTCTGTTGTTTTTTCCTGAATAGTGTGATACTTCGGATAAGGTTAAACCCTCTTAGTACGGAAATGAAATGGATTTGGGACACGGAGGTGGATGCAGTGCTTTCAACACTTTGCTCTTCCTATAGGTGTTGGAGGGAAAGCCTGACTTTTCTTTTTTGCCTTTCAGATGCAGACCTTCAGATTGGGAAACTGATGTGGGGAGACAGTGGGCTCTATTACTGCCTTATTATCACACCGGACGATGTGGAGGGCAAGAATGAAGAATCGGTGGAGCTGCTTGTGCTTGGTAAGCCCTCTTGCCAGATTGCTTTTTCAGCAGATACCTGATGTATCTTTCCTTCTGCTCTCCCTACATATCTGTGCACCATATTACTATGGGTGTAAGATCTATGTAAAACAATCACCGCAGTACCTTCGCCATTGCCTTGCACCTTGTGCAGTCATTCACACCTAGGCAAAGTGGGTGGCAAACACTATTAAACCAGAATAGTAATGTTTACACCCACACTGCTCACACATTACACAGGCGCAAATGACTACAGAAAGTGCAGGGCTCTGGAAAGTCACAACCTTTGTTTTTAAGGCATAAACCAACAAACTTGCAGCAAAGTGAACACTTGAGACAGAGTCTTTTAAAAATAGACACACAGAAGACATGGAATCGTATGCTTTTTGCAGTCTTTTAACATTCCCTTCATCCCACTCTTCTGACCTGTGAGGATATCAAGCAGCACTGTGTTTATCTGCTTGAGTGTGTCAATTTGGGAGACTTTTCTGTCTGCCTAATTATACTTCTGCATTTAGAGGTGCAGTTTCACAATCACCCTAATCAGGTCTAAGCTGTTGCTGCCACTAAAAGGACCTGTTCTTTCTGCAGTACGCATGCTTGGCTCTGTGTCTCTGTTCAGCTCCATGCTTGCATGGTTCTTGGATGTACAGATTCTGTACATCCTGTGAAGGAAATGTTGAAAAGCTTGGGTCTGTAGTGTGTAGGTTATATGTAGAGGCATATGATAGAACATGTCTGTCAAGTGCCCTTGCTCTCATGGCTAAGGTCAGAGTTTAATTGACATTTATATTTGGAGCCGTGGTTGTCATCACAAAGTAAACCAGATTGAATGTCTTGGGTGAGTGACTATAACAGTGTCATCACCTCCTCTCACTCCTTCAGATGTCAGTCAAGCAATGGACAATTGGAGAATGGGTGCCTCCAGAAAACACTGTTATACCCCTGTCTACATGCACAGTGTGACTGTGTATCATAGTTAATAACAGGCCCAAGGCTGACCTGTGTTAGTTCAGGTGAGGTTATCTCTGCCAGGTGGCAGATGTGGCTGTTACAGCTCTCCAGAGGAGCTGTCTGTGGCGGAGTGGTGATGGACTGCTGGATTTTGTCCCTTCTTCACCTTCCTGTCCAGGATTTGGTGTCTTCTCTTATCTGTGTCTGCAACTGCACTCAGACACCAGTGATGAAACAGTGCCATGGTAACAGGAAGAATCTGTTTTTCAGTGTGTACAGAAGACTATGTGGGGAGAAAACAAAGAACTCCCCTCCTCTGAGGCTGGCTTGATGATGTCCCCGGCCCCAGTTTGTTGTGGTTATGTTGGGAGGAAACACGTAACTTAGGCTGCGTTACTGTGACCACATCTGCTTTTCTGTTCACCACAGCCTGTAGGTCTGACCTTGCATTTTGTGCAGTGCTCTCCTAAGTTTGGCAGTAGCATGAAAGCATACTTGTCGTGGGCATACTTTGTTCTGCCTCATGCTGTTTGGCACAGCTTGTGTGTATTTCTTTTCCTGGGTAGAGTGTACAGAGGCAACATTCCAGCTTTCGGAGTGATTCCAGGTTACCTACCCATTTTCCTTCCTCCCTTCCTTCCTCCTTTCCTTCCCACCCTCCCCTTCTCACCTTATTCTCCTTCCTCCCCTCCCCTTCCCACCTCATTCTTTTCCTTCTGCATTTGCTGGTATTTTTTCTTCCTTTTCCTTTACCTCTCCCCATTGATGGCTAAAGGAGGAAGCAGACAGTGGTGAAGATACCATTTCTTAATATTCTGGCATCTTCTGGGACGTTTTTTATTCCATCCCACTGCTCTGCTAGGTATTTGTGACTTGCAGGGAGACAGTGAGTACAGATGTAGATCTGAGCAGTTCCACAGTCCTAAGGAACACGCGGTAAAAGGGTTTTGTTTGCTGTTTTGCTGTTTGCTGCTCTTTGGGTGGAACCCAGATTCCCTGTTTAGAGCAGTTGGAGCAGCGGAGGGATAGTGTCTGCGAGAGACACTGTGATTCCCACAGCACATTGCTGTTTGCTCCCTGCTGACAGCGGTCTTTCAAATATAATTTACATTGCTTATTTTGAGGCTGCTGTGTGATTTAAGCATAGATTAGAATTTTGAATAGAGCAGAATGGAAAAGGAAATAGGAAAATATGCCTTCTAGTGGTTTCATATTAATGCCAAGATCAAAGGTATGTTTAGGTTAGAGAAAGATAGTGCTGGACAGGGCAGTTTAACATCACGCAGAAACATTGAAAGGTCTGAGAGGCAAAAATGGTAGATACCTAATAACATCAAGTAATTAATGGAAATTTGCTTAGCTAAAAGTGGAGAATCTTGCCTTTATACAGTGAATTGCACCATTAAAAATCAGTCAAAAGCTGCTTTATCACAACTTGGAACAAAATCGAAAACCCGAGCAAATTACAGTATTCCTTTTTTCTTAGGGAAGCAATCACAGAGACTTCCAGTGAAGTCTAAGTAGCCAGTCTGCCTGGGTCATGATGGGATTGCATGTTGAGTTTTGTCACCTGGATGTGACATGTTGACACACATAGAGGCTGGAGAACTCCACGTAGCATCAGAGAATCCCATGTGCAGTCTTCATTTCAGGCCTATTTCAGAAAAGCATATAAGCATTTATTTGTATCCATTTGTGCTCAGCAAAGCTGATGATAGGATTTATAAAGCATACCTGATGTTAAGCGTGTGCTTATGTGCTTTGCTGAAAAGACCATTCAGTAGGTTTTGCTTAGTCAGGGACTTTAACCCTCTCTTACAGAATCGGTGTAGGCAAGGGAAGAGGGATAGTAACCTTTGTGCCTCAGAAACACAGAAGGAGATTGGCTGGTAGTGAACCTCCTGCAGAGTAAGAAAAGATTTTAAATTAAAAAGTACTATTACACTTTTAAAAATTTTTGTATTTTGATGGTGTTTGGAATCTCCAAAGGGGGTCTAGCATGCTGGAAACTGTATGAACTCTGCTTCTGTTGCAGCAGGACTAAACTAGTACAGAGCTTAGCAATTCCAGAACAGGAGTCAAGTGATGTTCTCTGCACTTGCGTTTTACTAGAAATGTAGAACCCTTTGCTGATATTACAGCTGGGCTAGTGAATCCATTTGCAACTTCATACATTTTTATTTTTTAAAACTAATATGATTGAACGAAAAAGGCTGAATCCTAAATTTTAGAAAGTCTACATTTCTATCTTAGTAGCTAGCAGCTGAGTGTCCTGCTTCTTGAAACACAGCGCTATTAATCAAATTGTTATTGGTAGCCTCTGTGCACTGCTTTTTATGAGAATGTCTGGGCTTCAGTAAAGTCATTCTTTGCAGCCATTGTTGAACTGTGGAGGCAGGGTGCCTGGAATAACCTTCAAATCAGAAGTACAGGCCAGTGTCAGCAGATACCCCATCCTAGCTTCATATGACCCACCTCACATCAGGAAGCAGTTTAGCTTAATTGCATGGGATTGCATGTAACCCATATAAGCCTTGCTGAGAGCCAGAATTTACTAATCAAGTGTAGGGTCCTGTGAAAGCAGCTATACTGCTCCCTTCCCAAGCTGCTACTGCTATAGAGCAGTGGCAACAGCTGTAGGTATAGCTAGGCATGCAGCTTGCTACCCTGAAATGCGTAGGTCTGTGCAAGCTCAGCATGTTTGCATTATGAGATTTTACACAGCTTAGACATGTTTCATGAAACAGTGGCTTCATTCCCAAGGATATGTCAAGTTCCTGGAAGAGGCAGGAAAGTGATCCAGTAATCCCAGTTGTTGGTTTGATACTTTAGTTAGTTATCCACGTGCTTTGCTAGACAGCCATTGCCTGCTTTTTTTTTTTTCCCCATCCAATTTGGCAGCTAATACTACATAAATTATATATTAGTGAAGTATTATTTTTTTATTTAATCTTCTAGAAGCTTCAGCTTCTACCGTTGTTATGCTTTAAATAACAACAATTAGCACTTGAGTTTTTTGTTAATTTCTGAAGTCAGCTACTGCTTAACATTGGAAAACTGACATCTTTGGTAGTTTGTATTACCAGCCAGTACTGATAGAGGCTAAACCCAAAATTTATCAAGTCTAACACCCATAGGTCAGAAAGAATGTAGATACATATACGCACAGCATATTGCACAGTAATTAATGTACTAATAGAGACATGTGTTGGCTTTCAGAGAGGATAAATCTCTACTGGGACATGTGTGCATGGCGTGCAATGCTAATAAGACAGTTCTTACTCAGCAAAGTGACTCAATAACTAGTATAAATATAGCCAGGTTTGGAGTCTCTTGTGTGCCAGGGGAGACTCTATTATAAAAGTTGATGTCGTTTTGGAGATGGAAAAGTTCTTGGCAAAATTTTCCCTTACAAGGTGATGGTTTCAGGATTTTGCTCTGTTTTGCTGAATAGCTGCCAGTAGCATCCAAGCCAGTACTTGGTCACAGCGGTTGGCAGAGATGTCAGTGCTATTGGCCATGCGTTGGGGATAGAGGGCCAGATCTCAGCCGGGGAGGTGTCTGTAAGCAACTTCACAGTGAGGGCTCTCCGACCTTGAGCTGTGCCTTCCTGACCGAAAGCAGGTAGTCCCAGCAGGCAAAGGAAGTGATTGGCATGGGAGACCTCCACTTAAAAATCCAGGAAAGGCATTGATGCCAGGAAGGCAGCTGGTGTCCTCCCACTCCCAGAGTGCTGGTCCTGTCCTTGCTAGGCACTGCTGCCTTGCCCCAGACCACTGTGCTGCCACCTTGGTAATCTTGGTCCAATCCCCCTCACCCTAGCCCAACCTACTCCTAGATATTTATTTCACACCATTTAGAAGTGCTACTTGTTGCCAAGGTTTTTTGCCCCTCTTTTCCTATTTGCCAGCCGCAGCCACATGCTGCTCACAAAGGAGACTCTTGTGATTAAAAGACCTCTGTTACTAAGGTAGCCATGGCAACAGCCTCCTTGGAGGTCTTTGTTGCCTACTAAAACTTTGATCTCCAAGAAGGGCTGCTGCTGTTTCTCCCTCCAGTTGAAGAGAAGGAGGGGAAGAAAGGATAAAGTTTACTCTGAGCAGAGGGAGCACTGAGGAACTTATTCCAAAGCCTTGCTCTCCCAATAAATCTCACAGCAGCTTCCTTGGAAAAGTATCTGATTTACAAGGGCCACACTTCCTATCCTATGCTTTCCAGCCTCCCCTCAAGGCAGTGTCCCATGCCAGGGGCCTTTTGCCGTGGCATGGCTTGGCAAATTTTTCTGCCACTGAGGAAAAAATAGTTCCCTCTGTAGCTGCTGCCTCCTGTGGTCCCACTGCTTCAGGTAGGGCTGCAAAGGCAGCCCTCAACAGGGAAATCAATTCAACAGTTATTCCCATATTTACCCAATATTTATCACATTTCTGCAATTGCCAGTGTTTACCATGTTCCCGTATTTACCCAATTGCCATTTGCCTGACTGCACCTGCGCCTACTTTATTCATGTCATCATTTCTTTTCAGCTGCACCACTTACCCTAATTATTTTTGTGTCTCCTCTCTAGGCTCTCTGCTAATTGTCTGCTTGACTCCAGGTCCTCCCTAATCTGCTGCTACTTGCTCTCTCACTCTGTCACCCGCCCGCCTCGTGTGTATTAACGCCTGTCCTTGCTCACCTTTTCTGTATCTCTGTACCTTCTGGAGCCACTCTGCACCCCCTCAGCTTTTCCTCTCCCATTCCTCCTGCCATCTACTGCTGCGCTCTGCCAGTGCAGACTGGGGGCTTGTGGGCAACCTCACAGTTTGACGCTGGCTGGGGCTTGGGGCGTGCGGAGTCCCTGGTGGGGAGAGGCCACGGCGGGTGGGTAGAGCCCCACATGAGCATGGTGGGAATAGAGATGGGAGCATGTCCCAGATCTGTGTTGGAATGAGGACAAGCTCCTAGCTTCAACAGAGCCCCCCCCCCCCCGGACAGCCCTGGTAAATGGGGTCATCATCTATTCCCTCCTTCCCCTGGGGGTGTCTGCTGGGGCTTGGTGGTGAGAGCTTGCACAGAGGACATGTAGCCCTTGCAGGTGGGGGCACAGAGCTGCAACTTAGCAGCTGTGCCCAGCCATGTCTCAGAGGTCCTGTGGTGCTTTCTCAGGTGGGTAGAGCCACCGTGCAGAGGTGGTGTGGCCAGACGGTCTCTTGGCAGGACGTTTAACTAAATTGTTTTCTCCCCACCAACTGCTATATAGCCCCAGCCCTCCACCTTAAAGTTTCCTTAAAAAAATCCAAGAGAGAAGTGAGGTGAGCTTAACGCCTATAGAAGGAGCCGCCTGGGTGCAGAGAGCCTGGCCACGGGCACTGTGGCTGCTTCCTGGCTGACGTTTCAGCCATGGGTCCAAAAGGAGGCCTTGCTCACTGAAACCCTGCCCTCTCTACCATGGCTTTGGGCACTGCATGACCCACCATGGTGCCATCCTGGGCACCCCTCCACTGGCTGCTGCCTGGCTTTGGGGAACACCCATGCCTGGGCTAGGCTTGCACAGGGTGGGCAGGCAGGAGTCAGCGGCGGCTCCTTTCCCCCCCCCCAGAGCTGCCCTGTCCCTGCACCCACTGGCTGGCTGACTGGTGGGCTGGATGCTTTTGCTCCACTTGTTGCTGGCGGCAGCGGGAAGAAAGTAGCCTTCAATGAGGGACAGTGGCAGGGAGCCTCCTGTTGCTGTGGCAACTGCTGGGCAGCCATGGCGGCGGCAGCCGCGGTGTGGGGAAGGGTTATCAGTGAATTAATTTGGCCCAGGACGGGGAGGGGGGAGAGCCAGGGTGCGTGTAAAGATGCTGGGGGACGGGACGGCAGTCCAGAGGCGGGCTTTGTGCTTGCTGGCTGTCAGCCAGGCTAGTGAAGGCGGCAGAGTTCAAGCTGAGCCGTGGTGGGGTTCGCTACTGCCTCAGGCCCTCCCAGGCTTTGCGCATCCCCTGCCGGTGGCTCTGGGGCCCCCAGGGCTGTGCTGGTGAGGCAGAGGGAGCAAATTCCCCAAGGAGATACTCAGTAGAGCCGAGTGAGGCTGCATGAGCAGGGAAATACTTGAATGCTCATA
Source organism: Balearica regulorum gibbericeps (assembly GCF_011004875.1). Taxonomy (NCBI): domain Eukaryota; kingdom Metazoa; phylum Chordata; class Aves; order Gruiformes; family Gruidae; genus Balearica; species Balearica regulorum. Next base: position 101,278,524 of record NC_046184.1, read on the forward strand.
GGTAACACAGAGAAACTACGTTGGTTGTCTTTGTAACAAGTTACCAAGTTCTGAAGCACTGTTATTTTTATCTTCTCCCTTCAACATGTGGTTCCTCCTGGGGATCAGGAGGTACCTGTGGTGGGTTCACCCTGGCTGGATGCCTGGGGCCCACCAAAGCACAGGGGAGAGAAAATATAACAAAAGGCTCGTGGGTTGAGATAAGGACAGGGAGCGATCACTCACCAATTACTGTCACAGGCAAAACAGACTTGACTTGGGGAAAAATGAATTTGATTTATTACCAATCAAAGCAGAATAGTGTAATGAGAAATAAAACCAAATCTTAAAAACAGCTTCCTCCAACCCCTCCCTTCTTCCTGGGCTTAACTTCACTCCCAGATTCTCTACCTCCTCCCTGCCAGCGGCACGGGGGATGGGGAATGGGGGTTATGGTCAGTTCATCACACATTGTCTCTGCTGCTCCTTCTTCCTCAGGGGGGAGGACTCCTCACACTCTTCCCCTGCTCCAATGTGGGGTCCCTCCCACAAGAGACAGTCCTCCACAAACTTCCCCAACATGAGTCCTTCCCACGGGCTGCAGTCCTCCACAAACTGCTCCAGCGTGGGTCTCTTCCATGGGGTGCAGTCCTTCAGGACCAGAGTGCTCCAGCGTGGGTCCCCCACGGGGTCACAAGTCCTGCCAGCAAACCTGCGCTGGCGTGGGATTCTCTCTCCATGGGCCACGGGTCCTGCCAGGCACTTGCTCCAGCTTGGGCTTCCCATGGGGTCGCAGCCTCCTTCAGGCACATCCACCTGCTCTGGTGTGGGGTCCTTCAGGGGCTGCAGGTAGATACTTGCTCCACCGTTAACCTCCATGGGCTGCAGGGGGACAGCCTGCCTCACCATGGTCTTCTCCACGAGCTGCAGGGGAATCTCTGCTCCAGTGCCTGGAGCACCTCCTGCCCCTCCTTCTGCACTGACCTTGGTGTCTGCAGAGTTGTTACTCTCACATCTTCTCACTCCTCTCTCTGGCTGCAGTTGCTGTTGTGCAGCAGTTTTTTCCCCTTCTTAATTATGTTATCCCAGAGGCGCTACCACTGTCACTGATGGGCTTGGCCTTGGCCAGCGGTGGGTCTGTCTTGGAGCCGGCTGGCATTGGCTTTATCAGACACGGGGGAAGCTTCTAGCAGCTTCTCACAGAAGCCACCCCTGTAACCCCCCTGCTACCAAAACCTTGCCACGTAAACCCGATGCAGCACCATAAGACCCAGCACTAGCAGGGATCTTCAGGTAGGTTCAAAATAAAGCAGGCACCTATTTGGACTCATGAGATCGAATTTCTGCTCTTTGTAGGTGTCACTCTCTTAGCTCTGGTACCACAAATCTAAGCCCTAAATTAGGTATATACCTCCAGCTATTTGTCCGTTGGTGTCTGCTCTCAGACTGGGGCTGCACGTGAGCTTGTGGAGATAACACATGGGAGGCAAGCTGCATGCCCGTGTCTGCCCATATGTTCTGCATGCACGTGGTTCACGTGTACATTGTTCACATACACACACACACACACAGAGGCCTATGCAAGAACTGCATATTTGTTTGTGCTGGGAAAATAAGGAAAATATTTAATATGCGCATGGCACATAATGTAAATCTACCATGCTGTGACACAAGGCATACATTTTTTGCATGTGTTTGGAGCCCATTTGTGGCACCCAAGACTTAAGCTACACATACGTTATATTTGTGCCTATATCTTGTGAGCAGAAGGCATACATGAGCACTTTCCCAAAACAAGCTAGCTGTGAGCAATTTGGACACTTGATCCTTCCAGAAAATGGACTGCAAAGAATGTCGTGAAAGTCTTCGTATGTATAGCTGAAAATGTTGCAGTAGGCTGATGGCAAGAGTCCTCCTTCAAAGTAGTAAATGAGGAAGAATTATGTGAAGGATCAGCATTGTATCTTTTCCTAAGGCTTCAGGAGCACCTCATCGTGATGGCGTTACTGTGAGTACTAGACAGCTTTGATGAGTTGCAACTGGTTGCAAAGCACTGCCTGCATTTGGGGTATGTTTATTATGGCTCCAGCAGGCATCCTTGTGGATTTTTGATCTCTACAGAACCTCTGCTGAAGCACTGAGGAAAAAATGGACAGTGGGAATTTGATTATAACATGCTTCAAGGACAGACTAGAGGCCAAGGATCTTGGGATCCAGTTTCATCATTGTGTCTGAGTGCTGCTTAGTGCAGGACCTGAAGGGCATGTGGGGAGGTTAAAGGTAGCTTTCTATCACTTTTGCACTGGCTTACCCATAGCTGCTTCTGTTATATCCACAATGTATGACTCTTTTCAGAGTGCAGCTCTCCTACCTTATGCATGTCCTTAAAAAACATAGCATGATCCTGGTGTTACATAAGAGTACGCAGCACAGCTGCACATAGGGCTGTTCTGCCGATGCACAGGTGTGTGTAAATTATAGCTGAACGCTGTGCAGAGTGTTTGCTGTGTATTAGAAATATCCCACGCATTCAGTGCCAAAACCAATAGGCACCAAGCTGCCTTTGGGCTTGAATTTTGTTTGTATTCAGTTACAAATTCGAAGTTGACTTGCCTTTTTTTTTTCTCTTTTGCAAAGTGATTCCACAGATTTCTACACGAATCCTTCCCTGGTTGGTTTGCTTCGCTTGAGAGCTGGCCTTATATCACACAATCTCACTGAGTTGCTCGTACATCTTGAAATAAGTAGCACATACTCACTTCAAGACTCCTTTCCTGGAGCTGTCTCTGCAGTTGCAGAGCCCCACATGGAGAGCACCGCCCACGGGTGTTGGATGCATGTGGCTGACTTGTCAAGGGCCTTGGGTTAAAGATGTTTCACATCCATCCAAAGCACATAAGTACATTTTTAACATAAACTAAATCCTTCCGTTTGAGGGCTGTTGTGCATTTCCAGGTGCTTTTTGCATGTGTAGAGCATAACTCCAGAAAGATGTTACTGTGTAACCATGCTAAGGGGACCTCCCTCTTCTTGTCATTTTGTGCCTAGATCGGAGAAGCTCTGTTCCAGATTCTTTCCCCCCCAGCTCTGCTGATAAAGATAAAATACAAGGACACAGAAATGCCAGAAGTGCAGAGGCAGACACCAGGCATCGAGCAGGATGACATCTGTGGTTGATAGGAATTCACTTAACAGAGTGCAAGTGGGCTGATGAGGAAGGGGACTGGAGGCTAAGGCAGGGGCTGGGGAGTGTGTTTTTCTTGCAGTAACTTCTCTCCTTGTTCTCCTCCTTCTGTCTTTTCTAGGCAGGACAGGGCTGCTTGCTGATCTCTTGCCCAGTTTTGCTGTGGAGATTATGCCAGGTATTCAGTCATTTCACCCTTCAATCACCCAGTCCTCTGTCATCTTGTCTGTTTATCCTTCTACAGCATCTTTATGTGGTGTGCATTTCACTCTTATGTGTGTTTTATCTGGGGATAAAAAGGGATAAACCTGTCGCTTACTGGGAAAGTGTGTTGGGTTGAGATCTGAGAGAGCTGGTGCTGGGACTTGGGGGAGGAATGGCCACGCTGAGAGCCAGCATACAGAGATGGTTGATGTCATGCCAGGATCAGTGCGACAGCGGAAATGCCAGCACCATTTGGGGGAGGTTTTATATCAAGCTCTCTGCCCTCCCTCTGTTAGCACAAAGGTAACGCTGCTCCAGCCTGTGAGACCTTGGCAGCCTCGTGTGCCCGTATGGCTTTGTACGTCAGCTGCTCTTGTGCAGTAGTAACTTCCGCTCCCCAGACCCTATCCTGCAGGTACCCTTAGAGCCATCACTGCAGATGGCAGCACAGGAGGTGCTAGAAATAGAGCGCTGCTTAGTAACCCATCAGTGGCACAGCCTCTCTTGTGCTGCATGGCCAGGGCATTATCTAGATAACACCAGGTGGTTGGACCAGACATGAAAGCTCTCTGCCCATGGTAAATCCTTCGCTAGCCAAACTAACGAGAACCACCAGTTCTGGCACTCCTTGCAGAGGAAACAGAGACTGTGCAACAGATTGTCCTTGAAAGGGAAAAGCTGTGAGAACATTTAGCCCTTGAGTCATCTGATCATCCCCTGACAGTGCCCAAGGAGTGTTTCTTTCACACGTTTGTGCAAAAATGCAACTCCACATAAATGTGTGAAGCTATTTTCGAGTCTGTCCCAGAGATGCAAATGGAGAAGAGAAGGCAGACACTCCCCCGCCTCCAGTGTAACCCAAAGCTCCCTGGAAGCTCAGCATGGCAGGAGAGGGATTGGTCTTTTCAACATAGACAGCAGTTCTCTGTTGCCTAATGCCTCCCCCTCCACCCCACCCCCCACCCGTCACCCATTTGTAATTTTATTAAATGGCTATAAAATTCTTGTGTGTTGGCCAGGTAGCTTTCTGATACCTTCACTGCATGGGTATAAACAACAAGAAAGTGTAAAAGGCAGCAGCAAGCCACATTTCAGCTGTTAGCATTGTCTGTTACCTGAATAAACAAAAGCAGATGCTCCTGCAAGCACAGTAGTTTCCAGACAGTGAGGACACATAGCATTTCAGCTTGGTAGTCATTTGAATCTCAGGGTTACACAGTTGTACCTGGAAGGGCTGTGATAGACTGTAATGGTTGTACTGGAGGAAGGGTTGGAGAACTGCAGGTAAAACTAGTTGAATTCCCAGTTCTGTGCATAAACAAGCAGGCTCTTTTGCCATTTTCTTAATCTCATCATGGTCTAACTTTCTGTGAAGTAAAATCCTTCCTGATTCATAGGTCCCTGTGACTGGGACACTGATTTCAAACATCCGCTCTGGGTGCTGACTGAGTATCTTGCAATGTGCACTGTACATACTAACACGACCTCCGTTTATACTCCTAGAACATTTTCAGAAAGACCACAGATACACTTACAATGGACTTGCTGTTTGGTTTTTTCGTCTACCAGGCTTTTATCCTTTATGGAGTGGTTGTGAACTGTTCACTAATCACTCTGGAGAGCTGACATCTGAGCTTCATTGCATAGCTGTGGCTGGCCACTTCTCTCATGCGATACTATTTGACTGGCTTCTCTCTGTCAGTGATGGCTATAGAGAACAATATGAGAACATGACGAAAAAGCCACTGAGCTGTTGCCCTGCTCAGATTGGCATAGCTTGGGAAGTACAGAACTGGAAAGGATATTCTGGCTCACTAGCTTGCTTGCTATCCCAAGCACCATGTAATTTCATCCTTTCCATAAGTTTAGCACGCTTAAGAGTAGTCTGGGTTTGGCCTTTCTCTTTCCCGTTGGATCACTTTCTTTGATGTGCTGCTTCTAGCTTCCACCTACATTGCTCATAGCCTCTTTATGTCTATTTATGTAAGACCTTTAACCATAATACCTGGTTTTCTTCCTAGCATTCATTTTTCTAGCATATTTACTGGCAGCAGCTATGTCTGCTCTCAGCCTTCTTTTTAATACACAGATGCAATGAACTTCAGCTCTCCTGGGGCAAGGCAGGCTATCTCCCTTCATCCCTTCAAATCCCTGCTTCGCATCAGCTCTAGCCTGAGTTCATCTTTTCTTGTACAAAGATGACCAAAGCTGTATAACATCAGTAACTTCAGATGAAGTTACATGGAGGCCTTGTATGATGGCATTAATATTTCCTTAATGCTACTGGAAATACCTCCTCTACTGGGTGTAGTATTATGTTTACCGTTTTTGTAGCTGTATTGCGTAACTGGTTACAGTTGTCTTACGATGGAATAGTATGCTTTCTTTTCTTTTTCAGTTGCTTTCAACTAATGAGGTCCTGTTCAGAGCCGTAATTGTTCTTAATCTTTGAATGTGTGACCTTGAAAGTATTGCTGCATAGCTTGAAATTCAGTATATTGCTGCATTTCATGTTTCTTATTTAGGCCCAAGGACAACTGGCCCTTTCTATAACATATCCCAGTCTTCATCTTTAGTGACAATGTTTCCCTACCTCTTTTACCCTCAAGATACATTAACACATTCTTATTTTCAGTGTCAAGGTCATTCCTGAAACTGTTAAATAAGATGGCTCCAAGAACTGGCACTTGAGGGACTGTATCAGTAATCTCCTCTCAGCTTTTACTTTTCCATTCATCAATGCTTCCCTCCAGCCATTTCCTTATTCATTAGCTGAATTTTTTGTAGCATGTAGTAACTTCACCAAAAAAAATAATTCCACAAGGACTAAAATTATCTGCAAATTTAAATGAAATTTATCTGTTTCAGCCAAAAAAGTAATAAAATATTCAAAAAATATAAAACATTTCACTTGACAATTCTGAAATGAAATGTTTTGATTTGTAAATGTCAGATCTTTCCCTGATGTTTTTTAAAGGAAATTGTAAGTTCTAGATTAAAAATGGCATTAAAAAAAGGGAACTGTTTGTAAAAGAGTTAAGGAAAACTCTAACAAAGCACAGAGTTTTACTTTTGTTCAAACAGAATGCTGTGGATTAATCAAAAATGACACTTCTTACTTTTGCATTTTATTAAGAACTAGAAAAAACCTTCTGTTTTGATTGTTCCAAGTGCAGCATTTTTCCTTGACTTTTCAGCTTAGCAACACAGGTGAGAGGTGTACTATTTTTCCAGTGCGATTCTGTACTCACATTGCAGTCCTTGTATCAATACTTCTTCATCTTAAATAATAATGTACTAGGAGGGCCCTTAGTGAAGGCTGGACTTCTGTTCGGAAGCAGTGGTCTGCTGCTTTTTTTCTCTGGGCTAGGGGTAAACCCTACCCACTGCAAAGCAGCCCCATTGCTTCTTTCTTCACTTTCTTACCATCTTGCCAAGGTGATTGAATAACCACTTGGGTACACCTGTAGTGTTTCCCCACAGATTTTCCCTCCCCAGCAGTCTGACTTCTAGATAGGCTGGTACACCTCTCTGATGTAAAACAAACTCCAGGCCTCCTGTACAATCGAAGTCTTGAAATTTCTTGGTCCAGATGTTTTCACCGACCATTCCCTTAACCCAGGGAAGTGCCGCGTGGTGGTAGGCGCAGCCCTGTGCACGCAATCCCCTGCAAAGCACAGGGTGGCCAGATGCAGAGCTGGGAGCTGCCCCGGCTGTTGTAGATTTCCCAGCAGCTAAGTTTGAGAAACCTTTTCTCTTTCCCCTTCTCATTCAAAGCCCATCCCTTTTTTTGTGGACCAGCTCTTCTGTGCTGTCCCTTGTAGGGTGTTTTTCAGCCATTCCCTTTCAGGGCCTGACAGACATCATCTGAGGCTTCAGTGGGGAAAAAAATAAGTGGTTGTTAGGTTTCCTGGCTGGCTGCAACGCCTGAATAGGATGTTCGTTCGGCACATTCAAAAGAATAATTGCATGCGTGGGCCTAGTTGCGAAGGGGCAGGCCTGGCTCGTTTACTGGGCTATTTATAGCATGCTTTTCACCATCGTTTGTCCCATTAAAACTAGAATGTGGGTAGGGAACAAACACACAAGCAGAGCATGAACATGGCCGGGAAGAATGAGTCTTTGATGAGATCCAAATGCTAATGAAGCATGTCCTGTGGTGTTCATACAGGTCTGCCATGGGGCAAAGGGTTTCTGTGCTGGCGAACCAGAGCTCCTGCCTCTGTGCTGCTCGCCTCTCAGCCAGCCAGAGACGTTGCAGGAAGGGACCACATTTCTGTAGCTCCATTTCTCACTGTCATGTGCCATTTCTGCTTCGACACAGAGGGGGACCTAGTCCTAGACCAGCAGAGAGTCCACTTTATTATTCACCTATCCCTTCCACAGTGATGTGCAATCCTGTAAGTATCTCCCTTTCTCCCCTTGTTTTCCAGAGTGGGTCTTTGTGGGCCTAGTGATCCTGGGGGCGTTCCTGTTCTTCCTCCTGGTGGGGATCTGCTGGTGCCAGTGCTGCCCACACAGCTGCTGCTGCTATGTCCGCTGCCCCTGCTGTCCTGAGTCCTGCTGCTGTCCCCGGGCGTGTGAGTGACCCTGTCCAAGCTTGGCGCAAATTATCTCCTGCACTACTTTTCCCTGGCAGAACAGGAGGACAATCTGTTAATATTGCTTCCTTTGCCGTGAGCACTTTGCTTGAGTAAAGAACTAGTTTTTAGGGAGTGCAGCATCTGACCTATTGCTCAATGGTTGAGCGCTCAAAGTTTATTACAAATGTAATTCCCCGAGCCCTCCCTGCTTTGGCAGCTGTGCCTGCTTCTCCAAAGTGTCATGCTCCCCTTCCAAAGTTGTTGTTGTGTCAAGTGAATGTTGCGGGTCAGAGCTAAGAGCATCCTGGGAGGTTTCTTCCCGGCAATGCAAAGCCACTGCCCTCTGCGACAGTGCAAAATCCTTGCAACCCAGCAAGGTTCCTGGTCAGGTTCAGTCAGATCTGTCAAGTTTCATGAGCCTCATCCCTGCTGCTTGAGTCATCAGTTGTTTTTAAAGCTGAACTGCCACTAAATCACAGCAGCAGTAACGCTGGCTGTAACACAGTGAATGTCTTTCAGTTGCTGGGCATCTTACAGTGCTCATTTGACCTGCCATGTGCATTTTTAAAACTCCCCTCAGTACCTTTTGAGGCTTAGAGAAATTCAGATTGGTCCTTGTCATTTCATTTGTCCAGTTGTTGTCTCCTGCTGGGTTGTCACCAATGTTGGTGATGTGCAGGTTTCGGCCACGTGCCGTGTGGGTCTGTAGGAGGCTGGTGTGATGCTGACTGCTGTTCTTTTTCTTTTTCAGTGTATGTAGCAGGCAAGGCAGCAAAAGCTGGCTACCCTCCTGCAGTGTCTTCCATGCCAGGTCCGTACTACATCCCCAGTGTTCCTGTAGCTGGTGTCCCGTCTCCTGCTGTGCTGATGGATAAGTCGCACCCTCCTCCCTTAGCCCCAAGTGAATCCAGCGGAGGAAGCCAAAATGGTAATTTGCAGGGCCAGGCACAGCATTCGGTCCTCATACTGGGAGCAGGGCTGGGAAGGGGAAGAATGATTGTCACTGAAAGAGTGACAATCTATGAACAGAAGAAACACAGAGGAACTGCAGTTTAATCCTGGCTCTGACAATGACATCTGCATCCCTTAGGGCCACATGGTCCAACTTTTCCTGTGCCATCAGCACAGTGTCAGTGTGTGGGTGCCTAATTAGATCAGCAGGGAATGGGAGGCCAAGTTCACACCCTGGGCCCCTCTCATTACTGCTGCAAAACTTTACTTGCAGGGGAGAAAAAGATGATTTCAGGGTAGCAGAGGCAGTGGCCGTTTTCCCTTTAGAGCTGATGCCTTGCAAGCTGCTCTCTCTTGGTAAACTGTTCTTCCTGTCCTCTGTAGGGCACTGGTTGCCCTCTGGCAGCAGTTTTTGCTGCAGCATGTTTTACTGTCCCCATAGCATTTGGGGCATGAAGACATGCTCCCTTGGCATTTCTGCCCAAGAGCATTTGGGGCTGGACCCCTCCCCTACCTTACAGAATTCAGTAGGTGACTTTTTTTGCTCAGCCTTTGCATTTGTGAAATGGGAGTGATAAAAGGCTTCTAACTAGAAAGGAGCTGTGGATCAACGTCAGACACAGAGTGTCAGTATGATGACTGTCTTGGTGAGGGTCACTTTTCCTGCTGCAAAGGAAGCTGCCATCAAGGAAAAAGAGGGTAGCTATTTAGCCACATGCTAGCATTTCAGGTTCAGAATGGCTGTCTAAATTCAAACATGCTGCAGCAGAAGTGACTCTCACCAATGTAGAGTCACCATAGTGACACAGTATGTTTTGCCTTTGGTCCAGCTATGTGTCTGATTTCAAAGCGCCACATTAATTATCAATTGCTAAATTTGCTCATGACAATGTGTCGATAAGACATTTCGGAAAAGACAAGATCAAGCAGTATAATCAAATACTTAAGCTTTTGGAACAACCCTGCACATCCTTCTGCTGCCCCAGTCAGTATATTAACCTTTCTGGAATTACAAGAAGTATTTTCCTTCAACAATCATACTTTTTTGTTTTCCCACTGAAATCAAAACAGAGCTCCGGAATGGAGCATTTTGAAATAGGAAATAAATCAATCACTGATCCAAAGCAGAATGTATCCAATTCAAAAACCTTTGTCAGAAAATGATGAACAACAGCCCAGTGCTTAATTTTTTTCTCCTGTGGAAAAATGTCACTGCATGTAGAGCATGGTGTTGGCTGTGGGAACTCCAGGGATTTTTTAAGAGTCAGATCACAGCCCCAGTCTCGTCTCTGCTGTACATTACTGGCAGAGGACAAATGTGGAATGAAAAACTGTGGATGCGTTTGGTAAGCAAATGCAATGGGTCTTGGCATCCCATGTTCATTACACAGAGAGATGCATTTATTATATAATCCAAATCAGCTGGCTGGACTTAATCCCTCAATTCAGGACTTGACAGGAAATACTATGTATTGCAAATAAAGCCATTATTACAGAGTTTTAACTGTTGTAGCAAGACAACAGAGGTTCTTAAGCTTTTAAAATTTTTAATTAATATTTTTTGCCATAATATGGACAAACCCTTAGTCTGGATCCTGCACCTGTTGTTCAAGGTGTTCCTTGAACTGTGGAACTAAGGAAGGGTGATAACCCTGCACCCTGTTCCTTTTCTCTTAAGGTCCTCCACAATGCCAGAATATCCCCTAATTACAGGCTGTAGAAGAGAAAACTATGTGGCTGTTCCAAGCTACTTATTTGCTGGTTGGCCAGACAGTGAGCTAAACAAAACAGGTAGTGGTTGAGTTTATAATAAAGGCCTTCTCTCAGAAGGAGCGGTAATTATGGTCTCTGCATCCTTCATGCAGCCAGCGTAGGTCTGATCCAAAACTTGGTATCTTTGAGACTTCAACCTTAATATCAAGTTTATTTAAAAAAAAATGGGATCAGAAGTGCTGGGCGACAGAGACTGGAGGATTCTGTAATCCTGGCTGCCAGGCTAAAAGGACAGCCTTTGCCCTAGATAGTTTCTGTGCTTATAAACGACCCCTCTGATGTGATCTAGAGAGCAAACTCAGGCATGAGAATATTTAGAAAATTTGTCTAGGGTTACATAAAAGCCGTGTGACAAAGCTCCAGTGAAGCCTAGGAACTCCATCCTAAAAGGGAGAAAAAACCTTCAGCTCTCTTATTTAGAAGAGTGTTGGCAACACATAAGTTAGGATTTATGCTCTATTTTAAATGCAATGGTTACCTGGAGACTCTTGCATAGATTCCTTAAACCATGCATGCTGGGAGGTTTTTGATCGGAGAGCTGGACTCCAGACCTTTATTATGGAAAGTGTATAAGGATGAGACATCATTTAACTCCTAACCACACTTGTCTGAAAAAAATAGTAGTGCTGTCCTTTCTGGGGAGGGAAACAACTTACAGTTTGGGCTGACTTGATTCCACCTACAGAAGAATAAAAAAAGTGTCCACAGTTAAACACAAATTAAACATTAGAAATTTATGAACTGTTCAGGAGAAGAAAATATGGTCTAACAGGGAAGAATGTTCCATTCCCTTTGACTTCAGCGAATGGTTCTGGACAAGTGGTTAATGTCTCTGGATCTTCATTCCCTGATAATTAAGACAGGCCTAAAAATATTCAGACCTTATTAAAGGGTTATGGCAATTTACAGATGAAGAAGGGTATGAGGAGGAAGGAATAATATCTTTGGTTCTCACACGAAGGAATAATAAAGAGATTTAATAAGCTGAACGTTCAATATCATTGCAAGAAGTATTTAATAAATAAATGTAGAGACAAAATATGCTTTATCTCTAATGTAAAATACTTTTTATTAGCTTTTCATGGTCATCTTTGCAGACTTAATTCCAAAGTTAATTTCTAGATGCTTAGGGAATTAACCAAGGAATTCATTTTCCTTTGGATACACAGCTGCAATGGCAAGTTGAGCATGAAGCTAGCATGAAGCTAATTCTCCATCAGTTCCAGGAGCCATACATGTCGTCCAAATAGATATTTGGCACAGCCTTAGTGTGAGTATTGGCTCTGTGGAGACAGTGTCTTGAAGCTGCCTGTTCAGGTTCCCCAAAGGTTATTAGTAGGTCAGTCATTTCCAGCTGATAGTTGTTCCCTGGCCTGTGTATAAATGAGGTGGCAGCTTAGCTGAGCTCCTAGCAGACACATTAGAAGAAAGAATAGTGAGAGGCCTCTTTCCTGACAAAGTACCAGACAGAGGTCAGCCTCGATGGTGAGGTGGAGAACTTGCCTTGCTGTCATTCACGCAGTGCAACAGGAATCATCACTTCTGAGGCCAGTCAGTCCAGCCCCTCTTCATAGCAGCAACCTCACTTCAAGAGACATGAAGGTCTCCCACTTCAGAAGGCAGAGGCAGGGTTCCTTGTGTTCTGTAAGTAAGTCACTGTGTGCATGTGCTGTCATTGTGCACACATGCATGGGGATAATAAAACACAGCGAAACTCCAGACTGCTGTCAGCTGAGCTATCTAGAGGCACATTGAAAGCAGGACCCTGATAGACCCATACTATGTTTTAACATCTAATACCTTTCCCAAGTACAGATACACGAGGTAATATTTCAGGATGTAGTCACTGACCTTACTTGTGCACGGTCAAAACCCCCAGTAAAGCACTTTCCTCCTGAAGCAATTTGCGGGATTGTCACAGGAATCATTCTACCCATTTCTATGGCACAGTCATTTCTGAAGCAGAGTATGGTTATTTAATAGTGCACAGACACATGCACAGCAGTTTAAACAGAAGGTGCCTAAGAATACCTCTGCCAAGTCCTTGTTCAGCCCACACAGCGCATACTATGGAACATACTACCAAACCCATATGCTAGTAGCTTGATGTATCAGGGTGTGGGATAAAACAGAACAGGTTAGCTCAAAACCACTGTCCAGGTATTTAAATCGTGCCACAAGAGGAGTGCTCATGCAACACTGCAGTATTCACACAAAGGAACGTAATAACCCCGTGCAAGGCAAAGAGGTTCTGTTTTGTAGTGCTAGGTGAATTGTCCTCACAACAGTTCTCTAATGAGGCTGAATTTGAAGGTTGTAGTCCTCTTTTGTACTTAGCACTGTGTTTCTGTCAATCTTGAAATAGCCCCAGCCTGACACCTTTCTTAAATAATCTGCTAGAAAAGCCTTATTTTCTTCAGAGTCCTAATAGGTGGAGTTCTCTGCTTGCTGACTGTAGACCTGCCTTGAGGTAGCCAGGCTGTTGATAGGGTTAGCAGGTAAAGTGCGCAGAGAGCCAGCCTGCCAGAGTTAGAGCTGCTGTGGCTCCAGGTGTGTAGGGGCTTCTTTTCTACACACAGGAATGTGGAAAAGCCAAAAAAGCTGTCCAGACTTCCCCTGCAAATGGAGCAATCCCAAGAGTCAACCACTTAATGTATGTGTGAGACCTGTCTTTTCTGTAAAATATAGCATGTAAAGAATGCCAGAGCAGACAGTTTCAGAGTTACCCAGTGACCCGATTGGCCCTGTCATTGGATTCGGTGTAAATCTCAAAGCAGTGTGATGTGCTTCCGTGGGACTTTCCATGTTTCCTTCTGTATTCTCTGGAGCTTCTCCTACCACATGCTCTTCAACCTGTGTGAGCAGAATTCATAGGAATGGGAGGGTGGAGTGGTCCTGCTGAGTGACAGCTCCCAAATGCTCAGCCACCTGCTTCTGCAGACTGGGAGCTTAGAGCCCCTGCTGCATAGAGGAAGCCTGATCTTCTGGGACTGCTTCTCCCATACCATGACAAATCCTTTCTGTAGTGCTGAGGAAGGGGAAATGAGTGCTACTTTTTTCTCTCTGCCATCCTCTGTGGGAGGTGGAATCACTCTGTAGCAGTGACACCACTTGATGCATTTAGTTGTACAGATTGGGCATTTCCAAACCATTTTTGCTGTTACTGCAAACTTTATAAATGATGCAGCTGCTCACAACTTCACATCCCACGTTATAGACAAATTTTTTCTGAAGCAAGGACTGACTCACTCTGTTTTGGAAGACACAGCCTACCTGCCTGCAGACGTGAGCTCCACTATAGAAGCAATACTGTCTGAAAGTCTCCTTGGACTTAAATGTGTTTTCCTCTAATGCTTTGCTTTTCTCCCTAGCAGTGCGCAAAGGGTACAGGATCCAGACGGACAAGGAAAGGGACTCCATGAAGGTGCTGTACTATGTCGAGAAAGAACTGGCTCAGTTTGACCCAGCTAGGAGGATGCGAGAACGATGTGAGGAACAAGCATGGTTTGATTTTTTTTTTTTCTCTGACCTGAAAAAGACTCTGCAAATTCATAGTTAAAAGTTCATTAGCTTTGCATTAGAGCCAGCCTCTAGGATACAATGTCCAGGACATGGTACTTGGGGCAGATGAAGTCTGGATTTTAGGCATCTAGGTATGTTCTGATTTTAAAAATCTGCTGCTTACCTAATCATCCTTAATTAGAACAAACAAGGTGTGGGAGACTCAAATGCTCATGAAAATTGTCCACTCAGATAATTAAACTTTTGCATCATCACCGTCTGAAAAGCCAAGTCCGTACTCATGCCTTCTACAGCCTGTGCTGGGCTAATAGCTGGAATGTTGTCCTCACAACTTATGTCTTACAGTATGGTGCCTGTAAATTCCCAGCATGGCAAAATAGGAGAGGGATGATTTTATTGAAAGTGTATTTTGTGAGCTGCAATGAGTACAGCGTGGTTTGAAGGATGCAGAAAGGTAGTTTGGAGTGGCTGTTGCCCTGCAGAAGCAGCAGGGACTACAAGAAAGATTCAAGAAACCAGGGGATTGTCAGGTTTTGCAACACTGGCCAGCGTAAGCTCAGAGGTGGTACGTGCGTCAGTACTGACAGTTTGGCAGTTAGACAGCTGCAGGTGAAGGGGAGGACGGTGGTGAATAGGGACAGGATGCAAACTCAGAATTGAGCTTCTGTGTGGAACTCCTCACTGTCTCCCAATAGCCTCTTGCAAGCTTTATTTTTCTAAATAAAGCCTGAGGCTGCACTTATTGGATGTCAGAATACAAACCCTAGTGAGGATCTTAACACATTAGGAGGCAGAGGTGCAGTGGTGGGACTCTGCGCGTGTAGAGGGCTTGCAGTGCAGCTCTTTGTCCTCTGGCTGTTCTGTGTGGAGGACGGCAGCAGGCTGGGGGCTCAGATCCTCCGGGCAGCATCCGACTTGCGCAGAGCTAATCCACAGTAGGGACTGGTAGAGGCTCATTTAAAACAGACTTGTGAGATCCTGCAAATCAGTGAAGGTAAGGGCTTCAGGGAATGACACTACATCAAAGCTCTGTACAGATTAGGCATAACTAGCAAATTATATGTACTTCTAAAACAGTCATTGCTGAGCACACTGTCTTCTCCGCCCACAAGATTTACTATAAAAAGACCTCTCCAGATTGGTATGTCAGGCCTCCAGATGTCAATGTGCTTGATGGGGTAGAGACTGACAGTGATTCAGACAGTCTCTTACTTTCTTCTTAATCTTTTTTTCGGGGGTAGGTTTTGTTTTAGCTGGGCAAGTCAGGCCAAATCCAGAGCCAGCCTGTCTCACACCAGGAAAGGGGGAGGTGGCACAACTGCTGTGATGGTGTTCCACCAAGTGCAGTGCCCACCTTGTGAAGGCAGAGAGCTCATGTGTTACTGAAGCAGGGCTGAGGGGGGATTTCTGCATGAAGGCTGAACTCAGTTATCTGGAATGCAGGCATGTGATGCCATTTGCGGTACCCTTAGGATATCCCACCTGGCTGCCAGCTACCAGTCCAGAAGACCTGTAAGTCTAACAGCAGCTCTACGCCCAAACTGAGCCCCTGGAGTCTTGGTCAGGATCAGTCGAGGGTTTGGAGAAAGGCCTTGGATTCCATTTTGATTTTTTTTCTAATGGAGGGCAGCTCAGCTTCTTTCTGAAGAAGCTGCGGCTGTGCCCACCACAGCCTTCCTGTCCTCTCCTCCCCTCTCAAACATGCTGTCAGGTGAAGCCTGTCTCATTTCTTTTCTGCAACCTCCCCTGCAGATAACAACACCATCTCTGAACTCAGCTCTTTGCATGATGAGGACTTGAACTTCCGTCAGCCCTACCGCCAGGTGCGAAGGAAACCTCTGCCTCCTGCGGGGGACCTGGATGGCGATGCTGAATACTGGGCAGGAGTGATCGGCGGAGGCAGCACGTCAAGGTCCCAGGCTGTCTCTGACTACAGAGATGAGCGGGACAGTTTCCGGCACAGGTGAGGGCTGCTGTGTTGGGAGGCAGCTATATCTGGCAAATTAGTAAAGAAAGGAGAAGGGACAGATGGACTGGTAGCTCTTGTCCATTTCCTGCTGCTTTGGTTCTACTTAGCAGGACAGAGGGGTTAGAGAGAAATATGAAATCTGGAGATGTCATTAGATGAGGTCAGAATTAATCTGATTCCCACAAGCCTGCTGAAGTGGACCCAGCCAGGTAAAGCTAGGTATCAGCCCCTTTCCAGGTGGGATGTAAAAGTGAGATCAATAGGAAACCAAGCCACCCTTCACAAAGTGCTTTCTTGAGATTTGCACCTGATTCCTCCAGCACTTCCCAGTGCTGGTGCACTTTATTAGTGATCACACTCTGGCGCTTTGGTGCCTAGAAGGGAGATATCAAATCCTTCCCTCACATAGCAGCAGCTCAGTCTCCTGAAAGCAATGGCAGAGATTTCCTTCCCTCAGTACTGGACTATTGTGCCAGCTCTCTCCCTTTAAACCTGCCTCAAAACTGTCCTGCTGTGAGCTTCTGTAGCTGGGTTCTTGGGTTTTCCCAGCAGAATGTACACCTACAAGCTTTGGAGCTTTGGGGCCAAGGAGAAGCAAGTCCAGCCCTGCATACTGGAGGACAAGGGAGGTGCACTCTGGGGTTCATCTCAGGTAACATTAGATATGTAGAGTCCGAGCTATCCACACTAAGCTGCCTTTAGAGTCAGCAGAGAGAAGCAGGGATATCTAGGATGTGATTACATCTCATCCTACAGAATATGACGAAATCAGGTCAGATTATTCATGCCCAGGAGTCCTTGTTTCCCTCCATTGTCTGCCAAGGCAGCTGAGGGGATGAGCGCAGCTGAATCCTGCCCTCTAACGCTACCTCTTCCCTCCTTCAGCCAGCAGAGATCCAAGTCCGAGATGTTGTCCCGTAAGAGTTTCTCTGTGGGAGTGCCGGCTGTCTCTATGGACGAGCTGGCAGCCTTTGCAGAGTCCTACAGCCAGCGGACCCGGCGGGCAGACAGCCAGGAAACTCGACGTTTTGAGCGGTCAGATTCGCATGGTGGCCGCGGTGGAGGGCTGCCCCACCAGGATAGCTCCATGGAGGAGTACTACACCAAGCGTAGCAGAGGGAACCGAGAGCCGCTGACGGACTCGGATCGGGGCTGGTCGTACAGCCCACCCCGGAGACGGGCCCATGAGGAGAAGCACCTGCCCAGGCTGGTGAGCCGGACGCCTGGAGGGAGCCAGAAATACGATCACTCCTACCTCAGCAGCGTTTTGGAGAGGAAATCCCGGAGCTATGATGAGAGCGGTGACCACAATGAAACCCCCTCAAAGCTGAGCTCACAGCCCAGCCAGAGAGGAGGGGGAACGTATTATGCCTGGTCGCCACCCTCTACCTACAAAGCCGAGAAGTCGCAGCAGCAGTCGCAGCAGCCACCACCACCGCCTGAGCAGGAGGAAGGGGAGGACACTCTGCCCCCGTACAGCGAGAGGGAGCTAAGCCGAGGCCCTTCGTACAGGGCCAGGGAGCAGGCCTACCTCAACGCCTCCGACAAGAAGAGGAAAAAGGACCCCAAGAAAACAGTGAGGCCATGTCTGGTGTTCCTGATCCAAACAGGCTGAGTGGGGAGCCACCAGGCAGGGGTTACTAGCCAGAGTTTAGGGGCAGGGAGGCTCTCCAGGAGGGTAGAGCCTGGAGTCTGAGTGTGGGGAACCCCAGATAAGGGAGTCACTGTGGGAAGAGAGCTGTCGCTGTGGATGTAGGAGGCCAGAAGGGGAAATAGCTCATACACAGGACTCCATGATGGAGGGGAGAGACAGATGTGCCTGGGACTGGGGAGGTAAGGCATGTTTTTGGCATCTGGGGCCTGGTGATCCAAGGAAGTGGGAGTTTATCTAGAGTTTAGGAGGATCATGGTAGGGAAGAGATCTTATTCAGGACTTACAGAAGTTACAGGGCATTGCTTTGGCCTTGATCCTTGTTAAAGAATGGTTGAGAGGTTCCGTTCTTCTGGACTGGGACAGGGCTAGTAGCAAGGCATGGTGTAAGAGACCTCAGGTCCTTCTGAAAGGGGTGAGATGACAGACTCCTGTGGGTGCATGCCCATGGGCACGTATACGGGCCATGCAAGCCAAAGGGATTCCTCACACAGGATACCAGCAAGTGCAAAACATCCTGCCACAGGCTAGTGAGGACTGATGAGTGTATGGTTGTTGGGGAAGGAGAGCTGGTGGAAGTCTGTTCCACGGGGGAGACCGTGTCGCTAGAGAAGCTTGGCTGTTAGGCCAGAGCTTAAGTGGCACGTGTGAGAGAGGACAGGGGTGTGAGCGGACAAGGCTGTTGCTTTTTGGTTGTGGCTCTATCAAAGCTACATCCGCCTCTTTGTTCCATTGGTGCTTTCCTGTTGACATTTCTCTTCTCTCTTTCCCCTCAGAACGATTTCCCAACGAGGATGTCCCTTGTGGTTTGAAGTTGTTGTGGACATGTTGTGTTGATGGGCTAGATACCATGAGGTGACTGCGGTGGAGAAGATGCACAGCAACAAGACAAGTCTCCATGAACCTTCGCAGCCACCAGCCATGGACTCTTCGTTTCAATTGTTTCATCGGGGGAGCAGAGGCTTTCATAAGAGACAGGCTCTCATGAACGGCACTCGATCTCAGAGTCTCTGGGAGTCTGCCAGGAAAATTAGGCCAGGGGCCTCTTTGGCACCTTGCTTTCCAGCGCCCTCCATTCTGTGCTGGAAGGCAGCCACATCCCTCTTGTCTCTGCAGCCCTGAACTACAAGCGAGGCTGCCTTTGTGCCTCTTGCCCTGTCTGATGTGCAGAGAGAGGCCTGTGCATATACCTCTTGCTCTCTCTGTCTCCTCAGTTCTCTGGATTAAATATTGTCTCCATTCTTAAAGCCTTTTCTGTATCATCCTCATGCTGGGAGGAGGCCTCGTTCTTACAGCTGCAGACTGCCTCCACCTGATCGGGCCCTAAATCGTGAAAGAAAATCTACATCCTTTCAGACACTATAGAAAAGGACTGATGAGGTGTTACTCTGGCACGGGCTGAACAGAGAGAGAGAGAGACAATTATAGGCTGGTTTGTTCAATATATTTAGTTCTGTTCATTGTGTGATGAGAGTTGCAGGTGAGATTGATGTATTGTTTTGAAAGTGGATCAAAGTAGCTTTTATCGTGATGAGAGCATGATGTGTTTTTTCCCCCATCCCCAACTGTGATTTGTTTTGATACGGTTACATTTTCTTGCAGCTGAGCTGTGACCCTGTAGAGCTTCAAGCTAGATATCTACTCCACCATATCATAAGCAGTGCTGTAGCCTTGCTGGCACTCTGCTTCCAGCACCACCAGACATCTCTGCCTAGTGAGTGCCCTTTTTGTTTTAAAGAAGCCAAAAGGAGAAAGTCTCAGTGAGGGCAGCTGCAGATCTTCATTCTGTGCTACTAAAGGTGTTACTCTTTTCTGGTCATTGTTCCCAGACATTGAAGAAAGCAGTAACAGCAGTGGAAAAAGAATTAACACCGTGGATGAACACAAGCTTTGAAAGTCACCTTTTTCACTTACAACCGTTTCATTCACTTCAGTTGTGATATGGTTTTAGTGGCTGTTGTTTCAGGAACAGCTGAATTTAGAAGTGAGTGCTTCACACCATCTGGAAGCTTGACATTCTGGTTTTCGTAGGGTATAATGCAGTCATTTCTTTAATTTTTAGCTGCTAAAATCATAAAGTGAAGGAAGATCATGGGAACATTTTAAGGTCCGGCATCTTGATCCTATTACACCTAGAAACAACTCAGTGCCCTATTGTGTTATGGATATTGTCAGCCTCTGAAATGTCATCTCTGTTGTTACTCTGGAAGTTTGGGGAGTGCTCTGGCCTCAGGTGCTCACTCTGGCAATACTGTTTTCAACACAAGATTTATTAACATCACTGCAGTTCTCCATAAAAATGACAGATTCATTTCTGAATTACTGCTTTAGCTCACCAGGAATGGTCAGTGGAGAGGAAGGATAATCTCCATAGATCTGATGGCAGTGCAGTTTTCATGTTAGAAGGTGAATTGATGGCTTTCCTCTGCTCCCACACTCCTCTAGCGATGAATGTAGTTTTGGAAATCCCAGTCCTGGGTCTTCTTGGACTGGCCTGCAGGGGCATACAATCATGGAGTCACAGAATGGTTTGGGCAGGAAGGGACCTTTAAAGGTCACCTAGTTCCAGTCCCCTGCCGTGTGCAGGGACATCTCCCACTAGACCAGGTTGCTGAAAACCCCAGTCAACCTGACCTTTAACACTTCCACTGATGGGACATCTGCGACTTCTCTGGGCAACCTCTTCCAGTGTCTCATCACCCTCATTGTAAAGAATTTCTTCCTTATATCTAAGCTAAATCTACCCTCTTTTAGTTTAAAACCATTGCCCCTGGTAAAAAGTCTCTCTCTGTCTTTCTTACAAGCCTGCTTTAAGTACTGGAAGGCTGCAATAAAGTCTCCCCAGAGCCTTCTCTTCTCCAATCTGAACAACCCCAACTCTCTTGGCCTGTCTTCATAGGAGAGATGCTCCAGCCCTCTGATCATCATCATAACCCTCCTCTGGACTCACTTCCAACAGATCCATGTCTGTCTTGTACTGGGGACCCCAGAGCTGGATGCAGTACTCCAGGTGGGGTCTCACGAGAGCAGAGTAGAGGGGCAGGATCACCTCCCTCGACCCGCTCGTCATGCTGCTTCTGATGCAGCCCAGGACACGGTTGGCTTTCTGGGCTGCAAGCGCACACTGCCAGCTCTTGTTCAGTTTTCATCTACCACTGTCCCCAAGTCCTCTGCAGGGCTGGTCTCAATCCGTTCACCCCCTCAGCCTGTACTAATATTGGGGATTGCCCTGACCCACGTACAGGACCTTGCACTTGGCCTTGTTGAACTTGATGAGGTTCACATGGGCCCACTCCTCAAGCCTGTCAGTGTTTTTCTGGATGGCATCCTGTCCCTCTAGCAAATCAACTGCACCACTCAGCTTAGTGTCATCCACAAACTTGCTGAGGGTGCACTCGGTCCCACTGTCTGTGTCATTAATGAAGACATTGAACAGTACTGGTCCCAGTACGGAACCCTGAGGGACCCCAGTTGTTGCTGATCTCCATTTGGACATTGAGCAATTGACTACAACTCTCTGGATGCGGCCATCCAGCCACTTATCCATCGAATAGTTCATCCATCAAACCCGTATGTCTCCAATTTAGAGACAAGGATGTTGTGGGAGGCCGTGTCAAAGGCCTTACAGAAGTCAAGGTAGATGACATCAGTTGCTCTTCCCCTTATCTACCAAGGCAGTCACTCCATTGTAGAAGGCCTACAGATAGGCACAATTTGCCCTTTGTGAAGCCATGCTGACTGTGTCTGATCATCCCCTTGCTATATGCCTTGACATAGTTTCCAGGAGTATCTGTTCCATGATACTACTGGGCACGGAGGTGAGGCTGACTGGTCAGCAGTTCCCAGGGTCCTCCTTTTTTACCTTTTTTAAAAATGGGTGTGAAGTTTCCATTTTTCCTGTCACGGGGGACTTCACGTGCCGGCCATGATTTTTCAAATAGGGAGAGCGGCTTAGCAACTACATTTGCCACTTACTTGCCAACTACATCTACTTGTATTATAAGTGTTTTCGTCTTTTCTCATCTTTGATGTATGTTCCTAGGAAAATCACAGCAAAGTTACAAAGAAGTAGGCAGGTGGTTGCCATCTGAGGTCTCCATGACCTTGAGAAGTCTACAGAGCTGCACTACATGTTATTTTAAATTAAACCTTTCATCCCTGACATATTATATTAACAGCAAGAAATGTGGATGTTTTGTTAGTCTGAAAACCTTGGGAACCCCTATGCCACAAATTTTAAGGGAGTTTAGCCCGCTGCCTTGTTCCATCAGACATCCAGCAGACCCGGGAAATATTTTACATAGAGATTTGAAAGTGCATCTGCAACAATGACTATCAGAAAGGTAGCAAACAGCAATTTAACAGTCTCTGAATACCTGTGTCTTTCAAACCGTACTGAAAGCCAGAGCGTCACAGTCTGCTTCTCATTTCAGTTATGACTGTCCCTCATCTCCGTCACTGTAGTTTATTTGATCAAGCCCTCAGGAATGAGTTGTATATTAAAAATACAAGCCTTCCCCTCATTTATTTGAATCAGTTTTGTTTGCTCGATGCTGGTACTTTAGGACATTTGTACACTATGTGTAAGAAGTTGCCATTCACGTATCTAGCTTATAAATAAGTAGTTGCAAGCTAATTCTCTTCACTATTTTGATTGTAGAAACAACTGTTCATAAGAACTGTCCTACATTTCTTTTGAATCCAAGTACCTGGAAAAGTATTGAAGATTTTATGACTAGTGATTCTACCAGTTTTACCAGGTGATAAAAGTTTCAGCCTCAAAAAGAGCAGGTCTTAATTCCCTGAAGTCAGATCTGGGCAGCACCCATCAGTTGGCTCTGCCTTTGATGTAAAATTTTAGATTTCCTATCTCCCTATACAAATCTGAAAGAATTTTCAGTTACTGATAGTGTCTGTCCTCAGGCCATCTTTATTTTTCCCATTAAAAATGTATCTGCAGCAGCACCAAATGAACCAAATCAAAAAGTGAGAGCTGACGTAGAGCAGGGCTTCCATCTCTACAACTACACAACCCTAATGACCCGTGACTCTTGCACCAGAGGAGCAGGGGGCCAGAGGCTGATGGAGAGGCTGAGAGGAGCCTCTTGTTTCAGAAAAGAAGTAATGGTTTGTGTCTGTGCCATCTCTCATAAAACACCTGCAGAATGCTTGCACTGCAGAATAATGAGCCTGATTATTATGGGGGTCTCAAAGTATAAATTTTCCAGTGATCAATTTTTACTGATGGCATAAAATTAAAATCATTTTCATATAGGATATGGATGTCTGGGTCATGTCAAGGACACAGATGGTTTTGTGGCCTTAAAATGAAGCATCACAACAGTGACTGGCTAAGAAGATAGGTGATGAGTGAATCCTGTTAAAAAAAGTAATAAAATGAGCCCTGAGAGCAACAGCAGGATCAAGCATCAGTGGTAAATTTGGCGATGCTGTCAAAAGTGTGATCTGGGCTACTGAAAAAAGTTTTGACATAATGGAATGTGAAAATAAATACCAATGGTAATGACTTGTCAATAATCCTATTATTCTTTTAAAGTACACTGTAAAAATTCCAGGGGGTGGCTTCAGTGCGAATATCCTCAGACCACTACATTTCTACTGAAATGGAAGATTAACAAAACTAGCACTTCAAATACTTAAAACTTTGCAAAAGTCCAACATACATCACCTGAGACAGGCAGCCAGAATTACTCAGGTCTTTGTGCCAGCATATAATATAGGGGACCAGAACCGTGAGCATCCTAGCCTTTTTACTGTTATTAGGTCAGAGATCACCATCAGCAGCGTGCCGCAGGCCCACCTCACCTTCCCTGTAGCCAGCATTGGCAGCTCTGTGTGCCAAATTTCCCTGAGAGGTCCCAGCTCCTGCTCTGATGTCTGAGTCCCACCATACCTCACTGAATTGCAGTTTTCATTCTGGTTTGTGACTCAGGGTACCTGCTGCCTGTGGATCAGCAGTTACACTGCTTTCCTGGCCTTTTCCAACAAGCTCCCTCTAGGTGGGCAATACCAGTTCACCTGTAACAGAAATAAGACAAATGGTTTTGCAATCACCAAAATTTACATGTCAGTCCTCTCCAGAGAGTTACCTAAAACTGGCCAGAGAAATTTGTGGGAGGGAGCATTGTAAGATGGAACTGGCCTTTTGCAGGGAGGAGAGAAGGGGCATTCTCAGAGCATTTTTTTCAGGGAGTTTCCGGAGAGTTAACGCACATGGATGCCACCACTGGGGTGTGACCAGCCTCCTCCAATAACGTGATCTGATGTTGTGCAGGAGAGCTTTGCTTGGCCAAGTTGCCGCCTTACTACTACAATCCCAGGTTGTCTTGCGCAAAGTAACTGCTAACTCTCCCTATACTCAAAGAGGACTATGTCTCTTTTGACCCAAAGCCCCTCCCAAAGCTTCTCTGAAGAGACGAAGGACAGCCCCTAGGCTGTACAAATACAGATTCCTGAGAAGGAGCAATCACAAAACATTTTAGAAGTCAAATATAACCACAGACTGTTACAGGTACATAAACACAACACCACAGTATTTATCATGCCTGTGCTATTCTGAAAATCATTTTAATGTTGTGGAGATTGTTTTGCTGAGAAGCCGCTTGGAATGATCTTCCTTTTTCTCCAGGGTGCTTTCACACAAAGATGTGGGTGGGGATCTGTTCTGTGTCCCTACGTACAGGATTTGGGACGTGGAAGCTGAAGCTAAAGGGGCTTTAGCTCGTTCCTTGACTGGGTCCAGGAGCAAAGAGTCCTTTGGCATAAGCCAGGTGCTGCATATCTGACCCTGTGACTACTGAGATCTCTGTGGTACAGCATCTCCATCGGGCTATACTGGCCACACATGCTTTCTACAACAGCTCTGTTGTTGAAACCACCCTCATCTTCACTTTTCCATTGCCTGGGAGATCAGAAAAGAGATCCATTAGGTAATGTGATGGGATGGCTACCATTTTGATATGATCTTAAAAATGCCAGCTGGATTACCAGCGTTAGAAACAGGAAAATCCTAAGAATAAAGTTAGCTAATACTGAAGGAATGAATCTGCCATGGTTCCCGTATGAATTCTGTTGCGACCTTTATAATTGCTTTTTGACATTCACCCCGGCCTGCACGGGGGCCTTTGCCAGGAGGGACCTTCACCTCCTCTCCCTTTCTGCCTGTGGCTTTGGTCATGCTTGTAATCCCTCTCTGACCCCTCAACTTCCCTCGGCTATTTCTAGTTAACCTTCAGCTTTGTGCCTAGGGGTTCCGGTCAATTTAGATGTAGAGTGAGTGGCATTTTGTAAAAAGACATTTTTGCCCCCTATAAAAGCAAAAATTACAGAATACACAAAACAAAATCCCAAGCCCTCCAGATATTCTCTCAAGCCCAAGCAGGGATGTTACTGGAAACATTTTAAAAATTAAGCTGAACATAATTTCAAAGTGAGTTAAGTATTGTTTTCAACCCCAGGGCAGCTGCAGTCAGAGCTCTGAAGTGCAAACAACAGAAGCAAATGCATTCAGTTTTCATTGTCCTTGGTGAGAGCAGTGGCAGAGAGAAGCAGCATTTCATGAGTCATAGAAAGCAAATGGGATTCCAAGATACTGTTAGTTACATTTGAGTTTAAAAGTATGAATTAGAAGTCGACAGGCTAATTTTAAAAGCAAAATTCAGTTCAAGGAAATGGCAAGATTTTAATTTTAATTTTAATGCCTGGTGCTGGCTCTCCACCACACCTGCTCAGTTTATAGAGAAATTTTTTTTTTTTTGCAATGCCTCTCCTAGTGCTCTGAGAACAATGTGCCCTCTGTGCCCCTAAGCACCAAAGTGAACTTAGAGGTGAAGGAGTCTCTTGTACATCCCTGTCCCAGGCAGACAGTCCACAGAGCACCAACATTGTCCCCATCGCGCATCCCAACAGACTCACCTTTACTTCTCTTTGTACAAGCTACAAAGTCCGGAGCCTGGGCTGGGAGCTAGGTGCCTGCTGTTGCCAACTTTTTATAGATGCTGTCCAAAGCCCCAGCGCAGTTGTACAGTCCTCTTGCTATTTGTCAATGAGCTGTTTTGTTTTTTTTCCTGCTGCTGTTGCTCGTCTACAACAGCCATCCCCCCCCCCCCCCCATTATGCAGTGAGTGAGTGGCTTGCTTTGCTGTACTCGGCTTTTGTTATTTTACTCAGATTGTCCTTCTCTCCTGTAATGACCTTATTTTCAAAATGGGAGGGGAAGAGAAGGACATAACAATACTCCGTACAATGAAAATACAACACTTTTATAGCCTTTTGGGACACATCCTCATCCCCAATTACCAAGCATTATACATTTGCCATGCTTGCAGTTTCAAAGTTGTTGCTCTTGAGTTGTCGCCATGGAGAATAAAAGCAGGAAAAGCTACCGCCAATCTGCCTTTTTATTATCCTGCAGGCAAACAATTTGCCCACTTTTTGCTAAGAAACGAGCAGCTTACACAAGTGGTTTTCAACCCTTTTTTGATTAATGGACGATAAACCAAACATTTTCTAGTAGAGCAGCAGACCCCTTCATAAATTTCATACCTAGCTCCCAGGATAACTTATATGGGCACATTCTGCCCAGCCTCCTCCTGGAAGTACCCCACAGAGCCACATTGCTTCACAGATAGAATAAGCTCTCCCTTGGTTTTGCAGACATAAAAACTTTTTCCCTGCAAATTTTATTGGGAAACTATCTTTTTCCTACAGACATGTTCTGTTTTTTTGGCAGTTTGACCCCTTTGTCCTCATGTCTGCAGTACTCCGGACTGACATTTTTCATCTCTCGTAAACAGGTAACTTCATTCAGATCCATCTCCAGGTTGTAAATAATGGATGTGGACTCTCACAGTTTGCAGATGCAATCTGAACAGCATTTACATGTTTAGATCCATATCCGCTAGGCATTATCTACAGTCAGGTACAGGAGAAGTGCAGACAGCTCCCAGCTCTGCTCTGTCTTTCCCTGTGCAAAGCACGTCATCCCTTGGCTCTTCCACAGGCCCTTCCCTGTGGAAAGGGAAGCCACACAGGGCCACCTGTTTCCTAAGGCAATCCTGGTCAGGCCCCAGCAAGCTCAGCCCTGCTCCGGACGCCTCTCTCAAATGCCATGCTGCAGTTGCACTTCCACTCAAATTTTCTCTGTGCTGAACTAACGCCCCGGCTTTATACCCTGGGCAAACATGGAGCCAGATGCAAGCGTTACAACACAGGCTCGATCCTCACATTCATACTCTACTGCGTCAACAGATGTGGTCCCTGGGCTAAAAATACCACGTTAAGCAAGCTCCCTCCTCGGAGACCCTCCAGGCCCCTCAGCTTGGAGCACAGTACCGAGGGGAAGCCCCCCCAAGAATCAATCCCCTCCCATCCTTCTGCGCTGGGGAGAGGAGCGGGGGGAGCCGATTCAGCTCCTGCTTCGCCCAGAGGAGCTCACTGACCCTCCGGGGCCGTCCCGCTCGGTTTTAACCTCCCCCCTCACGGGTTGGCGGGGCCCCTTCCCGCCTGTGGAGGGACGCCCCCTGGCGGCCCGCCCGGCCGCCGCGCGGTAACGGTGGGAGCCCCGCGCCGTTCCCACCCGAAGCGGCAGGCTCTGTGGGGGTAGGAGCCGGAGGCCTGGTGAAAGGCTGATCGAACAGAGTGTGTAGCGTTAAAGATCTCAAAGCTTGACATTTGCCTCTAAAAATCGTCATTAATGCTTTTTTTTTTTTTTTTTGGCATCTGTGCAGGTTCCTTTGGGCCTCTTTATCCCTCAAAGACACCCCTCCCCCCCCCCCCCCAAACGGAGAAATCTTCAAACCTCCAAGAAGAAGGAAAGGTGCCCATGCCTCGAAGGCAACCGGGTGCGAGGAAGACTGTGACACCGGGAATACTGAGCAGTCACCCTGCGCCGTGGGAAGTCACGCCTGGCTGGGGAAATGTTTATGCTGCGACGGTAGAAGCCAGAGGTGCCCCTACAGCTCCTGCAGTACCTTCTGGTCACGCCTCATACAGGTGAGGCTCTTCTGTGCCCAGACCCAGCTAGTCCTGAGCTCTTGGCTGTAGATACAGGTTTGTGATTCAAGGCCGTTTCTGAATTAGAGAAACGAGCCTGAAAATTTGCCTAAAGTGGCACAGGACCACAAGGAGGTGTAGTGCTTTCAGTTAGTCCTCACTGTGGCATAGAAATCCTTTTTGATTACAGTTCAAGTTTGTTTCTATCAATCAGCCCCTCTAGAGCAGATGTTGGTGATTTTTGTGTCCCAGTTATCACATCTTCTCTGAGCAACAGATTAGTCAGCACACTTGTCTCTGAATAGGTACTCCAGGGTAGTGAGAGTTTGAGCTCCAACTGGATGCATTTTACACTCAAGAGCCTGCTAAATGATTAATTTATTTAGTCTCTTAAAGTTCCCTGCTTCCTGGCAAAGCTAGAATGTGTGTTCCTACAGGTCTCAGTCCTGCTCACCTTGGAACTGCAAGTTTTGGCAAGGACTTCAACCTCCAGTAAGGTGGAGATCCTAACAGGCTAAAGGCTTCACCTCTTACAGATACACTGCCGTGTCTTACCTAAGCACCACTGCATCTAATTGTGATCGCTAAATCAATGTACAGTCACAGAAAAGACACTTGTGGTCCATGCAAGTCGCATCCCTCCCCAACTGGAGGATGTAGGGGTATAGTTAAAGCAAGTCAGCCAAAAGAGAACTGCCCAGGGGCCTCCGGCACTGTGGGATTGTGCCCTGTTGGAGAGAGGGCATAGCCCAGCCTGGCCTGCTGCTGCTAGCCTTAGGTTCCCCTTATAGGGAACCCCTCTCTCATCTTCAGATCAGTAAGATCCTGCAAGAAGGATGAGGTTACTAAAATGAAGACTACCTTAGCTATAGAAGCTCTTCCTGGATTGTTCTTTCAAGCTTTTGGCAATCATCTCAGACTTTGAAGGATAGGCCTGCACAGGCAAAGTTTGAGGAATACCTGCCTAAAATGCAGATCCTACAAATCTTTATACATTTTTCTTTAGCACTTAGAGCCCCAGCAGTGTAAGCTGAAACCATCAGTAAAGTGCTCAGGATTTCTGAGAAAGTAAAACTACTCAAATTAGCAAAAACACAGTCCGCAAGCATCCCAGCACAGCCAGTTTGCAGAGACTGCACTGTCCACCCCTGGCAGCCACAACCAACTGATGCAACTTAGAACCCGCATCTTTGCTGAACTGAGTTGCCAAGACAAAGAGGAGAGCGCTTGGTCCCATGCACAAATAGGCCTTCACCTAACGACCACACTGACAGAACATGTGTGGGTAGCAGACTCGGAGCCTAAGGTATGCTTTAAGTAGCACTGGGGGAGTGAAATGTGGTTTGCTTGTTGGTTTTTTTTTTTTTTAGATAGAAATATATATTTATATATAGTATTTTTTTTTTTTCACTTCTGAGAAGAGAGATCTGAGGTTGCCTTCTGTTCAGGCCAGTATGGTGCCTCAGTGGAAAATTTCACTCCCCAATTTCTGTAAGATGCAAGTTAGGCTGGTTCTTGTAAACGGTTGTAAAGTTACTGCAGCAGAGGTCTGTAATCAAGAGGTCTCCATGGTCAGCCTGTCATCCTGATGAGAGACACTTCTTAATTAAGCAAAGATGCCGCATTGTAGCTGCAACAATTCCCAAATGTCCCAACTTCCCTCATCATATCAATGAGTCTGGAATTACAGAGCTCCCAACAAGGGGTTTTAGAGGATTTCAAATAAGTCTGAAAGGTCAATGCTCGAGCATGTGCAGCATGCAGAGAACGTGTCTGAAGAGCATTAACACAGTTTTGTACTACTGCAAAGATCTTTGGAAGCAAGAGCGCGGGTGGCATCCCAGGTATTGCTGGGGAGACCTGAGATCCACGCACTTTAGTGAAAAGCTCAACTTTACTCGCAGGCAAATCAATTAAGCAGCAGCTCTTGCAGCTAAGCTTAACTGAGTTCCTGTTTGAGCACCTCAATTACACTGATTTCATGATTAAATTTGTTCTGATTAATGGGAGAACCAGAAAGAATCCATGGTCAAAATATTGGACAAATTGTTTAAGCTAATGAGGGAGGACACTGGTGTTTGTGAAGCAGCTGGTAGCAACAGCCTGGAGGAGAAAAAGAAAACGGCTGCTTTCAGATAAGCACTACATTCAAGCACAGGACGAAAATGAAGGGGAACATGCTGGTGTGCTTCAACACCTCAAGTGGCAACACAGCAATGCTGCATGAATACTGAAGATCTTACTCAGCTGATTAGTACCCTAGGTTATGTCTGTACTGGTGTGTAATATAGCCTCAGGGAGTGAACCTGGGTGCCCAGTCCCTGACAATCTGCTCTACATAACGTATTAGTGTGCTATATTCCATACTATGTTCTGGAGTAAAGTTGTTTGCAGTAGTCCACAGTCAGTAAGCAACTGCTCCGGAAGGACCACCCGTTGAACAAGGCTGATCACTAGGGTGCCCTGCAGGAGCTACATGTCTAGGGCACTAGGGCATAGGACCACCAAAACCCACACATGGTCTGGGCCATGTCTGGCTAGACAGCAACCTGGCATTTTTGGAAGGAGTTCATCTGGGCTAATGCTGCTTGGCTTCTGTGCCCCTGGCACCTTTTACCGTGCAGATGCAACCATTCTGTTCATTGCATTGCTTTGCTCCTTCCAAAGATGACCACAATAGGCTGATATTCCAACTCCGAGGCAAGAGACATGTTTTCAGCCAGTTTATGGGGGAGAACTACCATTCAGAATAAATATTTTGGTAACAGTATGTGCAGTAAGAGTACCACAGAAATGAATTGTAGTTTCCATCGTACTGTGGCAATGGGGGTATGTGTCTTTCTGACGGGGCTGGGGGAATGCAGAAATAATAACGGCAACGTGTCAGGCTTTTCCAGGTCGTCATCCCTAGAAACACAAAAAGAAAAGAAGAAAAGTAACAAACATCTTAAATGATGTGTTTCTTGGGAACTAAGAGCAATGCTGGCCACGTTATTTATTTCCTTTTTGGCCTGTCCTCCTCTGACACCAAGGCTCTCAGTTGTATGTACCCTACTGCTTGTGAGGTCATAGTCTAGACTGGACTAATGCAGTTTAAAATGAACTCTCCAAAGTCTGTCATTTAAAAAACATGGATCATCTTATGGATCTGACTTACGGCACAGCCACGCGAACAGTTAATCAGCACAGCTGTATTAACTCAGTCTCTGGGGGGAAAGGTGGGAGCAGAGTGAGACCAAAGAACTTAAACCAAGTCTGTGGCCAACAGAGCATGAAGCTGTGCCCTCTGTGATAACAACTGGTGGCTAAGGGATGTATGGATGTATCCGCATTACTCAGCCAGTAATTCCAGTCACATTGCTACTGTTCACAGTTTGCTTGTTTCCTTGGGATCCTGTGCTCTTCAAGCTGGGCGTTCTCTTTACCCTTAGTGATATCGCCCATTTGGGAGCTCATCTCCAAGTGAGATCTCATTGTTAGCATTAGGCCTATATGCAATGCTGAAAATAAAAATTCTACAGCACAACAGATTTGATCA
Organism: Balearica regulorum gibbericeps; assembly: GCF_011004875.1. NCBI lineage: Eukaryota > Metazoa > Chordata > Aves > Gruiformes > Gruidae > Balearica > Balearica regulorum. Next base: position 101,309,892 of record NC_046184.1, read on the forward strand.
CTTCATTTTCTTGCCTAAAGCACACTGTGATTTCTTCCCCTGTTTGGCTCCGTGGGTGGAACAGGCATTTCGGTATACACTGCCACGTTCATTACAGGGAGTTCTTCCGCGCTAGAGATATTAACATCTTTGTTATTACTGCCAGTTCTCTCCTCCCCCGTACCAAGCGGTCGCCTGAGCAAGAATTCCTTTTAAGGACAGACTCCCAGTAGTAGTATTCTCCTCCTTAAATTGAAGAAGATCTCTTCAGAGGTCAGTTCCTTCTGCTTTCTCAGAATCCTGCCTCCCCCGTATTCCTTAGAAAGTCATTATCAAAGATGTCAAAACGACTCACAAAAATATCACAGAAATTCTAGAAATCAGTGTTGTAATTACCTCTTTGTAATCATTAACAACTCAAAATCATACCAGTTAAAAGTTTTATGCAAGAAAAAATGTTTAACATTTAATATAAAATCAGAGTTTGACATAGCTTATTTTTCAAACATCCTCCTCCTCCTGTTCACCAACTGACAATTAGAAGATCACAATTAAAAAAGTCATCGTAAATACATTTAAAAGTCTTATAAAAACATTCATAAAGTGCCACCCACAAAAGCACCTAAACAAGAATCTGAGAGAAATACCTATTAGGATGTTAATTTACTTAATTGCTGCTGAGGACTAAGCTGTCAAACAGCAGCGTAATTTGTGGAACTCCCAATTTAACAACCATACAACCCAGCAAAAATACCGTTCCGTAGACGTGACCCCAACAGAGCATCAGCCGGGCCCACAACATGCATGCAGAGGCACCCAGCACAGTGTTGTGGGGTTTTTAAATAAATAGATGCTAACACCGCCTAAACCCAAGACTACCGGCAAGTGGGAGATGTGGATTCCAAGGCGAGTGATCATCCCAGGCTGTGGCCCCACTGCAAGGGCAAAACCCAGGCAGCTTGTACAGAAAACAGGCACAGATTTTTAGTTGGTTTTTACTGGGATAAAGATCACTCCCCACTAGAAATAACAGAAAAAGGCACTGATCCTTGGAACGCTTCTATGCTCTCCTCTCTGGCCTTGAATGTACCATACCGTAAGCATCTTTCTTTTCCCCATTCCCAAAAGAGGGGCTCAGAACCACTGCAGTGCAGTGAACACACACTAGTTTGTTTGGCAGCGGCCTCCCCCTTTGCTTGAGTGTCTGGGCAGTGCTCACAATTTACCCAGAAGAAAAGGGGACAGGCTCTGAGGGCTCCCTCCCCCAAAATTCATGCCCCGTATGAGGTGTCCAAGGAGCAGCTGTGTGTCTTCCCAACACCACGTAGCTGCCTGTGGTCCACATGGCCTTCTCCTCTCCACCATCTACTCTGTGTGGTGTTTCTGGTGGCGCACCAGCTGGGGCTGGAACCGAAAGCTTTCCCCACACTGGGTGCAGTGGTACGGCTGCTCCCCAGTGTGGATGCGGGTATGCTTGATCAGGTTGGAGTTGCCGCTGAAGCCCCGGCCACACTGGCTGCATTTGTAAGGCTTCTCGCCAGTGTGGGTACGCGCGTGATTAATGAGGTCAGAGCTCTGCCCAAAACGTTTGCCACACTGCCCACAGGCATAAGGCCGGACGCCGTCGTGGGCTCGCTGGTGCTGAAGGAGGTGGGAGTGTTGGCTGAAGCTTTTCCCACAAGCTGGGCACTTGTAGGGCCGCTCGCCTGTGTGCATACGCTGGTGTTTAATGCAGGTGGAGCTGTCGCTGAAGATCTTCCCACACTCGCTGCACACATAGGGTTTGAGCCCGGTGTGGATGCGCTGGTGCTTGAGGAGGTTGGAGCTCTGGCTGAAGCTCTTCCCACACTCGGCGCACGTGTAGGGTTTTTGGCCCGTGTGGATCCGCCGGTGCTGGATGAGATGGGAGCTCTGGCTGAAGCCCTTGCCACACTCCCCACAGAGGAATGGGCGCTCCCCAGTGTGCATTCGCTGGTGCTGGATGAGGTGGATGCTCCGACTGAAGCCCTTGCCACACTCAGAGCAGATGGTGGGCCGCTCTGCACGAGGGGCTCGCCGCGAGGCTGCTGCCACCCTTCTCTCCTGTCTTTTCACCAGGCTGATATCAGAGCAAGGCAGCTTAGCCTCCTCTTCCTCCTCACAGTCATCTTGCTGCACCTCTGGGGAACCACACTGACTTCCATGGCTGTCCCCTAACTGTTCCTCTCCTCCTCTGGACCCTGCTGCCAACCTGTCCTCTTGATCTGTGCTTGCAAGGTGATCTGGAAGGGGACTTACCTCACCACCTGGAAAAAAAGTACAACTTTAACTGTGATTCTCGCTGGGAAGTGGCACAGCAGAGAATGGACAAGCTGTTCTCCTATGGAGCCTGGTCTGTACCATGATAAGCAGTAAAGGGAAGACTGGGAGCAAATGGAAACGTAGCTGCAGGAGAGGCTGTATGGCGTCATCATGCGACAGAGCAGACGTGCCACAAACAGCAGAGCCGAGGGCAATGCTACAGGTGTCTCCCTGCCTCCAAGAAATCTTCACAAATTTTGTCTTCTAAATATTCTATCTTCTTATACTTAGTCTTAACAGGAGGCTGAGAAAGGCAGGGTGTCTGCCTGGCCTGAGGGGGAAAGAGCAGGTCTCAATATGAGCTGCATGGAATAAAGTGGCTTAAGTAACACTGAGGCAGCTCAAAGAGCATTTTGTTAGCGCTGTGTTTATAAACTTATCAAACTTATTCCTCACCCATGTGTGTCTCCTCCAAGGCCTCATGATCTTGTTCTTCTCCTTGGTCCATCTGGGCAGTTATGTCAGATTCAGCAATCAGGAATCCCTCTTACAAAAGCAAACAAAAGTAATCTTAGTTGAATATTCAGCAAAAGCTTGTTATATATCTTAAAATCTACTGTCCCTACTGAATATGGGGAACAAGCAGAGTGGTTATATAAAAGAATGGAATCAACTGAGTAAATATTTATGGACATCCTGAGCGCTACTGAGGTATCTGGTGTCAAATACTTTCTCTTTCCTTAAAGGAGATTCAAGGTTGCCTCTCTTCTGATAAGCGATATACATTAGCACATGCACCAGACGTGCTGGACACAGAATTAGTTGACAGCAATCATAGATACAGATGTAAGCAAACAACAAAACCCAGCCATATTTACATTTCTTTAATAATGACAGCCAAAAGACTAATTACTAAGATTATTTTAAATGGAAAATGACTCTGTGGTCACCAGAACCTGATATTTTTACTTGCTGCCTCACCTCTTCTTTCTCCTCAGACTCTCAGGCTGAGGCAGCAAAACCCAACAAAACAGGCAATTTAATGTCTTGTCTACTCCAGCCGGATTCTGTTAGTTCCTTGCCTGGCATCCCTACCAAGCTCCAATAACTGCCATGAATGCAACTGTTGGGCAGAGTGCTCTTACAAGCACCATCAGCACCAAAACAAAGAATTTTTCCTTCAGTATTTACTATTTTAAGGCCAAAACCAGCCAAACAGTAAGCAACAGCTGTTAGCATCAAGAGGGCAGGCATTAGCAGATGCTGCACAAAAAACCAGAGCAACAGAGAAAACACAATGGTAAGAAAAATGCCACTTTATTTAAAAAAGTAAGAACCAAAAATGGCAGGGAAAGAATACCATGTGGATGAATCTAGGACCAGAGACATCACAGCTAAAGCTGAGATCACTTACGGGAATAGCTTTAAAGCATTTAAGAAGTTACTTTTTTCCCCCCTTTTTATAGTTGCTTAATACTAGTTTGCATCACTTCAAAAATGTACTCCCTGAACTCTGCTTAAAGCTACCAATCTCTCTGGACAACCAATAACTCTGGACAATTACTCATGCTCCAGATGGAATTGACTTATGGACAGACGGGCTCTGGTGCAAACAGCGTAAACTGATGGTCCTGGACCACCTCATCCATCACCAACAGCTATTTAACAGCAGGCAATGGGTAATAAGGGATTAGACAGTGTCAGAATCAAGGAGACAACTCAGATGGAGGGAACAGTTTTGGACCTTGGTTTCCAGTGATTATAAAACCACCAATCTTGAAGTCTTTGATTCTAGGTGGCAAAGCTGGACAGAAAGAAAGGGAGCAAGCAAAAGATAAAGACTACAATCTCCAACTGCAGACCCGTGAAGACAAAAATAATCAGATAAGCAAAAAAGAAGCCTTAGCAAAAAAAAAAAAAAAAAAGCCTTAGAAGTTAAATTTAGAGTCTCTACTTTTAATATTTGCTGAATGCTGAAGTGGACCACCTCTGCAGATGGATCATTTCCAGCAGTTCCAAGCCAATATACAAAGGGAGGCTGCTTTCTGCAGCCCTACAGCTCTCAGGACTTTGTCACTACCGAGAATTTCTGCTGCAAGTTTGGCAGTACAGGCCGATCAAGCTATTTACATGCTGCAGTATGTACCAGATGGCCCACCCCCACTCTAGAGCAGGAGGAGTCAAAACCCTGTCCACACATAGACCTTTCCCCCAGGCAGCTAATCACAAACAGCAGGGTTTGTCTCTGAAAGCTGTCAACAAACAGGAACTTTGGAGGAGCAAATCCCTTAGCATTTCAGAGGTGGTACCAGCGTCTGACAAATGTCCAATAACAACCACCCGGGGAAACATCTAAGCAAGCAGACAAGGTAGAAGGAAGAGTTCCCTTCTGACTGCAAAAATTTCCTAGCTTGGGTTGCCATTGACACGCTGCTGCTATGCTCAAATTCGCTACGGCAGCTCAGCAGAAAGCAGATAGCCTTTATACAATTAACAGGCTAGTCTGGAGAAAGGAAAGTTTCTTCCTTTCTCACGATCACAGTCATGTCTCTGTGAAAGGACGGGACAAACCTCATCAACAGAGGGGACATTCCTTCAGGGATTTCATCTGTTACTGGAAGAATGGGCATACTGGGCTTTTTTTCTTGAATGTGGAAAACGAAACAGGAAGAATGCCTGTGTGTGTGGGGTTACTGCATGCAACATCCACAGCTTTATTAAAACAAGATATGAAGGATATATAATTTGGACCTCCAGCAGAGGCTTTGCAAACACACCATACTATTCCTGGGGCCTTGGCTTTAGTATTGTGATACCATATATAGATTTTGTAGCTGGGTCCTACAATTTCTGGTTTTTACCTTAGCTATTTGCACATAGCTACTTATTTTCTCTTCCAGCCACTCAGCTCTGTATTCCTCCAGTGGTTGTACCAAGCTGTGGAGGTTATGGGACTCATCCTAGTGTAGAGCGCCATACTTTCAGCTTCTTGGGCTCCTTGGGATCCTGCAGTCTGCTCCTGAATTGCTGCCAGTGGCTAAGCACGCTCTGCACGGTCACGCCAAACCTGCAATTCAGAAGATGTTCAAATCTTCCTCTTTCCAACTATTATCTGGGATAGAGAATGCTTGCAGTAAAATCAAAAGGTGAAGGCACTTTTGTCACAGAAAACAGTTGATTATGCAGCTGCACACATTTCTCTTGGGTCTGATGAGAGCCCCCTTTTCCCTGTACCATCAGATTTGTTCATAAACTACAGCATCTGTCAGTGACCACCTTCCTGCCCAGCTCTGTGCCCAGCTAGGGATGCTGAGGGGGCCCTGGGAGACAGACCCAGGAGGTGGAATGGGAGGGCCACTGCACCGAAAGGTAGAGGTGCAGAAGGGGGGCAAGTAGTGCATAGTTTTTGGGAACAAAGGTTTTCCACACCTGCCTGTCTGCAACAGCGAGCAGAGGCACTATGTGGAAACTGAGGAAAGATATGCATTTGCTCTGTGGCTGGTGAAAAGGGATGGAAGGAGGGAAACTGCGTTACAGGTAATGGGTTCAAGCTGACTAGGATGGCAACTACAGCGGAGCGGGGTCTGTAAGAGGGGCGCGCCGGCCCTCCCCTTCTCCGAGTTGCATTTTTTTTCTCCTCCGGATAGCTCCTTCCTCCGCAGGGCCGACAGACAAAGGCTCAGACACTGGTTTAAAGCCCGGCTCTCAGTGTCACTGGCCTCCCCCGAGAGCCGGCACAGACCCGCGCGGGCATACCCGGCCCTGCCCCTCACTGCCGCCCTGTCTCCCAGCCGAGCGGGTGCGGGAGGCCCAGCCCAGCCCCGCCGTGCCGTGCCGCGCCGTGCCGCGCCGTGCCTACCTGCAGGGCGCCAGCTCCTGCCCGGTGCCCTCCCTGCTGCGCGCCGGCAGCAGCTTCCTGCTCCGCGGGCAAAGGGCGCTTCCTGGGCGGAGCGGGAGGTGCCGGGCTGGGAGCCGCGCCGGGATGGGAGCCGGGGCGGGCCCCGCGGGGGGGCCCCCGCAGCCCCCGTGCCCGGGGCACCCCCGCAGCGCCGCCCGGACCTTGCGCTCCTTGCGGGGGAACTACAGCGCCCTGGGCCTCACGGCTCGATACCCTGCACCTGTCTGCCCGGGGCAGCGTGCCGGGGAGGGCTACTTCGCGGGGTCTTGCGGGAGGAGGGATGGATTAATCGCTTTGATAGCTGCTTTCGAGTGTCAAATCCAGCACCTCTCAGAGGGTTGTTGTCCGGAGGCAGGTTGTTGTGCACCCCAGGGTTTTGAAACGGCACTGTTGTTTTATGGACCATGTGCAGAGGTGCGTATTTGGTAAAGTGCTTTCCCTTAGCACAGTAAGGTGCTTTGACATCAAACTGTCAAGCTTAACTTCAGGGCAGAAGGGAAGCAGCTGAAGGGTGCGTAGCATGTGTCTGTGTAGAAAATGGGACACAGCACGCAGCAGCTGCTTGTGAGGACACCGTGCCATGAAAGGTGGGAGAGGAGATAAGAAGTCACTTTGTTCTGGAATTATTGTCTCATTTGGAGTTTCCCCAGGGGAAAGAAGTGTACACATGGTTTTACAACATGGTGCCTGCTCTCCTTAATTTCTCCATGTAACTCATACCTGGAGGGAAGAAGGTAGATGACTATGCATGTTTTCGTGAAATGTGGTAGGAAACTTGAGAGCTCAGGTGAATAAATGAGTTCTTCCCTCATTCATGAGAGGAAGTTCTCCCTACACAGTAGGTGACATTGGAAAGTGTTGACTTAGGCCTTTGCAGTTCTGAACTTAAGCCCATGCCTGGAGACCCCCCTCAGGGCACTGGAACGCAACTGCCCCTGCTAGAGAGCTGTTGCATTGGGGTGCACCAGCCAGCCCTTTTCCCCAGGCAGTTCACAGCATGGCTGTGTGCTTAGAGCAGTCCCTGCAACATTGCAGCTTACCAGTATAAACCAGGCCATTCCACTTTGATATGCCCACTGTGACACAGGCCTCCAGCACTACTCTACCTGTCCGCTTTCTTGTGCAGTGTGGGGGCGTTCGTTCCCCTGGTCTCACAAGGTCGAAAGTCTGATTCTGGGGGGCTGCACCTCAAGCCTGACAGGGACCAGCCACCTGTGAGACACAGCTTTTCTTGTCATGGCGATCTGGATGTTTGCTATTTTCTTGCCATGATGACATTTGGGTTGCCCTGCCACCTTACCAGGGGACCAGGAGTGGGTCTGAACATGAAGGAAGCCACCCTGTGGCCACAGGCACAGGCAGGAGACAGCAGATGCACTTTACTCCATGATGTCATAAAAAATAAGCAGCTTTTCACCTTGGCCCTTGTATCCCAACTGATAAATACACTGCCTTTTTTGGGTGGTGGTTCTTTTACACCACCACTTGCTCCGAGGTGATAATATAGAAAATTGCCCAGCCTTTCTAGGAGCTAAAATGCCCAAATGTGTAGTATGTGCTTAGCAGTGGTACAAAACAGGCTGGCCATAAGATGAGGACTCAGATGAGGAGTGGTTTTCCAGGAATCTGGAAATCTTTTCTAGTAACAAAGTGAAAAATATTCTCAAAGCTTCCTGATTCCCTTTCCACTTCAAGCTATTTATAGCAGGGCACAAGTGATTTGCATTAGTCAGAAACCGTAGTGACTGTGCCCTAAATTGTATGGGAATGGCAGTAAGAAAGAAACAAATGGAGTTCAGTGTTGTCATGCTGAGGCTTTGTTTGTTAAGGTTTAAGCATCAATTTGCGTTAAAGACTTTCTGTTGGAGAAGTGATGACTGACATGGGCTCATTTGACTCGCAGTCTGTAATTTCACTTGGTGTGGGCAGATGGAGAAATGGTCGTCAACAAAATAAGATGGGAATACTGAAATAGAATGAAAGGGAAAACATAGTCCCATCAATTCACAAAATGGTAAAAATGACAGGCACATTGCTATATCCTTGTCATGCTTGTAGCATATAGCACATTTGCTTAGAAATGTGGAGGGTTGAAGATCAGTATGTTCACAATCAAAGTCCAAATGTATGGAAAAGAATGAGAGAGGAAAGTAATCCTGGTTGCTGGATCTCCATCCTTGGAGGTTTTTGAAACATGGCTAGACAAAGCCATGGCTGATCTGGTGGTGCTGGTGATAGTTCTGCTTTGAGCAGGAGGTTGGACTCCAGTGGTCTCTTCCAATCAACATTTCTGTGATTCTGTGACCAAGATGTGGGCAATTATGGGTTACCATACATGTAGCATCCTGCAGACAATTCAGTAATTAAAAGTTGGTAATTTGGGAGAAATCTTCAGAAAAGGGTTTGGCTATCTTAAAAATGCAGAAAGCAATTGAGTGCACAAATTGGGTAATGGAATCATATTTCAAGGAAAAGGAAAAGAAGCAAAGTGTCTCCAGGTTGATACAAATGGTAAGACAGCATTTACTAGATCACTATTAAAATACAACTGCCTGAACCTAGACAGATGCTATCGAGAAAGTTCTTGCATTTCAAAATAGCTGTATTAGTTCGGAATCACCACCATGTCAAGCCCTGGCTCCATGTTTTACTACTTTAGAGCAATTTCAGTGTTTGGTAACTTTGAACTTCAGGTGGCTAGTGATTTGGAAGTCCCCTTTCCTTTTTTTTTTTTTTTGACAAAGCTGATGTATCAGTTTTAAAAGGTTCTATGCTTTTAGTGTTAAAAGTATTTTGTCTTTAAAAAGTCCACAATGCTTAAATAGTTGAAATGACCAAACCCCCGTGTCTAATGAAGAGCTTGTTGGAGAAAAGGAATGAAAATGAGAATGACAGTAGATAAGGAGAAATACTACTACAAATGGGAGCAACTGTTTTTCCATTTTGCAGTAAGCTCTAGCTAACCTTCAGCTTTACTGTTCTCTTGGTATTGCAGTGCTGAAAGGAATGCCATACCTACCCAACAGCCTTTACAGTAATTAATTTACACTCAGTAAAACTGCCCCCTGAATGTAAGGAAGGAAGTTTACTAAAGGCATTTGAAAGATTGTGACTACCCACTGAAGATTATTTCTTAAACTTATGTATTAATCAACTATTTTCACCTGCAATGAAAGCTTTTGGTGCAGAGTGATACATTAATCACTCATATATAGAGCACCGACACTCTGCACAGCTGCTAAAAGAAATAAACAATGAGAGCTGTTTGTTGTCTTACTCTTCAATGCCATTTGAAGGAAACACTATTCCAAGTATGTTAGCTCCATTAACACGTGCAGTTTTCCATAGCCCAGATAAGATGCTTGTTAACACTGCAAAAAGTGAAGTGCAGTGCTTTCCAAGAAGATAATGATATCCCTTGGTTGAATTTGAAGTATTAAAGTTCCTTCCCTTCCCCCCCAAATAATTTCTGATATGAGAATGACAGAATCACAGAGTGGTTGGGAGATCTAGTTCAACCCCCTGCTCAAGCAGGGTCAGCCAGAGCAGGCTGCCCAGGACCATGTCCAGCCAGGTTCTGAGTATCTCCACGTCTCCATTATATTTCAGGGGGAAAAAAAAAATATGACAGGAAGCAAGCTACCATTAGATTGATTAAAAAATTGGAAAACAATCATTTGCTATATCAATGCTAAAATGCAGCTGTCCCAATCTAGGCATGTGCTCCTGGGAAAAAAAGTGAACATGACATCACCGTATCATGTTCCGTTATTTAGTAGTTCAGGGCAACCTTTCATTGTGTTTCAGGGATATACATTCTTCAGACTACAATACATGCCAGTACTCTGGGAGGATTCCAGCTTAAGGTACTCAAATTGTGTCTTGGTAGTAACTGCTGCTTTGAGCTTCTTGCATTGACTCAAATCTGCTAGCAGACTTAAAAATGGATGCAGAAAGAAGAGCTTTCTGCCAGGAGACTCAAGGACACCTGTGACTGACAGGGACTAAAACAGCTGTCAAAGCTATTACATACACATGAACAGGGCAGTCCAGGAATAGCAACCCCTTGTTGTCACAAACTTCCTGCTAGGTTTGATTCAAGCTTACCCGGACTTGTTAAATTACAGATTTTCCAAATAGAAGTAAAAAAAAAAAGGGTGCACATCCATGGATCTGCTATTTTTAATGTGTTATTTTGTTTACAAATGATGATACGTACTCCCTTTTTGAAGAAATTGACCTCAGTGTGTTTGGTCAATTACCTATGAGATGCAAAATCAAAGTTATTTTTGTGCACCTGATTCACTACTTTGGCAAATAACATGTAGCTGAGGAGATTTACTCTTTGATGTTTAACCTCCCCCGTAAAACGCAGTAATCATTGAGGGTTTGCATAGGTACATACTTGTAGACCAGCAGTCTGTAGCTGACATGCGTGAAGGTTAGTGTAAGGAACCTGTGACGGACCCTTCCTTCACTCAAAACAGAGAGTAGCTGTCATTCATTGTGTGATTTTTTAGACTCCCTAAGTAGAACAGAAAGTGATAATGAAAAAAGCCCTTGTAGAGATAAAGGAGTGAAACAGCTCGGGGAGGAAGATCAACCAGTGAGTAAGGAGAGGCATTCCCAGCATTGAGTAAATGGAAAAAAATATGAGAGGAAGAACAAGCAAACGCACCTGCGTGAATTCATTGGAGACAACCCCCAAGGTCCTTAGGCTCCTGAGACAGCTGGCCAATGGACTGGTGCAAGCTTGTTAATGGAGGTTATGTTTTATGAACTTATGTACGTACCAAATAAAACTTGTCAGTTAAAGGAGTGACTGCTGTTATCTCAGTTGTTGTTTGCTTAATTACCCGTTACCTAGATTTATTGCTTTGCCTATGCTCTTACAAATCCAAGTAAGGGCTAAGACCTAGAGAAGCTTCAAAGTCTGAAAAGCAACTGGGAAACGACATAGAGGAGTCTTTCAGCAGATGCTGAATTTTATCTCATCTTTAGAAGACAGATACGATTTAGTTTACTAGTTAAGTAGTCTAAATCTTTTTACTTCCCTATGCACCCTGTTTCCTCATAGCATGGGAGACTGCCTTTCGTGAGATGGTGGCAGGTGGATGCTTCTCTGTGCTAGCAGAACGCTGCCCAAGGACTCGTTTGACCCTTTGAGTCCCCCTGTTTCACAGCTGTGGCCAGCTCTGTGCTCTTGTGTTCAGTCTTCCCTTAATGCATCTGTAACTGAAGGATCAGGAGTAACTGATGACCCCTCTGACCCCCGATATCTTGGAATAACTGAGAATTTTCAAGGAGCTGTTATAAAGGACTTCTCAAAAGCGGTTAGCCAGGAGCAGTAGATGTCCATTTCCTCCCACGACAAATTGCAGTCCTTTGCTCTCAGGTAGCCCCGGCGGCACCTGCAGAGCCAGCCCCTGCATTTTGGATGGGGTCATCTTTAGAAGGAAGGGCCTGAGCAGCGGGGCCCGGACACGCTGCCTGGTGGCAACTGCAGACTGCTCCAACAGCCAAGGACCAATGGCCAACTGCCAACCACCAACTGCCAACCGATAGCTAGGCACTGCCACCCGGTAACTGCTGCAACTGGCTGGCTGCCACTCATCCGACCCACAGTGACTGGCCGCTGTGCGCCATGGGAAGTGGAGTCCTGCCGCTGCCACAGGGCACTTTGCTGTGTGCACCCTGAGGGGGGAAACCGACCCCGTGGTGGTCGCCTCGGCTCAGGCGTGGTGGGGCAGAAGGCGGGTAGAGACAGTTGTCGGTGGGCGTCGGGGTGGTGGCCTGGCAAGAGCCGATGTGGGGAAGGGAGGAAATAATCTGGAAGGAAAGAGGGCAATGCAGGGGAGAAGCAGTTCAGAGAGAGGAGAGAGCCCTGTGGAAAGGGCCTGGGAAGAGGCTGCTGGCCGAGGGAGTGTGGCTGTAGGGAGTGTGTGGGTTGCTGGGTGGGTGACGCTTCAAGGAGCAACAAGGATGAGGGCAAAATATCTCTTGCATCTGTGTGGCACTGATGGAAAAGGCAAAATGTAAGCCGCAAATTCTAGCTTTCCTTTTGGCCTACGCTGCCCATTTCCATTAACAAATGACGTTTGTTTCCATGGTTGCTGAAGAAGGACTGCTGTACTGAGTCACGCTAAAGATCCACCTCAAGGCCTCCCTATAAGAAAGGCAAGTGTGGAGCGATGCTTCCTTTGTAAGACCCTTCCAAGTCAAGCTTATCTGTGGCCTTACTACTTCACCTAAAGGCTGTATCTGCAACTTTGCTTTCAGATGGTTGCAGCTGCAGTACTCTCTGATCCACTTATCTCAGGAGTGTAACTTATGTTATCATTTACATCACAGTTTTACAGATTATTTTTTCAGAGTGTTTTACTTGCAAATGTCTGAACATGATATTCTAGTAAACATCTTACTCTCTTGAGTTTTCTGTATCTGCAAACCATATTGTTTACTGATTTCTCAGTTTAAATTAAGCTGAAAATGTAATCTTAGTGGTCTAGAGGAAGAACTCATATATAGGGGAAAGTTCCTCTAAAATGTGGAAGTTTTGCAGTAAAGCACTGTAGTTTGTTCCTCACATTTTACAGTGAGATGCTTCAGACCACTCAAAGTATAATGCAGTCTCTCTTACTTAATTGACACTTCTGCCTGTGGGAAGAAAAAAGGCTTGCTTAAGTGTCATGGACAGAACACTCTTAAGAAAAAGGCAAACGTCATAGATCGTGCCCTGCAATAGTGCTTTGAGTCTGGCATTGCTGCAGCTTGCAGTTGTCTGCTAGTGTTTTTTTAATACCCAGATATATTTCAGCATTGTATTTGGTGACTTGTGAGTCAGTACTCTCATTCTTTTATGTTTGTGTCAAACAATGACCTGGAAGATCACTTTCACTGGGGATGTAGAGTCTGTGTCAGGGTGTTGATTAGGTATTTAGAAAACACACGCAAAAAGAGCACAGTGAGCAGCAGAAGTTAGGCAAGAGGAAGTGACAGGTATGCATTCATTTTTTCTAGCAGTTTTTTTGGGAAGTAGTGAGATAGTGCTGATGTAGTCCTGTGTATGGAAGGACATCAGACAGTTAACAACATTGGAAAGCCAACCAGAATGGGTGAAGTGAAATGTCTTGCACAATTGTGGGAAAATTGGAAGAAGAATCATGAATGAAGTGCTTATTATCTGTATTTGAAAGCTTGTTTTTCACCAGGGAGAACCTGCAGCTCGTTGTTTGTACAGCTTTAACTAACTCTGCTTTTGTAATCTTTTTCAATTAGATAAATGTCCCAAGGTGTGCTAAAAAAGCTAGATTTTGCTCTCAGGTAGCGGGGGAATAAGATGTTTGTGTACTGAAGGGGGCAGTCTTTCCCCATTTCTTCCCTCAGGCAGGCCAATGTTCAATTACTTCATTTTAGGTGATGGTTGATCCAGGAATTGAGCTATATTAACGTGGTTATTTGTTTAAATATGTATTTTGTCGGCCTCATCAGGGTAATTGTGTTATGCAAAGTAAAAGATAGCAGCCTGGGGTCCCATCGCAGCTTAATTTCGATTGGAACTGATTGGCTGACAAGTTATAAGTGAAATTGCGTACCTGAAATTGCATGCCCATGCCTTATCTGCCCAAAGGTAATGGTATATGCAAATTATTTGGGCTTCAGTGGTCTGTGGGTGCTGAGAAGAAATTATTAACAAAGGAGACTTTTTAAACAGTTCAGGTAATTACAAGAATACTGGAGGCTAATACTCTGTGAAGTTTTGCATGGCAAGCCCATCAAAGGGAGGCTGGAGTCACTCAGCTGGTTTTCTTGTGAGCCTTCTCTGGTTACAGTGACTGCCTGAGGGTCAAACAAGCAAGACAAAGCTCAAAACAAAAAGCTCAAATAGAGCTGCACATAAATATGTGCATAGACACATGTACACCTGCACACACACACACATCTTCATCATAGCATGAGAATTAATGAAGGGCATGCTGATGTTAACAAAACCAGTGTGACTAATGGTGCAACTCAACATCTTTCCACTTTGAACCCAGGATAAAGCTAGAGCTAAAATGCTGACCACTACTATTCAGCAAGTCTTGCTGCTGTATTGGTCTGTGTAAAGACTCAGCCACTTACTGACTACCTAATAAACGTGCTGCCATTTTTCCAGATGACATCACCAGTTTTGTGTGGCAGGAAGGGAGAGGGCCTGTGCCATCACCAGTAAATCTGCTGTAGGGGTTTGGGGACCTGGACTGCTTGTGGAGCTCATTTCATTAGTCTAGATGTAGACTACCATGCAAGGATTGATACTGGGGAGGGCACATCTGAGGCAGCACACTGTCCATCTTTGTTACGGCAAAAGATGTTAATTATTGGTGTACCTGCTCTCCTTCAGAGATCTTTTGAAGCTGAATGATGTTTGCAGCTGATGGCACTGACAAACATCCTACTACTTATCTGGCTTCATTAAACCACCCTATTTGTTTAGATCTCTGAGTTGCTGCAGGACTACGCATGGTTTAGACTTCTTGTATTCACTGTCTTTTTGTGCTTGTTTTTTGCTATTAATTTGAATGCTTTTGTGTTGAAAGAAGCTAGTTTGCAGTTTTTCCTCCCTTTTCTTTTGAATGTGTAATCACAGGTTGGTTGTTTTCAGAGTGCTGTGGTTTTCACAGTCTCCATATTTGCTGAAACAAGGCAGTAAAGATGACCCACAATGCTGTATTTTGTGGTCTAACGCCTACCAGTGAAGGTAGCAATGAAGGTTATGGAGGCTCTCTGGTAAAGTTTGCACACGAGAAGTGCTTGACTTGTTGATTGTATGGCAGCATATATTTTTAGTCAGCCTGAGGTCTTTCAGACCTGCGCCTTTGAGATGTCTCTCTCATTTCTATATGAGTGCAAACCATAGCAAGCAGTTATTGTGGATAGTCAGTGTGAGTCAGTCAACATTTGTTTCATTTTAAGGCTCTTGGATGCATGCTCTTCTGTGACCCTGTACTTGCTGAGTTTGGGGCCAAGGTGTTGCTTGACAAGCAGAAAGACAGGCAACCTGCTCTCCTCTCCAGAAGTTCTGTCCATTTTATTGCTCATCCTGGGTGTCAGCTCTGCCTTACATGCAGTTTTCCTTGTTCCTTCTTCAAGTAGAGGCAGTGATTTTGGGAAAACTGTGAGACAGCAAAGACGAGTTCAATCAATAATTTGCTGCTCAAGTTGCAGCCTTGGTGTGATGCGTGTACTGCAAAGGGAAACTTCACCCTAATTTGCGGGCTGTCAGGCTGGGAAATTAGATTCTGTGAACTCCAGAAATAAATTTACTTTTTGAGGTGACCACTCAGCTGGCAGAGATGTGTTGGAACCACGGACCTCTCTAGAGACTTGCAGGAGTTTGGCTTCTTCACACATGCTCCTTTGGTATATCAAGAAGTCCTTTGTGCTTTCTCCTGTAGCTTCATTTGGTTAGTCATGTACACACTCAGACAAAACTAGATGGAAGCTGAGCAGGATGCATGACACTGCTTTGGGTTGCTGTATGGTGTTGCGCTATTTTGCATAAATTTTGTGTCCTCAGGGAAAGCTCCGATACTGCAGGTAACTGCAATATCGTTCTTTGTTGCAGACATCCTCACCCTACTGATGACAAAGCTACACACCTTACCTTACACAAATAAGAGCTTTTGCAGTGTTGGAGTGTTTTTGCAGAGGGCCAGAGGAGCAGTTGTACAGACATGCAAGTCCATCTCCAGCAACAAATCTTCCTTTGTTGACCTGCAGCTACACCTTTTCCCTGGATTTCTTTTTGCTGTGAAAAGTCATGCGATAGTGCTAACCTCTACTGTTGCACTTGTGGAATGGAATAAAGGGAAGCTTACCCGCAAGTTCATAGCTGATACTATTCTGACAGTGGTTGAAACCACAGGATTTTTTTTTTTTTAAACAAGATACCTGTTGTATCTGAGAATTCTCTGTTCAGGTCTGGAAAGGAAATGATTAGCATGCAAGAATACTTTAAATATTTTTCCTCACCTTCTTACCTTGAGCCACATCATTCACTAGGGATCTAAGCTAGCAGGATTTAAAGGTTTCCTGGTGAAGAAGCCCATAACAAAGTGTGTAT
The DNA here is from genome assembly GCF_011004875.1 of Balearica regulorum gibbericeps. Taxonomy (NCBI): domain Eukaryota; kingdom Metazoa; phylum Chordata; class Aves; order Gruiformes; family Gruidae; genus Balearica; species Balearica regulorum. The sequence goes on from NC_046184.1 coordinate 101,326,157, forward strand.
GTAATAGCAAAGAAAAGGTCACTTCTGAAATGTTACCTGTTTTCACCTTCCAGGCTGCATTGTGTGCACTTGTTATTCTTGAAGGTAAGAAAATTTATTTAATTCTTAGTAATTCCCTAGTAGCAGCATGCTTTTATGCTAAACTGGGATGGAAAATCTGGTTTGGTGTGGATGTGTTCTTAGAGGTTTATGCTGCTGGGTTTACTAGCTGCAGGATCAGGACAACATTTAAGTGTTGGATCAAAACAAAATTATGTTCCCAATGTGTTTTATCTTGCTGTTGTAAGCTAACAGCTGCACTTGCTGTTGTAAGTAGCTTCTGCTTGAAATTAATTCCACTGGGAACTAAAAGACCTCAGCTAATGGAATTACATCAGTATATTTGGAATACGAAAAAGCCAAGCAATTAAAAATAGAATATTAATTAAGCTTACAGCTTTCCTCTTAAAGATTTAATGTTTGAAGGAGTGCTGTAATAAACTCTGGCAAGATAATGCTAATAAAACAAATATAATTTGACAGAGTTGGCTTATTAGATATTATTGAGTATGAATTGTGAGTTGTGTCTTCGTATTTACAAGGAATAAAAATGGCTGATTCATGCATCAGTTTATGCCATATGTGTCTTTATTTCATAAAAAATCTCTTACAGGAGTTTAAAGAAATTTCTACTTAAGCTTTATGAAACTTTTAAGGAGGAAGACCAGTACAAAACCATCTCTGCATAACCTATGGCACTTGGACAAGCCAGGGTTTAGTGATTAGTTTGTGACCATACATTTCTGTAGCTGGATTTGCAAGTGCATCCCAACTTTCACTCTTAAATCCCAGCTCCCAGCTGATATTCTCAAACCTGTGTCATCGCCAGAGTTTCAACCTGATGGCTGTAATTATGTTGAACTGTTGGCTAACAGCTTTTTTCTGTGTGTGCTGTGTTTTCAGCTCACAGTGATGTGACAACGATAGATGGGAGAGTGTGCGACTATGTTATTTTTGACCTTGACTATCCCCAATTGGAGGAGCCTTTTCAGATCATCTGGCACAAGGGAAATATGTCCTCGCAGCGCTGGATGCATGGCAACGTCGGGCATGGCCAGCACATTCGTGTCTTTCCTAATGGGACGTTGGGGCTCCGCGTGACTGGGAAAGAGGATGCAGGATGGTACACGGCCACGGTGTGCAACAGCTCTCAGCATTGTCTCTACCAAAGAAAATTTCAGCTACGTGTGCATGGTGGGTGTAAATTTTCACTTTAAAGTCCTTTTCTTTCTGTGTTGAGCTGCCTGGAACAGACACTTGTTTATGTTACGATGAATAGATTATGGATTCACAGTTGGCAGCTCCTGCCTTTGAGTTCATGTGATAATCTGGATGAGAACACTGGCATGTTATATTTGTGATTAAACGTTTGTTACACTTGCAATTAGCATCTACACTTGTGCTACAAGTCTAAAAACAAGATGTTACAGTTAGACTTTTAAACCCAACTGTTTAAGCTCCTAAATGTGCTAAGCTCCTATTGAGCTTCCTTGTTTAGTTATTGGGTGCTAATTTTAGACTCTGTTTCAAATTTTGTTTTTTCTGTCTCTTTATCTAGTGCTTGAATTTACCATCTAGAAAAATTAGTTCTTTATTTTGAAATCTGTTAACATAACTATTGAGGTTAACCCAGTCCAGTGAGATTTACTGAAAGCTGCCTTAGCCTTCATGAAGTCTGACCCACAGTGGAATAATGTGGAGATTTAAGGACCTATAAAGTACTGATTCGGAGGACTCTCCTCCCTGTTCTGAGCATCCTGGCCTCTGAGATATTACAGTTCTTCAGGGGTACCATGGCACAGAAGATTAATCAGAATTATGCATTGTTCTGCCTTCCTGCTTTCCTCACTCACAACACCACCTTCTGCTTATTGCAGAGGTTGCCAGAGGGCCCACAAAAATAAATACTTGCCTTCTCTTCCCAATAACCCTGTCTTCCCTGTTGCCATTCACTGTAGTTCCTACATTCCCCAGACAGGACTAGAGGGTGAGAATGAGTTTCCACCTCACACTGCTCCCTTGATATTGTCAGTACCCAGCAAAGCACTCTGGCTGCCTTGCCGTCCCGATGGCCCTAAATGTTGAAGGCAATTTTGTCTTTTGTGCTTCAGCGACTTGAACTTGCTGTCTGACTCGAGCCAGAGCAATACAAGAACATGGAATAGAAAATGGGTTCTGATGACACTGCTGTTTGAGGCGACTCATTTTTTTGTGCCTTTTAGTTAATGCCCTTCCTCTGTTTCCTGGATGTAGGAATCAGAGAAATATTTTTCCTTCTTGTCCATAGGATGGGTAGACAGACAAACAGAAGGTGTTTTAAGCTATTTGAGATGCATCCTATCTTATTTTGAAATAGCTAGGCAACCAAACTAGCAGATGGTTTCAACGTAGGCAGAATCTCTGCTTTTCAGGGCAAAACAATCTTTGCCCAGAAGCAGTTAGCTTTTTAGAAGCAAGCAATTATCATTTGAATGGGAGTTATTTTCATTCAGACCTTCAGACTACAGTAATTTTATAACTCAGACATGCCAAATTCAGTTTATGACAAAAGGCATAGGGTTTGTTTCCACTTCCGACATAGCAGCTATTGCAAATGTCAGGATGCAGTTTTGTAGGGAAACTGTTAAAAGTTACTATTTGGGTTTTGGACAGTGTCAAAGACAATATTTTAGATGTGTCCCTAGGCATTAATATATATGATGGATGCTGATTCATAATACATTCTTGATAAGTCTTGTGAGCTCCCAGTAGGATTCTCCATTCCTAAATCAAATCCAAGTAAAATGCTTCCTCAGCACGACAATGAAGTGGACTTTCTCATGGTTCTCAGGGAACTACTCAGGAATTTAATTTGTTACTTGCCTTCCTCTTAAAAGCAAACTCTGGCTGCATGCAAGTTCCTGGTAGATAACTTATAAGCCTGTGTGGAAATGCTTCCAAGGTAGTAAGATATTTCAAAAAGCAAATATATATGATGTCTTGTACATCCCTTAAGTAAATATACATATGTGCTCTCTTTCAACAGGGCACCTTGTGAGAGGGCTTGTAGGTGACTGTGTTACTTTTGACCTGAACTGCCTGCAATCAGCTGGGTACATCCATGTCGTCTGGAAGAAAGACAACCAGCGAGTGGCCAAAACAAGACAAGCAGCAAATGCCCCCACAATCTACCGCAGAAGAGCCTACTTGTTCCCCAATGGCAGCTTGAGCCGTTGCCCCACGCAATGGGGGGATGAGGGAGAGTATGTGGCAGAAGTATTTGATGATGATGGTGTGCATTTGTGTCAGGAAACTTTTAACCTGGAACTGAACAGTAAGTCTGAGTGTACTATGCATGTGTAATGATGTACTTTCAGTAGGTGCCATTGCACTGTTTGCATGCCTCGTTTTGTCTTTGGGGTCTTTTCCCAAATGGTGTATTTTGTAGAGGAATGAAATATTCAGAGAAACATTCTGACATTTCTTCCCTTCCATTCTCTGAGTGTAGCTGTGTTGTAGGACATAAGTCTAGAAACGTAGTTTGGCTGGGGGTGGCTGAGCAAGGAGATGCATTCATTTGTATGGCAAATCCTGAAAACAACACTTAGATGATGTATGCTACTCTGGCAGGTTTCCTTTTCCAGGATCTGTGTTCAGAAGGTTTCTGGCTTCTGAATTCCAACAAGATGGTGAGCCAAGAATGATCCATTTCCTCCTAGGCCAGGTCATGCTTATGGTTTACTTGCCAGCATGGAGAAAAATAGAAGTACAGGAAAACCCAGTAAAACTCAGAATTGGGAGAGGGTCCTACCAGGGTTCAGACTGGTGTGGTTTGCCTAATATTTGAATCCAACTCAAATTGCCCTTTATAACAAGAACCCAGGCTTCAATCCACCCTTATCAGTCCTGTGTCATTTAATAGTTTGCATAGGTGGGAGAGAATCTCTGTATGTGCAGGTTAATGTCTGGAATGACTGCTAGGGGCAATCATGTGCCTGAGGGTGGTTCTCGTGTGGCTAAAGCAGTCTTTTAGAAGTTAATTTTGGGAAGTTCTGCTGCATTTAAAGCCTTCTCCAAAGTGCAATGGTCTGCAAGAAGACCTGGCTCTTGGGTGTGATATAAAACCAAACCCTGATCAGAGAGGCATGAGAAGTTCCATGTCCAGTTTTTTGAAGGAGTGTTCTAGCTCCAAATGTGGGTGTATCTTTCCTCAAATTGCCTTTGCTCTTTTGAGTACAGACAATGCCCTTCATTTTCTGTCCTTATGTCTTGTCAAGAGGAGGATGGGAGTGGGGGTGGTTTGAGGGTGCATGCGGAATACAATTTCAAGCTGGCATAGCACAATTTACTCACAGGTTCAGGGTTAGCTCCTGTGATACCAGTGGCCCTTTACCCATGCAGAAGTCTGAGGTATGAGCTAAGTGGTGCTCGCCTACCCAAGAGGTTTTGCAGCTCACCTTAAGCTCTGCGCTGCTGCTGCCGCATTCTGGGGGTGGTATTTTACCACTGCCTGAGGTATGTATATGAGCTGCAGTAGGAGCAGAGATGGTAATGGAGATACAAAGTATGAAGGGGCTGCCCTGAATTTACACCAGTCTTGTGCAGACAGCACCAATGAATGTTTTAAGGCTGGGTAGAGTCCCATTAACTTATAGCTTACCCACCCCTGGGCCCACCTTGTTGTACTAAAGAAGATGTATGTCGGCACATGGAATGGAAGAAACATTATTAAAATGGAAAAAAACCTATCTTATTACAAGCGAAGATATTAAAGCAGTCTTATAGTGAATTTCTGTATTGATTTCAGGCTGGTATTTCAGATAACTATAGCAAAGGAAGAACACTTTCAATTAACAAAAAATACAAGGAATATTCCTGTTTGTGCTCACTCTCTGTGGAATGTAAAATATTCCAGTAATGAACAGTTATGTTTTTCTCCCCTCAGGAGTGGAAACATTTAAAGAAATCACAGAACTTACTGGTGGATCCCTGTTCTTGAATCTAACAGAGACAATGCTGGAACACTTCTTCCAGGTATTCTGGAAAAAAGAAAACACAGAAATTGCTTGGACAAATGGTTCTTGGTTTTGGTACCATGAGGAATATGTTAACAGGTCTGAGATTGTGTCTAATTACAGTCTCAGACTAGACAGGATTCAGGAACATGACCGTGGCAGATATTCTATAGAAGTGAATGATAGAGATGGGAGAACTCTATATGAATGCATCGCTTATGTGAAAGTTGGTGAGTATCTCTTAAAAATGCTGGCTCTCAGTTAAGCAAAGCTTTTTATTTTTTTTTCCTTGCATCCAGATTCAATATGCAAACCCAAACAGATTATGTTAAGAGACTACCTCAAATTGCATTAGCAATTAGCTAATTAACAGGTAGATGAGACAAAGACTAGGTAGGGTAAGTCTTGCTGGGTAGAGCTGGGCCTTCTTTTGCCGGTATGACTGCTCCAGCCAAAGACCTAGGCTGGCACAAAGTGTCATTTTTTTCCTAGTTTGTTACTCCCATATATTTTGAAAATACTATGAGCTGTGACACAAAAAATACTTTTTTTTGAGCCAGTAAATGCCATATCCTCTGTTCAGATGATTGCTGGTTTAGATGTATCAGAAGTACTTTCTGGTGAATTTGAGTTTATGAGCATCCCTGAGATTGGGAGAAGATCCACTTTCACATCTGCAAAGGTTACTGTGGTGGGGAAACTGGGAAACTTTTAATTAAACGCTGCCTACAATTTTAGTTTTTTTCAAAATTTCACAGTGTAAAAGGCAACCACTGTAGTTACATCAATACAACTTTTTGGTTTGAGAGAGAAAAACAATTATTGTAAAAAAAATTATTCACATTTCCTGCTTGCCTCTTCTCCTTCATTTAATGCCAGACTATTGTGTTCATGGGCCAGTGCAGCTCTGGGCAGTGACACCTTAGCTTCCCAATGAAATGCTGTGAGCGCCGCTTCAGTGCTGCATGTGCTTCCTTGGAACACAAGGCTGATGTACTGTTTGGATTTTCCTGTGATACAGAAACCCAACCGGAGTGATACAGAGAGACTTACGAGTATACATGCGTGTCATGCAGTGATACTAAAATGCCTAGTGTGCGAATATATCTCACTAGATATTCCACCTTACAGATTTCTGAGGCAGAAAGAACAGCCAGTGAGCCAGGCTGTTGGCTGAGGTCTGCCCCAATGTCATGGGTTACAGGCTCCCATATGTGCTTTATGAAAAGAGGCCCTTTGATTGTAAGACCCTTAGAGAAAATAAAGAAGGTAACCTTTAATTTTAGAAGTCAGCTTTCCGACAATAACGTACTTACAGGATGTTACAAAAATAAAGATCAATGAAGCTAACATAGTACAGCAGGATGAAGGTACAGTAAGTATTTTTCTCACCTGAATTTTCTTTGTAGAGCAAAAGGAGACTCTAAGAAGAAGCTATGTTTGTGTACTGTTCTATATTCTCGTAGTATCACCAGGAGTTGTAATTATAACTGTCTTGGTTGCACTGATTTGGCATTTTCAGAAGCGCAAAGACAAGTCAGGTAAGATATCCTATTTAACACTTTCAGAATACAGAAACCCTATTTAAATAGCCATTCATGTGTAGATCCATTTCCCTGCATTTCAGTGCAGTTTCTATTCTGAGTTAGGTTGAGACTAGCAGGCTGCAGCTTTACACTGCTGTCAGTGCTGGTGATGGCAGCTACAGGGACTGTCTGCCTGAGGCTTTTCCACATTGATGGAAATGTGCTGCTGCCAAAGTCCGGTGCTGGGAGTGTCCAGGCTGGTCCTGTGGGTCTGCAGGGTAGACTTGTGGCAAGGCCTTAGGAGATCCCAGCAGCTCCTGTTTTCCTGTTGTTTGTGTGGTCTGCTGAGGTGGTTTTGTCATTTGGAGGTGGGACATTGGCTGGTAAAACAGAGCCTCATATCTCTGCCTGGTGGGGGTCATCTGGGTTCGGTCACTTTTGGGAGCACAGCGTTGGTGAGTGCATGCAGTGAGGGGGGGAACCCATGTTTACTGCTGAGTCAGCGACCCTAGCCTGAACATAATGTCACCTCCCCAAGCCCAGACACCATGTCACCGTTGGAGCTGCGTGGGTAAGATTTGTTAACTGGGCTCAACCATGGCAGTGTTGCACAGCATGCGTGAAGCTGTGCTGCTGCTCAGGAGCTCCACGTTAGCTCCAAGGCCTGTGTGAGATTTTAATCCAGATTGAAAATCTGGTTTGTCAGTTTTAAGTAGCTCACACCGAAATTGGGGGCAAGATGGGAATGAAAATCATGGGTCGCTGCAGCAAATATGTAGGGTAAGGAGAGAGTGGGTCTGTGTGGCCCAGAGGATGGAAGATGGTGGCCTTCTCTGGCAAGAAGCTGCTACTGCCTGGAGGTGCTTTACAGTTCAAATGCAAAGTTGGTCCAGCCCATAGCTAATGGAGACAAAAAGTAGTTTGTCCCATATGGTAGGAAGGAGTGGGTAGTGATTTGAAAGGCTTTAAGCTAAACAGAGGAGAGGATTTGCGGCAGGAAAGGACAGAGACAAGAGAATTGGGGGCAGGGTGCGCTCTTGGCGGGGGGTGCATGAAGAGACTGAAAAATACAAGATGATCAGTGGGTAGAATATTTTCCATGGTTCAAAGCATTGAGACACATATAAGACAGAACCATTATCTTTAGTTATGTGCTCCTGAGCCTTACTGTTCTCTAGTAAGGGGTGAGCTGTAAGGAATTGAGCGATATGCTGGGTACTAATTCTTCCACTTCTTCCTGCAAATGTTTCAAGTGTATTTGTCTGCTTTTTACTTGACTTGGCTTAAGTTTGGATCACAGTACCAAGGATTCGATATGCAAGCTTGATACTTACAGATGAGAGAGACAGTCCTGATGAACGTGAAGAAAGGGATGAAAACAGTCCTTGTTCACGTGAGTATCCATCACTGTGTGGCTTCCTATCGGTCACAGAGAGGGAGCCAAGAGTGTGATTTGTCCGAGTGTAGTTTAGTGAGGCCTGATTGTTTTATTTAAACTGAATATTGTAAACAAGGGGATTTTTTTCTAGCATAGAAATATCTGATATTTGAGAGATCCAAATTACTCAAAGTAGTCAGAGCTGCTGATAGCATTAATAGCAGGGTAATCACATGTGCACTGTACTAGGATGATCTAGATAATGAGTTTTGTGCAGTCTCAGGTCCCTCCTACCCTAACCTAGTGGGCTGTGTCCCCTTCAGCTGTGTGCAGAGACTTAAGGGTTCCTGTTAGCTGCTCACTCCCCGGGGGGTGGCTGGTGCTTTCCCTTCTTCTTCCAATTGCCCTGCAGATTCATTAGGCATCCCTCTTTCTGGGCAGAGGGGGTGGTTCAGACTGCACAGGGCAGACAGTATGTCTCCTGTATTAACTGCAGTGATCCTTCCATCCGTCTGTCCTGTCCTGTCCTCCTTCATGCTCTCCTCCTCCTTCCCTTTTGTAATCCTTGCACGGTTCCTCCCACTTGGTAGGAGGAGTTTCCACCCTAGCTCAGAGCCAGGCTATTGAATAGTGTTTGGCACATGTAGCTCATCAGCCCGGAGCTCATCAGCCCTGTGCCCTCCACACCAAGATACGACCTGCAGGGAGCAATGGGAGCAGACCCTGCTGTCACCCCTAAGTAACAGTGGGTGTGTGAGGAGTCCAACGGCTTCTCTTGTGGACAGAAGTGATTCCTACAGTTGAGTGCTGAGTACTGTAACACTAGAGGCATCATGTGTGAACTGGGTGGTTCAGGGAATAGATGTATCTTCTTGGGCTCCTTTCCCGCTATATTTAGTAGTTATAGGAAGTGATGGAGGTAGTGGGTACAGTGAAGTGAAACTCTGATGTTCTACTTGAGAGGCATGGCAGAGACTTGAGTTTTGATTTACACTGTTTCTGAGTTTTCAGTAAATATACAAATCTAATAATTTTAGAAACTTGGCATCAGCTGTGAAACATAGACATTTTTGTTCGCTTTCTGCTTTAAACAAGATACTGCCTCATAGAGGATGTTACTCAGCCTAGATCCCTATAATTACTTCTGGAGCATCCTGTAGCTAGTCCCTACCCTCATGTGAGTCCCCAGACTGGTTACCTTCCTGCCAACACTGGATTCATCAACTAGTGCCTGAGAAAAACATGTTGAACTACTATATATACAGTGCCCACAGTTACAGAATTTTCACCTGAACATCATTACAGCTTTGCAGAGGGAGTTGTAATGATGTTCAGGTGAAAATTCTGTAACTGTGGGCACTGGTCACAAACTGTCTATGCTGGCATGTTTGCCAAAGCCATTTTGCCTGTCTGAACTCTGAACCTTGAGCTAGTGTTTTTCTTTTTTACACTATGAAAACTTCCATTACTGTCCCAGAAGAAGCTTCAGAAGAGTGTCTAAAGGAAGGCAGTCAGACGTCAGCCCAGGAACTGACATCTGAACTCTCTCTTTGTTGTTGTCCACACTCTGAGTTTGTTTTCAATTAAATGTTTTTTCTCCTTTCAGAAAATGATGAAAATCCTAGCGTGCAGGGACTAGATGGTACAAACTCCACTAAGCAAAGAAGTAAAGATTTGCTGAGAAGCAACAAAGAGGCTAACCCTGCAACAGCTGACAAGGTGACATATTTTTCTATCTTCGAATTTCAAGGTAATCAGAAGCAAAAGCAAGTAAACAGAGCAAAACCTGATCTAGAGTAAAATATCAAACAAGAAAGAAGAGCTTTAACAGAATTTCCCATTGAATTGTGCAATGGATTGGAAGCAAGGTTCAGGTTGGGGAAGGGGAAGTGCTACTGCCCATGCAGGGCTGCTGTGCTTAGGGCGGTGCGTTTGGCCAGTGCTCCCACATGCTCTCGTCAGGGACTGCACTGCCAGCGGAGCTAAAGCCCAGGCCCTTTTCTACCTCTTGGCATACAGAGCTGCAGCCAGCTCTATCCAAAATGCTTGGGTGGCTCTGCCCAGCATTGCTGGCAGATGCCAGTACAGGCAGGAGTGAACTGTTGACCAGAATCTCTGCTCCCACAGAGGAGAACGAATGGGCAGTGAGGCCCTGGTGCCCCAAAGTGCTTGGCTGTCCAGGTAGGAGAGTCCCCTGTTGTGCCCCTTCCCGCAAGGGGATGGATGGTCAGGATGTGCTTATGGGTGCCCCCATGTCCTTTGCACTTGCACCCACATCTTTCCCCAGGGGCTGCGGGAAAGGCCTGAGCATGGGAGCTATGAGCTGAGCCAGCTGCCTGCAGGGGCTGTGCCCTTCCACCCATGTGGGTGGTGGGGGCTGATGGAGGTCCTGTGGGTGCAGCCTCTGTGGGCAAGCCAGACCCAGAAGGCTGCATGCTGCGCCTGAGCCCCTGCTCTAACCACAGGCGTCTGCTCCTACTTTGTGCTAGCGAGAGGCAGGAAGGAGCAGCTGATATAAATAGAGGACTTGCTGTGAGCGCTCACGTCCATTGGTGCTGTTCTGCAGGCAAGTGCTCACCTAGGGGTCTGTCATCTCCCCTGTTTCCATATACCTGTTGATGGCCTGGCCAGGCGTAAACCAGCCCTGTGTGCAAGCAATGAACAAGCATGCACTGTGAGATATGGCTCAGGGTGCCCCAGTGTCTGCAAGATGCTGGTCAGTGGCCTCTAGCTCACCAACTTCTTTGGTGAGGGGCTGATCTGGCCTCTTTCCCTCCATGCTTTCCTCCTTCCTGGAGGATGGGAAGTAGAGGTGATCTTTTTGCACATATTCTTTGACTACTGCTTTCCACAGACTCTTTGGCCAATCTTTGCCAACTTCTAGTCATGTTTTTCCTGTGTCTGCGTAACAATCTTGTCTATTCAGTGGCATTAAAGAGACTTCTACTCAAATGACTCTTTTCCTTCCAGATGGAGAAAGACTGAAGGTGCTGGGGCTCAAAGGTATGAAAGCCGTAAAGTCTCCTCCTTCAGTTAATGAATGTGTGCTGCCCCAGACATTGAGACCACCACCCAGCCAGAATTTGAGCACTGCAGTCCTCCAGGATTTGAGGACTGGCTTCCACCAGGTTTTGATTGCTCCATTACCCCAGCATTTGATGGCTGTGCCTGCAGAATTCAATTACTGCACTCCTCCAGGATTTGAGAACTTGAAGGATGACTATGTTATTTTGTATAATTCAGACAATGTGCCTTCAGGATCCACAGAGTCCTGGAAATGTAGTGAAGAAGACAGGTCCTCTCAGTATGCTTTGATCAAGAAGACCACAAGAGGACTTCCAGAAGACAAGTCTGGAGATTCAGTATGCAGTTCTTCCCATTAGATTTGCCAGGAAAGGTGTCAACAGTATTGGATTTGAGGTTTGGACTCTTCCCTCCTCTCTCAGCTGCCTTTGAGCTAACCTTGCAGTTCTGCTGTTCCTCATGTAAATCTGATTCTTTGTTTGAAGAATTGGCCGGAAGCCTGAAGAGAAATCTTCAGGATCAGTTAGTTTTCCAGAGCTGATGCCCCTTCTCTTCCCTCTTCTGAAGGTCTTTGAGGAGAGCCCATGAGGAGCTCCTCGGAAAGCAGACATGGTTTCAGCATAATTAACCCTGAGAAGAGTTCAGCCCCTCTTTGCTTCCACTAAGAGGTGTCACTGCGAAAAGAGAAGGACCTCAGGGATTTCTGGGGGCCAGATCAGGGCTCTGACCTCAGCCCCCATCTCGTCTTGGGTTGCACCTGACTGAATGGACAGGGGAACAGGGCCAACACCTTAACAGCTCAGTGGACATGGGTGGTTTGCTTAACCCTTCATCTAATACACAGAATGTTAAACTGCAGTTTAACATGGTACATTTAAGCATGATTTTACTTGTTTGCTTAGAGGAATGTGCTGCTTAAGTGGAAGTCAGTTCAAACTATGTTACGAGATGGGAACTGCACTGAAGAACATGCAGCAGCTTTAAGAAGTGTTGTTTTGGAAAGAAAAAAAGAAAAAAGAACATTGCTAGCAAATGGGTATAGCCATATATGTAATTGCCATTAATGAACAGCCTTGGTAATTAGCTGTTGCATTTTCTGCAATGTCTGTGTTAAATTTTATCTTAAATGGTGTGTAGTAATTTTAAGATGGCATTATCTTAGTTAAAAGGTGTTGCCTGTATGTTTCATGAAGTATCTTTTCTTACAGAATGTTGAGTAAAAGGGTTGGGTTTTGTTACTACTAAAAAGGTGTTCCTGAATGTCATTATGAACTGGGATTGTTTATGTAATCCGTTTTGCTGTTTAAGTCTATCTTAATACATGTTTTTTCTGTAGATAAAATCTATGGCTTCGTATTCTAACCCTGCTGTAGGCAAAGACACTTTGTTGGTGTGTCTTTAGAGCAAACAGATGATTGTGGTTACAGTCCCACTCCCTGTCAGCCCTTCCTCAGGGGGAAAACCCCCAAACCCAACCCCTTTCTCATTTTGTTCTCACAGTGTCATTCTTGCTTTGCTGTGCAGTCTACAATCTGTCCACATCCTTCTTACTTTTGAGTCTCAAAACTGACCAAAATATTCTTGTTGAATTTTAAACTAGTCAGGGTAATAACTCCCTGTCTTCATAGCTCTTGCTCCTCCTACTGTGTTCAGAAAGGAAATGTATATTTTTTGAAGTGGATCACATGCTAGCTCACATTGAGCCTTATCACAGAAAATATCCTGTATGAAGGCAAAATTCAGGTTTACCTTCCACTCTATGGTGTGAGCTTATGAGTTTTCATGGTGTAAGACCTCTTTAGTTCCTATTGGGTATTTTTAGGAAAAAAACTTAAAAGCTGATTCTGCTGTTGGTCTATGAGAATTCCATGAGTGTATATTTAGACTGACTGAGAAATATCATAAGCTGATTACCATGAATGACACTTCTGGAGATACTCAATCTTGTAGTGTGATGAAAAATTAAGAGCTGATGAGTATGAAGTGTCTAAAAACTGAGAAAGCTTTGATGGACTTGAGTATGGCTTCTAAAAGTTGCAAACTGGAGGATGTCATGGAAAAGGAGTTTCCAAAATGGGTTGTGAGCTTAGAGTGTCTTCCTGCCTACAAGGGGAAAGCTAAGTGAATATTGCAAATTCCCTGAGTACTTCTTCATATTAGTTTGAATGTACAGAGCATTTAACTGTGGGAACTGTGCATATCTGCTGCACTAACTAGGTGGCTGTAGGTTCGAAATGAAAGCTTACAGGTGCCTGCGGGGAGCCACAGTCACGGGCCTGGTGTGTGCCAGCGGCCGTCTGCTGTGGCCATTTCATTGCTCTGGGCAGCAGCTTCTCTGTGTGGGTTTATTTTCATGTGTATGTTTATTATTTTCTTGCAGCCCAGGGCTTCCTGTGGCTGCTCTGGGGCCTCCTGGACCTGTTAACACCAGGCAGGAGCTGCTCCACAGAGTCAGGGGCAGAAGGTGCTGGGGCCTCTGCCAGCTGCCTCTGGATTGGCTGGCTGGTCATTGTTAGGTGCCTTGTGACTGGTGAGGTCAGAAAGGTGGGTGGGGCTGCCCCTAGCTAGATAAGGGCCTGCTGGGGGGTGTTGGGGGAGAAGGGTGTGGGGAAGGGCCTTGGGAAGGGCCTCTGTGTGCAGGGCTTGTGGAGGTGGTGCGGTGGTGAAGCACCGCAGGGATCAGACTGCTGGGAGCTGGAGAATGTTTGGTGGGGTGGTGCAGCTGTACAGCGTGCTGTGCATAACTCACCTTTTGACAAGTACCCATTTGATGTCCCTTTTGGTTGTTATTGATGGTATTAGCACTGGTGGTCTGTGATTCTGGGTGGCCTGGCCAGGGTGAGTGGCGTGGGACTCTGTCTTGTTGGCTGGCTGGCTTCTAAAGAACAGTGTATGGCTCTGGCTGGCGTGCTGGCTGCTACATAAGGGTGTAGGGGTCAGGGTTTCTGGTTGACCCCTTATAACTGTGCAGGGCTGCAGGTTGCTGGCTGCTAAATAAGGTTGTGGAGGCCTGGCCAGTCAGTCACTAACTAATGGTGTAGGGCTCCAGTTGGGGAAAGGGTTTTTGGGCTATGGCTGTCCAGCTGGCAGGTAAATGACACTGTAAATAACTAGTTAGCCAGGCAGGGCAAACATTTTGGGGCTCTTGCTGCCCAGCTGGCCACTATATAACAGTGCAGGGCTGTGGTTGGTGTGCTGGGACAAGTGCTCTGGGTCTGTGGCTGGCTGTTTGGGGTAAATGTTTTAGGACTGTGGATGGCTGGCAGGGTAAGTGTGCTAGAGTTCTGTCTGTCCAGCGGTCTGCTAAATAACAGTGTGTGGCTCTGGCTAGGCGGCCGGGACAAGTGTTTGAGGGCTCTGGCTGGCCGGATGGCCGCTTAGAACGGTGTAGGGGTCAGGCTTGATGGCCACGATAGTACGCTGTAGGGCTGCGGTTGGCCTGCGGGCATGGGGGAATTTCAGGGCTGTGGCTGGCCGGCTGGGGCAAGGTGTTTGGGTCTCTGGCTAGGCGGTCAGGGCAAGGTTTTTAGGCCTCTGGTTGCCTGGGCGGGGCAAGCGTTTTAGGGCTCTTGCTGGCCAGCCAGGGCAAGCGTTTTAGGGCTATGAGTCGCCAGCTCCTATGGGTGTAGGGGTCAAGCTGGCCATCCGCTGAAGAACGGTGTTGGGCGCTGGCTGGCTGGCTGGCTGTGGCAAGCGGTGTAGGGCTCTGGCTGGCTGTCTGGGGCAAGTGGTGTAGGGCTGTGGCTTGCCGGCTGACGGCCCTAAGTGTGTCGGGCTCTCGCTAGCCGGTCGGGGCATTCAGGCTGGCCAGCTGGGGCCAGTGTTTTAGGGCTCTGAGTGGCCCCTTATAACGGCGCATGACTCCGGTGTGCCGGGCGCTAATGAACAGCGTAGGGTTCAGGTTGGCTGGCCGGGGCAATAGTGTAGTAGGGGTCTGTCTGGCCGGCCGGGGTAAGGGTTTCAGGTGCGCGGCTGGCCAGCCTGCCGCTAAATAATGGTGTAGGGCTCCGGCTGGCCGGGCGGTGGCTAAATGACGGTGTAGGGCTCTGGCTGTCTGGTTGGCCGCTAAATAGTGCTGTAGGGGTCTAGCTGGCTGCTAAATTACTGGCCGGCCAAGGCAAGCGTTTTTGGGTTCTGGCTAGCCGGCTGACAGCTTGCAACGGTGTAGGGCTTGGGCTGGCCAGCGGGTGGACTATAGCGGTGTAGAAGTACTGCTGGCCAGCCGGTCCCTATATGAGAGTGTAGGGCTCTGCCTGGCCATGGCCTGGCCGGGGCAATGCTTCTAGGGCTCTGGCTAGCTGGCCAGGGCGAGCTGTGTAGGGTTCTGGCTGCCTAGCCGGCCCGTGGAAGCAGCCTAGGGCTCTGGTTTGCGTGACCTAAAGCACTCCCCTCTGTCTGGAGATGAGGATATATTTGGGAGAAGAAAAGCAACCTCCTGTAGGTAAATAATGTGTAGCAACCTCCTGTAAGGAAATAACGTTTAGTTCTGTAATATAGATAATCATAAGTTTCCACTGTATTGTTATTAAGGTTTCTTACAGAGTAAAGATTACGCCCTACTTTCCCCGGCCAGCCGGCCAGCCAGCCAGCCAGAGCTCTCAAATGCTTGCCCCAGCCGGCTAGCCAGAGCCCAAAACCGCTTGCCCCGGCGGAACAGCCAGAGCCCTACGACTCTTGCCACGGCGGGCCAGCCAGAGCCCTACACCGTTATTTACCGGAGCGTGGGCCAGCCGGAGCCCTGCACTCTCATGTTGCGGCCAGCTGGCCAGGCCAGCGGAGCCCTACACCGTTGGAAGCGGCCGGCCGGCAAGCCAGAGCCCTAAAACGCTTGCCCTGTCCAGCCAGCCAGAGCCGTAGAACTCTTACCCGACTGGCCAGCCAGAGACCCAAACCGCTTGCCCTAGCCGGCCAGCCAGAGCCCTCGACTGTTGTTTAGCGGCCAGAATACCAGAGCCCGACACCGTTATAAGGGGCAAGCCAGCCAGCCAGAGCCCTAAAATGCTTGCTCTGGACGGCCATGCAGAGACCCAAACCGCTTGCCCTGGCCAGCAAGCCGGAGCCCTACACCGTTGTTGAACAGCCGGCTGACCAGCCGGAGCCCTACAGCGATACGTAGCGGCCGGCTGAACAGGCAGAGCCCTACACCGCTTGCCCCGCCCGGCCAGCCAGAGCCCTACACCGTGTTATTTTGCGACCAGCAAACCGGAGCCCTACTCCCTTGCAAGGGGCTTTTACATCTAAAAGAAGTTGTCACAGACTATGGTATAGGACGGAAATGGAAATAATCCTAAGTGCCCAGGGTATTGTTACTGAGATTTCATTACAGAAGAAAGACGTCAGCCTCCTTTCCCTGGCCGGCCGGCCAGCCAGAGCACGACAGCGCTTGCCCCAGCTGGCTAGACAGAGCCCTCAACCACTTGCCCCGGCTGGCCAGCCGGAGCCCTAAAAGGCTTGCCACGGCCGGCCTGCCAAAGCCTTAAAAGGCTTGCCCTGGCTGGGAAGTCAAAGCTCAAAAAGGCTTGCCCCGGCCAGCCGGCCAGAGCCCTCCACCTTTCTTTAGTAGTCAAGCAACGAGCCAGAGCCCTACACCGTGAGAAGCAGCTGGTGGGCTGTTTTACTGCGCTGCTATAAACCGCCTGCCAGTTAGCGCGAGCCCTACACCGTTAAAAGCGGCCAGCTGGAGCCCTCCAATGTTATTTAGTGGCTGGCCAGCCAGCCTGAGCCTTAAGTTGCTTGCCCAGGCTGGCCGGCGGGACCGCCACCCCGTTATTTCGCCACGGGCCAGCCGCAGCCTGCAAGCCATAGCCCTACACCCTTCTCTAGCGGCCGGCTGGAGAGCCAGAGCCCTAAAACGCTTGCCCCGGCTGTCCACCTGAAATCTCTAAGAGCGTAGGGCTCTGGCTGGCGAGCAAGGGCAAGCGCGTATGGTCCCAGGCGACCAGCCTGTGGGAGTGGTGTAGGGTGCCGGCTGGGCAGCCGGGGCGAGCGGTGTACGGCTCTGGCTGGCCGGCCGGCCAGGGGAAGTGTTTCTGGGCTCCGGCTGTCTGCCTGTCCAGGGCGAGCGGTGTAAAGCTCTGGCTGGCCTGCTGGCCTCTAAATACCAGCGTAGAGTCTGGCTCGCCGGCTGACGGGCAAGAAAGGGTGTAAGCGTCTGGCTGGCCGGGGCAAGCGGTGTAGGGCTCCGGTTGGCCTCCTGTATCGGTGTAGGGCTCTGGTTTTCTGGACGCTGATGAAGAGATCTCTGGCTGTCTGGGGCAAGTGGTGTAGGGCTCTGCTTGGCCAGCTGGGGCAAGCGTTTTAGGGGTCCGGCCGGCCACATCAAGCGGTACAGGCCTATGGCTGGCTAGCCCGAGCAAGCGGTTTAGGGCTCTGCTTGGCCGGCCAGGGCAAGCGTTTTAGGGCTATGGCTCGCCAGCGGGCCACTTTTAAGGGTATAGGGGTCCGGCTGGCTAGCCGCTAAATAACGGCGTGGGTCTCGGGCTGGCAGACCGTCTGCGAAAAAATGGTGTAGGCCTCCGACTGACTGGCTGGCCCTTTCTAAGGGTGCAGGGCTGTGGCTGGCCAGCTGGCCATTAAATAACGGTGTAGGGCTCTGGCTGGGCAGCGGGGGCAAGCGTTTTAGGTCTCCGACTGGCCAGGTCAAGTGGTCCAGGGCTCCGGCAGGCCAGCTGGGCCAAGCGGTGTAGGGATTTTGCTGGTGGGCTGGGGCAAGCGGTGTAGGGCTCTGGCTGGCCGCCCGGTCGATAAATAATGGTGTGGGGCTCTGGCTGGCCAGCCGGGGCAAGCGTTTTAGGGCTCTGGCTGCCGGCCAGCCGCTTGTGATGGTGTAGGGCTCTGGTTTGCTGGCCAGGGCAAGTGTTTTAGAGTTCCGTCTGTCCAGCGGTCTGCTAAATAACAGTGTGTGGCTCTGGCTAGGCGGCCGGGACAAGTGTTTGAGGGCTCTGGCTGGCCGGACGGCCGCTTAGAACGGTGTAGGGGTCAGGCTTGATGGCCACGATAGTACGCTGTAGGGCTGCGGTTGGCCTGCGGGCATGGGGGAATTTCAGGGCTGTGGCTGGCCGGCTGGGGCAAGGTGTTTGGGTCTCTGGCTAGGCGGTCAGGGCAAGGTTTTTAGGCCTCTGGTTGCCTGGGCGGGGCAAGCGTTTTAGGGCTCTTGCTGGCCAGCCAGGGCAAGCGTTTTAGGGCTATGAGTCGCCAGCTCCTATGGGTGTAGGGGTCAAGCTGGCCATCCGCTGAAGAACGGTGTTGGGCGCTGGCTGGCTGGCTGTGGCAAGCGGTGTAGGGCTCTGGCTGGCTGTCTGGGGCAAGTGGTGTAGGGCTGTGGCTTGCCGGCTGACGGCCCTAAGTGTGTCGGGCTCTCGCTAGCCGGTCGGGGCATTCAGGCTGGCCAGCTGGGGCCAGTGTTTTAGGGCTCTGAGTGGCCCCTTATAACGGCGCATGACTCCGGTGTGCCGGGCGCTAATGAACAGCGTAGGGTTCAGGTTGGCTGGCCGGGGCAATAGTGTAGTAGGGGTCTGTCTGGCCGGCCGGGGTAAGGGTTTCAGGTGCGCGGCTGGCCAGCCTGCCGCTAAATAATGGTGTAGGGCTCCGGCTGGCCGGGCGGTGGCTAAATGACGGTGTAGGGCTCTGGCTGTCTGGTTGGCCGCTAAATAGTGCTGTAGGGGTCTAGCTGGCTGCTAAATTACTGGCCGGCCAAGGCAAGCGTTTTTGGGTTCTGGCTAGCCGGCTGACAGCTTGCAACGGTGTAGGGCTTGGGCTGGCCAGCGGGTGGACTATAGCGGTGTAGAAGTACTGCTGGCCAGCCGGTCCCTATATGAGAGTGTAGGGCTCTGCCTGGCCATGGCCTGGCCGGGGCAATGCTTCTAGGGCTCTGGCTAGCTGGCCAGGGCGAGCTGTGTAGGGTTCTGGCTGCCTAGCCGGCCCGTGGAAGCAGCCTAGGGCTCTGGTTTGCGTGACCTAAAGCACTCCCCTCTGTCTGGAGATGAGGATATATTTGGGAGAAGAAAAGCAACCTCCTGTAGGTAAATAATGTGTAGCAACCTCCTGTAAGGAAATAACGTTTAGTTCTGTAATATAGATAATCATAAGTTTCCACTGTATTGTTATTAAGGTTTCTTACAGAGTAAAGATTACGCCCTACTTTCCCCGGCCAGCCGGCCAGCCAGCCAGCCAGAGCTCTCAAATGCTTGCCCCAGCCGGCTAGCCAGAGCCCAAAACCGCTTGCCCCGGCGGAACAGCCAGAGCCCTACGACTCTTGCCACGGCGGGCCAGCCAGAGCCCTACACCGTTATTTACCGGAGCGTGGGCCAGCCGGAGCCCTGCACTCTCATGTTGCGGCCAGCTGGCCAGGCCAGCGGAGCCCTACACCGTTGGAAGCGGCCGGCCGGCAAGCCAGAGCCCTAAAACACTTGCCCTGTCCAGCCAGCCAGAGCCGTAGAACTCTTACCCGACTGGCCAGCCAGAGACCCAAACCGCTTGCCCTAGCCGGCCAGCCAGAGCCCTCGACTGTTGTTTAGCGGCCAGAATACCAGAGCCCGACACCGTTATAAGGGGCAAGCCAGCCAGCCAGAGCCCTAAAATGCTTGCTCTGGACGGCCATGCAGAGACCCAAACCGCTTGCCCTGGCCAGCCAGCCGGAGCCCTACACCGTTGTTGAACAGCCGGCTGACCAGCCGGAGCCCTACAGCGATACGTAGCGGCCGGCTGAACAGGCAGAGCCCTACACCGCTTGCCCCGCCCGGCCAGCCAGAGCCCTACACCGTGTTATTTTGCGACCAGCAAACCGGAGCCCTACCCCCTTGCAAGGGGCTTTTACATCTAAAAGAAGTTGTCACAGACTATGGTATAGGACGGAAATGGAAATAATCCTAAGTGCCCAGGGTATTGTTACTGAGATTTCATTACAGAAGAAAGACGTCAGCCTCCTTTCCCTGCCCGGCCGGCCAGCCAGAGCACGACAGCGCTTGCCCCAGCTGGCTAGACAGAGCCCTCAACCACTTGCCCCGGCTGGCCAGCCGGAGCCCTAAAAGGCTTGCCCCGGCCAGCCGGCCAGAGCCCTCCACCTTTCTTTAGTAGTCAAGCAACGAGCCAGAGCCCTACACCGTGAGAAGCAGCTGGTGGGCTGTTTTACTGCGCTGCTATAAACCGCCTGCCAGTTAGCGCGAGCCCTACACCGTTAAAAGCGGCCAGCTGGAGCCCTCCAATGTTATTTAGTGGCTGGCCAGCCAGCCTGAGCCTTAAGTTGCTTGCCCAGGCTGGCCGGCGGGACCGCCACCCCGTTACTTAGCCACGGGCCAGCCGCAGCCTGCAAGCCAGAGCCCTACACCCTTCTCTAGCGGCCGGCTGGAGAGCCAGAGCCCTAAAACGCTTGCCCCGGCTGTCCACCTGAAACCTCTAAGAGTGTAGGGCTCTGGCTGGCGAGCAAGGGCAAGCGCGTATGGTCCCAGGCGACCAGCCTGTGGGAGTGGTGTAGGGTGCCGGCTGGGCAGCCGGGGCGAGCGGTGTACGGCTCTGGCTGGCCGGCCGGCCAGGGGAAGTGTTTCTGGGCTCCGGCTGTCTGCCTGTCCAGGGCGAGCGGTGTAAAGCTCTGGCTGGCCTGCTGGCCTCTAAATACCAGTGTAGAGTCTGGCTCGCCGGCTGACGGGCAAGAAAGGGTGTAAGCGTCTGGCTGGTCGGGGCAAGCGGTGTAGGGCTCCGGTTGGCCTCCTGTATCGGTGTAGGGCTCTGGTTTTCTGGGCGCTAAGTAACAGTAAGAGATCTCTGGCTGTCTGGGGCAAGTGGTGTAGGGCTCTGCTTGGCCAGCTGGGGCAAGCGTTTTAGGGGTCCGGCCGGCCACATCAAGCGGTACAGGCCTATGGCTGGCTAGCCCGAGCAAGCGGTTTAGGGCTCTGCTTGGCCGGCCAGGGCAAGCGTTTTAGGGCTATGGCTCGCCAGCGGGCCACTTTTAAGGGTATAGGGGTCCGGCTGGCTAGCCGCTAAATAACGGCGTGGGTCTCGGGCTGGCAGACCGTCTGCGAAAAAATGGTGTAGGCCTCCGACTGACTGGCTGGCCCTTTCTAAGGGTGCAGGGCTGTGGCTGGCCAGCTGGCCATTAAATAACGGTGTAGGGCTCTGGCTGGGCAGCGGGGGCAAGCGTTTTAGGTCTCCGACTGGCCAGGTCAAGTGGTCCAGGGCTCCGGCAGGCCAGCTGGGCCAAGCGGTGTAGGGATTTTGCTGGTGGGCTGGGGCAAGCGGTGTAGGGCTCTGGCTGGCCGCCCGGTCGATAAATAATGGTGTGGGGCTCTGGCTGGCCAGCCGGGGCAAGCGTTTTAGGGCTCTGGCTGCCGGCCAGCTGCTTGTGATGGTGTAGGGCTCTGGTTTGCTGGCCAGGGCAAGTGTTTTAGAGTTCCGTCTGTCCAGCGGTCTGCTAAATAACAGTGTGTGGCTCTGGCTAGGCGGCCGGGACAAGTGTTTGAGGGCTCTGGCTGGCCGGACGGCCGCTTAGAACGGTGTAGGGGTCAGGCTTGATGGCCACGATAGTACGCTGTAGGGCTGCGGTTGGCCTGCGGGCATGGGGGAATTTCAGGGCTGTGGCTGGCCGGCTGGGGCAAGGTGTTTGGGTCTCTGGCTAGGCGGTCAGGGCAAGGTTTTTAGGCCTCTGGTTGCCTGGGCGGGGCAAGCGTTTTAGGGCTCTTGCTGGCCAGCCAGGGCAAGCGTTTTAGGGCTATGAGTCGCCAGCTCCTATGGGTGTAGGGGTCAAGCTGGCCATCCGCTGAAGAACGGTGTTGGGCGCTGGCTGGCTGGCTGTGGCAAGCGGTGTAGGGCTCTGGCTGGCTGTCTGGGGCAAGTGGTGTAGGGCTGTGGCTTGCCGGCTGACGGCCCTAAGTGTGTCGGGCTCTCGCTAGCCGGTCGGGGCATTCAGGCTGGCCAGCTGGGGCCAGTGTTTTAGGGCTCTGAGTGGCCCCTTATAACGGCGCATGACTCCGGTGTGCCGGGCGCTAATGAACAGCGTAGGGTTCAGGTTGGCTGGCCGGGGCAATAGTGTAGTAGGGGTCTGTCTGGCCGGCCGGGGTAAGGGTTTCAGGTGCGCGGCTGGCCAGCCTGCCGCTAAATAATGGTGTAGGGCTCCGGCTGGCCGGGCGGTGGCTAAATGACGGTGTAGGGCTCTGGCTGTCTGGTTGGCCGCTAAATAGTGCTGTAGGGGTCTAGCTGGCTGCTAAATTACTGGCCGGCCAAGGCAAGCGTTTTTGGGTTCTGGCTAGCCGGCTGACAGCTTGCAACGGTGTAGGGCTTGGGCTGGCCAGCGGGTGGACTATAGCGGTGTAGAAGTACTGCTGGCCAGCCGGTCCCTATATGAGAGTGTAGGGCTCTGCCTGGCCATGGCCTGGCCGGGGCAATGCTTCTAGGGCTCTGGCTAGCTGGCCAGGGCGAGCTGTGTAGGGTTCTGGCTGCCTAGCCGGCCCGTGGAAGCAGCCTAGGGCTCTGGTTTGCGTGACCTAAAGCACTCCCCTCTGTCTGGAGATGAGGATATATTTGGGAGAAGAAAAGCAACCTCCTGTAGGTAAATAATGTGTAGCAACCTCCTGTAAGGAAATAACGTTTAGTTCTGTAATATAGATAATCATAAGTTTCCACTGTATTGTTATTAAGGTTTCTTACAGAGTAAAGATTACGCCCTACTTTCCCCGGCCAGCCGGCCAGCCAGCCAGCCAGAGCTCTCAAATGCTTGCCCCAGCCGGCTAGCCAGAGCCCAAAACCGCTTGCCCCGGCGGAACAGCCAGAGCCCTACGACTCTTGCCACGGCGGGCCAGCCAGAGCCCTACACCGTTATTTACCGGAGCGTGGGCCAGCCGGAGCCCTGCACTCTCATGTTGCGGCCAGCTGGCCAGGCCAGCGGAGCCCTACACCGTTGGAAGCGGCCGGCCGGCAAGCCAGAGCCCTAAAACGCTTGCCCTGTCCAGCCAGCCAGAGCCGTAGAACTCTTACCCGACTGGCCAGCCAGAGACCCAAACCGCTTGCCCTAGCCGGCCAGCCAGAGCCCTCGACTGTTGTTTAGCGGCCAGAATACCAGAGCCCGACACCGTTATAAGGGGCAAGCCAGCCAGCCAGAGCCCTAAAATGCTTGCTCTGGACGGCCATGCAGAGACCCAAACCGCTTGCCCTGGCCAGCCAGCCGGAGCCCTACACCGTTGTTGAACAGCCGGCTGACCAGCCGGAGCCCTACAGCGATACGTAGCGGCCGGCTGAACAGGCAGAGCCCTACACCGCTTGCCCCGCCCGGCCAGCCAGAGCCCTACACCGTGTTATTTTGCGACCAGCAAACCGGAGCCCTACCCCCTTGCAAGGGGCTTTTACATCTAAAAGAAGTTGTCACAGACTATGGTATAGGACGGAAATGGAAATAATCCTAAGTGCCCAGGGTATTGTTACTGAGATTTCATTACAGAAGAAAGACGTCAGCCTCCTTTCCCTGCCCGGCCGGCCAGCCAGAGCACGACAGCGCTTGCCCCAGCTGGCTAGACAGAGCCCTCAACCACTTGCCCCGGCTGGCCAGCCGGAGCCCTAAAAGGCTTGCCACGGCCAGCCGGCCAGAGCCCTCCACCTTTCTTTAGTAGTCAAGCAACGAGCCAGAGCCCTACACCGTGAGAAGCAGCTGGTGGGCTGTTTTACTGCGCTGCTATAAACCGCCTGCCAGTTAGCGCGAGCCCTACACCGTTAAAAGCGGCCAGCTGGAGCCCTCCAATGTTATTTAGTGGCTGGCCAGCCAGCCTGAGCCTTAAGTTGCTTGCCCAGGCTGGCCGGCGGGACCGCCACCCCGTTATTTCGCCACGGGCCAGCCGCAGCCTGCAAGCCAGAGCCCTACACCCTTCTCTAGCGGCCGGCTGGAGAGCCAGAGCCCTAAAACGCTTGCCCCGGCTGTCCACCTGAAACCTCTAAGAGCGTAGGGCTCTGGCTGGCGAGCAAGGGCAAGCGCGTATGGTCCCAGGCGACCAGCCTGTGGGAGTGGTGTAGGGTGCCGGCTGGGCAGCCGGGGCGAGCGGTGTACGGCTCTGGCTGGCCGGCCGGCCAGGGGAAGTGTTTCTGGGCTCCGGCTGTCTGCCTGTCCAGGGCGAGCGGTGTAAAGCTCTGGCTGGCCTGCTGGCCTCTAAATACCAGCGTAGAGTCTGGCTCGCCGGCTGACGGGCAAGAAAGGGTGTAAGCGTCTGGCTGGTCGGGGCAAGCGGTGTAGGGCTCCGGTTGGCCTCCTGTATCGGTGTAGGGCTCTGGTTTTCTGGGCGCTAAGTAACAGTAAGAGATCTCTGGCTGTCTGGGGCAAGTGGTGTAGGGCTCTGCTTGGCCAGCTGGGGCAAGCGTTTTAGGGGTCCGGCCGGCCACATCAAGCGGTACAGGCCTATGGCTGGCTAGCCCGAGCAAGCGGTTTAGGGCTCTGCTTGGCCGGCCAGGGCAAGCGTTTTAGGGCTATGGCTCGCCAGCGGGCCACTTTTAAGGGTATAGGGGTCCGGCTGGCTAGCCGCTAAATAACGGCGTGGGTCTCGGGCTGGCAGACCGTCTGCGAAAAAATGGTGTAGGCCTCCGACTGACTGGCTGGCCCTTTCTAAGGGTGCAGGGCTGTGGCTGGCCAGCTGGCCATTAAATAACGGTGTAGGGCTCTGGCTGGGCAGCGGGGGCAAGCGTTTTAGGTCTCCGACTGGCCAGGTCAAGTGGTCCAGGGCTCCGGCAGGCCAGCTGGGCCAAGCGGTGTAGGGATTTTGCTGGTGGGCTGGGGCAAGCGGTGTAGGGCTCTGGCTGGCCGCCCGGTCGATAAATAATGGTGTGGGGCTCTGGCTGGCCAGCCGGGGCAAGCGTTTTAGGGCTCTGGCTGCCGGCCAGCCGCTTGTGATGGTGTAGGGCTCTGGTTTGCTGGCCAAGGCAAGTGTTTTAGAGTTCTGTCTGTCCAGCGGTCTGCTAAATAACAGTGTGTGGCTCTGGCTAGGCGGCCGGGACAAGTGTTTGAGGGCTCTGGCTGGCCGGACGGCCGCTTAGAACGGTGTAGGGGTCAGGCTTGATGGCCACGATAGTACGCTGTAGGGCTGCGGTTGGCCTGCGGGCATGGGGGAATTTCAGGGCTGTGGCTGGCCGGCTGGGGCAAGGTGTTTGGGTCTCTGGCTAGGCGGTCAGGGCAAGGTTTTTAGGCCTCTGGTTGCCTGGGCGGGGCAAGCGTTTTAGGGCTCTTGCTGGCCAGCCAGGGCAAGCGTTTTAGGGCTATGAGTCGCCAGCTCCTATGGGTGTAGGGGTCAAGCTGGCCATCCGCTGAAGAACGGTGTTGGGCGCTGGCTGGCTGGCTGTGGCAAGCGGTGTAGGGCTCTGGCTGGCTGTCTGGGGCAAGTGGTGTAGGGCTGTGGCTTGCCGGCTGACGGCCCTAAGTGTGTCGGGCTCTCGCTAGCCGGTCGGGGCATTCAGGCTGGCCAGCTGGGGCCAGTGTTTTAGGGCTCTGAGTGGCCCCTTATAACGGCGCATGACTCCGGTGTGCCGGGCGCTAATGAACAGCGTAGGGTTCAGGTTGGCTGGCCGGGGCAATAGTGTAGTAGGGGTCTGTCTGGCCGGCCGGGGTAAGGGTTTCAGGTGCGCGGCTGGCCAGCCTGCCGCTAAATAATGGTGTAGTGCTCCGGCTGGCCGGGCGGTGGCTAAATGACGGTGTAGGGCTCTGGCTGTCTGGTTGGCCGCTAAATAGTGCTGTAGGGGTCTAGCTGGCTGCTAAATTACTGGCCGGCCAAGGCAAGCGTTTTTGGGTTCTGGCTAGCCGGCTGACAGCTTGCAACGGTGTAGGGCTTGGGCTGGCCAGCGGGTGGACTATAGCGGTGTAGAAGTACTGCTGGCCAGCCGGTCCCTATATGAGAGTGTAGGGCTCTGCCTGGCCATGGCCTGGCCGGGGCAATGCTTCTAGGGCTCTGGCTAGCTGGCCAGGGCGAGCTGTGTAGGGTTCTGGCTGCCTAGCCGGCCCGTGGAAGCAGCCTAGGGCTCTGGTTTGCGTGACCTAAAGCACTCCCCTCTGTCTGGAGATGAGGATATATTTGGGAGAAGAAAAGCAACCTCCTGTAGGTAAATAATGTGTAGCAACCTCCTGTAAGGAAATAACGTTTAGTTCTGTAATATAGATAATCATAAGTTTCCACTGTATTGTTATTAAGGTTTCTTACAGAGTAAAGATTACGCCCTACTTTCCCCGGCCAGCCGGCCAGCCAGCCAGCCAGAGCTCTCAAATGCTTGCCCCAGCCGGCTAGCCAGAGCCCAAAACCGCTTGCCCCGGCGGAACAGCCAGAGCCCTACGACTCTTGCCACGGCGGGCCAGCCAGAGCCCTACACCGTTATTTACCGGAGCGTGGGCCAGCCGGAGCCCTGCACTCTCATGTTGCGGCCAGCTGGCCAGGCCAGCGGAGCCCTACACCGTTGGAAGCGGCCGGCCGGCAAGCCAGAGCCCTAAAACGCTTGCCCTGTCCAGCCAGCCAGAGCCGTAGAACTCTTACCCGACTGGCCAGCCAGAGACCCAAACCGCTTGCCCTAGCCGGCCAGCCAGAGCCCTCGACTGTTGTTTAGCGGCCAGAATACCAGAGCCCGACACCGTTATAAGGGGCAAGCCAGCCAGCCAGAGCCCTAAAATGCTTGCTCTGGACGGCCATGCAGAGACCCAAACCGCTTGCCCTGGCCAGCCAGCCGGAGCCCTACACCGTTGTTGAACAGCCGGCTGACCAGCCGGAGCCCTACAGCGATACGTAGCGGCCGGCTGAACAGGCAGAGCCCTACACCGCTTGCCCCGCCCGGCCAGCCAGAGCCCTACACCGTGTTATTTTGCGACCAGCAAACCGGAGCCCTACCCCCTTGCAAGGGGCTTTTACATCTAAAAGAAGTTGTCACAGACTATGGTATAGGACGGAAATGGAAATAATCCTAAGTGCCCAGGGTATTGTTACTGAGATTTCATTACAGAAGAAAGACGTCAGCCTCCTTTCCCTGCCCGGCCGGCCAGCCAGAGCACGACAGCGCTTGCCCCAGCTGGCTAGACAGAGCCCTCAACCACTTGCCCCGGCTGGCCAGCCGGAGCCCTAAAAGGCTTGCCCCGGCCAGCCGGCCAGAGCCCTCCACCTTTCTTTAGTAGTCAAGCAACGAGCCAGAGCCCTACACCGTGAGAAGCAGCTGGTGGGCTGTTTTACTGCGCTGCTATAAACCGCCTGCCAGTTAGCGCGAGCCCTACACCGTTAAAAGCGGCCAGCTGGAGCCCTCCAATGTTATTTAGTGGCTGGCCAGCCAGCCTGAGCCTTAAGTTGCTTGCCCAGGCTGGCCGGCGGGACCGCCACCCCGTTATTTCGCCACGGGCCAGCCTGCAGCCTGCAAGCCAGAGCCCTACACCCTTCTCTAGCGGCCGGCTGGAGAGCCAGAGCCCTAAAACGCTTGCCCCGGCTGTCCACCTGAAACCTCTAAGAGCGTAGGGCTCTGGCTGGCGAGCAAGGGCAAGCGCGTATGGTCCCAGGCGACCAGCCTGTGGGAGTGGTGTAGGGTGCCGGCTGGGCAGCCGGGGCGAGCGGTGTACGGCTCTGGCTGGCCGGCCGGCCAGGGGAAGTGTTTCTGGGCTCCGGCTGTCTGCCTGTCCAGGGCGAGCGGTGTAAAGCTCTGGCTGGCCTGCTGGCCTCTAAATACCAGCGTAGAGTCTGGCTCGCCGGCTGACGGGCAAGAAAGGGTGTAAGCGTCTGGCTGGTCGGGGCAAGCGGTGTAGGGCTCCGGTTGGCCTCCTGTATCGGTGTAGGGCTCTGGTTTTCTGGGCGCTAAGTAACAGTAAGAGATCTCTGGCTGTCTGGGGCAAGTGGTGTAGGGCTCTGCTTGGCCAGCTGGGGCAAGCGTTTTAGGGGTCCGGCCGGCCACATCAAGCGGTACAGGCCTATGGCTGGCTAGCCCGAGCAAGCGGTTTAGGGCTCTGCTTGGCCGGCCAGGGCAAGCGTTTTAGGGCTATGGCTCGCCAGCGGGCCACTTTTAAGGGTATAGGGGTCCGGCTGGCTAGCCGCTAAATAACGGCGTGGGTCTCGGGCTGGCAGACCGTCTGCGAAAAAATGGTGTAGGCCTCCGACTGACTGGCTGGCCCTTTCTAAGGGTGCAGGGCTGTGGCTGGCCAGCTGGCCATTAAATAACGGTGTAGGGCTCTGGCTGGGCAGCGGGGGCAAGCGTTTTAGGTCTCCGACTGGCCAGGTCAAGTGGTCCAGGGCTCTGGCAGGCCAGCTGGGCCAAGCGGTGTAGGGATTTTGCTGGTGGGCTGGGGCAAGCGGTGTAGGGCTCTGGCTGGCCGCCCGGTCGATAAATAATGGTGTGGGGCTCTGGCTGGCCAGCCGGGGCAAGCGTTTTAGGGCTCTGGCTGCCGGCCAGCCGCTTGTGATGGTGTAGGGCTCTGGTTTGCTGGCCAGGGCAAGTGTTTTAGAGTTCTGTCTGTCCAGCGGTCTGCTAAATAACTGTGTGTGGCTCTGGCTAGGCGGCCGGGACAAGTGTTTGAGGGCTCTGGCTGGCCGGACGGCCGCTTAGAACGGTGTAGGGGTCAGGCTTGATGGCCACGATAGTACGCTGTAGGGCTGCGGTTGGCCTGCGGGCATGGGGGAATTTCAGGGCTGTGGCTGGCCGGCTGGGGCAAGGTGTTTGGGTCTCTGGCTAGGCGGTCAGGGCAAGGTTTTTAGGCCTCTGGTTGCCTGGGCGGGGCAAGCGTTTTAGGGCTCTTGCTGGCCAGCCAGGGCAAGCGTTTTAGGGCTATGAGTCGCCAGCTCCTATGGGTGTAGGGGTCAAGCTGGCCATCCGCTGAAGAACGGTGTTGGGCGCTGGCTGGCTGGCTGTGGCAAGCGGTGTAGGGCTCTGGCTGGCTGTCTGGGGCAAGTGGTGTAGGGCTGTGGCTTGCCGGCTGACGGCCCTAAGTGTGTCGGGCTCTCGCTAGCCGGTCGGGGCATTCAGGCTGGCCAGCTGGGGCCAGTGTTTTAGGGCTCTGAGTGGCCCCTTATAACGGCGCATGACTCCGGTGTGCCGGGCGCTAATGAACAGCGTAGGGTTCAGGTTGGCTGGCCGGGGCAATAGTGTAGTAGGGGTCTGTCTGGCCGGCCGGGGTAAGGGTTTCAGGTGCGCGGCTGGCCAGCCTGCCGCTAAATAATGGTGTAGGGCTCCGGCTGGCCGGGCGGTGGCTAAATGACGGTGTAGGGCTCTGGCTGTCTGGTTGGCCGCTAAATAGTGCTGTAGGGGTCTAGCTGGCTGCTAAATTACTGGCCGGCCAAGGCAAGCGTTTTTGGGTTCTGGCTAGCCGGCTGACAGCTTGCAACGGTGTAGGGCTTGGGCTGGCCAGCGGGTGGACTATAGCGGTGTAGAAGTACTGCTGGCCAGCCGGTCCCTATATGAGAGTGTAGGGCTCTGCCTGGCCATGGCCTGGCCGGGGCAATGCTTCTAGGGCTCTGGCTAGCTGGCCAGGGCGAGCTGTGTAGGGTTCTGGCTGCCTAGCCGGCCCGTGGAAGCAGCCTAGGGCTCTGGTTTGCGTGACCTAAAGCACTCCCCTCTGTCTGGAGATGAGGATATATTTGGGAGAAGAAAAGCAACCTCCTGTAGGTAAATAATGTGTAGCAACCTCCTGTAAGGAAATAACGTTTAGTTCTGTAATATAGATAATCATAAGTTTCCACTGTATTGTTATTAAGGTTTCTTACAGAGTAAAGATTACGCCCTACTTTCCCCGGCCAGCCGGCCAGCCAGCCAGCCAGAGCTCTCAAATGCTTGCCCCAGCCGGCTAGCCAGAGCCCAAAACCGCTTGCCCCGGCGGAACAGCCAGAGCCCTACGACTCTTGCCACGGCGGGCCAGCCAGAGCCCTACACCGTTATTTACCGGAGCGTGGGCCAGCCGGAGCCCTGCACTCTCATGTTGCGGCCAGCTGGCCAGGCCAGCGGAGCCCTACACCGTTGGAAGCGGCCGGCCGGCAAGCCAGAGCCCTAAAACACTTGCCCTGTCCAGCCAGCCAGAGCCGTAGAACTCTTACCCGACTGGCCAGCCAGAGACCCAAACCGCTTGCCCTAGCCGGCCAGCCAGAGCCCTCGACTGTTGTTTA
This sequence comes from Balearica regulorum gibbericeps, assembly GCF_011004875.1. Classification (NCBI taxonomy): domain Eukaryota; kingdom Metazoa; phylum Chordata; class Aves; order Gruiformes; family Gruidae; genus Balearica; species Balearica regulorum. The sequence goes on from NC_046184.1 coordinate 101,356,188, forward strand.
GCGGCCAGAATACCAGAGCCCGACACCGTTATAAGGGGCAAGCCAGCCAGCCAGAGCCCTAAAATGCTTGCTCTGGACGGCCATGCAGAGACCCAAACCGCTTGCCCTGGCCAGCCAGCCGGAGCCCTACACCGTTGTTGAACAGCCGGCTGACCAGCCGGAGCCCTACAGCGATACGTAGCGGCCGGCTGAACAGGCAGAGCCCTACACCGCTTGCCCCGCCCGGCCAGCCAGAGCCCTACACCGTGTTATTTTGCGACCAGCAAACCGGAGCCCTACCCCCTTGCAAGGGGCTTTTACATCTAAAAGAAGTTGTCACAGACTATGGTATAGGACGGAAATGGAAATAATCCTAAGTGCCCAGGGTATTGTTACTGAGATTTCATTACAGAAGAAAGACGTCAGCCTCCTTTCCCTGCCCGGCCGGCCAGCCAGAGCACGACAGCGCTTGCCCCAGCTGGCTAGACAGAGCCCTCAACCACTTGCCCCGGCTGGCCAGCCGGAGCCCTAAAAGGCTTGCCCCGGCCAGCCGGCCAGAGCCCTCCACCTTTCTTTAGTAGTCAAGCAACGAGCCAGAGCCCTACACCGTGAGAAGCAGCTGGTGGGCTGTTTTACTGCGCTGCTATAAACCGCCTGCCAGTTAGCGCGAGCCCTACACCGTTAAAAGCGGCCAGCTGGAGCCCTCCAATGTTATTTAGTGGCTGGCCAGCCAGCCTGAGCCTTAAGTTGCTTGCCCAGGCTGGCCGGCGGGACCGCCACCCCGTTATTTCGCCACGGGCCAGCTGCAGCCTGCAAGCCAGAGCCCTACACCCTTCTCTAGCGGCCGGCTGGAGAGCCAGAGCCCTAAAACGCTTGCCCCGGCTGTCCACCTGAAACCTCTAAGAGCGTAGGGCTCTGGCTGGCGAGCAAGGGCAAGCGCGTATGGTCCCAGGCGACCAGCCTGTGGGAGTGGTGTAGGGTGCCGGCTGGGCAGCCGGGGCGAGCGGTGTACGGCTCTGGCTGGCCGGCCGGCCAGGGGAAGTGTTTCTGGGCTCCGGCTGTCTGCCTGTCCAGGGCGAGCGGTGTAAAGCTCTGGCTGGCCTGCTGGCCTCTAAATACCAGCGTAGAGTCTGGCTCGCCGGCTGACGGGCAAGAAAGGGTGTAAGCGTCTGGCTGGCCGGGGCAAGCGGTGTAGGGCTCCGGTTGGCCTCCTGTATCGGTGTAGGGCTCTGGTTTTCTGGGCGCTAAGTAACAGTAAGAGATCTCTGGCTGTCTGGGGCAAGTGGTGTAGGGCTCTGCTTGGCCAGCTGGGGCAAGCGTTTTAGGGGTCCGGCCGGCCACATCAAGCGGTACAGGCCTATGGCTGGCTAGCCCGAGCAAGCGGTTTAGGGCTCTGCTTGGCCGGCCAGGGCAAGCGTTTTAGGGCTATGGCTCGCCAGCGGGCCACTTTTAAGGGTATAGGGGTCCGGCTGGCTAGCCGCTAAATAACGGCGTGGGTCTCGGGCTGGCAGACCGTCTGCGAAAAAATGGTGTAGGCCTCCGACTGACTGGCTGGCCCTTTCTAAGGGTGCAGGGCTGTGGCTGGCCAGCTGGCCATTAAATAACGGTGTAGGGCTCTGGCTGGGCAGCGGGGGCAAGCGTTTTAGGTCTCCGACTGGCCAGGTCAAGTGGTCCAGGGCTCTGGCAGGCCAGCTGGGCCAAGCGGTGTAGGGATTTTGCTGGTGGGCTGGGGCAAGCGGTGTAGGGCTCTGGCTGGCCGCCCGGTCGATAAATAATGGTGTGGGGCTCTGGCTGGCCAGCCGGGGCAAGCGTTTTAGGGCTCTGGCTGCCGGCCAGCCGCTTGTGATGGTGTAGGGCTCTGGTTTGCTGGCCAAGGCAAGTGTTTTAGAGTTCTGTCTGTCCAGCGGTCTGCTAAATAACAGTGTGTGGCTCTGGCTAGGCGGCCGGGACAAGTGTTTGAGGGCTCTGGCTGGCCGGACGGCCGCTTAGAACGGTGTAGGGGTCAGGCTTGATGGCCACGATAGTACGCTGTAGGGCTGCGGTTGGCCTGCGGGCATGGGGGAATTTCAGGGCTGTGGCTGGCCGGCTGGGGCAAGGTGTTTGGGTCTCTGGCTAGGCGGTCAGGGCAAGGTTTTTAGGCCTCTGGTTGCCTGGGCGGGGCAAGCGTTTTAGGGCTCTTGCTGGCCAGCCAGGGCAAGCGTTTTAGGGCTATGAGTCGCCAGCTCCTATGGGTGTAGGGGTCAAGCTGGCCATCCGCTGAAGAACGGTGTTGGGCGCTGGCTGGCTGGCTGGCTGTGGCAAGCGGTGTAGGGCTCTGGCTGGCTGTCTGGGGCAAGTGGTGTAGGGCTGTGGCTTGCCGGCTGACGGCCCTAAGTGTGTCGGGCTCTCGCTAGCCGGTCGGGGCATTCAGGCTGGCCAGCTGGGGCCAGTGTTTTAGGGCTCTGAGTGGCCCCTTATAACGGCGCATGACTCCGGTGTGCCGGGCGCTAATGAACAGCGTAGGGTTCAGGTTGGCTGGCCGGGGCAATAGTGTAGTAGGGGTCTGTCTGGCCGGCCGGGGTAAGGGTTTCAGGTGCGCGGCTGGCCAGCCTGCCGCTAAATAATGGTGTAGTGCTCCGGCTGGCCGGGCGGTGGCTAAATGACGGTGTAGGGCTCTGGCTGTCTGGTTGGCCGCTAAATAGTGCTGTAGGGGTCTAGCTGGCTGCTAAATTACTGGCCGGCCAAGGCAAGCGTTTTTGGGTTCTGGCTAGCCGGCTGACAGCTTGCAACGGTGTAGGGCTTGGGCTGGCCAGCGGGTGGACTATAGCGGTGTAGAAGTACTGCTGGCCAGCCGGTCCCTATATGAGAGTGTAGGGCTCTGCCTGGCCATGGCCTGGCCGGGGCAATGCTTCTAGGGCTCTGGCTAGCTGGCCAGGGCGAGCTGTGTAGGGTTCTGGCTGCCTAGCCGGCCCGTGGAAGCAGCCTAGGGCTCTGGTTTGCGTGACCTAAAGCACTCCCCTCTGTCTGGAGATGAGGATATATTTGGGAGAAGAAAAGCAACCTCCTGTAGGTAAATAATGTGTAGCAACCTCCTGTAAGGAAATAACGTTTAGTTCTGTAATATAGATAATCATAAGTTTCCACTGTATTGTTATTAAGGTTTCTTACAGAGTAAAGATTACGCCCTACTTTCCCCGGCCAGCCGGCCAGCCAGCCAGCCAGAGCTCTCAAATGCTTGCCCCAGCCGGCTAGCCAGAGCCCAAAACCGCTTGCCCCGGCGGAACAGCCAGAGCCCTACGACTCTTGCCACGGCGGGCCAGCCAGAGCCCTACACCGTTATTTACCGGAGCGTGGGCCAGCCGGAGCCCTGCACTCTCATGTTGCGGCCAGCTGGCCAGGCCAGCGGAGCCCTACACCGTTGGAAGCGGCCGGCCGGCAAGCCAGAGCCCTAAAACACTTGCCCTGTCCAGCCAGCCAGAGCCGTAGAACTCTTACCCGACTGGCCAGCCAGAGACCCAAACCGCTTGCCCTAGCCGGCCAGCCAGAGCCCTCGACTGTTGTTTAGCGGCCAGAATACCAGAGCCCGACACCGTTATAAGGGGCAAGCCAGCCAGCCAGAGCCCTAAAATGCTTGCTCTGGACGGCCATGCAGAGACCCAAACCGCTTGCCCTGGCCAGCCAGCCGGAGCCCTACACCGTTGTTGAACAGCCGGCTGACCAGCCGGAGCCCTACAGCGATACGTAGCGGCCGGCTGAACAGGCAGAGCCCTACACCGCTTGCCCCGCCCGGCCAGCCAGAGCCCTACACCGTGTTATTTTGCGACCAGCAAACCGGAGCCCTACCCCCTTGCAAGGGGCTTTTACATCTAAAAGAAGTTGTCACAGACTATGGTATAGGACGGAAATGGAAATAATCCTAAGTGCCCAGGGTATTGTTACTGAGATTTCATTACAGAAGAAAGACGTCAGCCTCCTTTCCCTGCCCGGCCGGCCAGCCAGAGCACGACAGCGCTTGCCCCAGCTGGCTAGACAGAGCCCTCAACCACTTGCCCCGGCTGGCCAGCCGGAGCCCTAAAAGGCTTGCCCCGGCCAGCCGGCCAGAGCCCTCCACCTTTCTTTAGTAGTCAAGCAACGAGCCAGAGCCCTACACCGTGAGAAGCAGCTGGTGGGCTGTTTTACTGCGCTGCTATAAACCGCCTGCCAGTTAGCGCGAGCCCTACACCGTTAAAAGCGGCCAGCTGGAGCCCTCCAATGTTATTTAGTGGCTGGCCAGCCAGCCTGAGCCTTAAGTTGCTTGCCCAGGCTGGCCGGCGGGACCGCCACCCCGTTATTTCGCCACGGGCCAGCTGCAGCCTGCAAGCCAGAGCCCTACACCCTTCTCTAGCGGCCGGCTGGAGAGCCAGAGCCCTAAAACGCTTGCCCCGGCTGTCCACCTGAAACCTCTAAGAGCGTAGGGCTCTGGCTGGCGAGCAAGGGCAAGCGCGTATGGTCCCAGGCGACCAGCCTGTGGGAGTGGTGTAGGGTGCCGGCTGGGCAGCCGGGGCGAGCGGTGTACGGCTCTGGCTGGCCGGCCGGCCAGGGGAAGTGTTTCTGGGCTCCGGCTGTCTGCCTGTCCAGGGCGAGCGGTGTAAAGCTCTGGCTGGCCTGCTGGCCTCTAAATACCAGCGTAGAGTCTGGCTCGCCGGCTGACGGGCAAGAAAGGGTGTAAGCGTCTGGCTGGTCGGGGCCAGCGGTGTAGGGCTCCGGTTGGCCTCCTGTATCGGTGTAGGGCTCTGGTTTTCTGGGCGCTAAGTAACAGTAAGAGATCTCTGGCTGTCTGGGGCAAGTGGTGTAGGGCTCTGCTTGGCCAGCTGGGGCAAGCGTTTTAGGGGTCCGGCCGGCCACATCAAGCGGTACAGGCCTATGGCTGGCTAGCCCGAGCAAGCGGTTTAGGGCTCTGCTTGGCCGGCCAGGGCAAGCGTTTTAGGGCTATGGCTCGCCAGCGGGCCACTTTTAAGGGTATAGGGGTCCGGCTGGCTAGCCGCTAAATAACGGCGTGGGTCTCGGGCTGGCAGACCGTCTGCGAAAAAATGGTGTAGGCCTCCGACTGACTGGCTGGCCCTTTCTAAGGGTGCAGGGCTGTGGCTGGCCAGCTGGCCATTAAATAACGGTGTAGGGCTCTGGCTGGGCAGCGGGGGCAAGCGTTTTAGGTCTCCGACTGGCCAGGTCAAGTGGTCCAGGGCTCCGGCAGGCCAGCTGGGCCAAGCGGTGTAGGGATTTTGCTGGTGGGCTGGGGCAAGCGGTGTAGGGCTCTGGCTGGCCGCCCGGTCGATAAATAATGGTGTGGGGCTCTGGCTGGCCAGCCGGGGCAAGCGTTTTAGGGCTCTGGCTGCCGGCCAGCCGCTTGTGATGGTGTAGGGCTCTGGTTTGCTGGCCAAGGCAAGTGTTTTAGAGTTCTGTCTGTCCAGCGGTCTGCTAAATAACAGTGTGTGGCTCTGGCTAGGCGGCCGGGACAAGTGTTTGAGGGCTCTGGCTGGCCGGACGGCCGCTTAGAACGGTGTAGGGGTCAGGCTTGATGGCCACGATAGTACGCTGTAGGGCTGCGGTTGGCCTGCGGGCATGGGGGAATTTCAGGGCTGTGGCTGGCCGGCTGGGGCAAGGTGTTTGGGTCTCTGGCTAGGCGGTCAGGGCAAGGTTTTTAGGCCTCTGGTTGCCTGGGCGGGGCAAGCGTTTTAGGGCTCTTGCTGGCCAGCCAGGGCAAGCGTTTTAGGGCTATGAGTCGCCAGCTCCTATGGGTGTAGGGGTCAAGCTGGCCATCCGCTGAAGAACGGTGTTGGGCGCTGGCTGGCTGGCTGGCTGTGGCAAGCGGTGTAGGGCTCTGGCTGGCTGTCTGGGGCAAGTGGTGTAGGGCTGTGGCTTGCCGGCTGACGGCCCTAAGTGTGTCGGGCTCTCGCTAGCCGGTCGGGGCATTCAGGCTGGCCAGCTGGGGCCAGTGTTTTAGGGCTCTGAGTGGCCCCTTATAACGGCGCATGACTCCGGTGTGCCGGGCGCTAATGAACAGCGTAGGGTTCAGGTTGGCTGGCCGGGGCAATAGTGTAGTAGGGGTCTGTCTGGCCGGCCGGGGTAAGGGTTTCAGGTGCGCGGCTGGCCAGCCTGCCGCTAAATAATGGTGTAGTGCTCCGGCTGGCCGGGCGGTGGCTAAATGACGGTGTAGGGCTCTGGCTGTCTGGTTGGCCGCTAAATAGTGCTGTAGGGGTCTAGCTGGCTGCTAAATTACTGGCCGGCCAAGGCAAGCGTTTTTGGGTTCTGGCTAGCCGGCTGACAGCTTGCAACGGTGTAGGGCTTGGGCTGGCCAGCGGGTGGACTATAGCGGTGTAGAAGTACTGCTGGCCAGCCGGTCCCTATATGAGAGTGTAGGGCTCTGCCTGGCCATGGCCTGGCCGGGGCAATGCTTCTAGGGCTCTGGCTAGCTGGCCAGGGCGAGCTGTGTAGGGTTCTGGCTGCCTAGCCGGCCCGTGGAAGCAGCCTAGGGCTCTGGTTTGCGTGACCTAAAGCACTCCCCTCTGTCTGGAGATGAGGATATATTTGGGAGAAGAAAAGCAACCTCCTGTAGGTAAATAATGTGTAGCAACCTCCTGTAAGGAAATAACGTTTAGTTCTGTAATATAGATAATCATAAGTTTCCACTGTATTGTTATTAAGGTTTCTTACAGAGTAAAGATTACGCCCTACTTTCCCCGGCCAGCCGGCCAGCCAGCCAGCCAGAGCTCTCAAATGCTTGCCCCAGCCGGCTAGCCAGAGCCCAAAACCGCTTGCCCCGGCGGAACAGCCAGAGCCCTACGACTCTTGCCACGGCGGGCCAGCCAGAGCCCTACACCGTTATTTACCGGAGCGTGGGCCAGCCGGAGCCCTGCACTCTCATGTTGCGGCCAGCTGGCCAGGCCAGCGGAGCCCTACACCGTTGGAAGCGGCCGGCCGGCAAGCCAGAGCCCTAAAACGCTTGCCCTGTCCAGCCAGCCAGAGCCGTAGAACTCTTACCCGACTGGCCAGCCAGAGACCCAAACCGCTTGCCCTAGCCGGCCAGCCAGAGCCCTCGACTGTTGTTTAGCGGCCAGAATACCAGAGCCCGACACCGTTATAAGGGGCAAGCCAGCCAGCCAGAGCCCTAAAATGCTTGCTCTGGACGGCCATGCAGAGACCCAAACCGCTTGCCCTGGCCAGCCAGCCGGAGCCCTACACCGTTGTTGAACAGCCGGCTGACCAGCCGGAGCCCTACAGCGATACGTAGCGGCCGGCTGAACAGGCAGAGCCCTACACCGCTTGCCCCGCCCGGCCAGCCAGAGCCCTACACCGTGTTATTTTGCGACCAGCAAACCGGAGCCCTACCCCCTTGCAAGGGGCTTTTACATCTAAAAGAAGTTGTCACAGACTATGGTATAGGACGGAAGTGGAAATAATCCTAAGTGCCCAGGGTATTGTTACTGAGATTTCATTACAGAAGAAAGACGTCAGCCTCCTTTCCCTGGCCGGCCGGCCAGCCAGAGCACGACAGCGCTTGCCCCAGCTGGCTAGACAGAGCCCTCAACCACTTGCCCCGGCTGGCCAGCCGGAGCCCTAAAAGGCTTGCCACGGCTGGCCTGCCAAAGCCTTAAAAGGCTTGCCCTGGCTGGGAAGTCAAAGCTCAAAAAGGCTTGCCCCGGCCAGCCGGCCAGAGCCCTCCACCTTTCTTTAGTAGTCAAGCAACGAGCCAGAGCCCTACACCGTGAGAAGCAGCTGGTGGGCTGTTTTACTGCGCTGCTATAAACCGCCTGCCAGTTAGCGCGAGCCCTACACCGTTAAAAGCGGCCAGCTGGAGCCCTCCAATGTTATTTAGTGGCTGGCCAGCCAGCCTGAGCCTTAAGTTGCTTGCCCAGGCTGGCCGGCGGGACCGCCACCCCGTTATTTCGCCACGGGCCAGCCGCAGCCTGCAAGCCAGAGCCCTACACCCTTCTCTAGCGGCCGGCTGGAGAGCCAGAGCCCTAAAACGCTTGCCCCGGCTGTCCACCTGAAACCTCTAAGAGTGTAGGGCTCTGGCTGGCGAGCAAGGGCAAGCGCGTATGGTCCCAGGCGACCAGCCTGTGGGAGTGGTGTAGGGTGCCGGCTGGGCAGCCGGGGCGAGCGGTGTACGGCTCTGGCTGGCCGGCCGGCCAGGGGAAGTGTTTCTGGGCTCCGGCTGTCTGCCTGTCCAGGGCGAGCGGTGTAAAGCTCTGGCTGGCCTGCTGGCCTCTAAATACCAGCGTAGAGTCTGGCTCGCCGGCTGACGGGCAAGAAAGGGTGTAAGCGTCTGGCTGGTCGGGGCCAGCGGTGTAGGGCTCCGGTTGGCCTCCTGTATCGGTGTAGGGCTCTGGTTTTCTGGGCGCTAAGTAACAGTAAGAGATCTCTGGCTGTCTGGGGCAAGTGGTGTAGGGCTCTGCTTGGCCAGCTGGGGCAAGCGTTTTAGGGGTCCGGCCGGCCACATCAAGCGGTACAGGCCTATGGCTGGCTAGCCCGAGCAAGCGGTTTAGGGCTCTGCTTGGCCGGCCAGGGCAAGCGTTTTAGGGCTATGGCTCGCCAGCGGGCCACTTTTAAGGGTATAGGGGTCCGGCTGGCTAGCCGCTAAATAACGGCGTGGGTCTCGGGCTGGCAGACCGTCTGCGAAAAAATGGTGTAGGCCTCCGACTGACTGGCTGGCCCTTTCTAAGGGTGCAGGGCTGTGGCTGGCCAGCTGGCCATTAAATAACGGTGTAGGGCTCTGGCTGGGCAGCGGGGGCAAGCGTTTTAGGTCTCCGACTGGCCAGGTCAAGTGGTCCAGGGCTCTGGCAGGCCAGCTGGGCCAAGCGGTGTAGGGATTTTGCTGGTGGGCTGGGGCAAGCGGTGTAGGGCTCTGGCTGGCCGCCCGGTCGATAAATAATGGTGTGGGGCTCTGGCTGGCCAGCTGGGGCAAGCGTTTTAGGGCTCTGGCTGCCGGCCAGCCGCTTGTGATGGTGTAGGGCTCTGGTTTGCTGGCCAGGGCAAGTGTTTTAGAGTTCTGTCTGTCCAGCGGTCTGCTAAATAACTGTGTGTGGCTCTGGCTAGGCGGCCGGGACAAGTGTTTGAGGGCTCTGGCTGGCCGGACGGCCGCTTAGAACGGTGTAGGGGTCAGGCTTGATGGCCACGATAGTACGCTGTAGGGCTGCGGTTGGCCTGCGGGCATGGGGGAATTTCAGGGCTGTGGCTGGCCGGCTGGGGCAAGGTGTTTGGGTCTCTGGCTAGGCGGTCAGGGCAAGGTTTTTAGGCCTCTGGTTGCCTGGGCGGGGCAAGCGTTTTAGGGCTCTTGCTGGCCAGCCAGGGCAAGCGTTTTAGGGCTATGAGTCGCCAGCTCCTATGGGTGTAGGGGTCAAGCTGGCCATCCGCTGAAGAACGGTGTTGGGCGCTGGCTGGCTGGCTGGCTGTGGCAAGCGGTGTAGGGCTCTGGCTGGCTGTCTGGGGCAAGTGGTGTAGGGCTGTGGCTTGCCGGCTGACGGCCCTAAGTGTGTCGGGCTCTCGCTAGCCGGTCGGGGCATTCAGGCTGGCCAGCTGGGGCCAGTGTTTTAGGGCTCTGAGTGGCCCCTTATAACGGCGCATGACTCCGGTGTGCCGGGCGCTAATGAACAGCGTAGGGTTCAGGTTGGCTGGCCGGGGCAATAGTGTAGTAGGGGTCTGTCTGGCCGGCCGGGGTAAGGGTTTCAGGTGCGCGGCTGGCCAGCCTGCCGCTAAATAATGGTGTAGTGCTCCGGCTGGCCGGGCGGTGGCTAAATGACGGTGTAGGGCTCTGGCTGTCTGGTTGGCCGCTAAATAGTGCTGTAGGGGTCTAGCTGGCTGCTAAATTACTGGCCGGCCAAGGCAAGCGTTTTTGGGTTCTGGCTAGCCGGCTGACAGCTTGCAACGGTGTAGGGCTTGGGCTGGCCAGCGGGTGGACTATAGCGGTGTAGAAGTACTGCTGGCCAGCCGGTCCCTATATGAGAGTGTAGGGCTCTGCCTGGCCATGGCCTGGCCGGGGCAATGCTTCTAGGGCTCTGGCTAGCTGGCCAGGGCGAGCTGTGTAGGGTTCTGGCTGCCTAGCCGGCCCGTGGAAGCAGCCTAGGGCTCTGGTTTGCGTGACCTAAAGCACTCCCCTCTGTCTGGAGATGAGGATATATTTGGGAGAAGAAAAGCAACCTCCTGTAGGTAAATAATGTGTAGCAACCTCCTGTAAGGAAATAACGTTTAGTTCTGTAATATAGTTAATCATAAGTTTCCACTGTATTGTTATTAAGATTTCTTACAGAGTAAATATTATGCCCTCCTTTCCCTGGCTGGCCATGTAGAGTAAAATTGCTTTCCCTGCTCAGCCAGAGCCCTACACTGTCGTAACTGCTGGTTAGGTGGACCCCTAAAACGCTTGTTTTGACAGACCAGCCAGAGCCCTACACAGTTATTTACTGTCTTGACGTCCATCTGGAGCCCTAAATCTCTTGCCCTACTTGGGCAACTAGTTTTCTACACCACTTGGCCTGTCTGGCCACCCAGAGCCCAACACTGCTTGCCCTGGCAGTCCATCCATCAGCCTACACTGTTATTTATAGGCCGGCCAGCTGGAGTACTACATTTTAAGCGGCCTGTTAGAGCTCTACAGCGCTTGCCCCAGCCAGCCATCGCCCTATACCATTGTTTAGCAGCCAACAAACCGGAGCCCTACACCATTAGAAGGGGACAGCTGGCTAGCTGGAACCCTAAAACAATGGAGCCCTACACCGTTAATTAGTGTCCAGCCAGCCAGCCATAGTCCTACACCATTATTTTGCAACCAGCTGGAGCCCTACAATTTTATTTAGCATCCTGATGGCCTGAATAACGCTTGCCCTGGATTGCTAGCTAAAGCCCTACAGCACTTTCATTGGCTGGCCAGCCAGAATCCTGCACCTATATGTAGCATCTGGCCGGCCAGCCCTCTGGCCCTACAATGTTATTTAGCGTGGGTGGTTCCAACCCCCCCACGAAGTCTCTGGTGTAAGAATTAATAAATAAAGAATAAGAGACCATGGACCTATATTTATTTATCTTAATCATTCTTTTCTGAGGAAATTTGGTGGGGAGATATTCATTACACAAATTGCAGGCAGAGTTGCAGTGTACACCACAAGGAAATAGAAAAAAATCATGATGAGTATAGCAACTGAATATAGCAACTGAAGAACTGAAATACCCCGAGAACTCAAATATGTTCCTAGGTTTTTATGGCCCCAACGTTCTGTGGATGTAAGATTATTAAAGTTAGATAATCTGGATTAGATAAACCAGTACAGATAGAAATTAAGGAGACAGATCTCCCTCCTTAAAACATTTTATTAGGGAGATAATAATTGAAGATTTTCTGCCAAAGAGGATTTTAATTCCTCCTAGAATTCCTCGTTAATTCTAGATGGAAAACTAGAAGACCTACAGTAACTGTACTGCATCCACTAGTTTCTGATCCTTCAACAATTATAACCATGGTAACAGCTAACACAAAATGTTTTACAGTAATTGATTTGTGCCCACTTTGCTTCAGTATAATGGTGCATCCAGAATCTCCGGAATCCAGCAAAAATGTACTGCCTTCACCTGGGAGGGGAAACAGTAAATGTGGACCAGATTTCCTCAAGGGTTTGCAGGATTGTTGACTTTATTTTTGAAAATCCTAGTGCCAGATTTACAGGATATAGAGTTAACCAATGACTCTGCATTACTACCGTATGTGGATGATGCAAGTAAAAACAGGGAAAATTGTGTTGAAGAGACAAGTAACACTGGTTTCTTTGGCTGATAAAGGCCACCAAGTCTCCTCAACCAAATTAAAATTCTGTAAAGAAAAGGTAGAGTATTTAGGATATTTTTTGTCAGGAGAGGGCAGGAAGATACCAGATGACTGAACAAAAACTATCCAAGATATGCCTAGGCCTACAACTAAGAAACAGGAATAGAGCAACAGTTACATACTCTGTGCATGAGTTACATACTTACCAGGGAAAGAGACTAAAATGGCCAGATGCTATACCTGTTGCTTTAATGCGCATAAGGTGAAGGCCAACTAAATTGAGATTGACCCAGCAGAAGTGTTGCTTGGCAGGAGTATTCAAATTCTGAACACACACACATGGCTGTGAAAACTGGTCATTACAGTCTGTTGCCTTTTTTCATGACTTCTGCTCCTGCAGAGACCCCCACCATTGTCAGAAATTTACTTTATGGGGTATGTGCCTCCACTGTAATAACTGTCCACGCTTGCAAGTCATCAGAAGTGCTGCTGCAAAGGGAAATGTAATGTAGAAATCCCTACGTATTCTTAAACTTTCGGGATGTAAAAGTCAGTCTCATGCTGGCCTTCCTCAGTTTCAGAAGGCTTAAGTCTGACAGTACTTAGGTTTTATTTCCGTAGAGCTAAATTGCTTTGTCGCAGTGTGGTTTGGACCTGTGCCGGGACAACTCCATCAGCAGCGAGCTGGGTGTTACGTTGTTCCACCTTCTCCCCTATGCAGATCTGACCCAGTCCTTCCTGCCATGAATGGAGCCATCAGCCCGGGAGGCCACATCTGCTTCCACTGAGTGTGGGAGAAACACGTATCAGCCTTCTGGCATTGCCAAATACACAGATGAAATGCTTGCACTTTCTGAAAATATTACACACCTTAAAAAAGGCCATATTTATTTGCTGTCTTGGCCTCAGCCAGGGCTACCTTGTTAAAGAGTGTTGGGACCAAGGACTTTTCAACCTGCCTTTTAAGTTCTAGTTGACATGCTGAAACCGTGTTTCTAGCTTTGATCCTATAAAACACTGCTTTTCAGCCTCTTTCAATTTGTGGATCCCTAAATTTTGTTTCAGTGGAATTCTGGTCCCTGTGCAATGAATTTCAGTCTGCTGACAAGACTATTTTTCTAAATACCTTAGTCTGTGTTTGCTCAGCACTTATCAAAAGCAATGCAAAATTAGATGAGCCTTTTTTTTTTTTTTTAATCAAAGAGTATGTCTGTGCTTTTTAAGAGAAGCTTATTAAAGCTCTTGAATGCTCTAATTTGTTGCAGGTACCAGTGGTTCCAGTTTCTTGTGTCTAGTAGCAAAGCTTCAGCAAAAGACACAAAGTGGGGTTTACTGCTTTTTCAAGTCTTCTGACTGTCACATTGGGTTATTCCAACTGAACTCTGATGGGTTTCACCTCTCAAAAAAAGAAGAGAATTTTTGCCCGGGAACTAGCAAGGCTCATTGACAGAGCTTTAAACTAGGCTCAAAGGGAGAGGGGGATAACATCAGGATTGCCTGCAATGTGTTGTGGGATGACGTGCACAGGTTGGAGGGATGCGTTGCTGGTGAGGGCCCTCAGCCTACTGCTCAGAGACATGCTGGATGCACTGCAGCATGCTCAAAGCCTAGAGAAGATGAGCCAGGGGCTCTGGATGCAACGGGAACCAACAGGGAAATACTGGGAGACTATATCAAAAGAATTCAGTCTCATCAGGGGCACAACTGAAATGCCTCTGTGCGAATGCACGTAGCATGGGGAATAAACACGAGGAGGTGGAGACGTGTGCATGCCTGCAAGGCTATGACCTCATTGGCATTACAGAGACATGGTGGGATAGCTCCTGTGACTGGAGTGTTGGGATGGAAGAGTACAGGCTCTTTAGGAAGGACAGGCAGGGCAGACGAGGGCATAACCCTCTATGTCAGTGACCAGCTGGAGTGCATGGAGCTCCACCTGGGGATGGACGAGGACCTGGCTGAGAGCTTATGGGTCAGGATGAAAGGGAGGGCTGGGACAGGGGATACCACAGGGGGGGTCTGCTACAGGCCATCTGATCAGGGAGACCGAGCAGATGAGGCCCTCTATAGGCAGATAGGAGCAGCCTCACGTTCACGAGCCCTGGTCCTTATGGGGGACAACACAGCAGAGCACAAGCAATCCAGGAAGTTCCTGGAATGTGTTGATGACAACTTTCTCCTCTAAGTGATAGAGGAGCCCATGAGGAAAGGTGCCATGTTGGACCTTGTTCTCACCAACAAGAAGGGCCTGGTAGGGGATGTGAAGCTCAAGGGCAGCCTTTGCTGCAGTGACCTTGAAATGGTGGTATTCAGGATCCTCAGGGCAGCAAAGAAGGTGCCCAGCAAGCTTACTACCCTGGACTTCAGGAGACCAGGCTTTGGCCTCTTCAGGGATCTGCTTGGTAGAAAACCATGGTACAAAGTCCTGGAGAGAAGAGGGGCCCAAGACAGCTGGCTAATATTCAAGGGGCATCTCCTCCAAGCTAGGAGTGATGCATCCCAACAAAGAGGAAGTCAGGCTAAAACACCAAGAGGCCTGCGTGGATGAACAAGGAGCTCCTGGGCAAAGTCAAACAAAAAAAGGAAGCCTACAGAGGGGCCTGGGAGGAGTACAGAGAAACTGTCCGAGCAGCCAGGGATCAGGTTAGGAAAGCCAAAGCCCTGATAAAATTAAATGTGGCCAGGGATGTTAAGGACAACCAGAAAAGTTTCTATAGGTATGTTAGTGATAAAAAGAGGATGAGGGAAAATGTGGGTCACCTCGGGAATGAAACAGGTGACCTGGTTACCCAGGATATGAAGGAGACTGAGGTACTCAATGACTTCTTTGCCTCAGTCTTCACTGGCAAGTGCTTGAGCCACACTGCCCAGGTCACAGAAGGCAAAGGGGGACTGGGAGAATGCAGACCTGCCAACTGTAGGAGAAGATCAGGTTCAAGAATATCTAAGGAACCTGAAGGTGCACAAGTCCATGGGACCTGATGAGATGCATCTGTGGGTCTTGAGGCAACTGGCAGATGAAGTGGCCAGGCCACTCTCCATCATATTTGAGAAGTCCTGGCAGTCTGGTGAAGTTCTCACTGACTGGAAAAGGGGAAACACAACCCCTATTTTTAAGAAGGGGAAAAAAGGAAGACCCAGGGAACTACAGGCTGGTCAGTCTCACCTCTGTGCCTGGCAAGATCATGGAGCAGATCCTCCTGGAGACTATGCTCAGGCACAAGGAAAATAAAGAGGTGATTGGTGACAGCCAACATGGCTTCACTAAGGGCAAATCATGCCTGACAAATTTGGTGGCCTTCTGTGATAGGGTTACAGAGTTGGTGGACAAGGGAAGAAGACTGACATCATCTACCTCGACTTTTGCAAGGCATTTGACACTGTCCTGCACAACATCCTTGTCTCTAAGTTGGAAAGACATGGATTCGATGGATGGACCACTTGGTGGATAAGGAATTGGCTGGATGGTCACACTCAAAGAGTTGTGGTCAACGGCTCAATGTCCAAGTGGAGAACAGTGACGAGTGGCATTCCTCAGGGGTCGGTACTGGGACCGGCACTGTTCAACATCTTTGTTGGCGACATAGACAGTGGGAATGAGTGCACCCTCAGCAAGTTTGCCAACAACACCAAGCTGTGTGGTGTGGTTGACACGCTGGAGGGAAGGGGTGCCATCCAGAGGGACCCTGACAGGCTGGAGAGGTGGGCCCATGCGAACCGCATGAAGTTCAACAAGGCCAAGTGCAACGTCCTGCACGTGGGTTGGCACAATCCCAAGCATAGCTATAGGCTGGGTGAGGAATGGATTGAAAGCAGCCCTGAGGAGAAGGACTTGGGGGTATTGATTGATGAGAACCTCAACATGAGCCGCCAGTGTGTGCTTGCAGCCCAGAAAGCCAACCGTGTCCTGGGCTGCATCAAAAGAAGTGCGACCAGCAGGTCAAGGGAGGTGATTCTGCCACTCTACTCCACTCTTGTGAGACCCCCACCTGGAGTATTGCATCCAGCTGTTGGAGCCAGTCCAGAGGAGGGCCAAGAAGCTGATTGGAGGGATTGAGCCCCTCTCCCATAAGAACAGGCTGAGAGAGTTGGGATTGTTCAACCTAGAGAAAAGAAGGCTCCAGGGAGATCTGATTGTGGCCTTCCAGTACCTGAAGGGGCCCTATAGGAAAGCTGGGGAGGGACTGCTTATCAGGGAATGTAGTGACAGGACAAGGGGCAATGGATTTAAGCTGAAGGAGGGTCGATTTAGATTAGATGTTAGAAAGAAATTCTTTACTGTTCAAGTGGTGAGGCACTGGAACAGGTTGCCCAGAGAGGCTGTGGATGCCCCATCCCTGCAAGTGTTCAAGGCCAGGTTGGATGGGGCTGTGGGCAATGTGGTCTAGTGGAGGGTGTCCCTGCCCGCAGCAGGGAGGTTGGAACTAGATGATCTTTGAGGTCCCTTCCAACCCAAACCATTCTATCATTCTATGATCCATGGTGCTAGAGTGTGATGAGGTGGGGAATTCCTGTCATAACCACATGCGATCTTGTGGTTGTAAAGCTAGTTTGGTGGCTTTTGCCCCCATTCTGTACTGTGTTGAAAGATTTTCTTAAATGAGCCTGTCATTAAACTTCTTGTAACCACAGCAGACCACAGCAGATGTAAGGCTAAGACATTGTAAAGTGAATCCTGCAGGAAATTTTAACCTATGAAATCTCTTGCCTTTGTAAATAATGTTTATATGATTAGTTTGAAGATGGCAACTTTACTGAAATTTCCCAAGTTCATCTTCCAAGTTGGGATGTTGCCATGTTGATTTTCCCTCACTAAAATGAGGCAAGGCAAAGCAAGGATAGATAGGAAAAGATGAACAAGATGATCTGGTACTTGAGGAGTGGGTGGGTGGCTGCAGCTGAGAATCTTTGCAGAGACAATTTTGGCGCGCTCTGTCTCAATTTTGGCCGGCTGGGACAAGGATACTGATCTGGGGGCACTGGTGGCAAAGTTACATGGTAGCAGCCTCTGAGCAAGACCCAGGTGAAACTGGGGGCTGAAATATGTCCGAGTTATTCACTAGAGATGAAAGCAAAAAAGGACGGTTGACCTGCACCAAACTGTGGCAGGTTGGATCCTAACTTGACTTCTCCTAGCATTGTGCACTCACAGAAACAGATTTTCCTCTGACTTTAGTGAAACTGGCCAAAGCCTGTAGACTGTAGACACCATTCTTGCTGTCCTTGATATGGTTCTTCAGTTAAGTTCTGTCCATATAGCAGTGTGATGAACCCACACGTCTAGATAGCTCTGTAATAATAAGGCATTTTGGGGTTTTTTTTCATAGCAAATGCAAAGCATTTCACACTGCACACAGTGGTGCTAAATATAAATTGTGTAGTTTCTAGTGGTTATTCCATATATGGACTCTTCTTTTTCTCTTGTCATCATGGGCCAAACTAGAAGAGCTATGTCAGAGAAACTGTATGTGATCGGTATGCTTGACCTGGACAGTTGGGATCCTTATGTTCTTGTTCGTCTCACTTGGCAGTGAGGTGACAGGTGAGCACCAAGATGAGATGGCAGCATGGCACAGTACCTCTTCCATGTCTCTGCTTTTTTTGTGGACCTCCCTATGACTCTCCTTCCATAGCTGCTCATCAGTAGTGGAGTTGGGGGTGAACTCATGACATTCACCCCTGAGTTGTCTGGTGGCAGGGATAGAGAGAGAAGCACCCATAGATATGACGAGAGGAAGAAGAGAAAGCCTAAGGGTGACAGCAGCTTGTTATTAAGCAGAAGTCTGAATAAGCTTCTGTAATCCTGGTTGGTCATCTTCAGCATCTGAGAGAGCTGGGAGAGGGGAGCTTCTGTATTAATTATGGGATCTGTGATAAGCACATGGATTTTAACGTGTCAGAAATGGGAGCTGAAGACGACCTCTTTCCAGCTTGTTTTACGTGTTCTGAAGGCATGGGACTGCTCTGCATTGCAGGGCAACAAAGAGATGGACTCTCCCAAAGCATGAGACATGTGGGCGCCATGTGCATGAAATCAAGGTGCTACAGTGAGTTTTTCTACTTGGGTTACTTTGAGCAGAGGGGTTCTGCAGATTAGATCCTCTATTTGCTCCTGGGTACTATGCAAAGTCTCATCATCTCTGCCCCTTCAGGATCCTCCCTGCCACGCACTGTTACCTGAACTGTATATTTTAGACAGAACAGCAGCATCTGGTTCAGTGGATACCAGATAGCCTCAGCATCACATAGCAAAAGGAAGGCTGTGGCCGGAAGCATGAGACAAGGGCCAGTGGTGTGTGTCTCACAAGAGGGGTGTCTGAGGCGCAGCAGACCTGCTGCTGGGAGGTCTCCCAGCTTCCTCTTTGTGCATCAGAGCAGCTATCCATACAGGTTTTCCTTTTATCAACCCTGTTGCTAAGCCCTCAATGCAACAAAGCCCTCATCCATGTTTGCAGGATCTTGGATGTTCCTTCCATCTTTTTGCAGGAGAAGGCTGAAAATATCCATAGATGCTCTGAAGAAGAGAGAGTGTTCCCATGGTCCCCTGTCACCGGAGATCTGACAGTTCCCATGGGGGCATCCTGGGAGCTTCAGAAATCCTCGCTCCGACTGTTGCAATTGTTGGACCATTCCTTCCCTGGAGGTACTACAGGCTGAAGAAACCATGCATGCCTTGTCTGTAATTAGGCCCAGAGCCCTTCTGTAGCAGTTCCTGATGTCAGCATGTTTCTGCAATGTGCTTTTCATAATTTGTGGGTTACTTTAGGTGGCTCTGTCACAGACAGAGCATCTCCAGTTGAGACTCTGCCATCAGCTGTGTTTGGAGACAGGCAAATGACTGAGGTGAACTTCTAATCTGACTCAGAACAGTCTTTTTTTATGGTGTCTTTGTACTGGAAGCTGGAAAAACAGTGTGGCAATGTGTCTCCTTCACTCTTTTCCCCTCACAATGGCCTCTGGTTAAACCTCATGTCGTGCAGCTGGTTGGTGGCTGCAGCGTGCCACGCAGGGCTACGTGTTGTCTGAAGGGCAGAGGAGCAGCCCCGTGGAAGATGGATGGATTGAGCTGAAAGGAGGATCACCTGCAGGTTGTCTCTGAGGCGGAGATAGGAGGAATGAGAATGAAAGTCCAGTTTCCGTCTTTCCTCCTGATTTGCCTTACTCAGCATCCAGGTGACAGATGGTCAGGAGAAATTCCCTGGGTGCAACTTTCTGTGGAAACTGTGGCAAATGGGCGATTTCAGGAGTTGGGAAGAAAAGTCAGTGACCTGTGGCTGACCTGTCCTAATACTTGACACATGAGACCTCTCTGCTCTGGCCCCTGTGGTGGGCAAGAGCTTCTCATCTGTCAGACACGCTGGCAGACAAACGTGGTGCTCACCCCCTGAGGTGAGTGGCACGTGTGCTTAGGGTGCTGGTCAGCTTTGAGAACGGGCTGCCCTCAGTAAAATGATGTCTAACCAAAGCTGCAATACAGCCGCTTGGTTTCTCTGCCCCTCCAGGACCACATAAACCAGCTGCAGCTGGCTGGACGTGTGCAGATCAGGCTGAAGGGGTTTCTCTGGTGTGCTGGGTCCCAAGCAGCAGTGCTGCTGGGCTGCATTGCAAATGCGTGGAGTACGAGTGCCGCAGGGCAGCGTGTGGGATGAGGGCCAGTGGAGCAGGTCTCGTGCCGGGCATACGGTATTTGGCAAACCTGTGCTTTGGGGCTGCCTGGGAAATCCTGTGTACGTCCATGTTCCTGGTTGTCTGTAGCTGGGAGTCTGGGAGTGTGCAAGATGGAAATCTGACAGCTTTATGCAGGGCTGTGGAGTCCCTGATACAAGAGGGCCTTCATCTGTGACCACAGGTCCTGGTCACTCCTCTTGCTATGCCAGTACAGCCTATTTTGTCCAAAAGTCACTTGCTCTGAACATGATCTACAGGAGTACCCTGATTATGCACATCCAATTCCTAAATAAGTTGTAAAGTAGCTGTAATTTCATAACTTTGATGTTAGAGAAACAAAGTGCGTGACAGTCTCTTTATCACTATGTAAGCGTACACCTTTGTGTGTTTCAGAGTTCAAGCATAATTCTTTGGCTAGTTTCATTCAACAAAGAAAGAATTCATATTCTTATGCATATAAATCTTCATCAGTCTCTGAGGTCCTGTTGCCCGCACACAGAACACAGAACCATCTCTCAGGCTCGCCCCCCATTCCAGCCTTGTGGCTTCACAGTTAAACTCCCGTAAGTGCCACTCAAAGTGTGATTAAAAAAAATTCCTTATGCATGAATAGCTGTAGGTGTGGATTGTACAGGTAAGCAGACATGGCTGCAGGCCTCTCCCCCCCCTCCAGTGCTGCACGGTCCAGGCTGTACCTGCCCGGCAGCCTGTGCTGTAGCTGTGGCCGTGCTGCTCCACCGCAGCGGGACAGATGGACAGAAGAGCAGAACGCCTGCAGCCAGCAGCGTTTTCTGGCCCGGGGCTGGTGCAGGGGCCGGTGCGGGGACCGTCAGCAGCAGCAACGCAGAGCTGGCTCTCTGCATCGCTGGAGGCACAGGCTTATTTTCTGTTTCCACGCATTGAGTTCCTGGCATTTAGCTCTGCTGCCTCCTGTGTGAAGCTAGGTCTGTGTATTTCACAGTTAATGCTGATGTGCATTAACAACAGTAAAAATAGGTGCGCTGCTTACGCTTGCTAGCCTATTTAAAGGAAGATGTGTAGAGTTAGTATGTACAAATTTACTTCATAATACTTCACAGCTTATTTCCTGCTGTACTTACTAAATTAGGTTTTTCAATCTCCCATGCTCCATCAATGCCTCATGTCATGTAAGGGATGAATCTCCATTCTCCTTTCATGATGCTGTCAGTGGCCGAAAGGACAAAATGGCCCTGTGAGCTTGCAACTCACCAAGTATAGAAGATTTTAGTTCACCCTACAACTACAAGTTCTTGTCTTTTTTTTTGTCACTTGTGGTTTCTGTTAAGCCCCACAAGGTGTTTTTTTGTCTGCAATAATAACACAAAACTTTATGCGTCTTTATATAAAAGGGGGAAGTGACTTCTCTGGCTAGCCAAGGGTGTTGTGAGCATTCATTAGCCAATGTTAGAAATTAGTGTCTAATCTCATCTAAAAAATTTGTTATATATGAAATTTAAGAGGGTTGCTCCTAAGAAGACGCTGCTGGTTGATGACAATACAGGTTGCGCGTGTGCTGTCATCTTTATCCTGGCTGTGATTTCTTTTTTTTTTTTTTTTTTTAGCTAGTGAGGATGTGAGGGACAGAAGGAGCCTAATGGGACTTCATATACTGCGTGATGTATGGGGCACTTGCAGTCAGAAATATTGAACTCATAAATGTACTCATTTGCCCTGGAGTCACTGAGAGGGAGACTAAATACAGGACACCGCAATGTCACAGTCATGCAGAGTCACTTCTGTAACAACAGAGCTACAGTAGAAAGGCCGTATTTTTCTTTGATTTTACTGCAAATCTGTAAATGAGCTCTGTGAGGGTGCTGTCGTTGGCTGGAGGAGAAGGTGAACTTTTGCTGGACTTGGCTGTATGCCGACCCCTTTTGCATTTTGTTGTTCTTCTGAGATTCTGAACATTTCGGGGTGCTGTTTTGAAACAACCCTGCACATACTGTCTGTTCTGTCTCGCATCTCCACCGCAGCACTGCAACCCAAAGTTCTACCAGCTTGCCCTTCAAGCATGAAGGTGAAATGAAGTTGAGTGTGCGCATCCAAGGCAGATGGTTAGCCCCAGTCTTGCAGTGGTATTTGAGATTTTCTTCATGTCATTTCAGCAGCACAGAAGGAAATGAAAGTGTTTCTTACTGTAAATACTTTTCTCTCTCCCCCCTTCCTCTGCACTGCTGTGAGTGTCTGAAGACTCACTTCATTGCTTTTCTCAGAGAAGGCTATTTCTGTCACATCTGAGATCAGTTTAGGCCTGTCCTATGCACGTACGATAAAGACAGGATGGTGCTGCGATAGCCTTGAACAAACTTGTAAATTTTGGACACTGGGAGCAGGAGGTGAGGTGTAATTGTCATTGCTAAGAAGCCAGATGGGCCAAACTGTTGGCCAAAATGTGGTATTATCAAGCAGAGACAAATTGTTTGAAAAATAGTGCAGACCACACCACAAGGGGTTTAACCATTTCTCAGAAATGCTTGTAATTCCACTGTGTGGAGCTTCCTTAACAGACTGTGTCTATGTCTGTGTCCAGAGAAAGAACACGAAAGTAGATTTCCAGCCACATCCTGAACTGCTGTCACAGTTATTCTCCAGGACATCTGCTAAGTGCGTCTAAGAAAAATCTAGATGTTGGTTCTAATGCAATGGCAGTTTACTTCCTCCGGTGAGCAAGACGGTTTCTGCTGCATTGCTTGTGTAATCCACCTCAGCACTCAGTGCAAAACGCCAGTGTGCTTTAAGCCATCTCAACGAGTGTGAACAAAGTGTGTGGCCCTGTGTGGCCCTGTAGATAACTGGTTCACAGCGGTTCTTCAAGACTGACTTTTCAGTCTTGCCTCTGGGATCAGCACACCAAACAGAGCCAGGGCGGCTTTCGGGCTGCATTCAGTCCAGTTTTGCAATGCAACTTAACTTCCCGTAACCTTTGTTCTTTGCCTGGGGTGGCTGTGCGGAGCCCTTTCCCGTATGGCAGGTACCGTTCGGTCGCTAGAAGAGCCCAGCAAAGCGCAGGCTAGCAACAGAGCCTGTGCGAGCAGAGGGAGAGCCTTCTCCCGCCCCTTCTGCTGGTGAGACTCTCTGTGAGTGATCGTTGTTGGTATTTCAGAAAATCAGCTGGCTTGCATGCGCAGTGCTTTATCTGACTGGACTGATTTCTCTTCCCTACTTTGATAAACTGGAAAAGAATGAAAGAAATAGGTGTTTCACCTGTGCCCGGTCTCAGCATTAGCATCTTCCTAAATGGGGTGAGCTGACCAGGAGATATTTTTGTCTCCTCACCTCTCAGCCCTATTCTCACACTTGCAGCTAGCTCCAAGGTGCAGGACTTTGCAAAGCACATTGGCGACTCGTGTTGGTTCAGCCTGAGTTCAGTCACCCAAAACCTTGCAGGTCTATTTTGAAACATTATTCAAGCTATCCACTATGG
This sequence comes from Balearica regulorum gibbericeps, assembly GCF_011004875.1. Lineage (NCBI taxonomy): Eukaryota > Metazoa > Chordata > Aves > Gruiformes > Gruidae > Balearica > Balearica regulorum. The sequence goes on from NC_046184.1 coordinate 101,379,053, forward strand.
AGTTTCTTTTCTTTTTTTTTCCACTCTTGCTTCTGACATCATTTCCTGAATGCTATATTCACTGAGCTCTGTAGCCAGATCGTCTTCTCAGCACATGATGCAAAGAGTTCTTTAAAATGGATTTCAGCTCTCCTTTTACTCTGCAGTGCTTGCTGGTGATAATAACTGTTACTCATGGTAAGTGGGATTTTTCTTTATGAAGTCGGCACAGATTTGCCTAGATGAGCAGACGCCTTAATTTTGCTCCAAGATCTTTTAAGGACTCTACCAGGTTTGGGGAGACATCAAATAGTGTAACTGCTAATGCATGAAAGGGGCAGTCAGACTAAAGTAAGACAGATTATTTTTTTAGTAAACGAATGATAACTAACAAGATAGCACTTTCTCTGTGTACTATGTTTCAAAAAGCATTTCAGTGGAGAACGTAAGGTCCTTGTATGTAGAACACTGGCTGGAGGGGCTGGAGAGCAATGGGGTCCTGCTCCTAGCGCTTGGTGTGACCTTGGGTTAGTCCTCGAGCTGCTGTCGCCTTGCCATTCACCCATCTCTGATTTGCGAACAGCAACTTAATAACGTGCATTAATGTGCAAGGATACTGTGAGACTTGTTCAAGTTAAAACTGCAACCTTGCTCTTCGGGTAAAAGTAGCTGTGCAAGCAGCAATTGTTTTTGCAATTGACATTGATGCCCTGAGGATCTTTCTTTGCACAGTCTCTCAGCTCTGAGGGGGGATGGTAGATGCTCATGTCAAATTTGGGGAGAGAAAAGACCAGCTGCTCAGCCTTTCATCGCCTTGTGTGCATGGTGTGTGCACCACTCCCCTGTTATCGGGGGGGGGGGGGAAAGTTGGCCTTTATAGAAGGCTTCCCACTCCTTTGATTTTCACTTACTGGTGACCCCAGCCTGTCACTAGGGTGGGTCTGTCCCTCTGATGTCTCACCTGGGCATTTGCCTTTCTGGGAGGCAGCCGAGGGGAGACGGATGGACACAGCAAGCTCACTGCCCACACTCTGTGCCTCTCCTTTCAGGCTCTGTCACCTGGACCAGTGTGCTCAGCGGCGGCTCAGCAGTCTTTTCTGTGGGAATTCAAAGTCTGCAGAACTTCTCCAGAATGAGCAAGAGGGACACAAAATGCCTCACAAATGTCTTAGATGATACTTTGTTTGCCAAGTGTGGCAATTCTGCTGCCAGATACCTGAACTTGCAGAATGGCTCCCTAGTACTGAGGAGTGTGGAGAAAGAGGACGCAGGAAATTACGAGTTTGTTTTTCACAACACCACCAGATTTTTTACGCTGGAAGTATTTGGTAAGTGGCCTTCTTAGCAACAAACAGCTTTTGAACTTGTGAGTCTGGCTGGAAGCAGGTGCCTTGAAATTCTTCCTAAGAGACTGCTTGAGCTTGCAGGAGCTATAGGTGCCTCTGGAACAGCTTTGTAAGCCTCCAGCACCTCAGGCAGCAGTAATGGAGAGTGTAAAGTAAGGGATGCTTTTTGCATCCGTGTTGTCAGTCTCTCCTGTCTGTTGAGCCTTCCTTGAAGCAGCCAGTCAGTTCAGCTACATGCTCTTCCGACGTAAGAGATAGCAGCATGAAGTGTTTGTGAAGTTGAGCGTACAGTATGTAGACATGTAGCTGAAGATTTCAGTCCATTTCCAGAGTCCTCGTCCTGATGGCTCTAATGAAAGCTCTCACTGACCGACAGCATTTTGCTGCTTGTGGACATGCTTCCTTAAGGGGTTAACCCTACCTGACTTGGCTCTGGAAACTGAACCGGACTCCTGTGCAGGTCTGGGTTGAGGTGTGCTGGTTTTTCCCCTGCTTTGTGCAGCCGAGGAAAGGTGCTAAAGGAATCTGGGTGTGACTTTCTGATTCTTAGCTGCCCATGGCAGCTTGGACATCAGCATCTTCTGGGTCTGTTCAGAGACCAGCGATAGGTACCTTACCGTGCCAGTCTCCCTGCTGTCCTCCCTGTGGCCTCAGAACTGCCTCTCTCCTTCGTGTGCCTGCTTATCCATCTGCGGGCTGCAAAGACAGAAATAAAGTCACTTTGGTACAGGATCCAGCTCGTTGCTTGGGTCAGTATGGAGAAGGCCCCAATATGAGTCTGCCCCCCTGCTGAATAGTGCTCCAGATAGCCGCCAACCATAGCTCTGGTCCTCCTCTCCACTGTTCGTTTTGCAGGGCTTTCACTTACACAAGCTTCTAAGAGAAATTGAAGCGTATGAAATTGTAATGAAAATGTCTAAGCAAACTGGTCTCTCAGTGAAGACAAATGAATCCATATGCCATTCAGGTGCAAACAGGCGGAACTGTTGCTGAGAGTAGGTCAAAGATGTGACTCCTTGGCATGAAGATCAGGGGCTTAGACTGGAAGTAGGAAAGGCTGCAGAAGTATCCTGGTTTTAATCTCCATTTCAGTGGATTTGCTTTGGGAACTTTTGTGTCCTTGTCATGCTCTGTTGCCACACGTAAGTTAGAGAAACAGTCTCACAGCAAAGATATTCCTGGAACAGAAGAGGATGTCGTAGTTGAAGAAAGTGATTTCTGAGCTTACCTACATGGATGTTTGCATAGATGTTCTCAGTGTGACTCTTACTGTCATAACACCATACCACTTCTCTGTCTAGTCTGTATTTGCAAAGTGGCAAATGTGAGAAATAGGTTGGCTCCTTGTAGTAGACTGAGAGAAATTCAGGAAAATGTAGTAAGATCCTCCTGGTCGAGGAGAGGACTGAACCTCCTCTGAAGCTATGGTTATCCACTGATTACAGAGGAAGCCTCTGGCCGGCAGATGCTTTGGGTGTTGCCATCATCCTCTCAGATCAAGGGCTTTTACTTTTTAGCTTTTTCAATTTCAATAAGGAAAAGAAGAGACGCCAGATTTTTGTAGCATCCTCAAAATAGGGACCAAGAGTTGCTAGCAGGATTGGGTGGGCACTGCTGAGCATTTCAGGGATGGGGGCAAGCACTGAAGAGTCTGGTTACTTACTTCTGTGCTCCCTGGCTACCAGTAAATGTGGTGTTAGTAAGACTCGCAGTAAAGGAAGCTCCTGTCCAGCTCATGGTCACTGCTGAGTCCACTTCTCATGTCTCTCTTTCCTCCCCGTTCCCATTGCCCCGTGCTGTGTGTGACCAGAGCTGGCCATTGGTATCCAGTGCTTCCCTAATGGGACCGGAGACTTGTCCTGCGATGTGACCAGCAATGAGAGCACCACGTTTCGGTGGCTGCTGAATGGCACCGAGCTGAGCACCTCTGAGAGTTGTATTAAGAACTGTGGGAAGATTCATCTAGACAAAACCGTGCCCGGGGAATTTGTATGTGAAGTTCAGCATGGGAACAGCATCGTCAGGTCCAGGCCGGTTGTGCTGGCTTGCAACTACGGTGAGTAGCGACGTCTCCAGAAAATCTCCTTTCTGGTCTCTTGCAGCAGCAAACTAAGGAGTTGTTGCTGTCTGCTTGATACCAAACTTTTCTGTCCTCTGGCAGCTGCCTTCCAGACTTAATACATCCTCCCTTTACAAAGTGTCCCCTTCACTTCTTTCTCCCTCCTGTGTCTCGGACTGACACAACCTACAACCACAGAAGGGTTGAAAGTTTGTTCACGAGGTTCTTTTACCCAACTCTGCAGCAAGGACGGATCTCTATATATCTGTTTTCCTGCTTCCCAGTGATGGAGACCTTGCACCCTCCAGTGCACTGATACTCTATGCTGGTTTAGAAACATGAGCTGCTTCCTACTCTGACATTGATCCGTTACCCAGACAGCCTTCCAGTTTCTGCAACATCCCTGTAAAAACACCTCTGGGACTTCAGCCTTGTTGCTGCTGGACTCAGCTGAGGTGTTTTGCCTTCCCTCTTTTCTCCTTATCTAAGCTAGCTGCACAAAGATTTATCAGTCTATACAAATGTTTGTCCATCAGCCCCACACCATCAGAGGTGTAAAGACACAGGTCATTTACTAACAAAAATGTAAGATTTTTTCCGTCCATGTCCCTGCTCAGATATGTAGTTCTGTGAGAAGGCTGTGACTTTATCCATTTGCAAGCTATTCATAAATGCCAAGTACTCAGCTTGAATGAGGCCATAGTTTAATGAGACAGAAAATCCAGATCCTAGAACTAATCCAAACTGCCAGAACCTCATGATGCTAAGCACTGGTCTGTGTTGTAAGCTCGCATTATAAAAAAAAAAAAAAAAAAAAAAAAAAAAATTAGATAACCTTGGGCATGATTTAACTTGCATCTCCAGTAGAGAAGGTTTTTCTCCTCTCTAGCAGTGAAGATGGTCATCAAAACTATGTCAGGGTGGCATAATTTAACCTTAAGGTTTTTTACTAACTTAGCTGTAATTAATTTAATCACCTTTGCTACTAGAAAAATTGTACTGTGCAATAGCACCTAGCATTTTAGAAATTAGGTCTGAGATGCTCCAGCTCTACAGCAGATATAGTGTATTTTCTTCTATGGTTGGCATACAGTTGCTGTGAAAACAAAATTACTGACATAAAGTCTGTATCGTGTGCTGGCATTCAACAGAGATGCCGTGGGCTGTTCATGCCTGATCGCGTTGGTGTCGCTGGCCAATCTGTACAAGTTGGGCATGTGTGATTGTGGAGCAGTCATCTTTTGTCCTGCTAAATTGGTCAAAGGCTGTTCAGCATAGTCAGACCCAAGTTAGCTGAGACACTGGGGAATGAGGATGCAAACAGCCATGAGCTGTTGAGTCAAGTCCTGCAATAAATCACGCGAGTGCTGACAGTTACCGTTGTTATTTCTGGGTGGGTTTATTCTGCCCAGTCCCTTGGGTGCGATATTGGTTCCCCATTTCCTCTTGAAAAGCCCACAGGGGAATTTAGTGATAGCTCTGTTGGGATGGACATGTGCATGAACACGTGTTTGGAACGGTCTGAAAGCAAGAAAGTAGCAGTGATTCTACCTTTTAGTCACCAAATGCAACCGCATTTATAAAAGTGAACTAAAGCAGTTCTGAATACTAGTAAAATGAATTGAAGAGAGAAATGAGTTCAATTAAATTAATTAAAGACTAATTCATTATGTTTGTGGGTTGTTATTTGCTTCACGCAAAGGACTGGATATAGTTTTTCCACTGTAGGCATAAGATCTATGTAAAAGCACTTATTTGGGCAATCTGTTGGCTGATGAAATTAATTTTGAATAATTGTTCATAATAAAACAATTTGGCAGAAATGCTGTAAATTTCCCAGGCACCAAAAGGCTCTGATCACGCAGGATCTAAAGCAGATGATTCAGAAAATAACAAGTCAACATACGTAAAAGGATTTCATTGATTCATTACTTGTTTATTACTGATTTTAACACAATATATTGTCTCAAAAAGACTTTTTAAAGAATGGCAAATTTTTAGGAAAAAATAGTCAGGAAAAAATATTTCCAACATATATTTATGCATTTGACAATATTCTCTAAGCTTTAATCAAAAAGGAAATAAAATTATTAGGGAAATTATTTCTAATCTGCTGAAAGTTCAATTTTGAATATAGATTTTTTTTTTAACTTGGTAACTGTTCCTAAAGAGACTGGAACAAGCACTGCAAAAATACTTTGAATACGTGTGATTTCACACGCAGGAGCACCTGTCTACAGGTGTTTTTACTGTTCTGGTGCGTATGTGGACTATGACAGCGTGCAGTATAGCCCGGAATGTTTGAAACACTTCCCAGCCTCTGGGGATATGCAGCAATTTGTGCATTTGGGGTCTTGAAAGCATGCTCCAAATGAGCCTGTTGGTTTCCCCAGTGCAGTGCTGTGCAGGCATGCACACAGAAGCAGCCAAATGATTCAAAAAGGGATGGCTTGGGTTTACCTAGGGAGTTTTAAGGAATTTGCATTATAGCAATAGTTGAGCTGTATGGCTTTTTTTCATGTTGGGAAGAAGAGTTTTCGTACTGACTGCCCCAGGTTGGAGCGAATTGTCTGTCTTAGTGGAGGAGCGAGTCTGGAGGGATCTCTCTTTCTGCAAGTCCGTGATGCCCTCTACCAGCTTCCCTGCTCAGCAGTAACGTACGCGCGAGCCTGACCCATCAAAGCAGCCCTGAGCAAGGGACTCTGAACTGGGTAACGATTACCACCAACGTGTGCGTGGCCTTCTGCCTAGCCATCTGTAGCTGTCGCCTCCTGCTAGGAGTTTCATGTGATCTCGGTTGGGAAGGGGAATAAAGACAAACCCTTCCCTGAGCAGCAGTGAAGCTGGTTTCCTGCAGCCCTGACCCCAGCGCTGGAGTCTGTGGTGCCCGAGCAAGTGCAGGCTCTGATCAGACTGGCTTTGAGGTTGGCGTAGTCATTACACGGCTGTCCTAAGTGTATTCTCTGGGGCCTAATACAAGCTCTAAGGGCAGACTCTGCAGCTTTTCTTTCAGTAGAGATCCTAGTTTAGGTCTCCCTCCTCAGCTGCCTGTTCTCATAAAACTTGTTGAAATGTAGTATCTTTCAAATCACCACATTCCCTGTTAAATTTGATTAAAACTTGTGAATTAACCCAGATGTACTGCAGAGTAGGCAGAAAAGAAAGCACACACAGCATAGTCACGCCAACCTCTTCTCTTAAAAAATTCCCTACCAGAATTAAATGAGGTGACATAAATTATGATGTGCCACAGTTCAGAATATCAGCTCCCCTGATTCAAACCAAACCAAAGCAATGATAATGCCCACATGCTCTAATCTGTCTGCAGGGTTTCTCCCGTTTGGAGAAAGAAGCTTTTCTGCCCTGGTAACTAACAGCACCCTGTCCTTCTTGCAGGAGACCTGCTGCAGTACCCGTGGTTCATTTACATCCTGGCAGGGTGCGCAGGGGGTGCGGTTATCCTGGTGGTGGTTGTGTCCTCGATCACATGTTGCTGCATGAAGAGGAAACACAATTTCATGCCAGTGCCTTCAGGTGAGTGGAGAATGGTGTCGCTTCCTGGGATAAGTCTCACAGAGGACTGTGTTTGTGCAGGCTGGGGTTGAAATAGCCTCAGCGTAGCTTGGCCTTGGCTTGGTGGTTGCTTGTCTTCCAGCCATCCATCCCCTGACCTGGTGGAACAGAAAGCTGCTTGCTCACAGACAAATGTTAAAACCAGCGGGGTCTTGAATTAAACCTTGCTTTTCTTTTTTTTTTTCACTTCATCCTTGCCACCATGTGCTCCTGGCCAGAAAGAAACACAGCAAAATGTTTTCTGTGTCCGAGAAAATTGAGCCTCATTCAAATCTGATCCAGAAAGGACCTGAAGGCTTCTGATGGCGGTGCTTTGTCAGCACCAGTCTCTGAATGCAATCTGCCCACGCCCAGTGAGGCCACCTCAAGCTGTGATCCTGCCAGCATGGCCAACCTGGTCTCTGACAGGTTGGAGTGTCCCTATGTACTCAGCATCTGTCTGCTCCGGGAATGGGGCCAGTGCCACATGAGGAGGGGACGCACACGTGTGTTGGTGGCCCAGCCTCGCAATGAATGTGCCGAGGCTTCTGGGATGTGGGGGATCTCTTTCTTTCAAGTCTCCGGTTTCGGTTTTACAGAGGAGAAGGATGACGGACTAACAATGTCCATGGTCTCCAGTGAAGATGTGAAGAGCCCCCCCAACGGAGACCACGTCGAGGCCCAAGCTGCCCAAATCGACTGCCCTCCAAAGCCTGGTGGGTCCAGTGACTTGTTTTGGGTCAGACAGATAGCCTGTTTAGGAGGGTAAAGGACAAAATGGATGTGTATGACTGATGGGGGAGGAGCAGACTGGGGAGAGGGGCCTGGGACTCGCTAGCACAGGGAAGGTGTTGCATCTTGTCCAGACGACAAGTTGCACCCGGTCATTTATCAGTACCTTACTCCTGCTCTGCTTCTGTGCACGAGTAGCTCTTGCCCTTACCCGGCTGTGAGAGGTAGCAGCAGACGTCTTGTAAGCATCCTGCAGAGGGTGCTGCCGGCAGACTGCAGACTGACTGTTCCAGTATCTCCTGTGCTAAAATGCACATTTCTCAAAAACTGCAACAAACTGCAACCCCCACAAACTTAGCGGTTTTCTTGCAATTTTATCACACCCCTTCCCCACCTTCCCTAGTAATGCACTGCCATCAGCTGAAGTAGGTCTAGCAGAGACATGAACTTGAGCAACTTGACATAGGTCATAGCCTGGTCTCAGCATTGCTGTCTCCACTTCTGGTGTCCTTCACTGTATCGTGCACAGCCTCTCAGCAGCTCAGCTATGCTTTATGTCTAACCTTGGGTGCTTCTTAGCCCTGCCTTCAAAATATTAAATGCTACTTGTGAACATAGTGCAAGAAAGAAAGAAAGAAAGAAAATGCTGTAAGTCATTCAGGTCATTGTTTAATATTAATACATTTAAAATGTAGAATCTTTTATTTTTTAATAACAATTTTTCCCATTGTCAGTTTGACTAACAAAGTATCCTCTATTTAAATTTTCTACAAATTAGTAAAAATCAGAGATGCCTGTGGAAAGTGTTTAGGTGAAAACATATTAAATGTGTGCTGTTAGCCAGCTTTAATTACTCAGATGTAACTGACGAGATTTGGCTTCAGAGAGCTTCAGCACCAAAATACCTTGCAGAGAAAGCCACCATGAACTGCTCAATAAATGAGTAGTTACAAAGAAAATTGAAATGTGGCTTGCAGACACATGGGGAGAAGGGACTGAGTGGGTTAGGCAGCATCAGGGACTGGGGGGAGGATTTCCATGGGGGGTGAGCATAGCACGGGCACTTACACGCCATTTCTCCCTTCTTTTCCAGATACCGCCTGTACTGGTCAAGGCATTGAGTCCCAGCCCCCTGTGGAAGAAAATTTACCAGTGGAAATAGGGGCTGAGGAAATGCCAGACCCAGAGGTCATAGTTGACGTGGAAAGCCAGGAAAATGCCTCGGACTGTTTCCCGGATCCAACTGATGACTGATCTGGCATGCTTGCTGTTCCACCCTGTCTTGAAGCCTATGACACCTGTCCTTTGCATCCCATAGTCACATTGTGTGTAAGAATTGGTCCGGAAAATTTTAGCAGGGAAAAAGTGAGGTGTCAGGCATGATAACCTCATTTAAAAAAAAAAAAAAAAAACAAAAAAAGAAAATATAACAAAAAGCACACGTGTGGCTTCAAGGCCACGCTGCTGTGGGCTGACAGGTTCACTAAGAAAGCTGGGCAGCTCTTTGATGCTTTGCCTGTTAACAGACCTGCATTTAACCTGTGGAGCCGTAGAGGACAGCCTGAAACGAGATGGGCAGGTCCTCCTGCTCCCTGCCCACCCCACCCCATGCCTTGCCTTCACCAGCCAGCAGTTCCCATGAGGGACAGGCATGACAGGTGGATTGAGGTAGCCTGCCAGTCCCAGACAGAAACAAGGAACTGCCAGAAATTTCCTGAGAAAGCCTCTTCTCAGGAGATTTCAAGGCATTTTAAACAGGCCCTGCAAAAAAGCTCGATGGAGGGTTCAGCTTGGTATCTGCTGTGCCGGGTGTTCCTCTGAATCGCTGCTCTGAGCTCCAGACCCTTTGTAATTTGGTGCTCACTGCTTGCTGCGAGGGGCCAAGAGCGGTGGGGGGGGGGCTGCTGCGTGCATACCCCGGGAGGTGACGCTGGCTTGCTCACCTTTTGATGCCCTGTAATGGCAGGGGGCTACCGGTTACCTTTCATCAGAATTTAGCTGCTCGGGTTGCCAGTGGGTTAAAATAGCTCTGTCACTAGCTTGCTTGCTTGCAGCAGAAGGGTGCCTGGGGCTTGGGCGTGTAATTTTGTCAGAAATGTTGATTATAATGCTGAGATTGTTCATCAGTGCAAGCATTAGTGCCTTTACTGTAACGGTTTAGCTACTGCAAGCTGATTAAGCTGGCCATCTGCCTGTGCATGTAGGCTTTTTCAGTGCTGTGTTATTTGCACAGACAGAAGCAATTTATAGAATCTCTTAGGTAAGTCTTGCTGCTCTGCACGTCCTGTCCTGCTCAGGGGAGGTTTGTGAGTGGAGTGGCTGGGGTAGACCTGCAGGGAAGAAGGACGAGGTGAGGAGCGGGCAAGGACTTGGTCCCAGGCAGCAGGTAGCTGAGTCCCTGGCAAAGCTGCTGGGGGCTGCAGGGCTGTCAGGCCACAGGGAATGCTGCAGGGTGCACTGCCAGAGCAAGGTGTATGTACTGTATAAGTGCATTTTGGTAGTTGGAGGTGAGGCGTGTTGGTGTTAAACTACTAGCCCAATAAGATAGAAAGGCATGGTAGAGTAAAAGCAGAGATGGTACAGATTGGGGCTGAAAGGGATAGGGAGGTGTGTATTGCATTCCTCTCTCTTCCCTTGTCATTCTGTCCCTGTTTTATATTGTGCTGTCATTGTGCCATGAATCCCTTGGAAACGGATTTACGGTATGCTTTGTAAATGCCACCCAACGAGGTCTGCAAGTACCCCAGCAAGATCAAAACCAAGCTGAATGCTTCTCTCCCAGGCGGGGGAGCTGGTGGGACGGCTGCATGCTCACCTGGAAGTCCTCTATGTCTGTGTACATGGCAAAGCTCTGCATCGGTGACACCCAGCCATAGGTTGTTCTTGTTGTTTCCTTGTCCTGTGACTCTGTTTAGAAGATTTTTGGATCTTGTGTGCTGTGTTGGTGGTGATTCAGCCTGTCTCTGCTTTTTAAGGCTGCTGTAGGAATCAGATTTTCCACGGTAAGAGGGAGATAATAATTCTTTTCGTCATGGTGCTGTGCTATCTCCTTTCAGTACAAACACTCCTCAGAGGCCGTGAGTTGAATGACAAAAATGGGATGCCGAGCACTTAGGATGGCAGCTGCCTGTAGGCAGCACAGCGGCAGTGACACTGGGTGGACAGGGGCCAGCATCGCCGAAATGGGGGGGATGTAGTCAGCTTTACTTCTCTTCTGCACTTTCTGGCAGGAGCAGGCAGGGGACAGTCGACTCCAGCACATGCTTAACCTTGAGGGCTGAGCAGTGCTCTGAGCTGCGCGGGACAAGATGCCAGCATTTCGGGTGCTGAGGGTGACAGAGCTGGGCCAGCCTTGTCCCCCTGGGCTGCGCCAGTGCCACCTCGCTGCTGTCAGCCCTGGGAGGGCTGGGGGTGCCCTGACAGCTGTTAGCACTGCTGCTGGTGTAGCCCCAGGCTGGGAAGGATTTTTCCCATTGAGATGGGAAACTGAGACTCGAGACATCTTTACGAGGCAGATAGGACACAGCTGGTTTTCTGCCCTTCCCCACTGAAGAAGGCAAAAGTTTGTGTTACTATGAGGTCAGAAGAGAAGTCATGCAGCCTGTGCTCTTCCTTTAACCGTATGTGTTCATGCCCAGCTATTGTTTGGGGTTTTTTGGTGTTTTGTTTTCATTTCCCTGTGATGATTTTATTCCTAATAAAAAAATCTGTTTTCTAACTTGTTTTGTAAATGTTTAAGTTCTGTTATTTAACAATTGTTGCTTTATGGTTTTCACTGAACATACAGGCAGGTTTTCAAATTTTCACCTGGCTAAATAAAGGAAAGGTGATAACAAGTTACTGCTGACTAGAGCTGGCTTGGGAACAGAGATCACAAGGGCATTTGTTTGTAAGTCACTCCAGGAGAGGCAGTAGGACAGTGGCCTATAACTAGTCCCCATCGGAGCATGTGTGCAAATGTGCCTGCACATCCGTGTGCACTGGCAGCTCACCAAACCTTGCTCTTGTGCCTTGCCCAAACTGCGAGGTGCAGGGAAGGGATGCATGGAGGTGGCCTTGCTTTATCAATCTCTATCCATCTGTAATTTTTTTGTGACACCTGAGCCACCTTAGCTGTGAGAGGATGTTTGATTGCATAGCATGTATGGGTATGGATGTACCTGGTGCTATCAGGAATTTGATCAGAAACGAGATCTCTGTGCTGTCTCTTCGAGGCTTCTGGTGGCCTTAGTGAGGCTGTGCCATGCCAGCCCTGCCCTCTCTGGGTTGCTGAGGGAGCCCTTGGCGCCAGGGTCCCTCTGGGTGCCTGGTGCTTTCCAGGGCAGGGGAGCTGCATGGAGAGCTGCCAGTCATGCCATCCTCTCGGGCCACTGGTCCTGGCTGGGGAAGGCAGGGTCCATCCCTCTGCTCATCGAGTGCTGGTGGGACAAGGGGAGCCCTGCTCTGTGGGAAATGCGGATGTTTTGGGATGGGGTTTCTTCCCAGCTGAGACAAACCACCAGTGGTTTATAGCACTGTACAGAATTTGTATCCATGTCAACGTTTCATAGTGGGAAGAGAAAAATCTCCCTCTGCTTGTGGCATATGCTAAGCAACAAATGTAATATGTATTCTTTTTGTCATGTAATTAATGCAGTTTATGAATGTAAAAGGAGAACAGAGAATGATCTTATTTGACTTAAGTTATAGGTGAAAGCAAAAGCAGAAAAGAAACGTATTGTATAGCAGCGAGCAGAGAAAGGGGAATGATCCTTTTAGATGTTTTTTAGCATTCAGGATGTACTCATCCCCACAAAATTCTCATGTCAATAAGGTTTCCCATCCCAGTAATGAAACAGTTTGTGCTCTGCCTTCCAACCTCCGCCTCAGGCTGCTGTGCCTGATGTCCCCGTGGCTGCGTGCGTAGCCCTTGGGGTCCTCTCGCGTAGCCCTTGGGGTCCTCTCTCGGAGCCCAGCACAGAGGCAGAGGCACCAGGGCAAGAGCCAGCAGTTTGTGAGGAGCTGGTGGACCAGCCCTCCCCACCACCATCAGCTCTACAGAAACAACAGAGTGGAAGCTGGTGAGTCTGGAGCAGATATGCAAAACTGATAACAGGCTGGTTTACAATAGCAAATGAAACATTTGTTGTAAATACTGAAGAGGCATGTGAGCAGTGGTTGTGTTAACTTCTGATGAAAATCTCGATGTAGTTGAAAAAAACCTCTAGATTTTAGGCACGTGCATACTATGTTTGTGTCACTTTTTATGAATTATTGCATTTCATTTCAAAATAAGAAAGCAAGAAGAATGCATGTGTAACTCTGCTGTAGGATATAGTGTCAGTGATAGATATCTTCAAAACCATTTCCTTAACCTTAGCAAACAAACTCTGGTGGTGCTTAAAATCCAGAAGCGTAGGTATTACTACCACCAGGCAGGGAGGAGTGAGATGCCCCGTGGACTCTTCCATAGGAAAACACACAGAACTGGTAACAGAGTGGTCAAGAAGAGCAGTATCATCTATTTCTGCCTGAGGTGGAAGCAGAATTTGGTGATGTGTCATCACAGAGGCTTGGATTAGCGTTTGGGTATTGCTTGTGCCTTCGGCCAGGCTGCTCGGTGCCTGGGTGCAATCAAACCCTGCTGGTACGAGGCCAGTGGTGGTGAAGTCCCTCCTGGGCATATGCAATGCTCCCCTCTTGTCCTCTGTTGTAAAGCAGGCTGGGAAACAACATCATCATGTGGTGGGGACCCTGTGACCTTTGACAACCAATGCATCCTGCATTGTTTTTTTCACAATGAGCGCTGCGTTTCCTTTGTGCAAGATTATGACTCATCACTCAGGCATGGGATGTGGCTGGAGACAGCAGGGGAGTCTTTACTGAGAGCCTAGAAGGCCCTTAGATGAAGCCCTTCTAAATATTTCTACTTTTCCAGCAAGCAAATGCTGGCAGGTGTTGTGTTAATTATATCAAGATTAATTTAACTTGGATATGATCAGTTAAGAAGAGATATCTCTGAGCTGTGCAGGACCACAGGGAAGTGCAGCATCTTTCTGGCTGGTCTCCCTCAAACACCACTTGCATGGCTCCAGGCTGGCTGATGGGCTGAAGTGGAGGTCTTGGCCAGGTCCAGGTCTGAGAGACTTCCTCCAACCCTCCTGATCACCAGCAAGCAATGTGGCTGAATCGCACCACTATCTACTATTTATAGGGGCTAAAGAAACTGTTCCCTGCCTGTACCAAAGCAGACTGCCTGGAGGGCAAAAGATGTTTAATGATGAGAGCAGGGAGGGGGCAGAGACACCCCCCTAAAGTGTTCAACTATGGCTAAACCCTGCAGGAGCTGGATAGCAATTACATTCAAGTAGCACGTGAAGAGCCCAGAGCAGTTCTGCTTATGCATGCTGACGTTTGCATCTTCATGGGGTTATTTCCCACCTCCTGATTTCAGTCCCAAACAGCTCCTCGGCCCTGGGGTTCTCCCCACCCTACCATCAACCATGAAGGCACGAGGGGCCTGACTTCATCAAATCATTCATTACACTTGCAAGTTTAGGTATCTCACTGTACCCCTCACCTCTCAACGCACCTATAGATGCATGCTGGGCAGCTTGATTCCAGCCCCAGGAGCTAACGTCGCCGTCTTCTTCCGTCTGCACCTGCCTTCAAGCTTTGCTCGGAGAAAGGGCTGTCCGCCAGCACTGCGCCTCCCCTTCGCTCGGGGAGCTGGGTTTGGACCTGCTGGGCTATGACCAGGGATGCCCAATATCCCAGCTGGAGCTGGCTGCGGATCTGCAGGCAGTGAGTGGAGTGATTCCTGGGTTTTCCCTTCGCGTGGTCCCTGGGGGCTGGAGGGATGGGTGTTGTGAGGATGGGGTGAGTCTCTGCCTCCTGGGAGATGGGAATACTTGGCCTATACCCACTTGGTTTACAGGCATTTTGGGGCAGGGGCTGGTCCTGGCGCACGGGGAGGCACCTGCAGCCTGCTCATCGTGCCATTGTGCCACACGCTAACGGGAAGGAAAGGTGCCCATCTGTAGAGGTAGCAAATACAGGTGGCTAATGTCAGCTTATTTTTAATTGATTCATTTTTCTGGTTAGCATATTCCATATCACGCTTAGCCAATACACATGATAAAATATTGGATGGGGCTGTAGTATAAAGTGTGTATTTTATAGTTATATAAATATAGTTTTATAATGGAAATGAGGAAAAAAGCAAAACTTGGAGCCTGAATTCTATGCAGAATTTTTAAAACTCGCCTAAACTTATGACGGCTACTGATAGTTTTAGTATTGTCTAACACTATAGAAACTAGATGTATTACAGACCAAGAATTACTTGGAGGCAATTTTCAGTGAATCCTTTGGAATTGCAAATGCAGTACATTAAAGAGAATTATTATGTGCTCCCGCATCATATGCAAATGGAGTAAAGAAATACAGTTTGTTGGTTATCCTCTTGCTAGCGTTGCTGTCTCAGGTTTGGTTTATACATGTTCCTCTTTGAGGGCAAAACAGATTTGCCCAAAACTAAGGAGTGAAGCAGTTTTAAAAGGCTTTTTTTATATACTAAAAATCACCTAATAAAATACTTTCAAACAAACAAAAAATGAAAGAGATGATGTGATGGTCTTTTTCTCTATGTGAAAAGAATTGCAAGAGTGACTTTGAATGCATGACTTGAAGCAAAGAGCATTAAGAGTTGTCCTGGTTCTGGCAAGGATAGAGTTAATTTCACAAGGAGCCAGGACAGGTGAGCCAAGCTGGCCGGGGGCTATTCCATACCATGTGACGTCATGCTCACCATAAAAGGGGGCTAGTCGGGCAGGGGCGGGTTTGGCGTGTCAGCGTGGCTCCGAGTGTCTGGTTGGTCAGTCGTTGGATTGGTAAATCATTCTCTGTTATCACCCATTGTGAATATCTGTTATCAACACTGTTGTTGATTGTTTCCCTCTCCCTTGCTGTCCCAGTAAACTGCCCTTATCCCAACCCTCAAGGCTTTGCCGTTGGTTTTCCGTTCTTGTCCCCATCCCGCCGGGGGAGGGGTGAGCAAGCGGCGCGTGGCACTTAGCTATCGGCTGGGGCTAAACCACGTCATGTTGCACTCCTGTGAAAGCTTTCCCATCACAGGGCAATAGGCCTCAGTGAAACAACAGGCAAACCTATAATTAGGGGATTTGGGACAGCGGGGATGGGATTCAGTGATGTGCGTGAATGGGTAAAAAGTCAATTGCCTGGCAGCCAGTCTCAATTCACCTGGAGCCCACGAGAGAAGCTGGGGCGGGTGGAGGCTTTTCCGAGGTGGCACACGAGTTGGAGCAAGAGGTACCTGCCGGGTGGGACAGCCTCTGCTGCTGGTGTCTCTGCCATCACAGGATGAGCCGTGGGAGGACCGAGAGAGGAGGAGGATGCAGAGAGCAGAGTGTCCGCTGCGGAGGATCCAAGAGGAAGAAAGGGCGCAGGCCTAATGACTGAGGGTACAGAAGTGGCAGTGGGTAACGGCAGTCATAGACGCTGTTTCTTCCCTCAAGCGGGTGGGGAGGCTGCAGGGGTCTCAAGCAAGATCTGTCCTCCATCGTCCTGCAAACTCTTTAGGCAGTGTAAAATGATGTCCTCCAGGAAGCAGTCGTCACTGCTGCTTCCTCCTCACACCTACTCTCCCTGACATTTGCCACGAATCATGTTCCCCAGACGGGCTAAACCACGTCAGTCCTTTTTGGCGCCCAACGTGGGGCTCGAGGGGTTGTGATAACGACAAGTCTGACCCAAGTGTGTTAAAACAAAGTTGTTATAAGCATTTATAATGTTATTGAAACAGTCACTGATCATAATGATGTTCTGTTTGGTTACATGGCTCTGGTTTGTAAACCCGTGTTTACTCTATGCAATCCCTGCGGTGCTGTTTATCACCTCTGGGAGAGGGGTTCGTGTTCTCATGTTGTTGTATTGTGTGATAATGACTTATGATAAGATATCATTGACAGTCATGGGTCTGAGCTGGTATGTGTATGTAGCATTTCGGTCAGGCCCGTACCTCGGTCAATATCTTTCAGAACTGATTAATAATTGGACCCAATCTATGGGGAAGATGGGGGGGAATACCTTCTCCCGCTCTTTCACCTCCTCTTTTCCCTTTTGGTTGGTTACAACAATTTTTGAGAATTTTGAATACCCTTGGAATGTTCATGCCAGTATATTCCTATTGCTAGGTCTCCTGAATGCTTTCCCACTCCTGTTCAGGGTTAGCAAAAATCTTTTCAAGAGTACCACCCAGGGATCTTCCCCAAGGCTGAATGGTCAGGGCTGGCATGGCATGTGGGAGAGTATGGGTGGGTATCTAGAGACCTTTTCACCCCCAATGGTTTGGAGCTTCACTCCTGAACAATTGCAAGACCCTGATAAAATGGTAGAATATTTGAAAGGAAAATGCTGTGGGGATTCTAAGGAGACACAACTTACTGCGCTGTGCTGGGCCCTGGCCACAATCTATCAAACACTGCTTGATAGTAGACAGCACCATCCAGAGAGAGAGAGCGGACCCACAGGCACTGCAGCTGCCCAGGCCCCTGCAACAGGCACTGCAGCTACCCAAACCCCCGCAACAGGCACTGTAGTCGAGCCAAAAGATCAACCCACACCAGTATCAGTCGCCCCTATACACAAAAAGAAATACACAAGGAAATCGGTTCGCTTAGTGAAAGATGATGATGAACCGGGGCCATCACGAGAACAAGAAGAAGAGCCAGAACCAGAAGTGATTACTCGATCCCTGTCCCTGAGTGAGCTGCGAGATATGCGGAAAGATTTCAGCCGCCTTCCAGGGGAGCATATTATTACCTGGCTGCTCCGCTGCTGGGATAACGGGGCCAGTAGCCTGGAACTGGAGGGCAGGGAGGCCAAGCAGCTAGGATCCTTGTCTAGGGAAGGGGGCATTGACAAAGCAATTGGGAAGAAGACACAGGCCCTTAGCCTCTGGAGGCGACTCCTGTCAAGTGTGAGGGAAAGGTATCCTTTCAGTGAAGATGTCATATGTCGGCCAGGCAAGTGGACCACTATGGAGAGAGGTATTCAATATCTGAGGGAATTAGCTGTGCGGGAGATGGTTTATTATGATCCGGACAATGCACAGTTGCCCACAGACCCCGATGAAGTCCAGTGTACCCGACCCATGTGGCAAAAATTTGTGCGAAGTGCACCATCATCGTACGCCAACTCACTGGCAGTAATTGACTGGAAGAGTGAAGAGGCACCCACGGTGGACGAAGTGGCTGGCCGACTCCGGCAGTATGAAGAGAGCCTTTCTTCCTCCCTAGTCTCAGCTGTGGAGAAACTGTCTGAGGATGTCCAGCAACTCAAAAAGGATATATCTTACTCCCCACCTGTACAGACCTGCATTTCAGCTGTTAGGAGTAAGCGTTTTTCTGCTCCAGAGAGGGGATATAGAGCATACACACCACGAGGTATCCTGTGGTTTTTCCTGCGTGACCACGGAGAAGACATGAGGAAATGGGATGGGAAGCCCACCTCAACCCTGCAGGCACGCGTACATGAGCTACAAGGCAAGACAGCTGTAAAAAGGGACTCTTCCAGAAAGAATGCTGCTCCAGTTTCCACCAGGCAGCCCCCCAGACCAAGTGAAAGGCCAGATCGCACTTCTGATCCTCTTGAAGGGACTTCTAAGTCCTTTTTGCAAGAGGTGAGTAGTGACTATGACGAGCAGGATTAGAGGGGCCCTGCCTCCAGCCAGGTGGAGGAAAGGGACAATAGGGTTTATTGGACTGTGTGGATCCGATGGCCTGGCACATCGAACCCACAAGAGTACAAGGCCCTAGTGGACATGGGTGCACAGTGTACCCTAATGCCATCAAACTATGAAGGGGTGGAACCAATATCTGTTTCTGGTGTGACAGGGGGATCCCAACAGTTGACTCTGTTGGAGGCCGAAGTAAGTCTAACGAACGGGGAATGAGTGGCAAAAGCACCCCATTGTGACTGGGCCGGAGGCTCCATGCATCCTGGGCATAGACTACCTCCGGAAAGGGTATTTCAAAGACCCAAAAGGTTACAGGTGGGCTTTTGGAATAGCTGCCTTAGAAGCGGAGGAAATTGAACCACTGTCTAGTTTGCCTGGTCTCTCGGAGGACCCTTCTGTTGTAGGGTTGCTGAAGGTTGAAGAGCAACAGGTGCCGATTGCTACTACAACTGTGCACCGGCGGCAATACCGCACCAACAGAGACTCCCTGGTTCCCATCCACAAGCTAATTCATCAACTGGAGGGTCAGGGAGTGATCAGCAGAACCCACTCACCCTTTAACAGTCCCATATGGCCAGTGCAGAAGTCCAATGGAGAGTGGAGGCTGACAGTAGACTATCGTGGCCTGAATGAAGTCACACCGCCGATGAGTGCTGCCGTGCCGGATATGCTGGAACTTCAACATGAACTGGAGTCAAAGGCAGCCAAATGGTATGCCACAATTGATATAGCTAATGCATTTTTCTCGATCCCTTTGGCAGCAGAGTGCAGGCCGCAGTTTGCCTTCACTTGGAGGGGCATCCAGTACACCTGGAATCGACTGCCCCAGGGGTGGAAACACAGCCCCACCATCTGCCATGGACTGATCCAGACTGCACTGGAAAAGGGTGAAGCCCCAGAGCACCTGCAATACGTTGATGACATCATTGTATGGGGCAACTCAGCAGAGGAAGTTTCTGAGAAAGGGAAGAAAATAATCCAAATCCTGCTGCAGGCTGGCTTTGCCATAAAACGAAGTAAGGTGAAGGGGCCTGCGCAGAAAATCCAATTTTTAGGAATAAGGTGGCATGATGGGCGGCGTCAAATCCCAATGGATATTATCAACAAAATAGCAGCCATGTCCCCACCAACCAACAAAAAGGAGACACAGGCCTTCTTAGGTGTTGTGGGTTTCTGGCGAATGCACATTCCGAATTACAGTTTGATAGTAAGCCCTCTCTACCATGTAACCCAGAAGAAGAATGATTTCAAATGGGGCCCTGAGCAACGACAAGCTTTCGAACAAATTAAACAAGAAATAGTTCATGCCGTAGCTCTTGGGCCAGTCCAGGCAGGACCAGATGTAAAAAATGTGCTGGACACCGCAGCCGGGGAGAATGGCCCTACCTGGAGTCTCTGGCAGAAAGCACCAGGGGAGACTTGAGGTCAACCCCTGGGGTTTTGGAGCCAGGGATATAGAGGATCCGAGGCCCGCTACGCTCCAACGGAAAAGGAGATATTGGCAGTCTACGAAGGGGTTCGAGCTGCTTCAGAGATGATTGGCACTGAAGCACAGCTCCTCTTGGCACCCCGACTCCCAGTGCTGGGTTGGATGTTCAAAGAGAGGGCTCCTTCTACACATCACGCAACCGATGCTACGTGGAGTAAGTGGGTTGCACTGATCACACAACGGGCTAGAATAGGAAGCCCCAATCGCCCAGGGATTCTGGAAGTGATCATAGACTGGCCAGAAGGGAAAGATTTCAGAATGTCGCCAGAGGAGGAGGTGACGCGTGCTGAAGAAGCCCCACCGTATAATAAACTAACAGAAGATGAGAAACCATATGCCCTCTTCACTGATGGGTCCTGTTGCATCGTGGGAAAGCATCGAAGGTGGAAGGCCGCTGTATGGAGTCCTACACGGCGAGTTGCAGAAGCTGCTGAAGGAGAAGGTGAATCGAGCCAGTTTGCAGAGGTGAAAGCCATCCAGCTGGCTTTAGATATTGCTGAAAGAGAAAAGTGGCCAACACTGTACCTCTACACTGACTCATGGATGGTGGCCAATGCCCTGTGGGGGTGGTTACAGCAGTGGAAGCAGAGCAACTGGCAACGCAGAGGCAAACCCATCTGGGCTGCCCCACTGTGGCAAGATATTGCTGCCTGGCTAGAGAAGCTGGTTGTAAAGGTACATCATGTAGATGCCCACGTACCCAAGAGTCGGGCCACTGAGGAACATCAGAACAACCAGCAGGTAGATCAGGCTGCCAAGATTGAAGTGGCTCAGGTGGATTTGGACTGGCAGCGTAAGGGTGAATTATTTCTAGTTCGGTGGGCCCATGACACCTCAGGTCATCAAGGAAGAGATGCGACATATAGATGGGCCCGTGATCGAGGGGTGGACTTGAGCATGGACGCCATCTCACAGGTCATCCATCAATGTGAAACATGCGCCGCAATCAAGCAAGCCAAGCGGGTAAAGCCTCTGTGGTATGGAGGCCGATGGTTGAAATATAAATATGGGGAAGCATGGCAAATCGACTACATCACGCTCCCACAAACCCGCCAAGGCAAGCGTTACGTTCTTACAATGGTGGAAGCAACCACTGGGTGGCTGGAAACATATCCTGTGCCCCATGCCACTGCCCGGAACACTATTCTGGGTCTTGAAAAGCAAGTCCTGTGGCAACATGACACCCCAGAGAGAATTGAGTCAGACAATGGGACTCATTTTCGGAACAACCTCATAGACACCTGGGCCAAAGAGCATGGTATTGAGTGGGTGTATCACATCCCCTACCTATCATGCACCAGCCTCTGGGAAAGTTGAAAGGTGCAATGGGCTGCTAAAAACTACCCTGAGGGCAATGGGTGGTGGGACCCTCAAACACTGGGACACACATTTAGCAAAGGCCACCTGGTTAGTTAACACTAGGGGATCTGCCAATCGAGCTGGCCCTGCCCAGTCAAAATTCCCATGCCCAGTAGAAGGGGATAAAGTTCCTGTAGTGCACATGAAAAATATGTTGGGTTAAACAGTTTGGGTTATCCCTGCTTCAGGCAAAGGCAAGCCCATCTGCAGGATTGCTTTTGCTCAGGGACCAGGGTGCACTTTGTGGGTGATGAGAAAAGATGGGGAAGTCCGGTGTGTACTCCAAGGGGATTTGATTTTGGGTGAAAATAGCCAATAATTTAAATTGCATGATATTAATAGCGATATACTGTATCAATGGTATGACCATAAGAATCACCCAAAACTAATGAAGGATGGACTTTGAAACTGAACAAAGTGCCACGATGATGGAACTAGAACTGACTTCAACTGGTGCCCAGAAACTTTATCGAAAAATCACATCTTTGGCATCCAGACTGTGAGCATGGACCATACCAGATACACCGGCTGTGAAGACTCCGGATGCAGCGTGCAACAATCCAGCAGCATGCACCATTGCTCCTGCTCTGAGAGACTGTAATGGCAGATGGAACCCAAAACCATGGACTAAATGAACTCGACAGACATTTTAGAGCGATAGCCCATAGAGTAAGGCAATGAGTTCTGTAAAATAATCTGGGCATGACGTAGATGGTATGGAATAAGGGGTGGATAATGTCCTGGTTCTGGCAAGGATAGAGTTAATTTCACAAGGAGCCAGGACAGGTGAGCCAAGCTGGCCGGGGGCTATTCCATACCATGTGATGTCATGCTCACCATAAAAGGGGGCCAGTAAGGGGCAGGGGCGGGTTTGGCGTGTCAGCGTGGCTCCGAGTGTCTGGTTGGTCAGTCGTTGGATTGGTAAATCATTCTCTGTTATCACCCATTGTGAATATCTGTTATCAACACTGTTGTTGATTGTTTCCCTCTCCCTTGCTGTCCCAGTAAACTGCCCTTATCCCAACCCTCAAGGCTTTGCCATTGTTTTTCCGTTCTTGTCCCCATCCCGCCGGGGGAGGGGTGAGCAAGCGGCGCGTGGCACTTAGCTATCGGCTGGGGCTAAACCACGTCATGTTGCACTCCTGTGAAAGCTTTCCCATCACAGGGCAATAGGCCTCAGTGAAACAACAGGCAAACCTATAATTAGGGGATTTGGGACAGCGGGGATGGGATTCAGTGATGTGCGTGAATGGGTAAAAAGTCAATTGCCTGGCAGCCAGTCTCAATTCACCTGGAGCCCACGAGAGAAGCTGGGGCGGGTGGAGGCTTTTCCGAGGTGGCACACGAGTTGGAGCAAGAGGTACCTGCCGGGTGGGACAGCCTCTGCTGCTGGTGTCTCTGCCATCACAGGATGAGCCGTGGGAGGACCGAGAGAGGAGGAGGATGCAGAGAGCAGAGTGTCCGCTGCGGAGGATCCAAGAGGAAGAAAGGGCGCAGGCCTAATGACTGAGGGTACAGAAGTGGCAGTGGGTAACGGCAGTCATAGACGCTGTTTCTTCCCTCAAGCGGGTGGGGAGGCTGCAGGGGTCTCAAGCAAGATCTGTCCTCCATCGTCCTGCAAACTCTTTAGGCAGTGTAAAATGATGTCCTCCAGGAAGCAGTAGTCACTGCTGCTTCCTCCTCACACCTACTCTCCTTGACATTTGCCACGAATCATGTTCCCCAGACGGACGCGCTCCTCTCCGGTGGTAGGTCTCACCTCCCCTGAGCCCCTCTGGCGATGCTCAGCCTGGGGCACCGGGAACTCCTCCTCCTCCTCTCTGTCTTTCTCATGAGCCACTTTCAGGGAACGTGCTGTGCTAGTTTTGATAAGCCCGAGAACAGGAGCAAACACAAATCTTCCCATAACAGCAAACAGGAAATACCTTTTCTTGTTTTTCCCTGTTTCCCCCCTCTCCCCCCGCCTTCCCCTCTAGTTCTGGCCAGCCCTTTCAGGATTTTTCTCCTGACCTCACTTTCTGGTGTGGGTTTTGCCAAGTGAGATGGGAAAAGGGTGGAGGGAAGGCAGGATCCCAGCCATTAAGCTGCTGTTTGTACATACTCCTGCCCAGCTGTTGAGGGTTTGGGGTTCTTTTTCTTTGGCTGATTTAGTTTCTGATAAGGAGTCTTGTTTCCTTACTTTTTGTTGAGAGTTTAAAGCTTTGTTATTTGGCAAATACAAATGCCTGTTTATAGCTTTCTCTGGAGAACCAGCTGTAGATGGAGACACTCTTCTTTGCTGGAGAGAAGATCAGTAGGAGTCAACACTGCCATGAATTTGATATCATCGCTCTTAAAAAAAACCCCAATGGTTAAACAGCCTCAGTGAGAGAGGAAAGTAGATGCCTGTGTTTATACTGAATTACTGATGCTGCAGAACTTAAAGGAACTTCCAAGGTAACACAAATAACCGCCGCAGCTGTAGTTCCAACCCAGCGCATCTTACATGTGTGGGCACAAGGCACGCACGGTAACTTTCATTGAGGCTACACTGTAAACTTGCAGCTCTGGAAAGTGGCGACTAAAGTTCAGCAAATTTTTACTGAGTTGCTGAAAGCAGTGTATGCAGGGGGCTTGAGAGAAATGTAGTCAACAAAAAACCTGCTCTTCCGTGATGGAAACAAAAAGAGGTGGCTGAAAGGAATCGTGATGCCATCCTGAACCTGACCACTGAGACCTTGCTTGCAGCAATAGATGCTCTGAATGGAAAGTGCTTTTAAATGGTGCTTTATAGATAGGTAGTTAGGAGCCAGGAGTTTGGGTCACAGGGGCATCGGGTTCCATTTGTTGTCCTTCTTTGGACTGTCTGGCTGACCTTAACAAGTCACTTCATCCTCCTCTGCCTCATTTCCCCATCTGTAATACTGGGGTGATCACATAGGCCTCCTCTGCAAAACAGGTTTAAGCCTTGCAGATACACCGCAGCACCTCACACCTGTGGTGTGGGGCAGCCCACAGCTGGGGTGCTGCTGCAGGGGTCTGAGTGGGCTGCTGCAAGCGCTCTGGTCTGGCTGCCACAGGTTGTCTGACTGCCCAGGGCGTGAGGAAGGAGATTTACCAAAACTCTTACGGTGCAAGGTGCCTCTCTCATTAACCTTGCTAACTTGTGAGATGCTGGTTTCCTTCTGACTCTCAGGAGTGCGACAGAGGGAGCTGGGCCTCTTGTATTGCCTTGGTAGAAATCCTGTGAAAAGCCACAGCTTGCCTCCAATCCCCTGGTGCTCAGATGCATTATGCAGAACATCATCATCCCCCATCCCCCCCCCCCCCCCCCCCCCGGCCTTATTGAGTTCTTAAACCCCAGAAATTCTCAGAAATGCAATGGCACAGCACCTTAGCCATTACCCTTCCTGGATGACAACAGGAGCCGTGGGCTGCAAACATTTAGAAAGACAGGCAGCTTTGTGCCTGTACTTTCCCCTGCTGTGGAAAAGGCCCACTCTTTGCTAAAGCTCACATAGCTCCCTGCTGCAGCTTCCCTGCGTTTCCTGTGCAAGCGTGGCGTGGTGGCAGCAGAGCTGAGAGCGTGGTCCGGACGGGGCTGAGCCCATCCTGCTGCTCTGTGACCCCCGCGCCCTGAGGACCTGCATGCCCTGGGTCTGCTGTTGCTTTTCAGTCCTGATGTGGGGCTGGGAGGGTGCTGCCTGGTCTGGCCAGAGCCGGGTCTGGTCGTGGTGTGCCACCTGTGCTTGCTCAGAGCTGCTGGGGAGAGCAGCGTGTCCTGCCACGCTGACCAGCCAAAATCTGCAACATGTTTTGCATGTTTAGTTGTGTCACTGAAATTACTAGAATAAGGCACTGAAAGTTAGATCCTAAATCTAGGATCATTATAGATGATGGCAATCAGTGTCAGACAAACAAGACTGAAATGCACCGTCTGCAAGAATAACTGGTGGGATGCTGACATCTGCTCTAGCCTCAGTCGTTGTCATGAACCACAGATTGTGAGACTGCTCTGTCTAAGGATGTTACAGTCCTTCAGACCAGACTTAAACAGGGCATCTTTTATGAGGTTTGGCTGTTGACAGTCTCACAAGTAGAAAAGAAGAAAACGAGTCTGAGCGAGAGAACACCTGGGGCTGATGATCTGGTATTACGGACATCACAAGGGAACTGTTTATCTTGAAATAATCAGCTAAGGACTATTCTGTATGAGTCATGGTTTGAAAGCTTCCATCTACCTCCATTTAGAAAAGGATGAAAAAGTTTCTGCAGACAGCCGTTTCAGTGCTGACAGGGTGTGTCACTATTTTTGGAATATTTCTACTGTGTACAGGCAAAGCAGTGCTCTCAGTTTGCACATAACAGGCCCCAAGCCGCTGAGTCAGCATCCCCGCCAAACTTTTGGCCGAAGTTCATGATCTTCATATTTGCACCGCTTCATTCAAGCTGGACTTCTTCCTTTCTTGGCTCCTGTGTAAGGCAGAGGTGAAAAGGAGGGGGATAGGTGGCCTTCATCAGCCAAATGGCTGCAACTGTATGTGGAAGCCAGCAGTTCCTTGGCATTTCACAGTGTAGGGGCAACTCCTCCTGCCAGGGCTGACTTCGCTTTTTCCCCACTCCAGCCACTGCCCACAATTCACCCTGTCCTGCAAAGTTATGCCAAAAAAGAAGGGAATGTGCCATCGTGAAACCCTCAGCTACCATCCAGGGCAACCCAGATGGACCCTAACTGTTAGTCTTGCAGCCTAGGGTGCAAACTCAGGATTGCTCCCAAAAATAATGTTAGACTTATCCAAAGTTTCTCCTCCATGTGATATTACCCATCTGGTGTTTCAATCAAGATCACGTTTGCTCTTCTCCTCACAAACTGTGCCTAACTGAAGGCCTGTCTTTGTGAGACATTTAGAGGTATGAACTTGCAATACTCTTGTCAACTTTCATGGTGAGGGTGTCAGGTGGTGGTGAGTGCAGGGTGTCTGACTGTACTTTCAGGGAAGAGTAGTGAGTCCCATGCAAATGCCATTTAATAAAATCTAAGCTTCATACCAGAGGAGATGGTGCAAATTATCAGATGGGCAACAAATCCACACTGGCTTATGGCATGCTGACTTTCCTGAGAAGAACAATCTAAGTGTATTTGTACTCTTGCTTTTCTACATCCAATAACATTCTCTTTTCTTATCAGCCTCAGGCATGAATGTTTATTGGATTGTCACTAGGTTGAAAACTTAGAGCTTGGAACAGCTACATATTGTCTCTTGAGATGCTGCTTTCAGATGTGTGGGAGTCAGTCACCTTTACATGGAAATGTAAGTAAGATACTTACATTCCCTGTGAGGAAACTGCTTAGTGCGTTACAAAGAACAGAACAGTAAAAGAGAGAGCAAGCACCAAAAGCAAATGTGTATGACTAGAACACTTTGTGGCTTTTGCAGTGGAAACAATACCGCAGAGATAACAGTGGCTGCAAAGAAACATCCCATTGTCACAGCTGCATTCGTTCCTCTGCTCCTTGTGCAGCAGAATATGGAGAAGTCTAGCAATGCAGTGGTCTAACCAGAGGCCAAGTGTCCTCAGCCGTGGGCTGACAGGCCTAACTGAAGACAGGTCCAGCACCACCATACTTTCCTGTCGGTGCCCTGGTTTTCTAGCTGGATTACGTTGAGCCCAGCAGCGTTACTTCCTGCGTAACGGGTAGGAGAGAGGGTGTCTGCAGCAAGCAGAAGAGCATGATGGTTATCTGCAGGCCTGGCAGATCTTGCCTCGTCCTGCCCAGCACAACTTGGGACAGTGTTTGGGCTGTGGCAGCACACGGCTGTAAGCAATAGTTCTCACCGTGCCTGTCCTGCTCCTTGGGGAGCATCGCCGCTTGGTGCGGGGGCTGCTCCACCAGTGCTCCCTGCTGTAGCTCTTTTCAGGACATGCATCCCACACCACATTGCTGAAGGTACATGCTGGTCTGCAGAGCTCCTCTGTGGCAGTAGCCCAAAGCTTCTGTGCTTTCCAGAGATACCCATTTGCCTTCAGACACCCTCTCCTTCATGCTTTCCCTTGGGGGGGGGAAACAGGGACATGAGCGCAGGGACTTCCAGTGCTTCACTCCCACTAACATCCAGAAAATCCTTTCCTTCTAAAATGGGGATTGAAGCTGTCCTGGTTCTGGCAAGGATAGAGTTAATTTCACAAGGAGCCAGGACAGGTGAGCCAAGCTGGCCAGGGGCTATTCCATACCATGTGATGTCATGCTCACCATAAAAGGGGGCCAGTAAGGGGCAGGGGAGGGGCAGCGCAGTTTCAGCGCGGTTCTGGGTCGGGCTGAGTGTCTGGTCAGTCGGTCGTTGGTTCGGTAAATTGTTCTCTTTTATCACCCATTGTGAATATCTGTTATCAGCACTGTTGTTGATTGTTTTTCCCTCTCCCTTGCTGTCCCAGTAAACTGCCCTTATCCCAACCCTCGAGGCTTTCGCAGTTGTTTTTTTTTCCGTTCTCCTCCCCGTCCCGCTGGGGAAGGGGTGAGTGAGCGGCCGCGTGGCGCTCAGCTGCTGGCTGGGCCTAAACCACGTCAGAAGCCCAGTGACGACTACAGCACGTTGTCTTGCTCCTAAGACAAGGAGGGTAAAGCCACAAGGATATTGCCATTTCCACACTTCTCATCTGGCAGGAAGGCTGAGGTTAAGAGACACGGGCTGCTTTCTCCTGGTCCTGCTGGGTCTGACGGTGCAGAAGGTTTCTGATGCTTGTTAGAAAAGGTGCTGCTCAGTGGGATGGACTTTGCACATGCCAGGATCTCATGGGCAAATCCATGCTGCAGGTAGGTGGTATGCCCCTTTGTTGGCTTGGCTGTACTTTTGTTTTACAAAATCTCTAAGCAAGTTGATTTTGTGCACATGAACCCAAGTTTTGAGAAATACCATGGCCTGGTGCTGCTTCTGTGACGCACAGCGAACAGGGGACGTCAGCTATTGAGCCCTCACCACCTCTCTTGAGTGCGTCTTCACTGCTCACAGCAAACTCATTTTTGAACAGACCTTTCATATCCTTTAGGGGTGGTTTCTTGGTCCTGTCTACCTGTTGCTCTAACAGGAAAAAGGATGCCATGTTTGATGTGCTCTAACTGGTCTGCTGGAACATAGGGGCTTCCAGTCTGAGTCATTTCAGCTGTGGTTTTACAAAAGCACAGGCATCTGGGAATGACAAACTTGATTATCTGGAAGTAGTGACCTTCATTATGAATACAGGACATCCTTTTAAGCCTTGTTCTGCTGCTGTGGAGCTTTACCTCTCTCCTCTCTCTCTCTCTCGCCTTCACACACACACACGCGCGTGTGCATCTTTCCATATGTATTTCATTTGTACCAATCCCAGTTTCTGCCTGCAGCTCTGCAATGGGCAGTACCCGGCGAGCAGGATGGCAGAGAGCTGGCTCTGTGTGCGCACAGAGCAGGACGGTCCCTGCCCCAGCATGTTTGCAATCTGAGCGTGCCGACCAACAGACAAAGCACAGGGGTATGCTGGAAGCAGGTGGTGGCTTTGAGGGATGTTGGCTTGAGGAAGAAGTGAGACAGGGTTGAGCAGTGTGGGCAGTGGTTTCAGTGTGCCCGGGAGCCTCCCTCCACTCTGCTTTATGGACCCCACCAAAAAAAAAAAAATCAAATCAAGAGAGATCAGAGTTACTGCTTTTGCCCAAAGCCCTGTAGGTGCTCGGGCTGGAAGCAGATGTGTCCAAGCGTGCAGACCTTGCATGTCCCTGCCAGTGTGGCTGGGGAAACAGATCCGGCCCAGTCTGCTTGGCTGGGGAGATGCTTGGGCATCCCCCACCCTTTGCTTGTTTTTCTCTGCAGAGAGTAGAGGTCAGGCACAGAAATGTCATCTTGCTGCTGTTGCTTCCTCTCTCCTTTTACATACGCATACTTTCTAAGGAAACAGTAAAAAAGAAGGAAGAAAAGCTAGATTTTCCTGCGAAGTGCAAAGACAGCAATACTGTGACCTTAGTGCATTTTACCTCAGGTAACTTTTTCTCCTTTTGTGTAAAAAAAGGTAGTTTTTACCAGCATTAGTACCAGTTAAAAGATGATGAAGCTGGAGAAGGGGAGATAAGATGTCTTACAAGGCCTTTCTATAACTTCAAGGAAGAAGAAGAACATGAATGAACAAGAAAGATTTATCTAATACTGTACATCTCCTGTGCCACAGCTTCTCTTCTGTCTTCCTTCTTGGTCTATATCTGTGATAAAAAGCTGGAAGATTGCAGTGGCCACTGTAGCAGAGGGACAGTGTTGGGGATCATATGGTTCAAAACCTCACCACCCCATCTGCTTCATATGGGAATCAGGAATAAAGATTTTATTAGCTTCTCACATGTTTTTGGACCTAACTCCCATGCCTCCTCCCAGCTTCTTTCCTCTCCTTCTTTCCCACACCAACCAGCTTCAGGGCTGGCTTCTGGTAAGACCCCAGGCAGTGTTTTCATCCCCTTCCACGCTCATCCCTCTTTCGCAGCTTGCTCAAACGGCCGGCCATGCCTGCAGGACACCTTCGCGTGGCGCTGGCCAACCCCTCGTAGCTCAGACGTTGACGCAAAAGCAGATCCTGACGGTGTCTGAGGGAAGCGTGTCTCCTTTCTACGCGTTGTCCAACAGCTGTCAGCTACCTGCTCCCTGCTGGGGGTCCTGGGCTTGTGTCCCATCGCTGCTGCTGAGGCTACGGGGGGAGCAGAAGGATTCCCGTCACCCCCCCCCCCCCAAATACCGCATCCGTCTCACTGGGATGGTGGCATGCGGGTGCTGGAGTTTAACTCTTTGGGTGAAGACTGAAGAGGACGAGGGCCCGCGCTGTCCCTCCAGCTGGGTAGACAGACCTTGGGGCATTTTAGTGTGCACTTCCCTTGTCACTGCATGTTGTCCCCATCCTGATAAAACACCCCCTCGAGAGGTATTTTCTGCCCATGGTTTTTGTGCCTGTGCTAGAAACGAGAAGTGCTAGGGTGAGAGCTGGGAGGAGGGGAGGAGGGCACGAGGGCTGTACCGAGACATCCCACAGCCGCTCGCTCACAGCAGAAAAATCCTTTCACCTGCCAGAAGCTATCATTAAACAAGGCGACACTGGATTTTTTTTGACCCTGAAAATGAACTTTAGGAGGACTTTCCTAGTCAAGTGCTTGCTGCTTTTATTTGCCAATGTAAAATGTGAGTTTTTCTTACTGGGTTTTTTTGTTGGGTTTTTTTTTTCTTTTTTGGGCTAGCATTGTTAAAATTGCATTTTAAACCATTTACAACTTGGTGGGATGTTACTGATAAGAAACTAGTTCTACTTTCCCAATGAGTGAAAACCTTTGGGTTATTGCTATTATTATTTGATTTAATTTTCAGCTGGGGGGAGGGCAGGGCCTTAGTTTCCTATTCCAGTTATAATAATCTGTAAACAGTTTTGGTTTTAAGTTAATGAGCCTTAATTTGACACATGTATAATGAGAAATGTCAGCATGCAGTTTTCTCTCTGCCCTCGAGGTAACTTGTACTGCATTAGAGATCCAGTTCATGGTGCATTATCACATGTAATTTCCTTTTCTTATCAAAAATGAGCAAATCTTTTGAAAGTGCAGATTATATTCTTCCATAAATATTAACAGGAAGAGTGATATATCTCAGTGTCTTCAGTAGAGGTGAAGAAGTCTAAGATGTGAAAACAGCAAGCAAATACATACATCTTTTATATTTTGCATATTAATGCTCTCAGTATTTTTTAAAATATTAATCTAAAAACTTAATGAAGGTGTTAACTCATAGATTAGAGAAGGTTATAAGAGATGGAGAAAATACAATCATGCATAGATATTTTTTTTCCTCTGTTCATTCCACTACAGATTGTATGTATGGCTGTTTAATGCTTTTCTTTTCCTCCAGAACAAAATTAATAGATAAATAAGGAACTATTTTTTTAATTACATGATGTATAAAACATCTTCCCCAGCAGAAATGAAGATTATTCCCTTGAATGGAAAACTTCTTTCAAAGACTTCCTTACTTCTCTAAAGTTCTATGGGAGCTTTTAGTTTTTACTCTTTCTTGCGAGTGCAAGTGAGCTCTATGCTGCCAGTTCGCATCTTCCTGCCCCTTAGAGCACATTTCAGTTGGCATTAGCAGAAATGTTGTTTCATTAGCTAAATAGATTTCTAGTATCATATGTTTGAGATACTCGGCTTTCCATTAGCAAGATTATGGAGATCAGATAAACATACAGAGATGTGTCTAGGTGGTCGGTCCGTAGAGATGCCATTGAATTATCCTTGAAAACTTACATTCTTTTTTTTCTTTACTTCCAGATAGAAAAAATAAATGATAGTATCTGTTATGGAAATAAATCCTATTACTAGCTCTAAATACTCATGCGTGACTGAGCAGAAACAAGTATCAGAATTCAAATATTTGAATATTTGGTATAATCTGTAATGTCACCTACAAAGAGGATAGCTGCTTCCAAGACTAATTGATAGCCTGATTTCAGAATATTTCATTAGATATGTCAAATATGTTGTAAGAAATGCAATAGTGAAATAACAGCCTCTCCTTAGACTAGGGGTGAATTGCCAGAAGCACTTCAGTATTCATTTTCTTGTTGTGTAGAACTATTTTAGTTCTTTGATTTTCTCTAATATTGTTAGTTTCATTAATTGGGAACTGGATTTCAGTTTCCCCTCTGTGATATAGTTTATCATTGTCCTAGATACCTGGAATGAAGGACTTTATTAAAAATATGCATAAACATAGTTTTTCTCTCTGTTGGGAGAAAGGCCTTAAAATATGTAAAATTAGAGCAGAATCTGCTCTATCTGGTGATGTGAAGAGAAGTCTCTTCCTGATGATTGGCTTTAATTGAAGAGGAATGAACGTAAGAAAACGACAAATGAAATAAGCCGTGGCTCTGAGCACACATTCGATTATCAGTGAGCTTATCCCACCTGACACTTGTGAGCACTTTTCTGCAAATTTTCCACCTGCCATGGAGATGAGGACAGTACTTCACTTGAAGTGACCTCCCAGCAAACTTTGGACTCCCAAGTCCCGGTTCACCAGAGATGGACCTTGCAAAGGCTGTGGAGCAGCCTGGAGGGGTGCGGGCAGGGCACCCAGGCGCAGCCTGGAGTACATCATCTCCACTGGTAGTAACGTGACTGATGGTTAGCAGCCCTGGCTTTCCTGAATATCCCCTTCAGCAGCCACACGCTAAGTGCTGCCCAGTCCTAGTAGTAACTTTGGGAAGCACTTGTTCTGGAGAGGGGACCTGTCATCAAAGGAGACCTGCAAAGAGAAAAGACTTTTTTGGCTTTTGCTTATCTCCTACTGTCTCCAGTGCCCGATCAGTTCGCAGGATGTTGTTAGCTGATTGTTTCTCCCCACCTTACTTGCCTCACTGTGATTCTGTGATACTAGTGATACTAGTTTGTGTTCTTGCTGTCCACAAGTGATGCTTGCAGGGATGGGTGCTGTGGGTAGCAGCCTGAGCCACGTGCAAAACACGCCAAAGTGACCTTATTTTCAGGAAGGGTTAAGTTCAGGGGGAGCCATGAATGTTGGCAACCAAAATCACTCCAAATAAGTCAGCCAGAGTATAAGCTGGCTTTTGAAAGCCGGGCTCTTAGCTTCCTCATCTCCCAGAATTAAACTAGGTGCTGACATTTATCTAATGAACAATCAAGGGGTGCTTTGCAGCAGGGGAAGAAAACAGCATCAGTAATGAAGAGAGGCAATTCAGAGGGGGTAGCAAGTGACAACCTTTTGGGTCACCACTGTGGCTACTGGCAGCACACTGACGGGCTGGCTATGCTTCCCTTTACAGACTCCGTCACCAGCGAGATTTACATGGCCGTGAATGAGTCAGCTTTTCTCAGCATTGCTGCTGCTGCTGGGAAGGTGTATGATGCAACATGGTTGAAAGACAAAAAAAAGATGCTTCAGTTAAAAAATAACAGTGTTAAGTACTATGTGAACAAGGAACAGTGCAGGTGTAAGATACTCCCAAACGGGACTCTGCAAATAGATCAGGTGGTGAAAGAGGACAGTGGAAACTACATGGTGACGGTTTATCAGGAGGATGGAAAATTAAAGGCAGAAGAAGCTATAATGTTCATCGTTCAGGGTGAGTTTTTGCTCTTACCATACCATTTCCAGCATAACCCTTGGTATTCCTGCGCTCTCCTACAACCTACTCATTGCCCCCCTTTCTGTTTTTGGGGGGACTTTTCTTCCTGCCACAGACAGCAGTCTGCCACTCTTCTCCCTTCTCTTGCTCCTACTGATGCCCTCTGGTCCCCTGCTTCTTTCTGGCTCCCCTCTTTGTCAGCCACCAGGTTTCTACGTGTGCCCATGCAAGCAGCCGTGACCACCGTACGTGTTGGCAGCGGGGTGAGCGCGGACGGCCCGTATGCTGCAGCAGGGCAGGCGGTGCCGGGACCCCTCGGGCCCTGAGCCGGGGCAGCACCGCGTGAGCGGGGCTGTGCTCCCAGCAGCACCCTGCTTCCAAAAACCTCTTGTGGGAGTGCAGCAACCTATGTGAGGTACGCCTGCGGCTGTGGCACTATGCGTTTCTGGCACTTCTGGTGCTATTTATAGGCAGTGAGTTATGACTTCTGGTCCCTAGCTGCTGCTGCAGCAAGGTGAGCACCTTGTGTCGCATCTGCCAGCCTCCTGAGGAGAGGCCAGGTGGCATTAAATTCCTGTATTTAGGCAATGCTATCCCATTCCATTTTTGCTCTAATGAAAAAAAGCCAACAGTCATCTCCCTGGAGATACGCCACAATAGGAGTTGAATTTGCAGGGGGAGAGGACTCCTGCACCCTATCCTTGCATAATGTAACACAACAAATATGAAGATTGTGCTGTTCAAAGCACACTTAAGCACATGCCTGGGGATTTCAGCTGCACGGGTTCAAAGCATGAGGGCAGCCTCCATTCCTGTGCTGTGTCTTCTCCTGAGACATCAGAGCAGTAGCAGTCCAAAGCTTTTGGGGTGAGTAGGGAAGAAGGGGGTGGCTCTTCTGCTCCTTTATGGATGCTGCCACCTCTCCAGACCACTAAGCTGTCAGGCAGTGTGGGTTTTTTCCTGACAAGAAAATGATTTTGCTGTGTCCTTCTTCAGCCAGTACCACACACCTCTGCTGGCCTCCTGCGTTTGTGGGCACCAGCTGGCACTACAGAAATGATGCTTTGATAAGGCAGCAGCAGCAAAGACAGCTGAAATATAGTTTCTGCACAGTGAGAGGCCCCATGGCTAATAGACTGCTGAGAAGCAAGAGTGTCCCACTACTCTGGGAATTATTATTGCAAACTGTCTACAGATTCAGTAAGTCATCACGGCCTGATGCTACTTACTTAGGCTTTAAGGCCCCGAGATGTCACTGGGGTGTCCTGGGTTCAATTTCAGGTTAAGGTTGCAACCTAGCTATGTGCTGCATCATTTCATCTCCTGTGCAGCAGAGAGGTTGCCTTACCTCTGATAGCGGAAGTAAAGTCTTTTAGTAACTGTCGGGTGCTAGAGTCATTCGTCAGACGGATTATACTTTGTTACTAGGGTTGGACAAACAGGTGTTTAAAAAAAAAAAAAGTTTAGATTATATTATCACACAACTCTATTACCAGGACCTGGACTTTGGTGTTTCACATTGAGGCGTTCCCCTGAATTACAGGTTATAGCTTGCAGAAGGGGAGCGGGCTTAACGAGGAAAGGGTGGCTGCGGATGTCACAGCGTGAACCTAGACTGCATTTGCTTATTGGCTTTAAAATTTATGTTCTCTATAACTTACACTGCTTCTAACTAGAGGTGGCTCCGGTATGTTTTTGTTAAAAATCATGGTTAAAAAGGTAGAAATTAATTTTTTTTTTCCATCTGATGTCCCTGCCAGTTGTCCCTAGTTTAGGAAAGCCCTGCAGGCTTTTCTGGCTTTTTCAGTGCCACCAATGATAGAGAATCTGGAACAGAAAGGTGGATAGCTGTTTGCAGGACATAAAAAGAGACAGAAATCATTTCTTTCTGTCACAACCTCATTGAGAGCTTAGAGGTGTCTGGTTTGTGTTTTCTGTTCTGTTTTTATGGGTTTTCATGCTGTGGCTGTCATGCTGGCTGAGTGCCTTTGGTAGTACATAAAGCATCGTAAGGAGCTGTTTGCCCTGTCTTAGAGGAAATCTCTCCTGATGGCCACAGGCAGATCAGACCCAACTTCATCTGCACCAAAACACTGGGGCCAGAGTTGGAGGGGGCTGTGGCTCCAAGTCCCTCCCATCCGCTGCCTACCCCAAAAAAACAACTTCCTCCCCTTGCCTGGCTGGCTGGCTGTGAGCTGTGGTGATGCAGCTCTGCTTTGCTAGGCCAAATATGTAGGCTAATATACTGCATTTTCTTTATTATGGCCATGCTACTTCTGTAGTAAAGTTCTAATTTGGTCTTCATTATTCTCTGGTCTCATTAGCTGGTGTTACTCCCTTACTGCTTATTGGGGGCTAATTTTCTGTTCTGCTTAATAATGGAGGTTTTCAAAAGGAGAAACCATTTCAGATGTGCCTGTCCCTTCTCTTCTTTTTCAGACCCTGTCCCTCAGCCAGTCCTCAGTGCTCAATGTGTTAATAAAACTGCATCTGTCATGTGTGAAGTGAAGCAGAAGACTAAAGATGAAACATTTTTAATGGAACTGACTCGAGATAAAAGCAAAAGCTTGCAAAAGAATGTAACGAAGTTGGAATTGCACAAACAGCCTTCTGGGACATTCAGATGTGTTGTTAAGAATAAAGTCAGCAAAAAAACAGCTGAAAAACTAATTAAGTGCTCAGGTAAAAAAAATCTATTTTTGCTAGAATCCTCTTGGGCAGACACACAAAGCCTGACACAGTTGCACGTATCTGTGGGACTGGTCCAGGTGCCAGGAGCATCGATGGTTCCCGGTACCCATCACTGCGAGTCTAACGTCGCTGCAGCTACTGGGAGCTGATGCTGCTGTGGGAGCTGGGATGTGCGTTGTGCTTTCTGCTTGGCATTCCCCAGCCTTCTCACGTCTCCACCCTCCCCATCCCACTGCTTCCCTTATGGCATCCCTGTTCTAACAGCAGCAGGATGTGAGGTGGGCCATGCTCCTCCTGTTCTCCTGCGGCTGGTGGTGTTTTCCCCTATGCTCAGCAGGGGTTGCTGGAAGATGAGGAGAGGTTTTTCTGGAGTCAAGAGCCTTGTGGGGGCAGAGAGGCCTGTGGGGCGCACTGCAATGCTGCTTCCACCTGGGCGAAGTCTCCTGGGGGAAACTGCAGGCTGCCAGTGAGATCAGGCTGGTTGAGGGGTGAATGAAAGACAGAGAGACTCCTTCTCATCCTGTCATTTTCTCCTCCCCCTCTTCCCCCCCATCACTGCTGATTCGTCTCCCAAAAGTTGCCAAGGTATCTTAACAGACTCAAGTGGTGTCAACCATCACTGTGGTAGACCAGTGAAGTAAAGGAGAAAGCGGGGAGGCAGGCCTCAAAGTGTTTTAATTGCACACAGCAGTCTGCAAAAGGCAGAAAGGACTTCCTCCCTCATTTTTATCCTCCTTTATTCCTTCAAAACTAATGGTACTTCCCAAAGACTGACTTCAATCAACCAGTCCAAAGCCAAAGAGTTGATTTCAGTAAGATAGTATAAAACTACCCAAGCTACCACAACATAAATTAGCAGCTTATTTTTGGAAAATATAGCTTGGGATCGTCTCCTAAGTATATGAAGCCATGGCACTGATTTCAGGGGATTTGCTCTTGATTTACATCCTCATGGCGGGGAAATCAGTTGCACATTATTTTTTCTCCTCTCCATGACCATACCTATGAAGGTGGTGGTTGCTCGCTACAAGTGGATGTGGATGGGTGCTCTCACAAGGGGAAAAATAAGCTGCTTGGACTCTCCAGCTTGGCCTAGAAATCAGGAGGGAAGTTATGGAGAATTTAGCCGAGCTTTGGGGCTGCATGGCTCCAATGTACCATGGATTTTCTTACTCATTTGAACCATCATCTTTCCAAACGACAAATGCGGCAAAAAAAGTGAAGGAATTGCATTTTATATGGGCAGAGTCATGCTGAAAATGATCAGATAGGCAAAAGAAGTCATCACTCTACCCCATAAAAGTTTTGAAAGTTAAGGTAAAAACAATGTGGTGTAGTGTTCAGTTGAAACGTAATATTTCCAGTGTAGTACTTGGGAAAAGTCTTTGAATTTGCTGGGCTTGGGTTTATCCCACCTAACTGTGAGCACTTAAAGCACTTGCCTGGTCTAGATTCCCGCTAGAGCTAGTGGAGAGTGGGGGGCGGCCATGAGACTTGGGTCAGTATTTTCAATTTCCAGCTATTTCTGCCATAGCAAATTTAAGGAAAAGTCCAAGTCCCAAGGCCAGCCCACAGTGTGAGAAGGGAGGGAGCAAGCCTGAAGGTATAGAGGCCTTACTGAAGCAATCCAAGTTTTGCTGTGGCTGACTGAAGGGCAAAGAGCCAAAGGATGGGGTGGTCCCTGCTCTCCTCTGCGGACCTGGCCTCCTGAAGGATCCCACTGATGCCTAAAAATAGCAAAAAAAGGGTTGTTTTCTGCTGCATGAGTGCCTGTCCTGATGACCAATGCTCAGCCTCGTTGGTGTTGGGAAGGGGCTGAGGCACAGGATGTAGCATGGACTTTGGAGCCAGGCGTGAAAACATGCTGATGGATTAGCTCTATTTAAGGCTGGGCAAACTAGCCCAAAGACGTTGTCTTAATAAGGAAATGCGGGCTGGAGCTGGCCATCCCAGGGCAAGCATGGGCCTGCCTGCATTGCTGATGTAGGCAGGCATTAGCCATCAGCCAAATAGTTTGTTTTCACTTCTCACCCTTCAGAAGTGCTCTTATTTCACAGGGTGAGTTGGGTGGGAGAGTTTGGTTTTTCTCAAATTATTAACAGAGAAAGAAAATGTTTGCCACACTGGTCTTTCAGGTACAAATATAGCATTTCTCAGGCACCAAAAAAAACCCACTAAAACCATGCAGCACTACCCTTCATACTCAAACTGAAAACCCCTCAGACCTTTCTGTGTGGCGGCAAGACTCTACCAGCTCCATAGTAGATAAAAAATCCCTCAGCTTCCAGTCAAACGTCCTTCCAACCCTGCTGCCCTCCATGAACATCTGGTCTTGCATTTGAGGCCTATCACCTTGAATTTTGACCTTTAGCAGGCAAGGCATGCTTCAAGCGGGCTTCAGCTCAGCTAACATCATATAAACGTAACTATATGTGAATCTACCTGGGCTCAACTTGCAGCTGGGAGAAACAGGCATGGAAAGTGCAAAATACACCTCAGTGTAACATTGGCAGCTAAAACAGTTGAGAAGAACCACATCATTGAGGGTACTCGTCTTTTTTTCCACTGGGACAGCCCAGGCTGATGGTGGCATTTATACTGTAGATATTTTAGCTTTGGTGTCATCACTCTTTGCCCTCCATGTGCATGCCCAGTGAATTTTAAGGATAGTACCAGTGGTGTCATCCCCTTTGGAGCTTTGTTCCCCAAGAAGCCAAGGAAAGTGCACTTCTGATGGGTTCAGCTCCACAGCGCCAGTGCTCCAGCGTGAGTACTGAATGCCAGGAGGACAGCCCAAGCAGGAGGTGGCAAAGGAAGGCCAGCATCCAGCAAACCTTATCGGGCAAAAATAAGGAACACTCATATAAATTTTTGTTTGCCAAGAAAACTCTTGTTCTGAAACTGTGGGATGTTTTGTTATGTTCTTTTCCTTTTTGCCATTTTTTTAATTTGCGTACAGCCAAAAATTGAAGAGGAAGTACCAAAATACTATGAAGCAAGCTAGTCTCAGTGTTTTCAGCTCAGTAAGAAGTACTTAAAAAGTTTATTTTTGTTAGATGCTGAGCACTGTCTGGATGCTCATTGTCCTTAAAAGGGTCTATTGCTAGCAGGAACAGGGCATTTGTGGTAATTTAAATAAGATGAACTGGCACACATGAATGCTCTGGTTTCAATTTTCTGCAGAACTTGAATCCATTAGGGAGCAATCAAAATTCTCCATAATGAGGACCTGCAACTTTCTGCTGTGTACAGAGAAAAGGCAAAGGGTGGGCTCTCTCACTGAGACTGCCTTTACAGTCAATGCAGGAAAATACAGAATTCTAGGTAGATGTTGTGCAAGTTATTTCTTTCTCTCTAACATCCTTTTTCATTCCCTTAACTAGAGCTGCTGGAGCTTTATCTCATCTTAAGCATAGCAGGAGGTGCAATCTTCTTTGTCATCTTCGTGATTTTGCTTATTTACTGTATCAGGAAGAGGAAAGCAGAAAGGCTTGAAGGTGATGGTAAGTGTTTAAGAGGCTTTATGAGGCTATCCAGCCACCTAAAATCTTTGAGCTTCCTGCTGAGAGCACCCCTGTGGGCAGGAGCATGCTCTCTGACTTGGCATGAGCAAGAACCTGTTTTTGGCATATGGTGAGTCTCAGCAGATTGGCTGGTGTTGCTAGTCTTGGTTTCTGATATATGCTTTGAACAAAAGAATTCTTGTTCTTAAGCCATTTTGTTTATTCATGGGGGAAGAATTGCTCCTCAAAAGCTCAGCCAAGGCCACCAGTCATGAGCATCTGTGGGGCTAAAACATACCATTAGATATCCCGTCAGCAGATTTTTTTTTTCATTGAATTTATATGGTGAAAAATTAAGATCCTTGAAATTATTAGTCACATTTGGAAACATTATAGATAGTGAGAAGGAGCAAGGGCTCAGCTTTTCTGTGAGTTTCCTCAGGTATCTCACAGAACTTGTCCCCTCTACAAAACAATGTCCTTGGAGGCCTGTCAACACTGGGCATCCAACTTGGGGCACTTTAAAGAGTTAAAGTTTTCAGAGGTGGGAGAGATTTCATCTGTTGTCCAAATTCATGCCTCTAAGACCATAGGAAATACTCTGCCAGAGTCTTCTCTCAGAGTGGGCTCTCAGTCTCGATGGAGAGGTTGCCTTGAATTACAACCTGGGCATCGCTGCTAGTTTGGGTGGACAGAAGATACTGAGCTGCCACTCAGGAGGAGTTGTCTGGCCCACCTGGAAGGGGAGTCTAAAGCAGGAGGGAGGTCGACCTGCAGCCAGGGGAGCACCTCGGGCGGGCGTTAAAGGCTTGTTTCTGAGTCCTGACCCCACACACTGTGTCAGGCTTCCTGTGTGATCTCAAGTAACAGCTAGTCACTGTGTGAGTCAGTTCTCGAGTTACAAAATGGGACTAAAAGCTCCTTTGTACACCACAACAGTCTTTGTCAAGACAAAGAGGACAGTGCTTGAAGGAACCTCAGCTGATACCTCAAAGGTGCCAGTGGTCAGGCTGAGAAGAAGGGTGAGCATGACCAGTCCCATGGCCGAGGGCAGCGCAACCTCACTGCACCTTAGCATGGGCAACTTACCATGGCCCTCCTGCTACCCCCGAAATTAGGAACATGAAGAACAGGCAAGTGCTTTTCCCGTTTTCTGGGAGAGCTCGCCAGAGTGCAACCACAGGATGTCATCTCAGAAGGTTTGCCATAGCTTGTGAGCACAATGCCGGTGTGAGCATAGCCATCTGAGTGTTATTTTACATTATGGCTGTTCTTGTTTGAGTGGGATACATTACTCCCTCAATTGTGCAGTGCTAGCATATTCTCACTTCTTGGGTCTGGATTCAGCAAGAATGAAGAAAAAGTCTGGGAAAATGCAAATTAATATAAGAGGGTGAATAGCCTCTTTGAAACAGTTTGGTATGTGCTTAAGGCCATTTCAGTGTCCCAAGAGGTAAATCCCTCAATCTCTAAGTTAAGCTGATTGACATTTCGGAAATGATGAGTCAGTGATCAAAAGTCAACTGGCACAGATTTACTTCTACATGTGGGGAAATTAATGCTGGCAAAATGGACCTCTGCTTCCAGCTGCCTGGAAATCCCAGCACGGATAGCGGCAGAGTGCTTTGATGTTGCTTCCTGGGGTTACATCTCACTTTCCCTGTAGTGGCCCGTTTCCAAAAGAGGACAGAGCAGCTCGGGCTGGGGGTGTCCATCGGTGACCACTGGGGCTGGTTCCCCCAACACAGAGAGGGCAGAGCTGCCCCAAACGCCCCCCCCCCCCCCAGGTACCTTGACCTCAGCCAGGCAGCCAAAAGGCTTTCAGGTTTGCCCAGGGTGCACAGGGAGAGGTGATTTTGGTTGCTCCACTGGACTAGCAGGAACACCTGTGAGTGACAGTGGCCTTCCAGGTAAAACCAATATTTGACTTTTTCTTGTTTGGGCCAAGCACTTTTCCCTGGCTGTTCGACTTCTGCTTAGATTTGGAGTATGTGCCTGATTTCTGGCTCCTTCTCTTGTTGCAGAGGAGGATCGAAAGATGCATGCTTGCCAGACGGACAGTGAAATGGTGGTGCGGGAGCTCCCTCAGCCGCAGTGCAACCCTACCCCGAAGCAGCTGCGTGTGCAGCAACGGCCACTGCCGCAGCCCCACGTGCTGCAGCAAGCACAGCCCCCACGGCCCAGACCCCGCACTCAGCAGCGGACACCACACCATTCAAGAGAAAGACCTTGAACCTGGGAGGAATGGTGGTCTCTCTGCTGCACCATTCACCGGGAAAAGAAAGTTTCCAATAGTCAAGAACCCCTCCTGCCCAGCCTTGTGTAATGCTCAGCTATGAAATGGCAGCTTTCGTTGCAGAAAATTAGAGCATCAAATGGAGATGAAGAGACGCAGTGGAGGAGATTCAAGGTGATGGGCATTCAACCCTGTGGCCATTTTTCTTCAAGTGTCTCTGTGTTAGGATATGGAGCGTTCAGCCTTGAAACCTGTGTCTTTCTGTGGTTCACTTGTTTTTACCGCACCTTTTTGTCTTTGTGCTTTTTGGATGGATTATGTCAAGAAGAAGCTAAACCTCTAGTGAGAAAACATGGCCCTAAGGATCTTACAGGGTTTTGCGATGTATCTTTCCTTTCTTCTGCCACACGTCAGGGCAGCCCTCTGCTTCAGCATCAAATGCATGACCTCCTGGATCAAAAAAATAGTTGTATGTAATTAAATGCTTATCTGAAGTTGAAAGAATTGATGTCATCTAATGCAGAGAAGAAAATACTGAAAGGAGATGTGAGAGTCTTGAAGCATGCATGTGGGAAAAACGCAAGTGGGAAAGGAGTAAACTTCTCACTATCTCTACTGTGTTTAGAACAAGAAACCATGGGCTTAAATTGCAGGAATGCAGATTTAGGTCAGGATATTTTTTTAATTTTTTTTTTTTTTTGCAAAAGTACTGAAATAGATTTCTGGGAGAGGATCTCCATCACTGGGAGTTTCAAAGGGTGGATGAGGCAACCATCTGAGAGGCATCTTCATCCTGCAAGGGCCAGGGGAACGTGCTACATGGCCTTTCCAAGGACTGTTTCAGCTCAGTTTTCTGTGACTCCTTGCTGGCAAATAAAATGGAACTTTATTCTCAGCATAGGTCT
The DNA here is from genome assembly GCF_011004875.1 of Balearica regulorum gibbericeps. Taxonomy (NCBI): domain Eukaryota; kingdom Metazoa; phylum Chordata; class Aves; order Gruiformes; family Gruidae; genus Balearica; species Balearica regulorum. Next base: position 101,421,762 of record NC_046184.1, read on the forward strand.
GTTTGACTATTTAGACAATTTTTTTTTTGTCATGGAAGAGATCTGGTATCCATTGGCTCATGAAACAAGTGTTACGAACTGCCAAGCAGTCTGATTACTTGTGGTATTGTCTGAATTGTCATGGTTTTTCATCGTAGGGCCATCTTGTGTCCCTTGATTCTGCTGGTAAGCACGTCATGTATAACCAGGTGATGATAGAGAACTACTGAGAGATCTCCCTCCCAAAGGGAGAGGCTGGACTGCAATAACTGCGCATGCATCACCCTCCATGTGCTGGAAAAACACTGCTCACTCCTCTGGTCCTTGGAGATGTTCATAAGTGCCTCTATGGGACAGCTGAGGAGCTGAGAGAGGACAGACCTTCTCAGAGTGATGTCTGAATGGGTACACTGGCCCATCTGGTGTAAGAGGCAGTGCAGGTGGAGGAGGAGAACTGCAAGAGCCACAGAGCACGAGACATCCAGCTAGCATGTTGTTGTGTTAGGCAGAAGAATGTGTAGTACCTCTTTCAGGCTTGTCTATCCTACGTATGCCAGGGGAGTTAAAATGACCATCCTTTGTTTCTGCTCAGAAATGTGACTATTTTTATCTTAAGGTACAAGGGTAGGGAGGTAACTTGTCAGGGAGAAGGAGGTCTCTGCCTCCTCCAGAGCTCAGTCACTTTGCTTGAACTCCGACAGTGGGCACAGCCCTGGGAGTGTCACTTGCTCTCGCCTTAGCTTTCTGCAGCTTGTTTTAGGGCTTTCACTATTTAAAGTTGCATTTGGTAAACATTTCATGGTTAATTTTGTAACATATGCTATTATCCCTGTAGTGAATGAATAAAGATGAGAGTGGGTGCAGAGAATCTTAGTTCACACCTGTGCTGGTACTTCAGTATCTGGATCTCGCCTTGGTACAAAGGAGAGAAGAAAAACATTTTGGTACCTGAGCCACGGAAACACGGATTCAGGAGGTGTCACCCCGATCCCCGGGAGGTACTGGCTGCCACCTGAGTGCTTGGGTCGGTGTGGGTGAGCACAGCCACCGTGCCTGCCTGTCCCACGTGGCTGGAGCTTTGTCGGTGCCCTCTCCAGAGCAAGCAGCTGAGCTGGGACTCCTCTGTGGTTACGGGAGCACTGGTCCTTCCTGGGAGAGAGGGAGAGTTGCTGGGACCTGAGGAGGAGGGTGGGATTCTCCTGGGAACCCCTGCCACTGAATAGTGCTCTCTGTGCCCCGAGATTAACAGAGCTGCAGGAATGCTTTGGAGATGCTCCTTCCCCACCGCAGAGGCTTGGTGAGCTCCTGTCATACCTCTGAGAGACCCTTCTGGACTTCTCACCAGCTGCTGCCCCGGGCCCTCCTTTGCCTGGGGTTGGTGCTGGTGCTGGTGCGGCAACACCCACCACAGGACCTTGAAGGGGGCACCGGTGCATGAGGTGGTGCCGTGGTGACTCCGGCCCAGCACAGAGGTGTGCTTGCTCTTCTGGCAAGGAACTGCAGCTAAGTCATGCCCAGGGTAGGAACGGGAGGGAAGAAGCTTTTCTACTGTTGATCACAAACTGAGTTCAAGCCCGCCCTCAAGACTGGACTTGACACCACCCTGTGAACTGTGGAAACCTCTGTTGTCTCAAGCTTAAGGCGTGTGAGGGCTGAGCACACCCCAAAGCTGCCCTTAGATCTCCTTCCTGGGGAATGGGGCTGCCAGCGGGCACCCCGAGTACAGGGCAGGACAGAGGCCACAACAGTGGGCATGAGTGAAGTGCAGCGGTGCGTGCTTTAATACTGCTGTAACCACGGGCTGAGAGAAGCACTCTCAGCCTCTGTGCAACTCACCAAGGTCTTCTCTGGGTTAATAGACCCTTTTCAGCTAAATGTTTCTCTCTTATGTGCTAAGAAGCTCAAAGCTGAATAAAAAGAGTTGAATTTAGCCCTGCTGGGTGGATTCACACCAAAACACAGTCCTCTGTCAGGCAGACAAGAAAATACTATGAGCACAGAGTACCCTTGCGCAATAGGAGTCTCATCAGGGCAATGCTTATTTTTGATTGACACTTATTTTTTTGATAGTCACCATTGGTTTTGCGATGTCTCATGTTTGTTCCTCATGCACTGCAATGGATGATACCTGTGCAGTCCCGAGTTCTACCTGGTGCCTACTTGAAAAGTTAGCAATTTTTCTGCATGTGTGTACTGGAGCATTCAAATCTCGGGTTTTTATGCTGTAGAGGATGTTTCAGTTCTGGAAAATGAACTGACAGTGAGACCTAAGAAATAACAGGAAGTGCTCAGCTCTGGTGATACTTGCTGCAATCTTTCTTGGTTCTTTTTTCGTAGACAATGTCATGTACCAGTGAGTAACACAAGTTGAAGTGGTTTTCCCCGTTCTACTTAAGGGGTTTGAGATGAGAGGGCTGACATGCTGAGCCGTGCTCTGTAAGGATGTTGGCTTGTCCTCCCAGATCGGAGAGATGCAGTTTTTGCTGCCTGGGTGTTAGCAGGGATCAGTTTTGCTTGGCAATGATGTGCTGCGGAGCCAGCGCTGAAGGAATGGGAGGAAAGTGCAGACCCGTGATCCAAGCAGGTCTGTAGTTGTGCTGTGGTCCTGCAGCGCTCGCTGGTTGTGCAGTCTGAGTAGGTACCCAAAAAAGCAATGGTTGGTTGTAGAGAAGATACAAATCTTCTATCCCAGTCTTAATCCGCTTGACATCAGCAGCCCTTGGTGGCCAAACTTGGCCTTTCTAGTAAAGTAGACGAGACCTGCTTGTGTCTCAGTCAGGCATTAGCCAGTCCAGAGGGAGGGTCTCTTGCTTCTGGCACAGGCAGTGCTGGAGTCAGTTAGATAATTTCATTTCCAAAATAAAATTTGACTCGTTCAAATGTCTTTCTTGGAATGTTTGCCAAAATGATGCTATGGGGAAAGGGCATGGATTTCATCCTTATTCTGCAACAAATCTTCAAGCTGTGATGCAGACATAAGCCCCAGCTGGGACTAAGTTGCCCATCAGCTCCATTCTCCATTCTGACAGACAGGGCATCACCTCCTCAGCCACGCCAAAACCTTGCAAAAAGCTTAAGAAGTGCTGGGTTTGTCTTTCAAATTGTAGTCGTCTGTGGGGTGTGCTATGGATGATAGGCAGGAGCAGAGCTCAGCTGGGTGGATGAGGTGCTCCACCAATGCTCCTTGCAGGTGCCAGCTGTGCAGTGAGCAGGCTGGCATGGCTGTCACCTTCTGATCCCCAACTGGTCGATGGTCACCGTGGGCCCCGAGGGACTGAGGGGCTTGTTCATGTGCTGTGAGTGATAATGTAAGAGATCTGGCCTCAGAATTTTTGGATAAGATTGGTTTCTAGGAGCTATCAAGCTTGTGAAATAAGCCTATCTCATGCTGTGGGAAAAAAGATAAGAGTTAATTGAAGGAGAGCACAGCAAGCGGCCCTATGATGGTGAAGCGGTCTCCTGGCCTCCTCTCTCACCCTCATCTCGGAGGAGGGATGCCACATCCAGCCCTCTCCCCCTACAAAGTGCTCCTTCCCTCCCTGCAGGTGGGAGTTTACAAAAGCGCCTTTTCCCATCCTTGCAGCCTGGCTGCTGCCTTGAGCCACGGATCAGCAGAGGCCATGGGAGCGCTTCCCTCCCTCAGGAGTGCAGCTTTAGCCTTTACGCTTGCAGGGGGTTGAGGATGAGCTGAGCTCACCCAAGGAATAAGCCAGGCTCTGTGTGTGTAGCACACTGGACAACAGGGCAGGTGGAGAGGGATGGGCAAGCACAGAAATGGTTGCTTGAGAAAATGAACTGTATGACCAGGAAGCAGGATTTGAGTCACATAACTTTATCATGCTTGCAGTCCTGGGATGGGGCTTCTCTTTCTGTGAAGAGCTCTCATCTTTGGGCAGGGGAAAAGCATTGCATGCCTTGCTGGGCCTCCTGCTTCTCCCTCCTTTCTTAATCCCAGGACCAGCTGCCTTGTGCTCACCTCCGGCAACACTTCCCCACGCAGCACTACTGCAGCATTACTTTCTATTCTAGCTTTCCTTTCATACAAAACATCCGCTCTGGGCGGTTTATTTTTCCTCTTTGAATGATACCTCAGCAATCCACCTATGCACACATCAGTCTAAGAACACTATGCGTGCCAAGAGCGAGGAAAGGGGACCTCCAAGGTACTCTTGTGGCTTCAGAGCACGGTTCCTCTTCATCATGCTTGCTCCAGGAAGCCCCGCTCCAGGTCACTTTGCTGTTGTCAGCCGTTGCTGTCAGGAATGATCCCTGGCTCCAAAAGGATTGAAGAAGGGTATGTGTCTTTGCAGAGGAGGCAGGTATTGCTGCTGCCTGCCATGTGAGGTGCACAGCTGACGCTGATGCTGACTCTCCCTTTCCCGAGTCTTGCTGGGCACACGGTGAGCCCTGTCTCCCAAGACCCCCTGGTGCTGGCAGGTCCTGCTCTCCCTCCTCCAGCATCACTGGAGTAAGCTGGGAATTTGATCGAAGCACATGCAGAGGGAAAGAGAGGGCAAAAGCTAGGGCAGACAAATGACTGAGGCGACATTTGATTCTACCCACCTGGCTGTCAGCTGCACCGACCACCAGTGCCTCGTGTGCCTTTGTTTTGGGTGATATTGTTAGACAGTTTCTGTCTCCAGTGCCTCTGAAATGTAGTTTTTGAGATAACAGGAAGAGATAACTCCACAGCAGAGACGCTATCCGCATTGTAGTGCTCATTGGTTGCATTTCCCACACGCTTTCTCTGCCTACATAACAGCAGGCAAGCATTTCAGGTTGCTGCCTGCCCTCCCACACAAATACCTGCTTTCATTTCCAGCCCTTCTGGGTGGCATGGGGCAGGCGAGCGAGCGCAGTGCAAAGGCAGGGGGGTGAGAATAGAGATGTGCATGGCACGGGCACTGCTGACAACTGGAGGGGAAAAGCTCTGAAACAAAACCATCAGCAGGCACCCCAAAACTGCATTTCTATGCTTACTGCTTCCTGGCTGAACACCAGTGAAATGGGGACAGGCGGTGAGGCCGGTGTATTAGGACAACTGGCCCTTGAAGAGCCTCACACTGAAATGTAATGCTTGCTGGGACAGTCTGGGACTGCTGCTGTTAGCAGCTGGAGTCAGAAAAAACCGTCTTCCTCTGTTAAAGGCAAGCTGAGCTTTCCTATGAAGAATGGGAATTAAATAAAGGGATGCTTGTATGCCAACAAGTTCCTATGTAAGGGTGCCCTGGTCTCCAGCTTCTCTTCCACAAAACATGCGTGCACCTCGCTTGCTTCCATGATGGGCTCTTCCCAAAACCTGCTTCAGTCCCTTCCCCACTTGACTGGGTGCCCCAGAGCCCCCTGTGTTTGCTGCCAGGGTCACCAGAGGGTCCTGCTGGGCAGAAGCTCACTAAGCTCCCTGCCCTGGAAAGGAGCTCTGTGCCAGAGGCTGGGGGGTTGTCCTGTGCTGCTCCTACTCCTGACCTCTCATCTCACTCTGACGGTGTGTCCTGTCGCTCGGTGGCTCTCCCTGCCCTGAGCTCCAGGCAGATGGCAAGCCTGGGAGAGCAAGGGTGGTCTGTAGGCTTGGGATGCTACTGTGGTGTTCCTGTTCATATTCCTGCTGCAGATGGGGTCCTGATTTCTCCTCTTGTCTGAGAAAGGAGTACTTGTAGGTATCGTTTTATGCTTTTCCATTTCTCTTTCCCGAAGGTTTTACAGCTGTTAAATGCACCACCTGAGGGAGCCGTGTCTCCAAGAATGGCTGTACAATGTGGGCTGTATGAACGACTGTACAGCCAACAGGCTGTACATCCTTGCAAGGATGACTGCAAGACCCACCTGCTGCAGGCACACCAGTCACTGTAGCAGCCAAAACTGGCTTCAGCGTGATTTCAGTAGCCAGGGCCACTGCGAGTGAATAGCAGAATGAGGATGTGGTTCCTATTGCAGGGGAAGTGCCTGTATCTCAAACCCAAACTCAACCAGCAAAACCTCCAACACCCTTTTGCTGGATCTTACAATTTCTATAGACTCTCTTTTTCTTTTAGCCATTTAAAAAAAGACAAGCTTAGCCAAAAGCCAAAAGCTAGCCACTGCAAAAGAGGAAATGAGTAACATAACATTTTTTTAAAGCACTAACAGGAAGGAACTTGTGTCTGCACAGCAAGTAACTTGTAGGAACCTTTAGGGCCTGTAGTGGAAATTAAATACCAAGTGTTGGTGGACTCACTGGGTATCCAAGGTCTTCTGAAGGAAAGTCTGTTTAATAAGGAAAAAGGGGTGGAAATAAATGGTGTCCCCATCCTTTTTCTTTATCAGACATCTCACCTCACCTAGAAATTCAGGCAGCCCATGTCCAGCCTAGTCTCATGCTGCTGAGAACAGCAAGTATGTCCCTGGCTATGGCTGCCGAAGTACACTTTCTTACCAGGCTCATTCTTGTCCATCCCACCCCTCTTCCTTGGCATCCCTGTACCTCAGGGACAGCTTGCCTGGGGTATGTTCTAGGGAAAAGAGGTTGGATATGTACATCTCTGAATATCAAATGTTACCTGCAGCAGACCTTTCTGTTGATGTTGGGAACATCACATCAGGAAAATTGGGTCAACTTTAGGAAAACCACCAAATTGCAGCTCTGAAGAGCCACAGGTGGTGCCAGGGTTAGAGGGGATGTAGACAAGTGAGGAGAGGATTTCAGGATGGGAACTTTAGAAGAAGTAGCTGTGAATCTGCTTTCTTTCAAAGCATCTGTGCTAGAGAAGAACATCTGTGACAGAGCACCAGAGGCAAATGCAGGCATGATGTCTTATCTAGAGATTAAAAACTGCACCACTACCGGTGGGCACCAAAGCAGCTGTCTCAACTGACTCAACATATGTACACGTTAAGCAGCGAGAAACTGTTGGTCCTCTTCCTGTCCTGAAGTTTTGAAGGACACATGCTTCTGAAGCCCTAATAAGAAATAGTACAGAAGAATAGTTTACAGGCCTTGATTGATCAGAAGGAAAGCAAAAGTTCTGCTTCTCCAAGGTATTAAAAGAAGATGCTTCATCCTTTTGAAAAAAACCTGCTGTAGGAAGGCGAGATGAGAAATTATACAGACGATACTTCTCTGTGGGACAGGTGAGGCTTAGCCCAGCACTGCAGACTGCACTGCAGGCACTGACCCTCTGCAGTCATCTCTCATGTGGAACCTGGCTGCTCTGCACCTTCTCCCAGCTCAAAGTGTCACACAGGTGTGTGAAGAGCAAGTAGATGGTCTCACAGGGCGGTCGCACCTTGGAAGCAGAAGCTTGTCTGCAAACGGTGTGGCTCTCAGCCAGGAACCCAGTGCATGGATCTCTGCCATGGGTCTCTTGGCAGCTTTGGCAAGCTGGACACCTAGCTACTGCCACTTCAGGGTCAGCCTTTAGTCAGGTACAACCCAGAGTGGGCCAGGAAGGATGCCCTACCTAAAACATGCCACTGAAGACATCCTCTGGGGGGGACTTGTGTGCATGAAAGATGGGAATTTTGTGCTATGCCTGTTTTACACTCAGAGCTGGCCCCTTCCAGTGGTCCTGGGGTAGCGTCTTTACTTTGGGTGGTGAACAGCATGGCTCGAGGAGGGGAAACAAAGCTGGACCCATGCTTAAGGGGCAGCTAGCCCATTGCAGCTCAGGGAACTGATGGCTGCTTGGTCTTACAGGAGGAGAAGGGGAATTTGTGGACTGGCCATGCAATGATGACAACAGTCTAGCGTTGCTTTATTTAGGCGCAGCACCTGCTAGCCAGCTTCTGGCTCATACCTCTAGGCAGGGAAGGCAGTTTACAGCACGGATCTACCTAGCAGCTCCTGTAAGAAGCCTTGCCCTGCAGGATTTGGCCCAAGTGCTTGGTTTAGCTGTTCTATCAGCTGTCCCCAGGGGCAAGAAGTGGAGGCAGCAGGTGCCCTGCCTGCAGCAGCCTGCCTGGTGCTGGTGTGAGCACGGGGTGCACAAGAACAGGTTGGTGCTGTCATCTAGTGGGACAACACGAGCACAGCCGGGCCATGGCTCTCTGCCCTTCCTCCCGTGCCTTTTACTCCTCCCTTGTGCTGATTTACATCCCGACTAATAGGCCTGGGAGTATTTTGGGGCTGTAAGGTTTTTCCCTAGAATAGGCAGTGGAAAAGCTGTTACTGTAACAGGCTTCATACACAGTTTTTAATCATCAGGCTTGTGTATCACAGGCTAGGCTTAAAGCGAGCTCATCCAGACTTGTGAACTCAACTGGCCCCCATGTACCTTCCCCTAGTAAAGTGTATTTTCTGCCTGCAAAAGAGATCAGCCCAATGCACAAATAGAATAATGGTTAATTCCCCATCTAATTTAGATCTTGTTTTGCACCCAAGGAGATCTGAATGGACATGGCTAGAGACTTCTCTTAAACACCTGATTTCTGTTATTTGTGTTCAAAACACAACATCAGTCACTGCTTTCTGTTTGTGATCTCCACTACAATCAGGTTCAAGTTTTGGTTCCTCTTGCAGCAGCTCAGACATGTTCCGTCACTTACACAACACGTGGCAAGCTTCCCTGTCGGGCTGCCCTGAATTTCGCCAGAGGGTACATTGCGACGTCTCACCTTCTGGAAGACAAAAAACAATGTCAGATACTCAGCATTTGGGATGTGTTCAAGGCTGAGAGGCAACGGAAGGGCAGAGGTGGGAGTAGGGCCTTGCAGCTCATCTGTCTTTCCTGGCCTCTAATGGCTTTGTCCCGTAAATGCCTCCTCGTTCCTCTCACCGCAGAGGGAGTGCTGGAAAATCTGATGCTGCTAATTCTGGTGGAGGAACTGGAATGCAAACCACAGTCCAGGCAGGGGGAAACAGGGAACCGAAAGCAGTCTCCCATATAAGAAGCATTGGCGTGCTTTTGTTTTTAAAGATGCAGGGATTTCTTAACCATATTTTAAATAGAACTGTAGAACAGCCAAGGTTGGCAGGGACCTCAGAGATCATCTGGTCCAACCTTTTGTGGGAAAGGGAACCTAGATGAGATTATCTGGCACCCTGTCCAGTTGCGTCTTGAAAACCCCCAGTGATGAGGACTCCATCAATTCCCTGGGGATAGTGTGCTGGTGACTGTTCTCACTGTAAAAAATTTATTTCTTATATCAAGATGAAACCTCTCCCAGTGCAATTTGTACCCATTGCCCCTTGTCCTCTTCATGTGGCTCCTTGGGATTTAGGTTGAAATCCTTCATCTTTCTATCTCTCAAACACTTCTGTTCATGCATGATGGAGGGTGATCTCGGCAGGTGTCCCAAAGGAAATACAGTTATGAAGGTATGTGTCTCTGTTGGTCCCCATTCATGCTGTCCTTCTCTATCCTTCCTTCCTACCCTTCTCCTTGTCTTTTTCAGGAGGCACATAAACCTACAGGTTACATCTGCTTAAGTACAGTAAGTGTTTGGTTTCTAAAGGACTCCTAGTTTAATTTCTCTTATTCTCTTCTGCTGTGAAAAGCACCCCTTGCTCCTAGTTAACTATTCCAGTTCACAGTGCCAGCCACAGTGGCTACAGCAGCTCAGCAGTGCAAGGCTGATGGTGAGTAGAGGAAGGTCCTAGTGGATTTCCCTTTCCACACATAGGGATGATATAGGGGAGGAAAAAAAAAAAGAAGAAAAAAAAAAAAAAAAGAAAAAAAAGAAGCCCCAAACACATTTGCTCATAGAAGTGTGGTTTTGGCAAAAGCTGCAGAACGTGACTGTGCCAAAGAGAGCAGCCGGACCGAGCCAGAAAAATCATGACTGGGCCCTGAGGGCACCACCAGCCCTTCCTGCCCCTGCCCAGCCCGCGGCCCAGGACCCCATTTCGGCCGCCCCGCCCCCAGGAGATGCCCGACGTCCGGGGCTGCCCCGGTGCCCCCGGCCGTGCCGCCTCCCTGCCCGGCCGGCTCCGGGCGCGGCGGGCGCGGCTCAGGTCTGGTCCGAGGAGAAATCCCAGCAACGCCAGAAGAGGGCATCTGAAAACAACTGTTTTGTGCGGGGCTGTGCCTGCTGTTGGGCTTTTCCGTCTCCTTTTTTTTGTCCCCCGCCCCCCCCGCCTTTCCTTTGCACAAACCCTGAGAGCCGTTTTCATCTTCCTGGGAATTTGCTGCTTTGTGGCATGAAAGGAGAGCACAAAGCCCCGTTCGATGTGCGAGCAGCAGCGAGCTGCGCCTCTCCACCTGTATCCAGTCACCAATCCCCTCCCCTGTTGCCCCAAATTCTCTCCCCCTCTCTGCACACATGCCCATGCCCGCACCCAGCAACATGGTCATCTACAAAACCCACCGGCACATGCAAGCATATCGTAACCACATAGCAATTCTGGAATTTAAACCAGATCTGTTTGGTGTTTTGTTTTGGTTGTGGTTTTTTTTACTTGAAAAGCTCCCTGAAACATGCAGATTTCAGTAAAACAGCACCTGTGTTCAAACCACAGTGGGGCTTGGAGGAAGGGAAAAAACCACCCCGCCTCAGCAAGCAAGAATGTCAAGCTGAAAGCTGTGCCGGACGTGGCTGTCTTTTTGAGATGCCACTACATGCTGGCCCTCTTTGTGCTAATACTGGTTGAATATTGCTCCTTGAAAAGCCTAGTTTTCCAAAGGCTGAAAACATTGAGCCAGAGATCTTGCACATCAGACTTCAAATCAAAGGTGCCAGGCCTGAGAAATGTACAGAGCTCAGCTGTGCTGAGGGGTGGCCGAGTGCAACACCAGTATCAGCGATTATAAAGCTCCTGGGGTTTGTTCAGAGTGAATTTTTGACGCATCCAGTCACAGCACAGCACCCCTGCCGTGCTTCCCTTCTGGGAGCGTGAGCATCCCACGGTCTTTCCCTGTCTCACGTGTGCAGATATGCACTCTTTTCACCTCTGGCCCCCAAACATGCGCTGTTTCCTCCTCGCTGCTCATGGGTGCTTGCAGATTCAAGCATGAAATCTCTACCAACAAATGCTTTTTACACGCTCTGCTGTGTGGCTTTGCTGTATACACTTATGCCCTAATTGCATCACTTCCCTCCAACTCTCTCAGGTGAGAGCCTTGCTCTCTTAGTCAATGCATGTACACAATAAACATTTCATGCTCTATAGCTGGGCCCAGATAACCCACATATAACTCACACTTACGTGTACATCTCCACTTTTTAACCACAGAGACATTGACAGCTCTGTAATAAATTCATACTACAGACTGTGTATATACAGGGACCTTTTCCACATAGTCCATACAACTTCGAGTATAAATATACTTGGGTTTTTTTGCACAGACAAACATGCACACACTTTCCTTTCTCTGGAACAGACAAGCCTTTTTTGTTAGGCTGCCTCTGCTCCTCTGGTCTTTCTTTCCTCCCTAGTTTCTGACTCTGTTTTCCCTGATGCTTGTCTCTCCTGCTTGTTCAGGCTGTCAACTAAGCTGCAAGGTGCTGCAGATGAGCTGCTTGAAATCATGTTTGTCCAAGGCCTTTTCATGGGGCGATGCGTGGCTTGTTAAAATAGGCTCCATGTGTGCTCTCTCAGTGAATCCCCCCTTACTGTTGTACATTTAAGGGTACAAATTGCAGCATTTTGATGAAACTTTTTCCCCCAGTGGGTTGCTCTGTGCTGCAAGGGCGAGGGACTGGGCTGCTCCTTGGGGAGGTGCAGTATCTCTTCCATCGCTGTTGCAATAGCAAAAACCCTGACAACCACTCTGGCAAACACTCTGCTCCTGCCAGGACAGACCGGGAGGCCACATCCAGCATGCCTCGGCTCGTCTGCGCACCTTGGCCCTGGGCGATGCGCTGCTGCCCCACTCGTTTGACAGGGGGTTGCTCATATGCTGAGAGCTGAGGGAGCAGCGGAAGCCGAGGTGCAACAAGTGCGGGGGGTGAGTGATGTGGGCGCTTGGGCGGCCAGGAGGCGTTTCGCGGTGGCTTGCTGTCATCAGCAAAGGCTCACAGCTTTCAGGAGGGCACAGCTTGTGGTAAGGGGTCCCTGGTGCTGGAGTGGGGGCAGGCGGCCAGGCTGTGCTGTGCTGCAGCGTCAGGGAAGGGGAGGTGGTGAGGGTCTCCCCTCACCCCCATGCTGAGGGCTCAGCACTGCTCTCCGGCTGTTCCTGGGGAGGTTCCTGGCACCTCACTGCTGCCTGGTTTGCCCAGGGATCTCAAGGACCAGCCTTGCAGGGGCTTTTGCAAATGGCAGGCTGCCCCTGCCGCTGCCCCTGCCACGGCCCCTGCTGTGGGCTGCCGGCCTCTGCAGTGAGGCAGGACCCGTGCCCTAGAGAAAGGGCTTCAGCTCCAGCCAGGTTTTAGGTGCTTTCCTAGCTCTGTTCTGCATTTAAATAACAGCTTCCTGCTGCTCAGAGTGAGTCACCTCAGGCTGACAGACTGGGGCTGTAAGGAGGCGCAGGGGTGATGCTGGGAGGTAAGTGTTGGCTCTGCTGGATTTGCCCAGTGCAAAAACAGCTTCTGGATTTGTGCACCTGAACACTAGCAGTGTCCTGTCCCACAGCAAAAGGAGCTGTGCCAAGTGTCTGTCCCTCTTCTCTGTCTATATTGACCCCAAATGCATCCATGTTTTGTGGGAGGCTCTGCCGAAGCAGGATGAACGGATGCCAATCCAGCTGAAAAGGATGTGGTGTGGTGCAACGCGGTGTGGGAGGGAGCCCCACTTTTGAGGATGCCTCTTGGTCTCCACTGGGAAAGGCACGGCCAGGCTCTGTAGTGCCCCTGCGGGCAGTAGCACCTTGCCCTAAACAGCCTTGAAACACTGGTGGCAGACCCTTGGATGAAATACATTCAAAGACATCTCACTGAGAAGCTGGCCTCCAATGGCTTGTCCCAGCAGTGCTGTGCCAGCAGCCCCCTTGATGCTGAACCCATTTTCCTCCCCTATTCGTCTCAGTCTCCTGGGTCTCTCACTGGGGTTAGAGTCCTGAAGTGGTCATGTGCTCTTCACTTTTTTGCCCTTTCTTATTTATTCTTTTCTGTTCAGAATAGACATGAGGCAGGAACTAATGTCCAGCAGATGTACTGCCTGTCCTGCATGGTCTTCTCAGGACAGCCTACTTCCTCAGAGCAGTGACACTGGTGCTACTTCCACTTGCTTTCCTCTTTTCATCCCTTCATTGCAACCTTGTGGTGAGTCACAACAGTTATATTTATGTCTAACAGACCCAGATTTTGTGTAAGTTGTTTTATTTTTCAGCGAGGTCTCTCATCTGCTCAGTTCAGGGGATGGCAGCTGGTACTGCCATGGTGGGGAGCATCTCATGCTCGTTTTGCTCCGCTGCTCCGTTTGCCTCTTGCATAGGGTTCCCAGCCAAGCCAAAGATATGAGCCAAATGTATCTTGTGTAGAGCAATGGCTCCGGCTTCCCATCCCCAGTGGCTCACTGACCTGGAGACCTCTGGGCATAAACAAAGCGCAATATTAGTGGAAAATTGGTACAGCCCCCAGAAGACCCTTAGGAAACATGTGAGCCCAGATGGAGCCAGCTGTTCTGCGTGGGAAGGTGAGAGGTTAGCCCAGATGATGCTGAGGAGAAAGATGAGCCAGAGATGGAGCACATTATTTGTCTTGTGGCTGAGAAGATGAGTGGCTTGGGCTGGATGTGGGCGAATGGCACTTGGCCACGTTTTGAGGAGTGACCTCCAAAGCAAGCTGAGCGAGCTGTACATGTCAGCTCTTGTGAAAAGAACGTTGGAAACCCCACAGCCCTGAGAGGCCAATAGTGCAATGTATTTCTATTCGTAACCATTAGCTGCATCTTTGCACAAGCTTACTGTCGCCTGCAGTCTTATCTTCACAGTGAAAAGCCCAATCCCAGTAAGCGGGCAGTCACACGTGCTGTCTGATGCACGGCTCCTCCCTTTGCTTCCGGACTGACTTTGTGTGATAAATAAGCATCCAGGCCACCAAAGGAAACAAAATCTCTTCTGTACAACTCCTTGCATCCTGAAGAGGTGATTCAGGTCAAAAAGATTGTTTCAAACATAATCTGTGTTCTGGGGTCTGGGCTGGATGTGGCTACGGATACTGTGAAACGCATGTGTTAAGCAGGGTGATTTGTTGGTGCTAATGGGGAGGCCACAGCTTTATAGCCTCCTTATGAAATCCAGCTGGGCTCTGCGTGTGTGTTGGGGGTAATCTGGACTCACACACTGAGAGCCCTCCCTCATACCACTACCATGGTTTCAAGACTCAAAGCAGAGGGTGAGGCTGCATCCTCTTTGTGAAGTGAGTTGAAATGGTCCAATTTTCCCTCAGAAGTTTCTGGGTGACCAGCCGTGTTAGTGCAGCTGGAGCTGTGTCTCCACAGGGATGTTGTTTTTTCAAGCTGAAACTGAGAACAATTTCCTCAAAGATGCACTGAGGATAAAAGTGATTATGCTGGAAGGAGAAGTGTTGTCGCTTGAGTGGTACTTTGGCTCAGACCTCTTCCCTCAAAATTGGAGAACTGTAGGATCAAAGCTTAATTTAGGCCGGAAGGGACTCCACTGGAGGCCATCTAGTCCAAGACCTAATGAACCCCCAAATGAGGCAGGTAGACTGAGGCATCATTGTGTTGCTGAGCAGAGAAACCTTGGAAATAAATCTTGGCTTATTGGGATTCAGAGGGACTTTTGTGGTAATATAAGAGGGGTCAGAGGTTTGGCCTAGCTGTGGATCACATCCAGACTCTTGTGTGCCCATGTCACTCTCCAGAAGGGGGGTGGTGCTGGTCCAAGCACGATCCCTCACCATCACGGTAACGCTGCTGCCTTCACCATTCCCTGCTGGGACAGCATGCTCTGTGCCCGTCATCGTGGCTGTGCTCTCCTTGCTTCATCTGGGTAAATAATTACCTCTTTACTCCTCTGCAGTGGCTATACATCAGTGCACTGACGGAAGCACAAGGGCTGCATGACACCGTGTGTCCACTCCCCTGATGAAAGGATGGTAGGAATGTGATGTGCGGGACAGGCACATGCTGACCCAGAAGCAGGGCAGCTGGGAGAAGGCCACCTTTGATATTCTGCAGCTTCATGAGGGTGCTGGTTTTGCCTTGCTGATGCCCCCTGCTCCTGATGGCGTTCTACCTACCTCTCCTCCCACCCTTTTGCAGCCAGGGGAAGAAAGGAAGGTGCTTAGAAACGTGCCTCTTTCAAAAGCAAATGTTCCTGCTAGCTAGAAGCAGTCATGCCCTGTTGTACCCTTGGTAGGCGGTGTATCTCCTTGCACAGAAGGTTCATGCGTCTGGTGTTTCTGCTCTCTGCATGTGCTCTCAGGGGCCCGAACCCTTCCACAGACCTCCCAGATTTGCATGAGTTTGCAACTGTGCTTCCTGCTACTGGTTGGTCTGGACATACAAAGAGAACAAATGTTGGATGTTATTTAGCAATTCAGTCAGGTCGTGCTGCAGCCAGGAAGCACGATGGTTCGTAATGGAGAACATATGGGATCTCATGCAAACACCCTCACTCACTCCGTCTCGTTTCCCTGCCTGTATGATGGAAATAATAGTTCAGTACCTCAAAGAAGAGTTGTGGGGCTTGCTTAACAAATTAAGATTTGCAAACTGCTCACAGACCTTCATCCAGAAGGGGTGACAGGAGGGCGTTGTGTTTTTAATTGCAGGAGCATTGGTGGTCTGTCTCCTTCCCTTGCACCTGATGGAAAGGAGAAGCCGGGTGGCCTGTCTGAGGGGCAGGCTGTGGTGCCTGGGGCACTCAGCGTGCTCAGCGACCGCTGACTGCACGGGGACCTCTGAGGGTCCCACTGCCAGGGACGTAGCAGCGGCGTGACCCTCCTGTGTCCGTCTGCACGATGGATACCCTGCAGCCCTTGTGGTGACGGTACCTGAGGTCAGATCAGTCCCACTCAGGGGTGTCGGACAGGTTTCCTGGCCCTGTCACCCCATAGCCATCTGGGTCTGTTTCTCACTGCTGGCCTGGAAAACCAGTACCCTCCTATGCAGTCGTCCTTGCACACATGTGCTCTACATCAAATGCTGACTCCAAGAGCAGTAGCATTGAAAAAAGTCCCCTCAGATAAGAATATTTTCCCAGATAGTAACATAAAGTAAAAGTCAAGGGACTATTTATTTATTTTTGCCTCCTCCACCTTTTTTTTTTCTTTTTAAAGCGAGGCTTTTTTATTTTGCCTTCAATGAAAGCAGTACTTATCTTTATCTCAGAGCTGGCTTAAAAAAAATTTTTCCTTTTCCATATTGACCTTTCTGAGGCAGATGAAAGGAACAGCCTTTAGAGAAGAGAGCTGGGTAAGGCAGAAACTCCTCCTCTTCCTCCTCACCCAGTGCACCATGTCCTTGCTCCCTTCATCCCTTCGCTCTTGGCGTTGGTTTCTGGAGGAGGAGGAGGAGATTGGCTCCGTTCTGTTTCCTGACTGACAGTGTCTGATACCCCCCCTTCCCCAGGTTGGTTGATATTTTCTTGGTCTATTTTCGTCCTACTGAGCCCAACAAACTGATGTGACGAACTTGAGGCTCAAGATCTTTCAAGAGTGAAAGTGTGGGCTCCTGTAACATGGGAGGTCCTCTCCAGTCTTCTGTGGGGGGGGCTATATGGGGGGGTCCTCCTGGTGCCCAAAGCCACCTGAGAAGCAGGGTGGCTGAGCTCCGCTGTGACCAGTGGTGTTTGCCTTTGGTCAGGGTGACACTGTATCTCCCAACAGTGCAGTATGGCCTGAAAACATGGAAGTGTGAGCATGCAGCACGAAGAAATTGTCCTCACGACCCCAGCTGCTGCTACCTGGCCAGGGAAACCAAACAGCTGGGAGAGCTCCTGGGGCCAACAGTGCCAAAGAGGGTCCCTGGCAGCTCCCCCCAAGACAGGGACAGGGCTGGCACCACTGCTGGGTCAGGGATTCATCTGGCAATCCTGTGCAGTAGCTGGTGAAAATCTGTCAAAGTTGAGATGCACTGCGCAAACCAACTCGCCAGTAAATGAAGTGGCATTTTTCCAGAGAAATTTTTCGCTCAGCAGAAACTGTGCGGCTGCATCTGATATGGACTCTGTAAATGGCCATTAGCCTGTTGCGGATGAGAGCAATATAATTGAATTTAAGGAAAAGGTTTAGGAGGGAAAGAACTTTTTCTTTTACGTAGTTTCCCAGAAACTCTTTTTTTTTTTTTTTTTCCCCTCCAGTTGATAACTGAAAATGCCAATAGGTTGCAGTTAATACATTGAGACAAAAATAAGAACCAAGGGAGGGCAAATGAGAAGGAAAACTAGGGATGTCCATCTTCACTAGAGCTGGGCGTATGTAGCAATAAACGGTCACAAATGTGCTTGTGAATAAAACATGCAGACTGTCTTCCTTAGCGATTGTGACCCATTTTATTCTTAAACACTCTGTTGAAAAAAAGATGTTCATGAAACATACCCACAAAGATGTTCGTGAAAGCAAGCTATCTTTTAAAGTAATGTGAATAAATATAATTGAATGCTCAGGCTGGCGTTATTCTCAAAGCCATTTTGAAGAGCCCTATCAGTTGTATAATAGGCTCGTGGAACAATTCGGCATGATTGCAAATAGCTCGCGACGAGGAAAGGATGTTTCTCCTGCCTATGAAGCACGGCACCTTGCTAGAAGTGATACAGGATGACTTACATGACCAATGGCATAATGTAAACGGTGAGTGAGGAGTAGGATATTTTCAGCAGAAGGGTCCCAACCAAGCCATATGTTAAAATGCCTTCATGCAAACCTCTCGTCACAGCCATCCGAGAAGCAATCCCATCTGTAAATAGACAGGCTGCTGGCTGATAATTCGGGTACGGATAACGGGGCTGCGTTTGTCGGAGGATTTATCTGCGGTGAGCAATTTGATCAGCTTTAATCATATGTGACAGCAATGTGAAGTGTAAATTTGTGGTCAATCAGTTTGAATTAATCCCTCCATCAATGTCACTGAACTGAAGATCAGGGCAAGTTGGTGTTATTTTCTCGCTTAGCCCATCACCAAGAGGAATGTCTCTCCCTGCCCGCAGGTATCCCCACCTTTCCTGCGCTGGCTCCGGCTCCCGCTTTCCTCTTTGTGAGCCTTCCCTGCCCGTGGTATCAAAGGTGGAGATTGAAACGAGCTATCAGTTCACACAGAGTCCATTCACCTCTGGCTGTTGCAAAGTCCTCTCCAGTGGGTTTTTCATTTTTTTCCGTGTGTAGCAGCAATTTTCAATTCGTATGCCCAAAACGCCTGGGCTTTCCCGGCGTCTCCCGGATAGCTATTACACATTAAACTATAATTGCACCGTCAGGGAGTTTTCCTTTCTGATGGTCTGCCAACATGTTCCCTTTAAAAAAAATTATATCTATCGAGGTTAGCAGCTTGGGCAGGAAATAATCCAGACAAATGCAGGCTGTCCCATCTTCAGGCCAATTAATCTGAAACAGATATCCAATGAGAGGGTGATAGGGGAAATGCTGAATGAGATCTGTGGGGAGCGGACGGCAATTTAGCCAGGCTGTAAACTTGCAATTCAGATGCTGGCAGCAGAAGCGCTCGGTGATTATGGGCTACAGAGAGGGCAGAGGAGGACTCCTCCGCAGTGGGTGAGGGATGATGCATCTGCGGGCAGCACCTACAACGCTGTGCACTTTGGGCATCCTGGGGCCAGGTCCCTATTGACAAACTGCTAGTCATTTCTAGAGGAACAGGCCAGCAAAGCTGCTAAGCTAGAATAGCATTCTGGTGGAAATAACCTGTTGGTAAGGCGCAGGAGACAAGTCTGCCTTGCTCGGAGCCCTGCCCAGGAAACAGTTTTCCATGCAGCGCGGTACAGGCTAAAGGGCTTCCCCACGCAGAGGACGGGTCTCGGTAATGCAGAAAGCATCCATAGAAAATTGAGAACGGCACTTTTTGGGCAGAAGCACTTGTAGAAAGCTGGGCAGTTGCCTGGATGGGGCAGTGTGGACTGCAGCAGAGCCCGGGGAGGGGAAGTTGTGAGCACCTCGTTCCTCCGCTCTGAAAACTCAGCAGGGTCTGCTGCAACTGGCAATTCCCGGCAACCCCCTGGCAGGACAATAAATTAAGAAAACATGAACTAAGTCAAAACATGGCAAAGCGAAGAGGAAAAGCCATGTATTTCACTTTATTCCATCTATGAGGACTTTTTGGCTTAGAAAGGAATGAAAAATTGTTTCAAATGCTTCATTTTGACAATACTGAAATGAAACCTTTTGGCTGCCTGAAGAGTTGGGTGGTCACTCTTTTTTTGTTTTTTTATATGGAACAGCTATGCAGGCTGTAATGAGCCCATGAAGATTTTGGTGCCATCAGATCTGAATCTATGTTGGAAAAAGCATTACCAGTTGTATTCAGGCGCAGCATCAGCCCATCACCAGTAGAAAGCGGAGGGCCATGGGGTGGGGGCATGACTTTCTCCAAGGAGTGCCGTGAAGTCTGTGATAAGATTAGTAGTAATCTGATGAATATTAACCAATGGGAGAGGAATGTGTCTAGGAAAAGTTTGATAGTGAGGTCTAATAGTAAGAAGGAGATTACCCTGTAATAATGAATGCCTTTGCACTACAAATTGATTTGGAAAAAAAAAGGAGTTTTCGTTCACTCTCTCTCTCTCCCCCCCCTGCTTGATTTGTAGCTATAATGTAAATAACACAATATCTATAAGCCCGGTCTCAGAAGCTTTTCTTCCATTCCTGACCCTACCTTAGAAAAAACCTCAAACAGAAAACCTTAGAAAAAAAAGTTCAGGAATGGGTAGTATGCAATATTTTTACATAAATTTTAGTCCTGCTAGTTGTGCTATTTAAGAATGAATTGGATGCAGCAGGGAAGTCAGCAAGAGCTGTTGTTAATAGCCGCTGTCTTTCAAAATACATATAAGAAACCCCAAACACATTCCCTTTATGAAATATATAGCTGAAGTGATAGGAGCTGCTATCCAAATTGCAAGCGGTACAAAAGGTGGGTTAGATATTTGAGCTATGGGAGGAGAGGTGTGACCAGAGAAAAGAGTAACGGAGCATAAGCATAGGAGGCCAGTGCGGAGCGAGGGAGGGAGCTGTATCATTTTGTGCAGAAAAGCCACAAAAATATCACAGAAGCAGATAAAGGAGGATGTAAGCAAACATCAAAGAAAGGCTTGCAGCATCACTTTAGAGGGTTTTCGGGGAAATGAGCCTGAAACAGTGAATGGGAAGTCTCTCCTTTGTTTCCCTTCTGTGTTTAGGAAAACAGGCTTTACCGTTGCTTGCATCCTCAGTCCTTCTTCCAAGGAGAGAGATGTCCCCTGCACGTGGCTCGCTGTGTGCCCTGCTGCAGGGCAGGCAGGCTGCCAGGGCACGGCAGCGGGGCATGCTGAGGGGCAGCCGGGGCTCTCGTTTTCTCTCTAACACTCTTCTCCCCAGTTGCTCAAAATGTTTGTCTTTCAAGCAATCAATGGTCACTATTCCAGCCTGGGTCTGTGCAGAAAGGTTGTGTTCTCTGGAAAATGTGACGATATGTGGTTTGACTGATTATTAGGAAGAAAGTAGGGGTATCCTTAGCAGCCTTTTGGCCAAAACCCGGGAGAATGGAAGGCCGAAATTAGGCAGGAAAGTAACCTCGGCTATGAAGAGCTCTCTCAGCTTACGCCTGCAAAGTTGGCTTTCTTTTGAGCACATTTTGATTGTTTTAAAGTCATGTACTGTGCGTGCATGGTACTTTTTTGTGTGACTAAGCTCTCAAAGTGAACAGTTGAACAAGGCTTTGCAGTCTGTATGAGTGGCTGATTTCCCTGCACAGTGACAAGTCTGGTTAAATCTATCATAGGCTGTGCAAAATGCACGCAGAGCCCCAGTCTGACCTCCTGCAAAGCTTGGAGAGGAACAGAAGACCCTGTACCGCAGCTCCTCGGTGCTTGTTAGAGGCAAAGAGCGTGTTGCTGAAATGGCTGGCAGGGCAACCGGGGAAGGATGCCCTTCCCTAGGACTTTAGGAACCCTGCAGCTGCTAGTGGTCCTGGAGGATGACTTCTAGACCTGTCAGGGAAAATGAAGTGGACAAGAGATATAAAAGCCAAAGCACTGGGAGATGGTAAAGCATGTGGGATATTCTGCTCTTTGGGCAAGCAGACATGATGTCCACAGGTACTTCTGGTAGGCAGCAGTGCTTCAGAGGTGTGCAGAACGAAACACCTATTTTCCTTCTGTTTTTCTTTAAAGACAAAAATAAAACAGGCCTTCCTTTCCTCACAAACTAAGAAAAACTGTAGAAATGGACACCGAGGGGAATGGCTGCCTTCTCCGGGATAGGAAGCAGGATTTCTAGCCAGGGTGGGTGGGGATGCACCCGTAGGGTACAAGCGACTTGCTGGAGCCGCGGCGTGCTGCTGGGCTGAGGCTGCACCCAAGCGCCTTGCTCCGACGCTGCCCATCTCCCCCACGCTGCCTCCTCTCACCCCGCAGCGGCGCAGCACCTGAGCCACCCCGTCTCTCTCCGTGCAAGCGCTGTGCATCGGCATCTGCCATCATAGGCATTAAATCCATTAGCTCCCAGGTGCCCTGCGGGCTGCCGGCCCCCCACAGACAGCAGCTTTGTGCACGTGGCCATTGCCCACCCCCCAGGCAAGGGGGTAAAGGGGCTCAAGCCCAACATGGGAGTCTCTGCGTGCAGCAAGGGGAGGACAAGCAGAAATGGGAGTGAGGTCGGAGGGGAGCAGCAAGAAACAAACCCATTCTACTCTTGGGCTGTACGTGGAGATGTGCCAGTGTGTGGAATGGAGGTGGGTGCCCGTCTGTGTCCCCCAAGAGCCTGGATTGGCTGCTTCACCACTGTGGACCGCTTGACCGCTGTTTCCCTCCATAGCCCACTGCTTCCTCCCCCATGGGAAGGGGAGCAGCATCCTCAGAGGGCTGGGTAGCACCTCGAGACCTTCGGGAGTTCAGTTTGGAGGCCCCTGTCGTGCGCTGCAGTCCTGGTCTGGCTGGAGGACAAGACTGGTAACGGGAGCTGGCGGTGCCATGTCTGGCATCCTGTGGGATGGGAAGCTTGGTCTGAACCAAAGGGGCCATTTAGCGTTGTGAATTATTGAGTGCTTTGCAACACGGAGGAGGAGCCGAGTGAGCCAGCTGAGGTCGGGCAACCTGCACTCCACTTTTAGAAACGCTGGATGACCAGGGGGCCAAAACACCCCTCCAGCCCAGCAAAGCCACCGTGCGCAGGCTGGACCCCCCCCTCAGCGAGGTGGGGATGTGGATGCCGATGGGAGGCAATGCCGGGGGTCTTGCTGGCAGCGGGACCAGGTGGTGGGAGCACGGGAGGTGGGGATGCACTCTCCCTCTGGGGCTGGGGAGAGCAGGCTGGGCAGTGAGCTGTGAGCCCGCTGCTGGTGCTTAATATTTATTAATGACTTGGAAAAGCGGGAGAAGCAGTGAAGCAGCAAGTTTTGCAGATGGCATGAAATTATTCAGGTTAGAGAAAACTGTGCAGGCACCCAGTGGGACTTACCCAAGGCGAAGGGGCAGGCAATCCTCGCTGTTGACAAACACGTTGGAGAAGGCTGCCTCCGTGCCGCTGCTGCTGCCTCGCTGGGCTCTCAATCGACCGCAGCCGCCTGGGTGATGGCAGGGGGAGGATGGGTGTCACCACACACAGTTCAGTGGGAACATCTGCTCAGTCTGCAGCAGCCGTCTCAAAAGAGAAGAAAATGGCTGGCTATATAAAGAACAGGATTAAAAAAAGCTATGCTGAAAATACCACCTTTCTGCTGTCTAAGCAGAGCAGGTGAATTATGCACTGGAGTCATCCTCTTGTTGCATGAGTAATGTAGATGAAGAACAGGAGCAAAAATGGGCAAAGAAAATGATGGATGCAGAGAAACTGAAAATAGTGACCGTCTTGTTCCCACTTTTGTGAGGAGGATTGTGGCGAGGTGTTTGAAAAATAAAGACAGATCAGTTTATCCTCCTAAATAAGCCGCAATCAAAGAGACATTAATTGACACTGATGGACAAAATGGCTAATGTGGCAAAGGGATGGACACTTCTAAGCAGTGCATCATCAGCCCGGGGGATGAGATGGCACAGGATGCATCATGCATGCCAAGCGTCCAGCATGATTCAGGGTAGGACTAGATGTGCAGGTGAATCACAAAGACATTCACGTTTCATGTCAGGGTTGGGAGTTGGCGTGGCAGGTACTGAGGTGCAGCTCCTAAGAGTTGCCCTCGAGGCTCCCTGCAGCTTTTCCCTGAGGCACGCTGGTAGCCACAGTATGAAGGAGATGCTGACCTGGGAGGGCAGGTGTGGGCCCCCCCCACAGAGGCGTGAGGCCATCAGCCAGCACGTGGGACCCATCACCACATCTGGCTCCTTCACAAAAGAGGACTGAGGTGGTGGGCTGTGCCACCAACGTAGGTAGGGGAAACAGGCGGAGAAGACTGGGGTTTGCATCAAAACGCCTGCTAATCCTTGCCTTTCCACCTACCCGTCGGCACCCAGGACTGAGGTTCAGGCTTCTCCCTGCAGCGGGGCGGCAGCACCTCTTTGTCTGGTGCAGATGGCTGCGGGATAAATGCAGTGTGCAAAGGTTGGGCCTTGGCAGCTAACGGAGAAAAAAACGTGAGTTGGAAACAGCTCGTCTTGGAGATGCGTGTATTCCTAACACTGAGGAGGAGCTGCTTCTCACCTAGGATCGTAAAGCAGTGGGGCTATAAACAGCATTCGGTCCCTTGTGCAGGTCTTTTTCACTCCTCCAGAGTAAGGCAAGGGGAGTCATCGCTCATCACGGGCACTCACTGCACCGCTTCGTAAAATTCTTCTAGGGTGGTTAAAGCACTCAAGCAAGACAAGCCTTTCCTTCCGATACGGCTAGGAAATGTGACCTAGTTAAGCCCAGCTGTTTTTGAGTGCGATGAGATGGAAGCGACTTGCTTGCTGAAATTTGACACCAGAAATAGGGCATTTGCTGCTCCCCCGGCCAGCGGAGCCGCCGAGCCCGCGGCGTGCGTGGGGGTGGGTTGGTGGGCGCGCGAGGCAACACGCTGCAGCGGCTGCCCCGTCCCAACCCTCCTCGTCTGCTGCTGCCCTGATGGGCGCCAGGGACCCCTGCAGCCCCGGACATCCCCGCTCTGTGCATCACTCTCCTCCATGAAATCCAATTAAAGGGTGAAATGAATTTTAGAGTCAGTGCTAGGGGCCGGGAAATGTCCATGCATGGGGGAAAAAAAGGGCTGTTTGCTGGTGCCAGAGCAGCAGAGAAGTGGCTCCAGTCTCGTTTTAAGCCCAACCCCACTGAAAAGCTGCTGCCATGGCTGCAAGGGAGCTATAAACGTACCATGCAATAGCGTTATCGCTTTGATGGATGCTGTAAAGGCTCTGAATGAATTTTTTTTTTCTTCTTTTACACTGTGGCCTTGTACCTTGCAGCCTCCCTTGCTGTAATGTGCTGGTTTCTTTTGTAACTCAGATCCTGCCCCCTCTTCTCTCCCTGTCTCTTTTAATGGGCAGAATACCTTCTTTTGCTGCCCCTTTCCTGGAGGAAAAAGGAAATGCTCTACCATTTGAGGAATGAAAAAGCCTTTATCCTCTTCCTCTTGCTGCTCCCAGGGCAGGGTTATGTTGCTCCAACACTGATCAGTGCAGAAGTGACCAGAAAGGAGCTCCAGTGCAGGCTGCTCAAGTGCCTGGAGCTCTTTTCTTGGAGAGGGCCTGGCCTTGTGGGGACTGCAGGCTCCTCATGCCTCTGGAGGAGAAAGAAACTTCTCGGTGCTGAAAGTCATCGGTTTTGGCATTTGCTTCCTCAGAAATAGTTTCCCTTTTGACAGTGTTACGCTTGAGGCAGTCCACTCGAATGCGCTGCTGCTGTCTTGGACCCTCCAAGGGGCTGGCATGAGAGCTTAGGAGTGCACCATGGTGATGTGATCTCAATTTACCATTTTAGGAGTGCTGTGCAAATGGCTGGACTGACTGATGCAATGGATCCTTTCCCAGAAGGATCCCATCCGTCCTCCCTCACTCCTCAGCAGCTTTCCTCCATCCCTCCCTCCCCTGTGCTTTCCCCCTGCGCGCGCTCAGACTGTGGAGCTCACTGCTGCCAGTTAGGATGGAGGCCAAAAGCACAGAGGGGTTTGCAAAGCAATGAGGTTCAGAGGAGAAAAGGTCCCTGACGGCTAGTAAAGTTGCAGGCGCAGCCCCTGGCTCGAGGAGTTGCTCCTCCGTGGACTGCCAGAGGCTGGGAGGGCCCTCTGGAGAAAGTCACGCTCGATGCCTGTCCTGGCCTTTCTGCACTTTTTCCTTTAATGCCTGTTCCTGGCCACTGCTGCCGACAGCGTACCAAGCTGGATGCCCACCAGTCTGGTGAAGCATGGTTATTCTTACGTCCTGCTCTCCTGCAGTTTTCTGATTTTGTTCACCCTCCTTCTATCTCTCTGGTTGTTTCCCTGCTAGGATTACTTCTGCTCTTTCCCACTCTGCTCTGGCCCTGTTCTTGCCTTGTATGATTTCTTTCAATGTTCAGCCCTTGCTTGGCTTCGGCTGTGGGTGACTCATTCTCCACGCCTTGCCTCGGTCCCACCTCTTGGCTGTCTCTTGGACATCTGCTCTGCGCTGCATCATTCAAACGTAGCCTGCCTGAAAACGAAGCCCTGCTCTGTCCCCTGACATAGCCCCTTTACAGCAAAAACTTGCTTTCCTTGGAGAGCTGAGGCTTCTCCAAGGGCACAGTGGGCTCCCCAGTGGATAGCATCAACAACAAGGCATTGGTACAGTCCTCTGCTCCTATCCCCATCCTAAAGGTACCTTTAATCAGCCTGGAGTCACAAGAGCAGTAGAGAGACAGGGCAGCACAAGCTCCCGCTGTGCTCATTGATTGGGCTGTCCCTGGGTACTCAGTTGAGGGGATTTTTGAGGCTCGTTGGGTGCAAGGAGCCATGCACGGCCAGCTACCTGCTTGCACTGCTGCCCCGTGGCTCCCTGCCTGCTCTTGCACCCATGTCCTGAATGTGCCTTGCTCGGCACTCCCTGCCTGCCTCTTCCTCTTCATCGCCCGCCCTGCTGCAGGACGGCACAACTTCTCTGATGAATTCCCTTCTCGTGGGAGGAGAGGGAGGGAGAGAGCTGCTTTGTCCTACCCGAGGCCCTGCTGGGAGGAAGGGCTGCCCTATCCCTTTTTGTTTCACAAACTGGGTCCCCCAATTCCTCAGGGGCACCGAGCACAGGGAGCTCACTGCAGGAGGATGCATTTGTACCCAAAAAGATGGAGTAAGAGTATCATTTCTTTTAGTCTTACTTCCAAGATTGCTTTCATGTAGGGCTTTGGAGTCAGATGCAGCTGGTCAGCAAGGGTATAAAATCAAACAAAAGTAGAAGGCTGAGTTTCAGGCCAGTGTCATTAGACTAGACAAAACTTGATGAATGTGTTTTTTTTCTTCCCTCCTCTCCTTAAATGAATTCAGACCAGGCCAATGTTTCCTTCTTGGTGAGGGATTTCTGAGGTTCTGACTCCATGGAAAGTTTGACTGGCGTGGGTGTGTGGCCAGTTTTTGAAGACGGCATTTGTTGAGGGTTTGCTCAGTGCTTGGACTATAAAACTGAACAAAGCATATACATTCGGTTGCTGTGCTCAGAGTAAGGGCTTTATGTGTGTACTGTCCAAAGACATAGGAAGGACTCTGCTGCTGCAAACCCAAACCAACTGGGCAAATTAAATACAAAGATATGCATTTAAGAAACTCCCGTGCAGATTTGCAGTTGAATAACATCTGTGCTGCAAAGAGACAAAACCCAGGTGCATTTCCGACTGAAGACTTCCACAGCTCCTTAATGTCAACAATAAGGCCTTTTATAGGTGCCTTTCACCTTGAAGCAACTCCAAATGTTTTGTAGATCTGTGTGTATATATGATCGCTTGCCCAGCAATGAAGGGGAGGCTCTGGGGTGGGAGGTAGCAGCCAGTCTGTGTTATCTACAGTGCCCTTGGGCTCCTTCTTCTCCGTTCAGAGCCCTGCAGTGTTGTTAGCTCTCTCTAACTTCCTCCTCCAACCTCCATCCCCTGCATTTCTCTAGGCTTTCTCCATATCCCTCCTTGCATCCCGTGCTCCCACTTTCACCCTTCCGTGCTGCATTTCTTGTGCCTGGACAGCCCTCCCTGCTCTTGCCTGTGCATGCACTATTCCTCTTCTTTGGCAGTCCTCTGCAAAACTGTCCTCCTGATGCACTTCCCCCTTCCTTCCTCTCCTCCAAACTCCTCCGCACTTGAACTTTTAACTTTCGGTTGAATTTGCATGCCATGCCTGTTTCAGCTTGCATGCCGCCTGGGACAGCAAAGATGTTTTATCTGCAGTGACAAATTGCTGCATAAAGTTACAGTGCTACATGAAAAGAACAACCACCCTGATGGCATTGCAACCTGATGGCTGTGATATGCCAGGGAGAAAAAGGCTGAAGAAAACAAAGGTCAGTGCTGATATATTAAGGTCTGAAAGCAATGAAACATACTTAAAAGGTTTCCGTATGCAATGCTTTGCATCTAGACACTTTCTGAGATCATCTGTTGATTCCCAGAGTCTCCTGTTACAGGCAGAGAAAGGACAAACTTCCTTGCACCTCAGGGGTGGCCAGAGTGTACTGATCTTAAGAACCATCTAACAAACCTCCACCTGGCTGAGGCTGAGGTTCCCAGCTTTCAATTATACCAATGGTATGATTTAAATTGTCTCAAGTGAGGACTCCAATGCCATATGCCTAACCTCACCCAGCCCCTACTACCCGATTCTCTGCCATACCTATTCACCTTAATTTTTGCTTCTGGGTTGGGCTTCTTCAGGATTTCAGATGACTTTACAAGAATGAGTGCTGTATGGAATGCGGGGCAGTTGGCAGGCGAGCTGCCCTGAGCTGCTCCCCATCACCTACCTGGTGCTTGCAAATCACAGTTTTCCACTCTTCTCCGTGCCTTTGTCCCAAGCTTCATCTCTAGCTCTTCAACACAGGGAGTCATTTACGATGTGCTGGCATAGCACCTCGCACTGCAGGAGTGAGGTCTCTACATGCATTGGCAGTTTCTGGTCAGATAATAAGTGGTGTCCCTCCATCCTGGGCAGGAGCAGAGCTGATCTCAGTGCAACTGTCAGCTTGGAGCCTTTGGCCCATACATGGTGGATACTCTGACTCATGTGGCACGTGTCCATTAGAAACAGGCTTGGGATTGTCCTCACCAATTTCCACAACAAAATGGGCCATAAAGTAGCCAGGGGACAGCACCAAGCCTCGGCTGTCAGTTCTTCTAGTCAGCAAAACAAAGAAAACTAGATAGCTTTGACCGTTTAAAGGTAACTGAATACCATTGGTGCGAAATCTTAAGTTGTTGAATGAGATAGACACATGAGGATGGTGGAAAATTGGCCTGAAAGGGACCTTCTGTATCATATTGCTCAATCCCTTGTTGTTTGGGGTAGCGATGGTATCTGTAAAGAACTGCGTCAGCTCTGCGTTAAAACAAGTTGGGATTTTTGTCCTGATAAAACCTCCTGGAAGGCAATCCCAGAAATGCACTTCTTGGACAGTCAGGACCTTCTTCTAATTTCCAGCTGAAATGTATTCCTGGCAAATTTATAGGCACTTGCTCTTCTGCCAGCACTGCCCTTTCACTCAAATAGCTCCTCTCTCTTCCTGGTACTTCCCTCCAGGGTATTTGTAAGCAACAAATATATCTCTTCCCAGCCGGCATTTTGCTAGACTCAAGAAACCAAGCTCATTTAGTCTCTTCTCGTAGAAGAAAGCTGTCTCCTCCCCTGGTCATCCTAAGAGAGAAAGACACAGAAAAGGCAATTTTAAATTAATTCATCTTTTATATGGACATACAATATTCTGTACTTCTGCGATGGCATTAAAATCTTGCTAGTTCTATTAGAAATCCCTCATCTGACATGTCTTAGGTTCGCATTTGTCTTTCTCACATCTGCATGCTATTGCCAGCTTACAGTCATTTGATCAGCTAGTGTGCTCAGGTCTTTCTCCTCCTCTGTCACTTCCAACTGATGAGCTCCCAGCTGGTAGCAGAAATTCTCGTTATTACTCCCTCAGGGCACGACCTCGCATTTTGTACTATTAAATTTGATTCCATCTCTATTGCTTCTGTCCCTTTTTCGTAGGAAAACTGCTCTGATTAGTCACCGTATAATGCCTTAGAGACCTAAAGACATATTCACTATATTTTTATTTTTAGAAACTGTTTGCTGTTTCAGTATTTTCATTCAGTGAATGATGCTGATGTCTCTCTGTATTACCACATCTTTCTAACAGAAACTCTAGGCTGATGTGGAGAAGGGCAGAGGAAAATTGCCTCCCAGATGAAATATATGGCAACAACAGGTATATTTCCAAACCATTTCGAGGAAATAATTTTTTAAGTTATTTGTCACTCTGCTGCACAACATGATCAGACAGACTGTCCAATCAACAGCAAACCAGAAATGTACAGGTATGAAAATGTTCTGTTTTACCTAACTATTTTTTTTCCAAGTGATCCACCATTGCTGTGAGTGAATTTACTGCATCTCGCTGTTGGGACGCAGCTCTCGCCTACAGAGCTGTCACAGTGATGGATCCCAGTACTTTGGGTTTTAACCATTAAAACTATTTTTCTGATGTTATACTTCAGAAACAACTGTCTTTATTGCTTAATTGTTGCGCTCAATTACTGTGGCAGTGGGCAGCTTATGAAGATCTGCAATGGTGATGAGAATTCATTTATTCTAACCTCTCTTTCTCAATTACAAATAATGCTACGTGGAGATCATTTTACCCAGAGAAGGTCTCATGCAATTCAAAACAACGCCCCTGTCCTTAAGATGCTGTAGCAGCTCTGAAGAGTGGCTGGCACTGCTGGTGCTTTGTAAGGAGACACCTTTGCGTGCTGGAGAAAATTGCCACCGCAAGAGCTATTTTGTGAAAAAATGTATTTCAGAAAACAGCTGGGGAGAGGTGCACACAACAGTGCTGCAGAATTTTGTTTCCCATGACTAAATTGTCTGGTATACGTTTGTGAGGTGTTTCATAGGGCTGTGAGCTCTTTACTGGCTTTGTAGGTGTTTGAGCAGCACCTAAAGCAATGGGATTTCCTGTCCTGAGGGGACCTCTGCAAAGTCCATCTCTGCAAATGAGTATCGAGGTTACTTTGGCTGCTTGTAAACTAGAAAAGGCTGATGCATGTAAGGAGCTGTAGTACTATCATGGTATTAAAATCAAAGGTGGTTTCAATTTGTTCCCACTTATGCAAATGAGACACATCCCAGAGGCGCATGACGACTTGCCATGGTGGGCTTCGGATGGACAAAATTCGTTCTTATGAAAGAACCAAATTTTCTTGCCACACTGTGTTCTGCATATGCTCTGAGGATCCCCTCTGTGTTGGAATGCCGTGGGGATGGGGTGTCTGAGGGGAGGATGCTCACTGTGTGCCCGTGATATGGGTGCTGGCGGCACCTCAGCGATCTGCTTCCCTCCCTCAAAGCGGCAGAGGAGCAGGCTCTCTGGGCACCCTTTCAAGCTGTGCATTGTGGGGTTTTGCCAGAAAAGACTGTTTTTCCTGCCTCGTCCAGACATGCTAACGAGGCACTCGTGACATCTGACAGGGCCTACGTACGGAGATGTGAAAGAAAATAGCAGAGGGAGAGGGAAGGCGAAGCATCGTTTTGGAAGCACGAGAACTTCTGAAACATTAATCTGGTGAATAACTCCCTGCCAACAGAATTTCACTAAACCACTGATCTGAATCATGTCACAGATGGCATCGTCTTCCAAAATGTTAGCAAAACACAGGGCTCAACCTTCAGTGGCCATGCATCGCTATTTCTGATCCAGCACAGCAACACGCCTGTAAAAGACAGAGCTTGTAATACTGCAGCTCAGGAAAAAAACAAAACAAAACAAAACAAAAAAACCACAAACAAAAAAACCCCACCCCCAAACAACTGTTTGAGATCTGAATAGCTAGCTTGCAGAAGGAGAATTGCCCATTTTGCTCAGTGCAGCAGTGAAGACGAGATCATAGGATAAAGAGCACCACATGCTCTGATAGACTGTGAGATCCGCTTTGATGCCTTTTCGTAAGTGTAAAAGCCCAACTGGCATTTCTGAGTGGAAGGTGAAGGGGCTAGGCTTGATAAAGTCGGACCAGTCATGACACAAGTGGAAGGAGGTGGAAGAGATTGCGTGTCAGCCGGGAGCCTCCATTTATGTTATTTCATGGCTGCAGGAAGAATTTAGGCTTGAAACTTTGTTTTAAATACCAAACTCAGTGCAACCTGATGTCATGACGGATAAATAGTAGTGCTCTTGGGCATGTGATCTCTGGTACCAGAAGCTACATGTGTATTATCTCAGCCTCAAGTATTTTTGGCACCTGAATTTAGGTGCCCATACTGGCCATGTCTCAGCTTTTCAGTAAGAAGAGGTTAATGGTCCCCACCTCCGTGCTCCTGATTCCCATGCAGGAGGACACGCTGGCTCCAGGTGAGAGCTGTGGGTGCTCTGAGTGGGTGCTCATCCACATGGCCAGGACCCCGAGTAGAGCCACAACACACATCCGAGGCACTCGCCAGGCAGCTCTAAAATATAAGCACCTCTCCTGGGGGCCTGGAGTCTAGCAGCCCGATCTCAGCTGGAGTTTCACAGGAAGCAGAGCTGAGATTTCCATCACCCTGTTTTCCCAAGGAGGGGGAGGCCTCCCAAGGATGCTGGTACCTGTCTCCTGGGCTTTACTCTGGCATCTGACCCAGAGCTACGACTGAAAAGTCTTTACAAAAGATGGTCAGCTTCTGTTAGACATCTTTCGCACACATACCCTGGCAAAACAATGCTAAAAGAACAATGCTAAGGATTGCAAAAGCAAGCTCTCCATAAGCAGGAAGGCAATGGAGGAGAGCCAGAACAATGGTTGCCTTGTGCAATCTTATTTTGGGCTCTATGAGCATTTAACCCGCCTGCTATTTTAGCCCCTGAAGCCCTGCCTTTCTTAGTGAACAAGACTGCAGCTGCAGAGGGGCTGAACAGCAAAACATGAGGACGGAGGAGGCTATTGCCAGTTGACCTATACTCCTTTCGTTAAAGAAGCTGGAAGGTGTGTAGTCATTGAGGTGGAGGCTGAAGGAAGAGACCGTCTCATTGGCAAGACACCAGAGTGCCGTCCCAGAGAGCTGGACTTTCTCCCCGCCTCCGCTGCCGTGTGCCTGTGGGATATCACAGACATCACTTCAACCAGGCGTTCACAGGTATTCATTGCCTCTGTGTGCTCTTGTTTCCCAGTGCCTGTCTTGAAATCCTAGGGGTGCTGATCTCGGCAGTGATGGAGATCAGTGAGAGCCCTGCTCTGAACCTCGAATGCTACGCTAACCTGTGGTCCCTGGGTAGGCAGACCTTAGGCAGCTCAAAGAGGGTATCAGAAATGACTGCCTCTTCCCATCAGGTGGTGAGCTGGTGATAATAAATGCAGGAGTTGCTGTAAGCACTTCAGCATTATAATGGTGTTATAGAAGAAGCTAAGAGGAAATTAATAGGGCCAGAGTAACTGGATTTGAATAGCATGTAGTACAAAAAGCAGAGGAATCCATCAGCCCGAGGCAAGACCTCTCACAGAAGATGTCAGCCCAGCCAGTTAAAGTTGGGTAGTGTTAGAAGAAATTGAATATAATGCCAACCTGCATAATAGACACTGCTACCACCTATCACAGTAATGAGATTTCATAAAGAAAAGCCCATCTCACTGGCTTCCAGAAGGATTTCCTTTAGCAGACAGCTGGGCATCTGGGCTGATTAAACACAGATACAAGTTTGAGCAACTGGAACAGCCTATCACGTTTTACTGTACCCAGACAGTTCTAGCCAAAAAAGATGCAGCAAACATATCTAGTCCATTTTTAGCTCATTTCTGAATGTATACACACTGTGAGATAACTAACCACTTAGTCCCTGCAATGAACATCGTGCAGCACAGGACCCATTAGCAGTCCTTCCATGGGAATGGGCGCTCTGCTCAGTCCCCAGGGGTGGGAATAGCATCTTGCAGCCTCTGCCATGGGACAGCTTAGATTTGCCGTCACTCCATCCCACAGGCTGATGGAGAAAAGCAGGACGATGAAACTTCCTCTTGGTTAGAAGACAGGAGCTGCCACGGTGCTTTCTGTGTACTGGAAGAGGATCTGAAAGCAGACCTCAGCCATGAATCTCTCCACGCTGGGCCCTCCACGCAGTAGAGCTGCGATGCTTCAGGGCTGGCCAGACCCGCAGGCACAGCCCCACCCCTCCCAGCAATATGTTGGTGGGGTCTTATACCTTTTTGCTGGTTTGAAAATCATCTTCTGCCAGTCTCAGTTAAGGTACTGCCAGCTGGAGTTGGGGCTACGCTTGTGATTTTCATCTGCAATTGCCTCATGACTTGTTGAAAGCAGTTAAGAGTCATCAGGGAAAGAGCTGGAGTGAAACCGCCCAGACACGGCTTATAGGCAGGGAGCTCCTCAGACCTCATTTTTCCCCCCACAGAAAGCTTTTGTTTGACTCTCAGAGTGATCTGGGTCCCAGTTCCCTTCCTCAGGACCCCACTGCCTTCCTGACAAATGATGTCACATCTCAGCAAAAGAGTGGCTTCTAGCACCAAGCTTTTTGAAATGTCCTACTTTACAGCCAGGGCTCAAGCAACAGTAAAACAATCCAGTGAAAAGAAGGGGACAGTGCAATTAAGTGAAGGGATGCCAATGGCAGGGAAGGTTTAGACTTCTCTCCTTGTGAGTCTTTGTAAAGCTGGGCCTGAGGCAAGACCATGATTCCTTAAATCGCCCAACACCTGGAAGCCACTGGCAGGCTCACAGAACAGGCAAAATGGATGTTTCTGTTACTGGTATTATCATTGTCATTGGTCCTACTAAGCAAGCAATGATAGAAAAATTCACAATCCAAGGAAGAGTGTCCACCCTCCATTTTTACACAATATGGCTTTAATTACACTCAGAGGATCTAATGACAAATTAGGGCCTAGTCAGCGTGCTTTGAAGTCAACAAAAAAGATTCCTGTTGACTTGAGTGGGCATTGGCTGAGGACCACAAGCTGCAGGAGGAAGACTGAATTGCTGTGATCCCATACAGGA
Organism: Balearica regulorum gibbericeps; assembly: GCF_011004875.1. Classification (NCBI taxonomy): domain Eukaryota; kingdom Metazoa; phylum Chordata; class Aves; order Gruiformes; family Gruidae; genus Balearica; species Balearica regulorum. The sequence goes on from NC_046184.1 coordinate 101,455,798, forward strand.
CTCTATTAAGGGATGGCTTTGCCTCCAGGAGAAGATCATTGGTGTCAGAGCCAGCAGAACTGAGAGCCCATGGCTGCCAAAATCAGGAGCATGGATTTATCAAAAACCCCATGCTGCAGTGTTCCCATTCACTTCTGATCTGCAGAGGAGTTGCATGCTGGTCCATAACTCTTACCACGTATGCACACACTGTCCTGTTGCATTCCTACGGAGTCACCCTTCTAGGACTACTATTTTCCTAGTTGTAAAATGGGACCAGGTCATCAACTCAGGCACCAGCTCAGAATCTGGCCTTTTTTCTTCCCCCTCCCCCCGCTTCATTTAGAAGAAATGGTAATCCACACTAAATTTTATAACTGGCAAAGCTATCAAATCAAATTCAATTAGGCTCTTTCCACCCCTTGCACATGCCTGAAATAAAGCTTCTGTTATTGGAGTTTAGCTGACGATGCTTTTGTGCAAGAAAGGAAAGGCTCCAGTTAGTTTTTCTGTAACCGAAGCCATATGGAATTGAAACTTGTTGAATCAATAATGAAACATGTCTGTGTCACAGACCAGTTTTGATTCCAAGACATACAATAGACTGTTTGCAAAGTCACGTTGCTGGTTAAAACTACATTTTTTTAAAATCGACAAATAATTTAGGGACTCAGCTGCTTAGGAGGATATGGTCTAGCTGATTGCCTGAGAAAGTTTTAAAAATCCCCAAACCAGCCTGAAGTTCTCTGTTGACTCACTTTCGTAATACATTTAACTACCCTGTGGCAAATGCTTGCCAGCCATTTAGGCAAGTTGCCTAAGACATGAAGAGTAAGAATGATTTCAACCTCCTAATTTCCCAATCATCCTTCCCAATGCACGCACGGTAGCTGCACTGAGAAGCAGGTGAGTGGCTAATGCAGATTAAGTTGTCCTTTGAGGAGCTACTGCAATTAATCCACCCAGTAACCCTTGAACAAAGAAATATTTCTGTGACACATCAGTGTTTCCAGATTTGGAAAGGACTTGACAAATCCCTAACTGAACTCGCACAGCAAGTGAACTGTGGTGGAGAAAGGAGTGTGCAGCCTGAGAGGAGGGCATGGAAGATCTAAGGGGGTAAATAACCTACTTGCTCAATGGTAGCATTTATTTTATTTTATTTTATTTTATTTTATTTATTTTATTTTATTTTATTTTATTTTATTTTATTTCATTTCATTTCATTTCATTTCATTTTATTTTATTTAGGTGCTTGGCAGTGAAGGAGGAGATTGGAGGACGTCAGAGGTGCTTCTGCAAAGCTCGCTGATGACTAGAAGTTTCTTCACTATCATGTAGCATGCTCATAGCCACCTCAAGTCCATCGGTATTACAATATGAAGTATTCCTCCTCGTTTTGGTTCTTGACCTCAGTGTGACATGTCTTTGCAGTGCGACTGTAAAGTAGCATTTTGTGGAACTCAAAAAGTTTTGGTAATTCTTTTCAAAAAGCTGAGCTTTTCTGAATTTCCTTTCTCGGTAGCACTGGGCTAGGTCTGCCCCGAGAATATTGCATTTCATAATCTCTAGGTTCTTACTGGCCCCAGGTGTAAGACAAGCATATGACCCCTGCGCTTTCCGAGGAGGAGGAACGCTGCGCGGCGGTGGACTCCGGGCTGGCAGCTCCAGTTTCCTCCTCAGGGACTGTGGGAGCAGGTGCCTGGAGCTCCGTTTTTCCTCGTTTTTCTTTCTTTCCTCTCTGATTCTGTGTTGGGTAATTAAGGACTGAAAGGTTGTCTGAAGTGCAGCCTTGGGAATCGTATTTTGCTGCAGACAGTGTTCCCTGTTATCAGTTATTGTATTATAAAAGGGCCTAAAAATCCAATGCGCATGTGATCCTTTCTCGGAAGGGTTTAGTATCAAAACCGTGGAGGCAGATAAGAAGATGCCTGCGATTATGGTGCACTGTGGCACTGTAAATGGAGGTAACTTGAGCCAGTGTACTCTGGAAAGAGGCAGGCATGGTGGCAAATTGCTCAAACCCCAGTTCAGTGCCTCCAGCACAAAATTTGAGTGCTGTAGCAAGGGAATGGAAACGCCACAGGGGACAAAATCATTAGTAACCAAAATAGCTGACATCATCCGTGGTTGTAGGGGAACCTGCCTTCGATAGAGGTATATATCAATTTCCTGGTGTGGATTTTCCATAGTAATTTATCACTCCAGCAAAAATAAAAGCCCCAACAAAACCCAAACAAATGAAGTGAAAAAACAAAAAGAGTGCAATGTCTCATAATAAGCTCTCTCTGTTGTGGCAGCAGCTGCAGTTTCTCCTCTCAGATTTCTTTTCTGTTATTACTCAGAAAGAATCAGCAGCTGCTTAGGAAATATTCCAGAAAGATTCATTGAGAAGTTCCTGGCTGTTTTTCACATACTAATCTGACAGAAGTAACGTCTTCAAGGAAGGGACTGGCTCTCCTGTTTTTCGTCTGCTCCTCATAAATTAGAGGTTTCTGATAACGTGCTTATCTAAAAGGAAACAACAGGAGGAAGAATCCAGAAGTAACAGGTCCAGGTGATGGGAGACAAGTATGTTTTTTATGTCACAGAGGGGGTGTGGGAATTGCTTAGGTTATTTTAATGATCAGTTTTGCATCTCTTTAAAAACTTTTGCTTAACCAAACTGCTTTCCAAGTGGGTGTATCTGGAGGTAACACCCATAAGAGGATCATTTGGAAGAGATGCAACGCAGGCTCCTCTAAAAGTAGCATACCTTCAGGACATATTAACTCTGGAGTTATTTCGGTACTGTCGTCGTGCTCCGTGCTTTAGGGCTGGAGCGTGCTGCCATCACAGTGCATCTGGGGAAGCTGTTTGGGGTGGAACTCAGTGGGATGGTCCAGATCAGAGCCTCTGAACGGGCACTCCTGTTGCTAAACCTCGCTGTTCTTTCTTGCGCGCCTTTTTTTACCTGGGGTGCCTGCTCGACAAGAGTGTTTCTCCCCATAATGAGGATGCCTAACGAGAGTCAGAGCTGATGCTTGATCCGAGTCAGGAAGCCAGTAACTGGTGGTTGTTAAACAGGTTGAGGGGGTAGAGGTGAGCAATCGTGTCAAGGCTCAGAGTTCCCCCAAACCATGGCTGGAAGCTGTCACCCTGCGCCTTTCCCCTGTCGTTGGCCCCTGGTTGTAAAACGAATCACATTCTCATTTCCAGGCCTCTGGTGCATGAGGGCACAATTCAAATGTCGTCTTTTGAATTATGTTTGCCCATCATTCAACATCAAAGCATGTTTGCCCTTCCCCTGTCCTTCTGTGTCATGGGCAGCCTTGCCTCCAAGCGCACTCCAGGCAAAATCCAAAGCTCCTGTTGGCATCCAGAAGTGAAGACATGGATCTTCACAGGGCCGATATGGAGCCTCCAAAGACCTCAAGACCATGAATCTTGCTGCATGGAGAATTAAATGCGTAAGCTGCTTCTTCCTCTCCTGCTGTCCCTAGCGGGCAGGGGGAAAAAATTATACCCGGGTAAAAGCAATTTGGATCTGTGATGTCCAGTGCTGTAAAACAATGTCCACTGAAGTATACAAGTTCTGAGGAATGTGGACGAGATAATTGGAGGTTAACAGAGCTTTTACTGCTAGCTGCCTGGCCAATTATTTCTATGGAAAAATCCTGACTCTTTCCCTTTATTGGAGTGAGTTCATGATCGTCTATATAAAAAAAAGCTGTATTCTGAGAACACATACGCATTTGCATACGGATGGTGTTCTCTTGCAAATTATTTGAATAAAAATAAAAGAAGAATGAAAACAGGAGTTTTCACTCAAGGGAAAAGTTAATGAACTCACTTCTCTTTCTTTCACTCCCTGATTAAATATTATGTTACCATTTTATCTTTGTGCATGAAGAGTAAAGCCCTATTCTGTATTTTGCCAGCTTCATTCATGAAGCTTTGTATTATTTTTACTGCAATAAAAAATTAAAAATTACTCTCTCCACATGAGAAGCAGAATGGAGAAGAGAAAAGCAGTAATTCCCTGCAGCATGTAGGAAGGAGAAAGTGAAAGATGAGACATCCTCTTCTGCTTGTTTGAATAGGCATGAGATGTGCTCCAACATGTACTGATGGGAGCAGTCAGAGAAGACCAGCAACAGAAACTCAACAAGAAATGCAAAAGGCATTACCTGCTATGTACGATATCAGTGAGACCTTCCTTTCTGAAGAGGGTTTTTTTTCTTTAATTCTCATTATTTCTGAGAGCCTGTGGGCTCAGTAGCAGATTGTGCTGACGTTTTAAAGTTGATGATTGCTTGATCATTCTAATTCAGATCCTGTGGATTTTCAGTGTTGGTAGCTAAGTGGATTTCAGTGGATTTTCAGTTAGACCAGCTGAGCACCACTGGACTTCTCGTTCTGCAGCATTCAGGTAGCTCAGCTGAGCTGGTGTCCGTCACCAGAGGCACAACCTTCTTTTAGGTGGCAGCAGAAGCGTTGGCGACGTTCAGATAAATAAGTCCAGATTCATACACCAGAAGATGACTTCAGAATTGGCTTGGCATTATATTAACACATCAGAAGGATGCCATGGATTTGTCAGTCTCCAGCTATATGAAATTTGCTAGGAGTCCCTGTCTGAGATGGCACCAGAAAACTAGCTCTGTGTGAAAGCAGCTTCACAGGGAGTGCCCATCACCTGCTAAATATGGCTGGTTTTCAAATGTTCTTGAGAATTAACATTGTTGCTTTTAATCTAGAAATGGATGCAGGGTTTTATAGAGGCTTAGTGCCTGAATGGCTTGCAGTCTTGTTTGATCGGCTGTTGAGATGTAAGCAGAGGCAACATGGAATCACAGAAGAGATATTCACATGCAAACCTTGTGTCGTGGTTTTACCCCAGCCGGCAGCTGAGCCCCACGCAGCCGCTCGTTCACTCCCCCCATCGGGATGGGAAAGAGAATCAGAAGAGTTAAAGTGAGAAAACTCGTGGGTTGAGATAAAGACAGTTTAATAGGTAAAGCAAAAGCCGTGCGCACAAGCAAAGCAAAACAAGGAATTCATTCACCACTTCCCATGGGCAGGCAGGTGTTCAGCCATCCCCAGGAAAGCAGGGCTCCATCACGCGTAACGGGTACTTGGGAAGACAAACGCCATTGCTCCGAATGCCGCCGCCCCCCCCCCCTCTTCCTCCAAGCTCCTTATAAACTGAGCATGACGTCATATAGTATGGAATACCCCTTTGGTCAGTTTGGGTCACCTGTCCTGTCTGTGTCTCCTCCCAACTTCTTGTGCACCCCCAGCCATCCCGCTGGCAGGGCAGTGCGAGAAGCAGAAAAGGCCTTGGCCTCGTGTAAACACTGCTCAACAATAAGTCCATAGAACAAAAACATCTCTATATTATCAATGCTGTCTCCACCACAAATCCAAAACATATCACCACACTAGCTACTATGAAGAAAAATCAATCCTCTCAGCTGAAACCAGGACACCTTGTAAAATAGTGTTTTCTTGAGGAAAAAAAAGTAAATTCCAAGTAAGTGTGAATGAAAATCAAACATGAGAATGGGGAAAAGAGATTTGACATTTAGAAGTGGACCCCTCCATCCAGGCATTTCATCTGTGCTGCTGTTACTGGCCCATTGCTCTAGGTAGTAGGAGCAAGGCTTCTAGCTGCCAGTCAACCATTTTCTTTTTGATAATTATTCACATTGCTGTAGAAATGGAAATTATATCTATTTTCTCACTTCCCAATTGAAAACTGTAATTGCAGCTGCTCCCTCCTCCTTGTTTGGAAGTTTTACATGCAGAGAGTCATCAGCCAGGCTTGCCTTAAATCAAATCTTCCCATGCAGCCTGGGTTATAATCTACTGAGCACAGCAGCTGCCTAGTCTCAGCAAGGAGAAAAGCAACACATTTCTCCAGCCACTGGCTAGGGAATTCCTGCTAAAAGAAAGGGGCTATGTCTTGTCTGATGCCTTTATAAAAATGTAAAGGAGTCAGTTTCCTGAGGGCCTTCACAGATATTGCTAATCATCTTAAATTGAAACAGGGCTTCCAAAACCAGCATGTAAATCCCCGTAACACACCTTCAATTTCTGTCTCCAAGGCTACCCAGCTGCCCTGATCCTCCATGACAAGCTCTGGAAATGCCGTGACACTTTCTTTCGCAGTAGTCCTTCCCCGCTCTTCAATCCCCCTCGCTCTTGGGTTGCCTTGCTCTCATGAGACATCGCTCCACAGCATTGCTGCCATGGTGGTGGGTGAAGAGCTGGTCTGAAAGCCCATGGGAAGGCTGAGTGGTGGGGAATGCTCAGGCTCTCATCCCTTCCACCAGTTGAGAAATGCTGATTTCCTAAGGTATAAAGAAAATAGGCAGAGCCCCCGTGCAGACCTGCCCAGATTTGCTCACTCATCTGTGGAAAGGCTGGATCGGAGGTCTCTTTAAAACAATGCTAATAGTATTTATCCATGCTGGTTTTACCAAACCTTCTTATTCTGCTATAAGACATGCAGTTCATGAATAATAGCAACTACTCCCCAGTCACAGAAGTGTATTTTGAGGGGGACAGTATATGTAGCCTTATTGGACATTTTCCAGTGACTTTATATGCAGACACTGCTTTCTCACAGAAAGCCAAAATCTGCCCTCTTCTGAAGTCTCTTGGGTCTAAATTAGTAAGACTTTTATATATCGTGATTTGAATCTGAATGTGTTTCCTTGCTTGCAGTCCCTGCCATCACAGAGTAGGCAAGGAGACTTTGTGCTGTAGTTTACCTCATGATGTTGGGATTTTTCTGGCTGTCCTGGCAAACCACATGGTCAGCAGGCACATTCCCTGTGTTGCCAGCACAGGAGCACCTTCTAAAAGTGAACATCCTCAAGGATGCAAAATTTGCAAAGGCACAGATGTATGGAGCAGTGTCCTAGCAGACAACAGGAGTCCCCAGCCGATGGCTCGTCTGAAGGTCGGGGGTGCGGTACAGCTTCTCTGAGAAGTTAGCGTCTAAGTTGCTTCCCTGACCATTATCCAAGACTCACAGAAGTGCTGGATGAGCTGATGACCCTTTTGTACCGCAAATACGCTCAAAACACGGCAGGGTCAAGAGCAGAGTGCCAAAGTAGAATCAATGAGGCCTTATGTAGACACTCAAGAATAACAAGCCAACCAGTGGATTTGCAGACAGGCTGTAACAGCTTGTTATCTGATGTCCCCTGGGCACAAACACTGAGACATCTGCAGTTTTTGACCCTTTTTTTTTTTTTTTTTTTTCCCTCTGCTGGCTCAGTAGCTAGTTAGCTGGTCATCTGATGTGAAAACAAAACAGAGGGAAGAAGACAGCGAATTGCAATAGGCAGGAGATGCTGGACTATTATGATGCCAAAAGGATTGGAAATAAAATAAGTACACAGGTTGCTTCGCTCTCCTTTATTATTTGTGCATCAAGCTCTCAGAGTTTGTTTCTGGAACTCTGCTAAAAGCAGAGGTTTCAGTTTGCCAGTTGTCATTGAACTTTTATGTTGGTTTTATTTTGCATATATTTTGCATCTCTAATCTCTTTGCTTGGCACTGCAAGTTAGAAATGAACCTGAAAAACATACACACAGGACTTCACTGACTTTCTCTAATTTTTCTCTGAGAACACAAAACTCTCTTCATATCATCTCCTCCATTCCCATCAGGGGGAGGGAAAACCCCCAGAAAACTGACTTCTGGATCCTCCTTTAGACTGAGATCTCTGCTGCTTGGGATGCAGTGGCTGCACTAGCTTATACCATACTTTCCTGTTTCTAGGCTTTCGTTAATAAAGAGCGTGCCCAGATTGTCAGACAGGGTCATGATCACCAGCCCCAGCCTAATCTCTTAATTAACTCCTGTTAATGTAAATGCACTCAAAAAGATTCTTTTAGCTGCAGTGTTCAAGAAATAAGAAGTCTTCCCTTGAAGAGACAGCATGTTTCTTCTTTCATGGTTCAGTATAGTGACAGCACTGTCTTGCTATATGAGAAGGATTTCCCTCATCCTATGGTGCTCACTTCTCATCTCTGGATTATAGATTATTTTAAATCAACTCAGGATAATAGGTGACAGCTCAGGGTACATTACGTGTAGCATTTCAGTCTTGCACAGGCTTCTTGTTTCTCCTGGCTTCTTGTTACTGTAATTTCTGTGTCTCAGAATAGCCTAAAGTCAAAGTTGGGTTATGCACCTTGTGTAGTAGAAGGTAACAATATGTGAGGTTCTGGGACTTGACAGAGAAACGCGTTGTTAATACTTCTGATTTAATCTGATTTATCCTCATTGCGTGGATGTCCTACTCATTGCAATCAAGGTCAGAAAAGGATTTGAGCCTGGTTCTGATGTGGGAAGACAGCAGTCCCACAGGTAAAAAACACAAAGAAGAGGTAAGGTCAGATCAACCTTAGTGAAAAAAAGCAAACTCCCAAAATTGAGTGTAACTGGACTGTATCAAGAGCATGAATTTGGAGCAGGGCGAGAATTGTACCTGCTCATGTTAAGAGCAGAGACTGTCTTCTCCCTCCTGACTTCAATTTTGCCTAGGAGAATCCATATAAAAACAAACAAATGCCAACAGAAATGTTTCTATTGTTTTCCTTCTCTGTTTTTAATGAAAACTGTTCCTTCAAAACAGAGCAATATCCTCCCCTATGATTTTTGCAGTCATAACGCAGAAAGAGAGAAAACCTGAAAGCAAAATTGATTCCTTTTGATTTTTCTTAGTTCAAGAGAGGAAACATGCCAGTGGGAAAGAGAACAAAACTCATGCCGAGTAAATCTGGATTTTAAACTGCCTCTAATGATCAACAGCAATCAGACAAATATTTATTTCTGGATTTATAGTTTATTTGTGTTTAAGCTGACAGCAGATCTTTAATTTGATATTCAGTCTTCCTTACATAAAAATATGTATCTTTTAGATCGGTTCTTTAATTATTCACTTCTGTAGGACTTCAGACAGCAAGTTGTTGGGTGATAATTTTGTCATATACTGCCTCAGCATGTACTTTCTGTTCATTAATTTTTTGGTTGCTGGTGCTCAATTTCGTACTAGAGATCAAATCCTGTTTGCACTGACGTTGACAAGAAAATGTCCAATAGTTTGAATAGGGTGTTGATTTTATCCTTACTGTTCATACCACAGTGGGAGCTGCTATAACATCTAACACCAAATCTTTAATACCTATCCAGTGCTTTGAAGTGCAGCCCCTCATATGGGATAGTAAGCATTCACAATTTCAACCAAAAAGCAACGGAGGGACTGCAGCCCTGCAGCTGGAAGCGCAAAAGAGAGGCATGAAGTAGGAGGATGTCTCATTTATTGCATAACAGGTTGGATAACTTTACTGCGTGTGGTTTGCTCATGTGGTGTCAGTGACATGGATGTGTAGCCCACAGCCACAGACAGGTCTCTGCAACCTGCTGGTTTCCTAGTTATTATGGCTCTAACCTGTAGACCATCACGCAGGCAAGCATCTAGAGATACACTGCTAAATCTGTACATATGCATGGAAATATCACTATACATGGGGTTTTCTCCTCATGTGTTTAGTGCTCAAAAATTCCATCTAATTCAACAAGAGCGCAGCATGTAATATAAAGCAGCTGTTTGAGTGCTTAAGTAGTTAGGAACCAAATTTCAGGCAGCCAGATTTGAAAAATGTAGTCAGTCTTTAAATGATGTGCTCTTTTGAAAGGACTCTAGTCTAAAAATGCTCATGAAGTGTGAGGGTTTATGATGTAAAAAAACCTGTAGCACGCGGTGTGTGCTTCCTACTTTCCCTGGATTTCATTATGCTTTCCTGCCTCACAGAACAGCTGTAACATTAAACCCATTGAAATTTGTAAAGTGCTTAGAGATCCACTGAAGGGAGGCAGTAGAGGAGTAAAAGGTACTCAATTTTCATTGCTGTTATATCAGGCAAGATAGTTTCTAGAGTGTCTTTGTAATAAATAAGAATAAATAACTGCAAATGCAGTATCTGTTCTATGCTCATTGATACGTATCTTTTGGACTGTGGTTGAGGAGAATCTTTTTTAAGGAGAAGGTGAGTGTAGATTTGAAGATTTGAGTTCATATTTCAATACCTTTCTTAGGGCCATGGCTTGAAGCATCGGGGTGTGCTTTACCAGTGTATGAACACTGTCTAGGTCTACTGACATCTGAATAATAGTGGCAAGTAGTTTGTTTGACCATTTTCGCCTGTCAGATTTCGACTAGATTTTCAAATAAATCATTCACCAATATTTTTTTCTCATGACTTGATTAGCTCAGTAGCCAGCTGAACAATATTTATCAAATAAATTACTCACTTTTTCCCCATCAATCTGCAAATAATTTATTCAGAAATACTTTTTTACATGAGGCAGCCAGCTCTAGCCAGGACAAATCAAGGTAATTTCCTACTCTTTTGATCAAATGCCAGTAGGACTTTATCTTGGACAGCTCAATAGAGACAGGTTTTAATGCATAATACATAATGGGTAAGCCGAGTTTTTCACAGTTCTTTGTGAGCTCTCTGCCATTGCCCATATTTTTGTTCAAGTACTGAGAGAGGAATGACAAGGGGGCATATATTTTCCATCCAGTTACGCTCAGAAGCATTTCACAAAACCGACCGTACAGCTTCGAGGGCGTAGGGCTCACGTCATCCACAACTGTGATGTGGCAGCCCCTTGGCTGGAACATGCAAGCTGTTTAATAGAGCAAGGCAAAATTTAACATGAGTTGAGGAGAGGAAATGAAGATGAGTATTGTGCCCGCTCCAAACACAAAGGGAACCTAGAGGCAGAATGAAATCAAGCAATGTGGAATTTGGCCAGCATGCTGGGGATAACGTCCCCAGCTCTCGAGAAAAGGGTCTTTAATGAGTAGCCAAGACACGAGACAACACATCCCCATGTAGATGTCTCCAGGACAACATTCGCGCTGTGGTTCCCTTTCCCCGGGGTTCTCACGTAAGCAGTTTGGAAGCTGCTGACAGTCCCCTTCCTGCCCTTACTGGCTGTCGTATTGCTGACGGAGCTGAGCATGGCCTTATCTGCCTGCCTGCCTATCCCTGTCTTCTGTTGTGGAGAGCTAATGGCTGCCACGCACCAGGAGCAAGGGGCCTCACCTAGCTAAGGCAATGGGACCAAAACATTTCTCCCCTGCGTAAGGTTTGCAGCCAGAAAACTGCACTGCATGTCAGCAGCACTTTTGCAGCCTCTGCCCCTAAACAGGGTGCTGGGTCCTCGTCAGGATGGGTCCTTCTGCTGTTGGTAGGAGACGGACTTGTGAATGCTGTTTACCCTTGCACTCCATGCTGTATGTGGGTCTGCTGCGCTGTCATCTTGCTTTTGTCCTCTGCTGCTCAGGCAACAAGGTGAGGAGAACAAGAGTTGTTTATCCATGCTTGTCAAGAGAGAAACTTTGCAAAAGCTAGCAAGTTGGAGGAGTGGTGCAAGTAGGGAGTGGTTTCATGCGGGTTTCTTTAGGATTGGTGTATGTTCACGTTCATGCACATATGCGCATGTGTAATAATGTGTTTAATATAACACTTCAATCTTGATCCTTCCCTGAGATTCTGCTGGCTAATCTAGTTACCCCCAAATAAGAGATGCCTTCCGCCTATGCATTATGCAGAAATCTAGGTATGAACATCATCAATAAATGAATGGTATCCACTCAAAACAACAACATGCTGAACACTGAAAGTCAAATGGGATGCCTTCCTGAGAAACAAACAACTGACCACATATTTACTCTGCATCTCATAAATAAACATGGGGAAAGCACAAAAACAGAGGAAGGTATTTGTCTCGACTTTGTACTTGGAGAAAGCTTTTGACTCAGCCTGGGTCTCATAGCTGAACTATACAAAATGGAATTGGCAAGGGGAAAAAATGACATAATCACATACATGTAACAATCCATTGAAAGTAGGACACACAAAAAAGAGAAGAAACAGGCTTTGAAAGAGAAGGTAGACTAACACAGCGGTCAGCTTCAGGCCTGCCCTTTCTGTCATCTATGCAGGCGATTTATCAGCCTCAGAGTAACGGTTCTCAAATTCAATGATGGATCTCAAATGCCTGCTTAAATTGTCACAACATTACGAAATGTATTTTAACATACCCTGCCGCAAGGCCGTGTAGTGAGGAAGGAAGAACATCAGTAATGAATGGCAGGATAAAGATGCTCTCTTGGAAAACACAGATGCAGAAAGAGACTTGGGGATTCAACATGGGTAATGGACTCCACAAGCTTTTTGTGCAACGTAGGCAGTTAACGGTCTAATTCCACTTTTAGACAGGTGAGAAGGGGAAAAACCAAACAAAAACTGAGAAATTATTTTTACTCTGTGCATAGCATGTGTGTATAGACCACAATGACATTGTATCCAGGGTGGGTGCCTGCGAGTCAAAAAGCACTTAGAAATATTGCAGAGTCTGAAAAATGCTGCAGGAGTTGAAACTGAACCTTACAATGTGAGGCTTCAAAGAAAACAAGCTATTCAGTTTAGTGAGGAGAGGTGATAGGAGCACCACGTATAGTTACTTATCCATGAAAATGGGACGGATGTGCAGTTTTGTCGACAAAGGCGTAACAAGTTCTGATGTCTCAAAGTTGAAGTTAGACAAATTCAACCTTGAAAGAAGCAATTTCCTAGCAGCAAGGATAATTAAACATTGGAATAAATTAGTAGGTTGAGTAAGGCACTTGCCATTACTTGGAGTCTTTAAGACAAGATGTGTTGTCTTTCAAACTCACTTTGATCCAGGTGCTGGGAAAAAAAATCTATGGTTTTGTGTATATGGGTCCGATTAATGGGTTACAGTGGCCCCTTCTGTCTGGAAATCTGACCCTATGGGAGGGAAAGCTTACTAAAGACAGAGTAGAAGAGTGAGGTATGACACTTGTTGAGAATGCCACACACCAGAGCTCAGGATAGCAGGGCTTTTTTACCTATTCTTTCCACCAGTGTAGCAGTGCATAGCAGTGGTGAAGTAGATGCTGGTACCTGGCAGTTACAGAAAGGGCAATAGGGAGTTCCAAACTGGACAGTCATAAGGAAAATGTTTCCAAGGACATAATGAAAATCATCAAGTCACTGCTGTAACTTTTCAGCACTGTAATTCAGGTCCCAGATCAGTGATCCTCATCTAGCAACAGCACACAGGAAATAGGAAGCACAGAGCAAACGGGGACAGGGGCTCCTGCAAAATCAGGGGCCTTGTGCATATAGTAAACTTTGCATCCATGACTACATCCATGTGTACGTATCAGGATCACTGCTCAAGGCTTAAGAGGCACGAGGGGATATATTTTCAGGACTGAGTTTGATGAAGGATCAGCAGTTTAACCAGCATGATGGAAGCTGGTGAGTAAGGGTGAGAGATCTTCTAACCTGTTTTCTGAATTTGACGTAAGGGACATATCTTGGTTTACAGAAATGATATTTTCCAGTGAAGAAAAAATGTGTTTGAATGCTGGCCAAAGGAGGAGGTAGAGCAGAATGAACGGAAACAGGCAGCAAGAACAAACAGGCATACGAGGGTATTGTAAACATAGATGAAGACAGTCTTGTTTTGTTTGGGCAGCCCTTTCTCAGTCACGCTTGTGGATTCAGACTCATTTGCGGTTTGGGAGCTTGGAGAACTTCAGCGTGGACAGGACTAAATGTCCCCCAGGCGCCTCGCGGCTGCAGCTCTGCAAGGAGATCTACTGTGTGCAGGAGCTCGGTAATTGTGGTTGTAGGGTGAAAGTTCTCATCAATTTTAGGAAGGTCTTGTTTCATTCTTATCAGGCAATACCCTCTCTGCTGTAAAACATTACAGAATGAACAACAAAGTCTGACCTAAAATCCAGTCTGATAATCATGCTTAGTTAGGAACACAGCACACACTTCCTGCTAGCGAGAGCAAACAACCTCGCCCAAGCCAAGGCATGCTCAAGACCAAGGTGCGCTGGAGATGCTAGAATAAAGCTTAAGCCAGCCATTTTGTGTGGGAGCAGCAGCATAAAACCGTGCATAGGTTCCGGAGGTTCCCCACATAGAGAAACGCGTAACATGGATCGGGCTCCACCAACCAACAGAAAATCAGGTAGCCTGGGCAGCAAACAGCAAAATGCACACAAGGAAAGCACTGATTTTACAGCCAATGTGGCAATGGGACTGAAAACAGCAGATAACTGTCCGAGTTACTAGAGAGCGGGCCAGCTCCTCAGTTCTTTGTTTTTGCAAACAAACAGGAAATTAAATCCCCAAGCAAACAAAAATCTCTGTAAGTAGGCCGGGAAGAAAGGCGGCAGAGTGGTGGCATGAATGTCGTATGGCAGCAGCCCCTTATTGAGTTAAGCGGGAACGCAGGCAGGGGAAAAGAAACCCAGTCCCAGAACAGGGCAGCACTGCTTGTGGGGTGGCTGCCTGGCATCGGCAGGGAGGAGCGGCCCTGTCCAGGCACCACCTGGGGCAGAGGGTGTTCCCGCTCCCCTGGCTGGGATCAGCCCCTGCTCTCCCTCTCCTGACCCGGGGAGCGGGCAGGAGCACAGGCAGGCCTGCAGGCAGGGGACACGAGTGGGCCCACCGGGCAGTGGTTTATGAGACTATGTATGCACGGATGGGGACATGAGTGGACCCTGCAGTTAGGGCAGTGGGACCAGGTGTGAGGGAGCTTCCGTGCACAGGGTTGGACACGGACCAACAGGCAGCCCCCCGGCTGGGTTTTGTGTGTGGGGACAGAGGTGGGAGTGAGCCCTCCACACCTCTTGTGGGGTGGTTCTACATGCAGGAACCTTGCACCGGAGTGTCTCCGGTGCACCTTGAGGAAAAGGGGCCTCAGCCGACCCCCACGCTGGGGGAACCCGAGTGTGCAAGGACAGCGAGCAGACCCACCACACGGTGGCGGAGGGTCCCGCAGCCGGGGCAAAAGCGGCGCCACGACGGCCCCGCGCGCCCGCAGGGCCCAACGGCCGTTCCCCGGGGGGCGGCCGCTGCCGGTAGCGGTGTTCCCCGCGCCGGGGACCCCCCCGCCCCGGCGAACCCCCTCCCCGCCCGGGCACCGGGGCTTGCCCGGGCCACGTGTGCGGGGCAGCCCCAGGAGGCCTGGGGCAGCCCCGGCCTCCGCGCAGTCCCGCTCGACGAGGTGATCCCCACCCCGCGGCCGGCGGCGGACGGGGCAGTAACGCCCGCTCTCCTCCCCTTTAAGGGGGTGGGGGCCGGGCTGGACCCCCGCACCGCCCCCGCTACCTGCGGGCGGGGGCGCGCAGGGGCGGGCGCTGGGGAAAGTTTGTCTCTGTGGTTGGCTGCGCCGCGCGGCGCGGCTGGTCGGGGCGGGCGGGCGGCTTCGTGTGCTCGCAGGGCAGCGGGAGGCGAGCAAGCGGCCGGCCGGCCGAGGACCGCGCTGCCGCCGGCCCCAGGGCGAGGCGAGCGTGTGCGCTGCTGATCCGCCTCGCGTAGGGAGAGGGACCCGTGCAGCCCTGCCAGCATGGGGCACCGCGGGGAGAGGACGTCCTGCCTGCCTCTCCTCCTCCTCCTCCTGTTCGGTGAGCTGGGGGGTGCGCGAGCGGGGAGGGCGGCCGGGGGGATCCGGGCCGGGCTGGACTAGGCTAGTCTGGGCTCTGCCACCTCGCCCGCAGGTAGCAAGGGAGGGCCGGGCCCGTGGGAGCGGGCCCCTTGGCGGGGAGGAACCGCCCGCCGTGTCTTGCTCGCCTGAGGCACGGCGGAGCCTAGCCGGGGCGCTGCCCTCCGAAGGGCGGCGGGGGGCCAGGCAGCGCCGCCTGCCCGCCGGGCTGTGCCGTCCCCGGCTGGCCGGGCTGTCGCCGCCTTCGTCTTCTCCCGGCCCGCCCGCGGGCGTTAACGGCCGGCGCAGCCCTAACGGCTCCGCAGCCCTCCCGGCCCCCGCTGCTCTCTCCAAGGGCCGGGGCACGGATTGCTGCCGGGGATCTCCCCGAAACTTTAAGGGGCCTTCTCAGAGTAGAGATGGGGTGTTGGGGGTGCTGTCTGGCGTGGATCCCCGGCGAGAGGGATTTCCGCAGGCGGCCGGCGTCCCGCGGTGCGCCGGCCGGGGTAACGTGACGGGGTAGCCGTAGTTGCTGTTACACGACCATGGGCTGTGGCCGCCCGAAGGTAAGGGCGGTGAAGTTTCACCTCGCAGAGCGTGAAGTGACTCGTTCCAGGGCCTGTGAGGTGATCCTTCTCCTGCCTGTTCCACGAGGGGGACTGCAGGAGGAGCCCCCACACCCTGCACCCCGGCAGCAGAAACCCGGGTTCTCCAGGCGCTCAGGTGGCGTGGGGGAAGTGATACCTCTCCTGCGCCCTCCCCTCCTGGCTCCCGGGATTTGGTGCCTCTGCCGTGAAGTTCTTCTCCTAAGAAATAATAGTATAGGTGGTGTTTTATACCGTGTTCACATAATTGTGTAGCTGTCGTTAGCTTAACGTGTGGCATTGTTCCTTACCGGTGTCAATGCCAGGCAGGCAGTGTGCGGAAATAAAGACTGTGGCAAGAACTACACAAAAGGGTGGGTGGTGGGTTTTGAGGTTTTTTGCCTTTTTTCTTTTTTTTTTTTTTTCTCTTCAACATTGGACTTGCAGCATTGTTGCTTAACAGTGTTGCTGAAGTAGCAGCGAGTGTAACTTGAGAACAAGATTGTTCAGGTAAGATAGTTATGCATAGTATTTAAGCAGTTGTTCTCTGTCAGCTCTGTGCAGTCCAAAGTACTTTAGGTGCTGGTGAGTAAGCATGCCTCACAAATTACTACATGCAGTTCTTGGTTCAGTTCTTGACTAATTGCAGGTAGTAAGTGGGAGCCTTTTCCAGATTTGGGGTGGAAGGAGCAAGTAACTAAACACTGCCCCAACCTTACGCTGCAATGCTTTTCTTTAAACAAAACTCTGTTTGCTGATTTAGTTTGTTCTTGTACTTTTGACATTGCTATGACTAATTCTTTTTTTAAAGTCTGCCAGAGCACTTTCGTCATGGTTTAGCTGTTGGATCTTTCATATCCAGGTCCAGAGCAGATAGTTAAGAGTTGAAAAGTTAGCTTCCTAAACCTGGGCTTGTCCCAGTCACTTTCCTGAGACTGCTTGCAGGCATTGAGGCAGTCGGGGCAGAGGGCTGTCTATCTACAAGTCAAGATACTACCACACAAAGGTGTCCACTGTGCTTTCTCTTACTTGCAGCTGAGGTTAGTCATCTGTTTTATATAGGCATTCTGCCAGCTGGGGAAACAGTGAAGAACTGGAAAGAACACCTTTAGCGTTTTTGTTTTGAAACAGAAAGGAATAAATTTTTTCGAGAGAATGGTTTAGTAGGACAAGCAGAAAATCAGGACTCTCAGATACTCAAGGTCATGCAGCAAAAAGTGAAAATTATTAAGGATGACATGCAACAGGAAAGTTGTTTCCTTCTTAATTCCAGACAAAATAATTAGAAGAACTTAAAATGTGCATGCACAGATATCTGGCCGCTGTTCATGATGTGGTTTGTCTGGATGTTCTGAGTTGCCTTTTGGGTTTTTTTTTTTTTTTTTTAATTGGAATGGTGCTGTTAAAATTGAAAGTGCTTCTGTGTGCAGGAAAAAAAAAATACTCTGAACTTTTCAGTCTTACTTGTGTGTGTTGTGGTGTCCCTATCTTCTGATACCATTACTTGGTAGCTTCTATGAGATATTCCAATGTTAAGGGGTTGGGAAGGTGGTGTTCCTCATGCTCTGGATGGGAAAAGTATGCTTCTGTGAACATGTGTTTTCTAGCAGCTCTGTATTAGAGAGACAGGTTGGGGCTTTTGTTAACTAATGTGCTGCAGGTGTTGAGGACTTCTTGTATAAGGAAGGTGGAGGGAAGGAGTTGAAGCATAGAAGAGTTCATCCCTTTTGTGTACTTAGACTTGATTGTTTTGTTCAGATCTTTACGAAATAAACCAGCAAAAGGATGCAAATGGCTGAATTATTTAGCTGTGACAATTAAGAATGTTTTCTCATCCTTTCTCCTGGATCCAGTACAATCTGCCTAGTTAGGAGATTGTGGATCCTGAGATTAATACTTGATCTAGTCTCTCTCTTTTCTTCCCTTCTCTGGTGTGGTTAGATCCTGAAAAGAGAGGGCAGCATTGAGGATATTTTGCACTGCCATTGCTTGGTTTATGTGTGATTTCATTCTGCAGTCAGTCTGCTTAACCTGTGCAATTCTCTGGAAACCTAAACATCCATCCTAGGACAAGACATCGAAAAAATAAAATAGGTATCTGGTGGTTACCAGGGCTCAGACTGTAAACAGTAAGCCTTGCAGCTCCTGGATTTATTTTTTTTTTTGTCTGGTTCTTGTTTGGGATTCAAAGTAAGAATTTCAGTGTATCTGAAGAAAACTGGGTTTTGTTTGAGTGTTATGGGGCTTGAGGATGGGTTTCCCAGAAATGGCCTTTTTCTTACTACCATTGTGACACTCACTGTCTGCTATGATGAAAGTCAGTTCCAGCATGCCAGATCCCCAGGAGCCTTGTGTATACATGAATAGAGTTGTTTCTTACAACTCGTATCTCGAATTCTTTATTGTGTGAGGTTTTTTCTTTCTTTTCCTCAGAAGCTACAACAATTAGTCATTTGAATCAACGTTTAATTCAAGCTCTGCAATAGAAAGCTTTTGGTAATTAGTGTAAGTTATTGTGATCATGAACTTCAAGGAAAAGTGTGCTTTAATCTTTCTCTGCATTTGCAGCTGAAGTGAAAGCATTAGAAAATGGGAGAGCCCCAAGGTTTAGGGCAGGGAGGCAACGTAAGGATGATATCCCACAGAGCGTTCAAGGTGTATTAGAGTGGAATCTGCTTGCTCTTCCCTTACTGGTGCCTGCTCACCTCAGGCGAGCCTAGGGCTGGTGCTGGTGGCCTTTGCCTGCCTGCCGTTGGAAGAAGGCAGGCTCATATCCTCACTGATACTCAGAAAAAGGAGACGCTGACGGCTAGGCGTGCCTATCTCTCTTGTAGCTTTAGAGGCGGTTAAAAAGGCTCACAAAGGCGAAATACGGACAAGCCTGTCCTGGTCTTAGCAGTCACAGACTGCTAAGGCAGTAGAAGCACATAGTGAGCCTTGAACTGGGTTGGTGAGGCACTGAAGGGCAGATGGTGTTGCTGAGGAGGAAGCGCTTTCCGTGTGGTTTTGCCACACTGATGTATTTTCTTAGCATGTAGGCTATGGAAAGATGTGGCAATCAAAGGGTAAGCAGTGTACTGAGTGTTTTTTCCTTTACATTCTGTGTTCTTTTTGGTTAGCAAATGATAGCTTAGTCACTGTTTTTTTTGCTCTCTTGTATCTTTGTAGGTTCCTGTTCAGGGCTCCTTTTTAGGGAGTCTGGGTGCTTTTTCTGAAATTCTTTGACCTTGTTCTCCAGGTTTGTCGATTGCTACATTTCAAAGTAGCAACAGCTTGCTCTCTTTAGGTAGCCTCTGTTGTATTTGGCTCTAATCCCTGAACTGAGGTATAAACCTGCCTGAACAAGATTTGAAGTAAGCAGTAGGGGTCATTTAAAAATGCAGCCACATGCTTGATTAGAGGGGAATGGACTTAAGAAATAATATATATATCCATCCATCTAGCTATAGAAACAAACGTTCAGGGACATTTGAGATTTCAGCTTTCACATCTAATAAACCTATGGGTTGATTTGTTTTTATGTGGTTGGGTTTTGTTGTTGGTTTGTTTTTGGTTTTTTTTCCAGTCTCCATCATCCTTGTCAAACACTTACTTACCCACAAAACAGTAGGGAAATGGTTATATATCTTGGTAAGATACTTTTAGAAAGTGAACATTTCGGTTGTCTGGTTTTAGATGCCTTTCACTGATATATTTCTTTGTGTGGAGTTCTGTATTTTAGAAGGAAGGGAAATGGACACATTATCTGAAAATGTGAATTCTTTCTGATTATGTATAGAAATCAATCGCTTGAAAGTTAAGTTGGAAAGAACTTGAGGAAAACATTACTAACATGAGCTGGGTCAAAGAAGGGGTTATGTCAGGGTCTGTCAAGGTCTCTAGTAGTTTTGAAAGAGATATTAGGTGGAATATAAAATAAGAATCTATATCATAATGCAAAGAAAAATATCTTTTTTTAATACTTTGCTTTTGAGTTTTATTGGGGATGTTGCAGTTACTTCCCAGGCCCCTGCTAGATGTTCTGCTTTCTTAGAAGATCTGCAGTAGTAAGTGGTAAAGTCTTTTCTAGAGACCTGTAAGGGAAAATTGTATAGGGATACAAACGTTTGAATTTCTGTCCAAGAATAATAAGCAATTTCCTGCATGACCCTAGTTCCTAATGTGAACAAGGTGCCCCAAAACCAGATCAAACAAGACAGGGAGAGACTGTAACATAAGCAGTTTTTGTCTGGGTTGTTAGTATCTCCTGCCCTAAAGAAGGAATCAGCTTGTATCAATGAGATATTAAGTTCTCCAATTGTCCAGTTTTTTATCAGTTGATTCTTTAGAAAACCTCAAAATGTAGCTTTCTTCCAAGGCTTGAATACTCGCTGAGAAGGGCTTTAAAAATAATGAGATAAACTTTTAAGACACCTTATGCATTAGGTTTTGCAAGGGGAAAGGTATAAAATCAGTTTCAGACCAAACTGTTTTTGGGATAGGATGATCTGAAAAATAGCCGCTCAGATGCGAAAAGCCTTGAATAACGGTGTTCCAGATCATCAGCATATCTAAAATAAGGTAAGAAGCAAGACAGAAGTTATGGAACTTTTAAAAAGTTTCTTAGTTTTTTGAGTTTCATATCAGAAACTGGCTTATTCATTTACATGTAAGCTTTCATAATTGTAAAGCATAACTGTTTTCTTCTAACTGAAGTCTGAGACAGAAAAAAGGATATTTTTTTTTCCCTCTGGAGTTGGAAGAGGTTTCAAAGCTGGCTTTCCAGTGGAAACCGTTATCATCTTTAACTACGGCATTCTGACTAAGTTTAAAGCGAGCTAGATAGAAGGTAGAACCAGTGTTGCTAAATGCTTTTGAGTCTTGTAAAGTTATAAAGCAGTGTGGTAATGCTGGTAGATTTGAGTTGATGTAATTGCCATGGGGACTGCTTGAAACTTGTGGTAGTGTTGCAGTCAGTGCTCCTTTTCATTACACTAGATGAGGCAAGTTGCAGAGAATGTCTTATGTGACAGGGTCTGAAGAAGCAGCAGCTTGGAGAACAATATCTTTTGTATGCAGCAATGGCAAAATACTGCTGCAGAAATATGAAGAATTGCTGAAGTATTTGACTAGTGATAATCTCTATGGCCAGATGGAATTTGCATGGATGCTCTGAAGGATCTGAACTGTTAGCTGAGCTATGGGAAGAATAGGCAAGTGAGTAAGACACCAAGTCCTGGACAGGATTTCCTTTAAAAAAGGATCTGAGGATGGCTTTTGGAATTAATTGTGAACTTCAGGAATGAGAACTAATTAAAGACTGGAGCTCCCAGGCAAGCTGTCACAGCTGCTGATAGGCAGGGCTGCCAGCAATGCCTGTAGTATATCTGCTTGATACTTTTTGTTATGCGGGCCATAACAAAATGGGCTCTTAAATTGTTTATTATTCTGCAAGACTTTAGGCATTCATGCTGAAATTTTCTGGGCTGGCTGTCTACTACAGGTTGACACTTTTTTCTAGGAAATACACTCCCCTTACACCCCCCCCACCCCCCCAAAAAAAAACCTCCAGTATTTCCAACTGTTACACTTGGGGAGGGAGCAGTGAGAAGTAGCTATTTTTTTTCTTTTTAATTCTCGCATCTTCTGGCCAATTCTCCTGCCTCACTCTTGAACAAATAATAATCTCAGCTGCTAAGCTGAGAAGTTCTAGCACCTCTGTGCTTTAGAGCAAGAGCTGGAAATTTGGCTGGAGAGTTAACTTTGCATCAAGAATGTGGGTTTTGCTATTCTTATGAAAAATGTCCAAATTTGGCCACATTATAAGACTTGGAAAAGCATCAGTTTGTAAATGCTCGGCAGGGAATTAGTTTCAGGTCCCTAGAGAAAGCACTCTGTCATTGCTTTTAAGGTGTCAAAGGATTACAGCTGGAAGTGGGGGGTGGAGAAGTAGAAGCCTCCTTTTTATTCCAGTTTCAGACTTCTGTAAACGTGTTTTGAAGTCCTTTTCTTTTTTTCTTTTCTTTTTTTTTTTTTTCTCCTCTCTCCCCCTTCTGCCAAATTGGCCGATGCTGGAGTGACACGCTGGTCTGTGTGGATCACTGATGGTATCTGCTGTGAGAGTCTGCTACTTGTAGCACACAAAGTGTGCTGTCATCTTTCTTATACGTGGCTTTTTTTAAAAAAAAAAAATCAATGTAAAGTTTGTGTGGTTTTTAACTTCTGTTCTCTGGCTTTGGTTCTTCTCTCAGGCTTTTTTCCAGGTGTCCCCCATTGTCTTTTACTTCATGCTGGCAGTAAAACAACTCCTGCTGCTATAGTTGCAAAGTAAAGAACTTATGCCACTCTTTCTGTTTAACAGGCTTGATTAGTCTGGACTTGCCTTTCTACTGACTTTCTTCAAGATGTGGTTTAGCTATGCTACTTTAGTGCTTGCTTCATGACTGCAATTTGCGTGCTTTCATGTTGCTTGAGTCACACTTTTCTTGCCATATCAGTAGCCATTAAAAAGAGTTTGGTGGAACCATTACTGGGGGTCATGTTGGTTAGCAA
Source organism: Balearica regulorum gibbericeps (assembly GCF_011004875.1). Taxonomy (NCBI): domain Eukaryota; kingdom Metazoa; phylum Chordata; class Aves; order Gruiformes; family Gruidae; genus Balearica; species Balearica regulorum. The sequence goes on from NC_046184.1 coordinate 101,478,438, forward strand.
GTCCAGTTCTGACAAAAGCTACCTCTGCTTGGGTTTGTTGATCTTAAAAAGAATAATTGCCAATGTACAGGACTTTATTTTCCGTCCATGTTCCACTGTTAGCTCCAACTGCAGAGATTTAGCATCGTGTTTCAGTCTGTCTTTGATGCAATGTGGCTGTGGGGAATCTTTGAGCAGGCTGTAATGGCATTGTTCTCCTACACGCATTAAAATGATTGTTGCAGGAGAGGCATCCACGGGGACCTCTGCCAGCTTCTTATTGATGTGTTCAGTTTCATCTATTGACACACTACCCTTCATTATTACACAGTGAATCCTGTGGCAGTGGAATTTGGTATTAAATCTGCCCTGCAAAAGAGAATTGGCAGGAGCTGCTTCAAAATCTGTGTGACCCCTGCATTTGCAAAGAATAGCTTCTAAATACGGAACAGATGCTGAACTAATAGAGGACGCTTCCTAAATTTTCAGTGTACCAAACATAATAATTCTGAGAAAAATTCAGAATTCACATGATTTGTGAATAATCATTTAAGTTTCAATGCCCTTTTTCCCCCCCATTCATTTATGTTTGAATACAGCAAGTAATACTGAGGTGAAAATAAGCAATTATTTGTTAATGGAAGCTGTTAGAATAAGCAGCGAGGTGTTAGTCTTTCTGTCTGTACTCTAATCCTCTTCTGAGTTCTAGAAGGTGGGAGAGGTGATGTGTCTTCCTTTGTCTTTTGCCATTGCCACAAACTATTTTGTGCTTTCAGAGCACCACCCGTAGTATTTACCCCGATGTTACAACCTCCACCATCTCCCAAAAGAAGTGTTATGTTCTTTAGAAGCCTGGTAATGTACTGTGTATTGGGAGGTGGTGTCAGTGAATGGCATTTATGTCTATGTAAAGAGCCTTTATGTTGTATGTAGAGCGTGCTTGTTCACATTCAGTTCATACGGAGATTTAAATTAATGTAAAGTAATAAGTCTATTGCATCAACCTTGTTTCCCTTTGATCTCAGGGTTTGGTTTTAGACAAGGCATGTTGTACCTTTTGGCTTAGAGAGTTTAAGTGCTTGGAGCAGGCTTCATCAGTGAGAAAAGAAAGACCGTGACAGCTTATCAGAGACAAAATCACTCTGTGATTGTCTGGAGGTGGGAGGTAGCAAAGTAAGCCTGGGTCTTTCATGTCTATCACAAAGCAGGGTTATATGGACACTAAAGCTATTGACTAAACCCTGGTTGCTGGCAACTGTATTGATAGGCACTTGTCAATAGTTGCAAAGCTGCTGACATACCTAGGTTTGTGGTTTGCTTTATTTAAAAAAAAAAAAAAAAGTTGAGAAAATAGCATATATAGCCAGGAGTCAATGGACGCAGAAGTGTGGCTGTTGCTAGAAATTAGAGGTGGGGGAAGGAAGATGAAGAGAGTACTGTAGCAGGACACACTTCCCAGAGAGAAAGGGAGGTGGGGGAATAGCTCGTTTAAGATGGAAGAATATGTTAGAGGTGTGTCTGCATGAGATGGTGGTGTTGGGGCAGTTATCACCAAAAATCAGCCTCGGTAAAAACCCACAAGTTTTTCAAAGGTCTGCAAGCAAATCTTGAAATACCCTAGTTTTCTAAGCAAAGTTTTCTGCTCACCACTGGCAGGTAAATGGAATATCTAATTGTAGACTCCTGCAGAGTTTAAAACAAGGACTGAAGCGCGATGCATGTTGCTGCAGGGTATGCTGTGGCATCTGAATTGATGCTGGTGTCTGCCTCTTGAGTCTGAAAGGGAGGGACGAGGGGGAGACTGCAGTACTGTGAATAGAGTTACTGGGTAGGGATGTCCCTCCAAAATAGCCAAAGAACAAATGAGACTTCAGATGGTACTCATGTTCCTGCTCATGACCAGAGGGTGCAGGGAGTGTGCCTGTTCCAGACTTTGCCTCATAAACCCATAATGATCAGCGGAGATAGGCCAAAGCTACTTAGAAAGGAGCTGTTTAAGGTGATTTAAAGTATTTGTCACTGACCCTCTTGGTGTGAGCAGTCAGCTTTTGGGTTGTATGTATATAGAGAGATTTTTCTTCCTGTCTGAAGCTGCAGAGAGACACTAGTTTTTGCCCAGATGCGCGAATAGGTAACCTGCAGATGGATGCAGGGCAGATGCACTGGGCATTCTGTACCCAGACTTGTAAGGTGGGTCCTTTCCTTGCTTTAACAATTCCTACCCAGAATAAGACACTAGTCCCTTTATACTGCTTTCATGGAACATTCATATGCCATCAAAGTAACTTGCTGGCTTCTCTTTCTTCTGTATTTTCTTCTTTTGTCACACTTCCGGTATTGGTGCATTGGGGTGTGAACTCACTTTGCATGTGTGGATTTGGCCAAAGTCCAGCGTGAATACTGTTCTCACATGAGTGACAGTCTGGGGTCAGCTATAATCCTCCAGTGTCAGGGTTGCCTTCTTGCTGTAGGATCTTGCTTGCAGTCCAAAGGGGGAATTTGGTCAAATGACTGTCATAAGTACACAGATGTTTCTTGGAATTAAAGCCCTACAACTGAGGTTTCCACCTCAGAGGAGGCTGGTAATGTGAGGCATCCTGTGACTGCCACTTGAACTGAGACAATGTGTTCAGAGAAGCTGTTTGGGGAGGTGATCAATCATGGAGCTGCAGGGCGAGCCTTGAAGAAGAGCAGCCTGTGCATGGGGGTGGGAAGTGTTTGGGGGTTTTGTCAGGGAGGAGGCAAGGGCCCAAGCTGCGGATTCTGTGAATGGCATAGTGATGAAAAGCACTTACTTCATGGTGATGATTTTTTTCATCTTGGCCTGGTGATGTAAGGTCTTTTTTGACCTTGGGTGCACAGGAGGAGGGGTAAAAAGAACAAAGTGGTGCTTGGGTACCTGAGTGTGAGGAGAGGGGGCTCATAGAAGATCTAGTAATGTGTCCTGGTTTCAGCTGAGATAAAGTTAACTTTCTTCATAGTAGCTAGTATGGGGCTATGTTTTGGATTTGTGCTGAAAACAGTGTTGATAATATAGAGATGTTTTTGTTACATAGACATGTTTTCCTTACTGCTGAGCAGTGCTTACACAAAGCCAAGGTCTTTGCTTCTCACACCACCCCACCAGCCAGTTGGCTGGGGGTGCACAAGAAGTCAGGAGGGGACACAGCCAGGACAGCTGACTCCAGCTGACCAAAGGGATATTCCATACCACATGATGTCATGCTCAGCATGTAAGGGGCTGGAGGAAGAGGAAGGAAGAGAGGGTGTTGGCAATGTTCGGAGTGATGGCATTTGTCTTCCCAAGTAACTGTTATGCATGATGGAGCCCTGCTTTCCTGGAGATGGCTGAACACCTGCCTGCTGATGAGAAGTAATGAATTAATTCCTTGTCTTGCTTTGCTTGTGTGTGTGGCTTTTGCTTTACCTATCAACCTGTCTTTATCTCAACCCATGAGTTTTCTCACTTTGACTCTTCTGATTCTGTCCCCCATTCCACCGGGGGGAGCGAGTGAGCGGCTGCTGCGTGGTGCTTAGTTGCCAGCTGGAGTTAAACCACAACACAATGACATGTGCTGGACCTCCTTAGGACCTGTGTGCATTAAACGTATTGAAGACCCATTGAGAAGACTCATTGTAGGTTAGATATTCTTTCCCTCTACCTCCTTGCTTAGGTGTCAAACTCTCATATTGACAGGGTTAATATGATGGACATCTTTGGGCTTGAAGCCTTGTGCTGATTGTCGGAGGACAAAGATACCTGATATAAGGGCCCATGCTGTGAATTGATGGTGGAGGACAGCTAGTTGCAGGGAGTTTGGTAATGTGAAGCTAGAGCTTTCTGCTTTTGAGTGTGTGGATATGAATGCAGCCTTGCGTCTACCTTTTGCTGGGCCTGTGTAAAATGAATTACTGGTTTTGCTTCAGTTGAGTGAACATACGTCTGTTGGCCTGAGAAAAATAGCAGCAAGTACTGGGTGGCACTCTGACCAACAAGGTCGCTCCCCAAACAAGGATGAGTGCGCTCGGTTTCTGATACAAAGCAGCCAGATGCATATCGGCTGTGGCTGACACACACACATGGAGGCTGTCAAGGGGACAGCCCTGTCTGTCCTCTTCTTGACTGTTCTGTTTGTGTGGGTGAGCAAAGAACTTTGGCCTTCACACCTATTTGAGTGCTTCTCAGTGCTATTTAACATCACCACTTCCCTCTGCACCTCCCCATCAATTGTTGTTTATACGCACATTATAAGTTTGAAAGGCTCGTGAATTGATGATTGCTTTCAATACATATAGCCAAGGAGATTTTTAACTTGTAGTAATTAATGCCCTACCTTTAAGACCTCCATGTAGTCCTGGATGTATGCCACCAGATTATGACAAGAAATACTCTGATGATTGTTCCTGTCTGGCAAGACCTCTAAATTCCTCACAGGCAATTGGATGTACCCGCTCTACTGTAATTTGATATAAAATTTGCTTCTGAGTGTTAGATTTACCCTGTTTAAACCAGATCTCTAGTACTTCCTCAGAGGCAGTAGTGTGTATAGGTAAGTCGTGCTGGGTTTGGACACTTGCTCTCTACAGATGTGCAAAATGGAGCAAGTATGGCTACCTGTGTTCTTGTTCTCCTGTGGCATTCTTTGGAGACAGTAGGTTCATACACTGAGTGTAGCTTGGATGGTTGGTGGGAGCTTGCGAAGATCTGGCTCTGCTTCAGTAGCCTCTGCCGCGGGAGCCTGAGACTGTCTCATAGGTAGCCTGCCACTAAGGTGGTTCTCCTTTTTCTTAAAAAAGATAGCATGCATGCTTTGTATCTAAATAGATAAAGGCCAGTGAATACCTGCTGGGAAACCTGAATACCACTCATTTAGACAGAATTCTGCTTATCTGGTGGTATATATTGTTGGCATTTTTAGAGTGGAGTCTCTCTCTTGCCCTCTTTCAGAACATCTGTTTCTGTGCATGAAGTCATCTTTTGCCTGCCTTTTTTCCTCCATTTGAATTCACTTCTATCTAAACACTCTTTTCTGCAGCATCAGAAGTATGAATGCCAGCAAGGATTTTGTCAGGTCATCTTGGGTGTTTTGTTCTACAGGAAAGTCACTATGGGTAGAAGCACTGGAGTGTATAGGGCAGAACTGTGAGGGGCTGTGGGACTTGAGCTGAGTTTGTGCTCGTTGATACAGGATGATAGCAAAGGTATAACCGTGCATGTGAAACTTCACTGCATCTGTCTCATAAGAAGGACCTGTAATGCCATCTCTTCTGACTGTATCAGCTGGTCTAATGAAAGATCTCTATAGAATATTGCCTTAGACTACTGTGGTTACTAAATGCTGCTACTAGATTATACAGTTATCCTGTGACTTGAAGTTATAATTCTGATGATGATTTCTGCCACGTGCATCCTGTCACAGGTCCCAAGTAATAGTAAAACTGGAGTTTAAAACCAAGTAAGCTCTAAAAATGAAATAGTTGGCAGAACATTCTTTGAATTTATAGTGATAGTAATACAGAAATTCCACTGTCCATTCTGGATTCACCTCCTCCCTGCCCCCCCAGCATCATCTAACTCTGTTGTACAATTTTTTTTATGTTGAGATAGAAACTAATTAACTAATTGGAATGACTTAGTGTTTTCTTTCCCTGTCCTTTGCCATTTCTGGCATTTAAGGAGGAAATAGGGACAAACATTTAACTAAGTGGCATCTAGGCTTAGCTGGAGCTAGTGAAGTTAGGATGAGGAAGTCTGTCCTTTTTTCTTCCCTTTTACAGACAGAAGTTAAGGAGCCTCATTTTCAACTTTTCCTGCAGGTTGTTTCTTGTAACTCTAGTACTGTGTTGTGGTCCTAGTCTGGCTTTGATGTCATTCAACTGTTGCGCATTTCCACAAAAATATATAAATGTTGAAACAGTCCACAATAGTGATGCTAAATTTGTTAGTAGCTTTCAGTGTTGACATTCAAGGACACAGCTTTTACCTCTGTTGTTGTTTCAGGCTATCTACAGATAACTTATAGCCTTGGCTTACAATAAATGTGTTTGGGTGGGTTTCACTCAGTTTGGGCTAAACAGTGTATAAATATATACCCTTTCTGTAAAAAAAGAGGGTTCTAATGATAATATCAGTTGAGTTTTGCTGTTTAACAGATGATCGCTTCAGTGATAACCAGTTGACTGACCATGCCTGTGACTCTTTCTTAGCAGTCAGCTATACACTTACTCTTTCTTAAAGCGCTTATCAGCTAGGAATAAGAAGTGGTTTTGATGATTTACAGCACCATGCCTGAGAGCTTTCTTTTTCCAGAGATTTTGTAATCTGAATAACATGATGTGAGTACAGCTTTATTAGAATTGTAAACTCCCATAATAATTAGAAGGGAAGAATACATCTGCCAGGCAGATTAATGAAGATGGTTCTTTTCATCAGTAGAGAGATTTTTTTCAATAGGATCTCAGAGAATTCTGGGAGATTAATTTCTTGCATTGAACTGCTAATAGATGAAAGTACAGTAGTGTGAATGGGGCAGGCAAAAATACAAATACCTTAAACAAAACTGCCCAGGGAAAAAAATTACTCAAGTGTTAAACTGTTGTTGGGTTTTTTTAAAACCCCACCAGTTTTCTTTGGCAAAGAGGATCTCCTTTTATGATAAAGACAATGAGTGTTTGGGTTTTTTTTTTTTTCAATCTAGGGACAGATTGGACTTCTGTACTTTAAGACTTCCTAGCAATCCCTTGTCCAAGGCTTATTGATTCTTTGTAAAAGGGCCAAAGTTCCTGAAATAATCTATGTTTTGTCTGGGGAAAAGCAAAACCTGATCTAGTTGCCTGCTTTGTATGCTGCATTTTGACTCCTGGTAGACTTAGGCTATAAAACTACAAACAGTGGAGGCATTTGTAGGCTGCTCTTGCATTGCATTATGGCTGGTGCTCTTCTGCTTGAATTCTTTGACATGTCTTAATTTCATGTTGTGGATTTTAACTGGTTTAAGCTCCTGAGAAATGCTCTTCAGATCATTAATCTCTAAAAAATTGTTCTTATTTCTGCAAAATTAAGTGGGGAAGCAGGGGGTGAGGTAAAAGGAGAGTTGTATAGTTAACTAGAACTCTGTAAATGCTGTATGTACCTTCTTCAATTTAGGTCTTCACCAGCAGCTGGAGTGCCTTCTAGGTACTTTGTTACTTTCTTATAACAGTAATAATACTGATTGCTCTCTACTAATAAACAACCTTTGTTATAGAAGAGTGCTGTTAACATGATTTATGACTGCCATACCAACAAGAGAGCTAAACCCAGTTGATTTTGTGATGTAGTAAAATGAAAAGTGAGCAGGGAGTATAAATAGTACTTTGAAGCTTTAAAGTACAAATTTACAAACAATGAAGAAATTAAGAGAAATAAACAGTTTTGTTGTATTTGTGTGTGAAGGGCTCGTCAGTCTTTTTGTTATGATTCTTAAATTGTTGTGTATTGCTGACATTGGACATGGCTTGATACAGAGCTGGGAGGAGGATCCTTTATTTTTAAACCATCCATTGAGAAGCCTCACTACATGTATACTGCGTCTCTTTCTGAGTATTAATGAAGGCATAACTCCTTGTCTTTTGCCCACTGGGGCTTGGATATAACACTGACTTTTTCAAGCAATGCTGTCTTTTCAGATGTTATCATGACGCATGAGAGCAAGGGTAATTTCCTGGTACCGCACAGAATTCAGTGCCTTTCTTGCTTATCCTTTTTTTTTTGTCAGCATTTGTGAGATAGGCTTTCAGTTCATTTTTGCAGCCCGAGTTCAAGGCCTATGTGCCAAATGAACGCCTCTTGGCTATAGGTTGGTGTGGTACAAATGTATTTCTCATTTCTGTTTTCTTCCTGTTTTTCTTATGTATAGGTCCATGTTTTGTTGTTGTATTCTGAAGGATATGTCGGTTCATATCGTCTCTGGTGCTAAGGCTGGGTGAACAGGTCTCCTTGACTTGACACGGCTTCCAGGATACGTTCTGATAAAGAGACTGGGGCTTGCTCTGCACGTTGGACAGCAATGTTCACGCTCCGGCTTTCAGGGCCTAATCAGAAGTACCTCTGGGGAATATTGGCTCTTCTTGTGCATTGAGTATGTCTCCTTTGTTACCTGGGGGGCATTTGCCCTCATGTGAAGGGGGCAGTTCAGGGAGACACCTGTTAGCCACAAATGTCAAAAGGTGCTTAAAAGGTACTACTAAGAATATTCTCTCACAGTTTAAAAGTGTGGACTGCTAATTCTAGTGTCAGTGGCCAAGTCCATCTACAGCTTTCCAGGTGAATTTTAACACCCTTGACTTTCTAAATTAGTGGTGTACTTTGCACTTCTGTTCTTATGCTGCTCTATATTGTATGCTGGTAGACAGCTGCTGCGTTTGCACTAGACATCATTTCATTTCAGTTGATGTTAAAATTGTTTCTTTGTGTTAATACAGTGGCTGGTGGAGACTTCTGAGACGGTCCGCAGTGCACTATTGCTTTTGTAATGGGTATTTGGAACTTGCAATGTTGTCTTTAGTTCTTATGCTACATATGTGTACTAGTTCAGGATCCAGAAAATGGCATCCCATCTCTGTTAGGATGAAGTTTGGCTGTGGAGTCTTTTGTTCTGTTGAACAATGTACTATGGGACATAACCGTTCTTCCCAATGTAGCAAATGTGAGGATGCCTAGGGTGAATGCAATCTGCTGTCTGTTTCAGTGTAAGCTGATTATAAGTGTTAGTTACTGAATAATTTCAGCACATCCAAGTTTCACTCAAATATTAACAGCTGCTTATTTTGTACATAGGTTGTCTTATTAAATAGTGTAACCTAGAACAGCTCTGCAAGGAGACTGGAGCAGAAAAGAAACAATTAAGCATTTTCCCTCTGGGCATCTTTCAAAAACTGTATTTTCCTCCTCCTGCTATTTTAATGTCGTGTTGGTTCTCTACCCGCCTTTCGCTCTTGTTTCATGCTTGAAAGGATTCCCTCTCTTCTGATTTTTAAGAGTTACTTGAAAATTCTGTGTTGTTTCATTATTTTTTTTTTGTCTTCTCACTGCTGGGCACAGCCTAGTCACCAGCCTGGGTGCCACTGCAGAGCTGCAGTAGTAGAAGGGCACTTCGTCCAAGCTCCTACTTCCTAAAGCTGTAGAAAGAGAGGGAAGGCTAACACCAAAGATCCATTCAGCCTCATGTCTTGCCTCTGACAGTGGCCAAGACCAGATGCCAAGGGAAGAGTGAGCACACCCTTTTACTACCCTAGTATATCATCTCATGATCATCTATAGCTTGGAGACTTCCTAAGTTAGAAGTGGTATCCTCACATTTAACCTTGGATATTTCCTCCAAGAGTTTGGCTCATGGGTGTTGCATTTGGCTGCCTCTGAAGTTTCATCTTCAGAAATGTTCTGGGTGATGGTGCATATTAGCTGATCTCTGACTGTGTGATAACTTTCCCTTTTTATCACCTCCGGTGTTGACCCTCCTGTACACAGCATGCCAATGACAGCAGCAAAGTAAATGCTTCTGAGATACATTTCTTAAAAGTGGGAATAACAGGAAACACTCTAAGATGTGTATGTAAGCATGCTTGTCTGAAAAGTAGTAGCTAATGGCTGAATGCCAAACTTTCCTAAGACTTAAAGCAATAATATGTTGTGATGCAGTCTTTTATTACATGGCTACATGTGGGTTTTCTCAAATGTCTAACAGCATAAAATTCTTCCCAAAAGTGTAAATGTATGTGACATTCTGTAGTGCTATGTGTTACTGTGTATACCAGGGAGGCTATTCAGTATTGGCTATAGAGGTGAGAGTAGATACTACTGCAAATGCTGCAAGTTAATCAAAACAGGTAACAGTGAAAACTTGCTGGCATATAATCTAAAGGTAGAAAAGACTTTCAATTTGTGATGGGGAACATGGGAAGACTGCTGGACTTCTTCAGCCAGGTACTGAATTGATGACCCTTGCTATTTTGTTACTGGAGATAACAAAATACCTGCATTGAATACAGGGCAAGGTTTTCAGAGGTGATGGAAGGCTTGAGGCTATGAACCTGAAACTTTACAAAGAGACTTGGTTTCCCAGAAGGTTAATGCTCAGGATTTTTTGAAAATTTAACTTCTTCATTTCTTGAACTAGCCAACTTTGGTCAGAAGAGTGGAGTGTTTCATTTTTTTTGTGGTGGTTTTTTTTTTGGGTTTTTGTTGTTGTTGTTGTTGTTTTGTTCTGCTTGCTCTAGAAGGTGTAAGTACAAAGGAATTTGTTTCTCTCCAGGCCTGGGATAATTGGGAGTGGAGTTGTACCAGGTGTGTGTCTTGCATGATGGAGTTCAGCTCTCTGCTGGTTTCTGAATCTTTTGCTTGTTGCCCACATGCACATACCTGCCCGTTCCAGAAAGTCTCTTCTTTTTGTCCAGTAAAATTAATCTTCTAGTAAATTAAACAGCAGCTGCATACAATACAATTTCCTTTCACGTGTGAGAACAGCTTTCTAGAGGTAGAATTCAGGGGCATGGACAGCTAATTACACAGCTAATTTGCCTTCAAGCTCTCAGAGGCAGTGAATGCCAGCAAATTTTTGACTCTTGCATGCTTTTTTTGAAAACTTTGGCTGTTAAATTTATTGAGCAGGGATAAGCATCACTGCAAAATGTGGGTGGATTTCATATCCTAGCCATACATTTGTTCATGGCTTAGCTCACATTTGTGATTTAGGGAAGAGTTCGCATTTTCACACTGAAGTTCAAGTTAAATGTGAACAGCCCTTTAAGTATCCTTTAGGAGCACGCAGGCTACATCTTCATTACCATTTTAGTTGGGGTGAGGATTTAATTTCTAAGATGAATCTCCTTACTGTCCCACTTTCTACACATTGCTTTTTACTGTGGAGCAATCTGAGTGTGCAATTAGGATTCCTTTGCATGTAACTGAACCAGAAGTGTCATTCGAGGAGCGTATCTGCTGTGCTTCAGGTGCCCTTGGGTCTTTGGCCTATGGCACCAAACCTGGTCCAATGCAAACCTCCAAACATGCACAGTGTGATTCTTGGGGCCTCAGCACCAACTGCCCTCTACAGTCTTCTCTCCTTTTAGACTGTGCCAGTTGCCAGTCTTAAATTTCTGTGTGATGGGGAATAAGCTCTTTTGCTTTTTAAATATTAGTGAAGTAAATAAGCAGGCTGTCTTGAGTTCAATCTACTGATCAAATTAATACCTTATTCTCAATTTTCAGGAGTCTTAATGCAACAAACGAGATTGATCTGAATGTTGTTTGTGAAGCTTTTTCCTGTGTTTCCAGAACTGTCTGTGTTGGCATCTGTCTCTTTCAAATAATAGTGCTGTCGCATGCCTGTTTTTAAAGCCAGCTGTTTTGCAGACCCATCTGGGGGTAGTCTTATTTAATGGTCTGTGTGGGGGTTACACAGACCCTTTTAAAGACATTGACCGGAATCCTTGTGTGCCTTCTACATGTTTTATGTCCCTGACCTCTCATCTTTTTCTTATCTGGACCTCTTTCCTCCTCTTGTCCCCTCCAAACCTCTGACCCTCTCCTTTGCAAGAAGGAAACAATACCGTAATGAAAAATCTCTCTTCCTGAAACAGGGGTAATTTCATGTGTCCACTTTTTTTATGCCAGAGACCAGACTAGCTGCCTTTTCTGGGGCAAGAGTGTTTCTCATCATCAGTGCTATAGCAAATAATAAAAGCTCTGCAGCAAGAAGTATTGTAAATACCTTGCAGTCCTGTTCTCAATTACAGAATTAGTTATGTAAATCTTGTATTAAGGGAGGAAGAGCCTTGATGTCTCTTAAATCATATGCTGTGCGTGCACGCATGCGTACAATTCCTTCTTGTCTAGGAGAAAAATATCTGTCCTCCTAACATGCAGGCTCCATAGAGATTAGCATACTAAACAGTATTGCTCTGCATGACCTGAAATTGGCTTTCGAGTGCTAATTGGATCTATGGGCTTTGAGAAAAGGGGTTGGAAAACATTGGTCTCTGGTTTTCCAGGTTGCAGCCAGCAGTATGGATATGGTGGTGGTGTAGGTGCCCAAATGAAGTCCTCTGGGGGCTTCTGAGCTATGGGGGCTCAGTTGATAGAGCACAAGCTAACTGTCTGCTTTACATTTGCTTATGTCTTCTTTGCCTGGCTGTATGTATCTTTCTGTTTTCATCTTTATGTAAAGAAACAGTGCGATACAGTGAAATGAGCACTGAAACCAGGAATGCCTGTGATCTATTCCTAACTGCCCCTGTTCTACTGCATGAGTTTGGTCTAGTTGGTTAATCTGTCCAAGCACCTCTTCTGCAGCAAAAGAGTTGGCAATAGCTGTGCTACTACACTTACCTGCATGTGCTGATGAGACACAGGCGCTCATTCCCATGCTGTAACACCCATTCTCTGTGCATCTGTTGTTGGCATTTTTAATGTGGCCACTTTCTTGGAGATTGATTATGGTGAAGATAGGACTGTTAGATAATTAAATTACAGACAAAAAGGATTACTCTGTACTGAGATCCATCCATCCACTGGCTCCTATGGCTGCAAATCAATTGTCAAGTGTGGAGCCAAGGTGGGCCAATGCCATATGCTGCCTTGTTCAGCAGTTCCAGCAGCCTCGCTGCCTGCCCAGCCACCTCCTTCCATAATCTCTCACAACAGCAGATGCAAACAGAGTGAAGCTGTCCTTCAGGATCTTAACTAGAGAGTCTGAGAGCCCAATGTGTGTGTTGGGTTATTTGGCGTTGTGGCTGCTGACTGTTGTCATCAGGCTTTGCTCTGTTGCTGTTTATGCTGAAGCCTATGTGATGCCTTTCCTCATCCAGTGGAATGCTTGCTGGGAAACTCGTCTTGTGTACTGAGATTTTAAATGATCCCCAAAAACAATTTTGGGGGAAGTGGAGTTTAAGATTAATAATGTCTGGATTATGACAGCATGTGGCTTTTTAAATCTCATCTTTAGACTTAATTTGGCTTTAGACGGGGCTTTGTCTGGTATGGATGGGGTGTTGGGTTAAACTGTGGTGAATGAGTGCCACCAGATTTAAGTAGGTAAACAAAACACTCAAAAACACCCAACAACAACAAAAAAACCCAGACACTGCAAAACCTAGTATTTCCTTTTGTAAATGTATAATTTATGAAATTATAGATTTGTGAAACACATGGATATTGCTATATGTGCCTCTTTTAAATTTGATAAAAATACTTTTTCCTAGCTTTCCAGCATTCTCACCTCTGCTAGGTGCTATGTGCTGGTTAAAATCATACTGGTTGAAAAATGTATTAGCTTTTATAGTTTAACATGATCTTGTCTGGGATTTGGATTTTTTGTCTTGTCTTGGATTTTCACAGTCACTGTATGTTTTTAGTTAACATAGATGCTGATTTAGAAATTATCTATCTGATCTGATTGTTTTCTCCAGTTAAATCCGAAGAAAGTTCAGTTTAATCTTAGTGGTGTGCTGCATTCCACACAGAGCAAAGAAGATAGCTGGTCTCTGCCCAGAGGAAATTGCAATATAGAGTGAATGGATTTGGACTGCTCTGCTCAGTTCCAACTGCTTTGGGAAATATTTAAGATAAGAGATAAGTGCAAGTCCATGATGTTGCAGAACAGCACTAATTTTAATTCTTTATATTCCAGTTCGAGGACTTTTTTAAAATTATTGGTAAATGTATGCACTCCTCTTGAGTTGGAATTAGTATTACAGTTTTTAACTTGTGTCCTTCCTCCTCGTTAAAGAAAATGTGAAGATACTTTATATGCAGCATTTCCGTAAATATTTGCAGCCCTGCTTCCAACTGTGCTAGCTCTTCAGCTTTGAGTTGTGGGCTTTACTGCTTTGTCAACTGTTTCCTTAGAATGTAACATATTGAACCTCTCCTCTGGCAACACAAATTGCTTCCCAGGCAGAAAAACAGAAAATCACCTGTCTTCTATGGCAGTCTAAGTACCACTTCTAGAGCCCCAGGACTTTTTGGGTCAGATGTCACCAGGTAACCTCAACAGGCTGCTCTGGCAGAGTAGGGTAAAAGTGGAGTTCTGCAAGACTATTTGGAGGAAAGTAAATGAAGGTCGTTAGCAGGGACAGGTATTTCAGGTGAGACCCCGGAAGAAGTGGCATGGGTCTTGCATTTCATTGTGTTTTGCTTTGGTTTTCTCCTTCCCTTTTTGCTCCCAGCTGCATTTTTGGAGACTTATGAAAAGTAGTTCTTTAGATAACAGCCTTTTATCTTCAACTGTCAGTCAGTGGTAGGGAAAGGAAATAGAGATCATATGTGATGGAGCTGTTTGACATTCAGAGGAATCTAAAACATGATCTTTAGTATTATCTCTGCCTGTTAGATATTTGTTCTGTTTGGACCAGTGGTGCCACAGTTCTCTGCCTGTTTGACAAACTAGCCTTTGGCTTTGCATAGCTGGGAAAGGTTTATATGGCTTCTCCTTTTCCCTCTACCTGCTGTATGCCTTGCTCTACTGTCCAGCGGCATACCTCTCCCCGTGACTGGAAAGCAGTGGTGCACAGTGGGACCTGTGCTGTCGGCAGCCGGCAACAGTGTTTTACACTCTAATTAGTACTGCATATGCAGCCTGATTTCTGCCTTACAAGCTTCCACTGTAGTTTACCAGTCTCTTCTCCTGTATTGTAGCAGGAATAATCCACAGAAGCACTTAAGCAAATCACTGTGGCTCATTTTGGCAAAGAATTGAAATGGGTTGTGTGCTTGGGTGAAAGAGATGCCAGTCAGCTGGTCTTCAAAATGGGGAAGCTGAACAGGTGAACTCCTTTATTCCTGATAGCCCTAGAGCTAGCAAGAGAGGCAATTCTGCCTGTTGCAGTTGCCTTCACAGAAAGACATAGCAGAAGAAGGAGGCTTTCCTTCTTGTGAGACAGTTCAGTGAGGCTTTTTCAAAATAGACCTTTTTGGGTAGTGATCAGATGATCTGCTGACTATCTGCAGTGATATAGCATATTTTATATGGTGAAGTATTGTTTTCTTACTGTCCCTGTCTTTTTTTTTAAATAACAAGGCCTTCTGATTGCTGTTTCCAGATCTGAACTTGCCAATTACTATGTATTTATCCACAGTAACACCATCCAGACACTTGTTTTGGGCAGAACAGATCGTCTGACTCACTGGATGTTCATCTGGCCCATTGTGCTGGTGTGTTTTGTGTATTTAGAGTAAGACTGGTGGGGTGTTTTTGTTGATGTGTTGGGGGTTTTATTTTTTTTTTTTTAAAGGAGTGGGAAGAAGCATGGAAAATCTAGTTTTTCTGCTGAGCACAGGTAGTTGTCTCCCTAGGCTCTAACTATAAACAGCAGTGGGAGAGAAGTTTTTCAGAGAGCTTCTCTCCATTGATGACAGTTAGAGCTTAGGTAACTAGCCATATAAGGCAGCAAACATCTAACAGTTAAGCAGAAGGACTCCTGGAAATGGAAAGATGCACCATAGCATAACCTAACTGCTTGAATAATCTGGTGGTCTTCAATGATGCAGTGAACTGCATTGGTGGATAAGGAAAGAGCAACTGATGTCATCTACCCTGACTTCTGTAAGGCCTTTGACACAGTCCCATACAACATCCTTGTCAATAAATTGGAGAGATATGGATTTGATGGATGGACTACTCAACGGATAAGGAATTGGTTGGATGGCTGCATCTAAAGAATTGCAGTCAACAGCTCAGTGTCCAAATGAGATGAGTAAAAGTGATGTCCCTCCAGGCTATGTATTAAGACTGGTACTGTTTAATATTTTCATTAATGACATAGTGGGACTGAGTGCACCCTCAGCAAGTTTGCAGATGACACCAAGCTGAGTGGTGCAGTTGATTTGCTAGAGGGACATCTAGAGATTTGCCATCCAGAGAGACCCTGACAGGTTTGAGGAGTGGGCCCTTGTGAGTCTCATGAAGTTCAACAAGGCCAAGTGCAAGATCCTACACCTGAATCAGGATGATTCCTGATATCAGTACAGGCTGAGGGATTAATAGATTGAGAGCAGCCCTGCAGAGAAGAACTGGGAATACTGGTGAATGAAGAATTGCATATGAGCCGCCAATGTGTGCTTGCAGCCCAGAAAGCCAACCGTATCCTGCGCCGCAACAAAAGAAGCATGGCCAGCAGGTTGAGGGAGGTGATTCATCCCCTCTACTCCACTCTCATAAGACCCCACCTGGAGTACTGTGTCCAGCTCTGGGGGCCCCAGCACAAGAAAGACATGGACCTGTTGGAGCGGGTCCAGAGGAGGGCCAGAACACCTCTTCTAGGAGAAAGGCTGAGAGAGTTGGCATTGTTTGGCCTGGAGAAGAGAAGGCTCCAGGGAGACTGTGTTGTGGCCTTTCAATATGTAAAAGGTGCTTATAAAAAAGACAGAGAGAGACTTTATCAAGGCCTGTAGTGACAGGACAAGGAGTTGTAAACTGAAGCTTTAGATTGGATATAAGGAAGAAATTCTTTACTGTGAGTGTGGTGAGGCCTGGGAACAGGTTGCCCAGAGAAATTGTGGATGCCCCATCACTGGAAGTGTTCAAGGTCAGATTGGCTGGAGCTTTGAGCAACCTGATCTAGTGGAGGGTGTCCCTGGCCATGTCAGGGGGGTTGGAACTAGATGATCTGTAGAGGTCCCATCCAACCCAAACCATTCTGTGGTTCTGTGATAACTAAGAACTGTGTGCTAGTGAAAGCCTTGTCATTTGCTTAGGTGCATTTGAAATGCCTTTTCTTGGGGTGGTGGGTGAGGAGGCTGAATGGGGGAGACATCAGGTCGTTACTGTGCTGCACAATAGGTTGTTTTAATCCTTTCACGTGAATCTTAATCCACATGGTATGGATGGAGTCCAACTGGGAGGGTACTTGCATTTTTCAGCCAGTGCTGGAGACATGGCTTTTCTGAGATACCTCAGATGGCATGGAGATTAGAGCAATCCAGCAGCCTTGCAGTTTGATAGCATTTCTGAGGCTTCACTTAAGATGCAGTATGCGTTTCTTCATCCTGATAGAGATAATGGGTTTTAAGCAATTACACCCAGGCTAATTCCTTTTGATAAGAGCTCTACATTATCTAAAAAAAGAATCCTAGCCGCCTGGGAAAGAACAATGTAAATGTGTCTCTCATGGACTCTTTCATTCACTCTTCTCTATCTTCAGATGATATGCTGCAGATCTTTCAAGCCATAAAAAAATCTATCAGTTTGGGTTGTTTTGTTTTGGTGGTTTTTTTTTTGGTAGAGTGTATTGCAGTCAGGGAGGTGTAATAGTACTGTTGGCTTGCAAGCTATGGAGGGAGCCCTGCATGCTTCTGATGATTCTGGGCTACTGTGGTGATTACAGCTTTGACATAAGGAATCAAATGTAGTCTCTTTTAAAGGAGCCCCTTGTTCCTTACCTGTGCAGGCTGTCTGGTTGTAAAGGTGCTGGTTGCTTCTGCTGATTAGGGCAATCTAAACTTTGTCATTTGGAAAGAGTAGTAAGAGCCTCCCACTTTGTTACATAGATCCCAACCCCTACTGTGTGTTTATCTGCACTGGAAAGAAAAGTATGAATTTGTTGTGTGTTGAGCAGGAATGGTAAGAGATGTCACTTGTTTAAGTTTTTTCTTTTCTTTTTGAGACCAGTAAAGAAATGTCAATAGTTAGCTGCATTTCTGGTACTTAAAGAAATTCCTTCTATTCTGCTTAATCTCTCTGATTTTTCCTCTCATACATATACAGTGAAGGATAGAAAATTTAATTGATTGCATTTAAAAAGGGGGGGGAATCCCAAAGCAATACACCGTTTGTGTAAATGCAACACTTCTAGGAAAATCATGTTATATATTAAAAAAAAAAATATTGTGTTAACAGTATTGAAAGGTTTTTCAAACACTGTAGGCATGTTTGTTATGACTTGTTCTTTGTCTCCCGGATAGTTGCAGATGACATTCTTGATGTGTAGCTGCCTGATAATAATTGGAGCTGGGAGGAGAGGCAAGGGGAAGATTGGAGATAAGGATTATAATCTCCCATGTTGATACATTTTGGTTCTCCTTCCCCAGAGAAGAGCCTGTGAATGTGTGGCATGCTATCTGTCCCTTCACCTGCCTGCTTGCTAGGGAAAGTCACTGAATGCCTCTCAGCGGGAGCCTGATCCGTTCACTTTCAAAATGGAGGAAGATGATTTGTGTGGACTTGTCTCTCTGGTGGGACAAAAAAAGATGCAAAAATTAAATTTTTTTTTCTCCATTTGGTAAAATGGCTTCACGCATCACAAACAGTGCAGTACAGAAGTGGGAGATTTGCAATTTTGTTAGAAATAGGAGGCAGAGGGCACAGCTTTAATGTTGGGGAATCCATTGCTTTTTCTTCAGTGTGGCACAAGAAGGGTTGTTCCTGCTCAACCCTCTCATTTATTTACACAGTGCTGCAGCAAAGTGATGTCTAGATTGAAAATACATGGAGGAGTTCAGGGAAGGAAAATTGTTACCACCATTTGCAAAGCTGGCTGCAGTATTTTTTCCTGTCATAAACTGTTGTGAATTTGAAAGAGCTGCTGTATTTCCTTCCCAGACATGGTAATGTTTAGTTGGCAAATGAAACAACCTTTTGTTCAGAAAGCTCTTTTGAGATGAAAGGTGTCAGCAAAGTTGTTGCTGTGTCTCCCATGACTGTCTTGGTTGAGGAGCTGGACTGTGTTTTCTAAGTCTTCCTCATGCAGAGGCTCGAGTGCTTAGTCTGAGCCAATTCACTCATTCTTCAGCTCTTACTTTTTTGGCTTTAATTGGCTTCCTACTGGATGTCACATTGCATTTGCCCTTGGCTGGCAGATGTAGAGTTGACCTCCTTCTCTAGGCTGCTAAGGGAACATGTTTCCTTATTAGATAGAGCTGTCTAGCAGGCTAGAGGAAGCACCTTGTGTAAGAGTGCTGAAGCAGAAGTGTGTTCTTTGCAATGGTAATACCTTCTCAGCCTAATGGGTGACTCCACAGATTACTACTTGTCTTGTTTTTTTCATAAATCACATGTAGATGCAAAACCTGTTTGAAGATGAAGCTCCTAGAAGACTTTCCTCATCTATAGCAATGTCCCTAATCAAAGAGGAAATCCTCACCAGCCCTTTCCTTGGAGTTGTGTAGCTTGTTGAGAGTTTAAACAGACCACCTGTTCTGTAGATCCTGCACAATTCTGCTGCCTTGTTTTCTTGGTTATTCTAAAAATGACAGGTTGCTATGTAATGTACTTTGATTGACTTCACAACCTATCCAATCATCTGATTTCCTTGTTCTCCACTCTGAAAGAATGTCATTTAATGACAGCAATGAGATGGTGCATCTAGGTGATGGGACAAATAAATTTAAGTACTTCATGGACCATTGCTAGGGAACAAACACTGGTTCAAAACTGTCTAGACTATGTCTGGGCTATCTTGCCTCTGTATTATTAATATGGCAGGTCCCAGTTTATTATTCTACCTTGAGCCACACTTTGCCCATGTTCCTGGTGGATTATTTATTGTCTTCCCTTGGGAGAATGCTCTAATCAAGTGCTTGACAAACAGCCATGAAGACTCTGTGGTTGCCCTACTTTTTGGGTGTTTCTGGCCCAGCCCTGCAAAAGCACCAGTGTTGCCTGGTAGTCCTGTCACCTGTCTAATGAGCCCAAGGAACCAGCCTCATCTCTTGTGTTTGTCTCCTGACTTCTTTCAGGAGCTCCATTACCTTTTATTTTGGAAAATAGTTCCTTGCAGTTTCATCTGGTGGTCTGCTAACTCTGTAAAAATAAACTTTTGTATTTAGGCAATTATGATACAGAGCCAGCTACTGAGTTCCTACTTTGGTCTCAGTGATACTGAAAAATACTGAATTGTCAAAGTTCTGTTGTTTTCTGTCACTAGTGTATACACTGTTCTGTCCTGCTCCATTTGTTTCTACAGTTATAATGAGATTCAGGTGATTTCATTAAGATTATGTCACCTTATATTAACAGTGAAATATATTAGGTGTCATGAAAAATAAATGTTTCCAACAAATTTACAGAGTTTGAAGCTCTCCTATCATGAAAGCTGAACTTTGATTGCTCTGGGAAGAGGGAGGGTGTGTATGCGAGTAACACAGGGCACTGTGAGAATAAAATACTTGTAAAAGCTCCTCATTTGTCTGCTAGAGTAAAAATGGAGCTCATCTCTTGCCAAGATCAGTGTCTGTAGCTCTGTGCCTTCTGCTACAGCTACGTGAAAGGTTAATTCTTAATGCACAGCAAAGAACATAACACCTTATTTAGTAGCTAGGGATACTCTTGCTGTTGACTTCTGCAGGACAAAAGGCAGAACCCTGAATTCACAGCTTGCTAGGTACTGAGCCTCCTGGGTCACCTAGAAATGCAGCTCACCCTTGGAGTGTCTGCCCCGTGCACACTCCTCCTTAACTGTGGGCAGGGCGCAACAGATGCTCTGCAGTAAGTTCTCGTTCTTTTATCTTGTGATGCCATCTCTGTGTGCTCCTCCCTTATGAGAATCCTAATTTATCTTAGCAGTAACAAATGTTATTGTTTGTAAAGTACGCAATTATAACTGTTACAGGCTGTCCCTCTTCTCTCCTACAGCCTGTTCCACTGCCCTCCTTCCAACTTTGTGTTAAACTGGAATTGCTTGTGGCACTGTGCTGTGAGGAGCAGGATAGTCATTGCTTTACAGCAATAGGGTACGGACTCTGAACAGATCCCGCTGAGGAGTCCCTGTGCCCCTATCTTTCCCTTTGGCCTGCCTTCTCTTATGAAGGTGCTAATCACCCCCTACCTCCATTTAGTGTCAAAGGGTCTTTAGTGACCTTGGAAGAAGAGAAACTGAGCTGTCGGTGCTAATCTCAAACACAAATGTGGAGCTCTTGCCACATTAGTCATGCCTTTGTCACCTCTAGATTGGATTAGTGCAGTGCACAGTATGTGGGTCTACAGTTGAAGACACACGTGGAACAGTGTTGTCTGCTTGTTTCAGTGTCTCAGGAGAGTATTTTCTAGAGGGATGTCAGCGTTTGAGGAATGCCCTCAGTCAGGATCCTGAGCTGACCTCTCACACTGGTCTGCTGAAAGCTGGTTTGGCTGTCAGCAGCGTTTTAAAGCTTACCTGCTGCTGTTACCTCTTTCTGTAAGAGGATAAGTTGAAGGATTGAATGGGGCTGCAACCTAAGACCTAGTGAGGAAATATATCGGAGCCCTGCAGCTTTATTTTTTTTTCGTAGGTTATTTTTCTGTATCAGTGATTTTCCTATATGGTACTTATGTTTAGAGATGTCCTTAAAGACAGCTGCTTGTGGAACCAATACATTGGCAGTGGAGGTTTTCTTCTTCAATTCACATGTGAATGGTGCAGAGAAGTCCAGCTTCCTTATTAGGACTAGTCAATCACTTGATCAGGTACATAACAACTGTCTCCTTGAAGGGATATAAGGGGTAAGAGATTAACCCCAGTCTGTATTACAAATAAGTTTAATGAAGTACTAATGTTGAATACAGAAGGTCATGGCAATGAGGAAATTGGACTGTTACGACTGAGCCTGTACACGTGAACAGCCTGTAAGGCAAAGAGCATGCTGGGAGTTATGAACCAGGGGGGTAAAGACAGTGTCAGTCCTTGGTTCAACTGTTCGCTGAACTGTAACTGGGGGTAGAAATACACTTTTTCTCTGTAGTTATGCTCAGCATGTGCAGCTGCTTGTGTAGGTTTTTAAATGCCCACAGAAATCTTGATCCTTCTCCATGTTGCTCTGGAGGGGACAAGCTGCACTTTATAACACGTTCCTCAGTGGGTGGTTTCTCTTCACGAGACTAACTTCTTTGCCCACACCTGGATACCTATTGCCATGATAGTTCTGAACCACGAGTGGAGTCTTAATCTACAGCAAGATGACTTTGTGCGTTGTTTGTTTAAATTTGGCTTTGCTTCTGTGGTATCTCAGATCAACCTTTTGGTCCAACTGCTTTTGATGTTGTTATGGCCATCTACTTGGTTTTAGCAAGATCTGTCCTCTAGTGTTCTGGCTTCTCCTGTTCTACCTGGCTGGTAAAATATTTTGCTATAGATATGGGGCTGGTGGGATGCAGTAGGCTGTTCATGTTTGGAGACTGAAAAGATTTCTCTGGTCGGAGCTATGAAAAGTTTGCTCTTTTGGGAAGTAAGAACCTGCCAAAATCCATGTGCAGCTGCTGGGGTTATTCTTTGGGCTACAGAGCCAAATCAACCAGAAAAGTCTCCTGCTGTGTCTTTGCCAGGTCCTCTGGCTAGGTAAGTGGTTCACACTTTTGCCTGGAGCATAACATACTGTTTTGCCAGCCTTCTGCAGAGAACTGCTGCTGTCGTTCTGTCCTCCTAGCGACACAGTCCCACAAAACACGGTCTGAACACTGTGTTCCTCTGCTGTGCTCTACTCATGCTCCCATGTTTTGGGACTTCCACCAAAGAGGAAATGTGTGCTAGAAACAGGTGTGGTTGCAGAAATCTGTTAAGCAAACTTTGTTGAAATCAGTTCTTTCTTTTAAATCAGTTAGGAAGGCAAGGAAGCTCACCTGTGTTAGAGAAGCCATGAATCTTAAGGGCAGAAGTGACTACACTCATTTTTGGAGAATGTCAACTGACCATTCTTACTGCCCTCAGGCTAGAAGAGGGTTAGTTTCCTACTTCGAACCCTCTACTGATGTTAGCAGAAGACTTATAAAAATGCCTGATTAGATTATGCCCTAGCTGAGGTAATGAAAACCACTTATTAATATTGTTTAAGTGTCTCACATAGCACTTGGCTTGTAGTAAAGAAACTGCTACCCATTGGATCGATAGCTGGTTCTCCCTTTTTTTTCCTTCCTCCCTACAATTTTCTCTCCCTCAGTATTTTGTTACCTAATGTGTTACTAAATAAGCAATGAAACAAAGATTGCCCATACTAAAAATGGTGTGTTTAGGGGCTTCTGCTCCAGTAAGATTAAAAGTTAATGAGAAATACTGCTCTCACTAGTTCTTGCTTTCTGCAGAGTGGGGTGCCCAACCTGATTCTATTTCTTGGTTTTGTTTTTTTTTTTTTTTTAAAATCAAAGCCTGTCCTGGTAATTCCTTTAACTGTGTGTTCTCTTTCTCTTTATTCGCCTGTGTAGCTTTCTGCAGAGGGCGTGTTGTGAGAGTGCCCAAAGGTCCTCTTATTCGAGTCATGGGCACAGAGGTGGTGATTCCTTGCAGTGTTAGCGACTATGATGGACCCAGTGAACAGAACTTTGACTGGGAGTTCTCCCGGGACACTGACTTCGTGCGGATAGTGAGTACCTGGGATCCTACATTCACCTCTGAGGAGTACCAAAAACGTGTGGGCCACGGGGATATCAAACTGAGACGGAGCAGCAACGATGCTGTGGAACTTGTGATTAGAAACATCCAGCCAACTGACCAAGGGAGATACAAATGCTCCACGCCCAGCACTGATGCCACTGTTCAGGGAAATTACGATGCAGAGGTCCAAGTGAAAGGTATTTCTGAAAAGTGAGGTGTGCTCTAAATTTGTTTTTGATATTGGTTATAGATGTACCCTTAAGAAAGTTGAATTTCTGTTGCTTATGAACACTGTGATTTATTTTTTTCTTTTTCTTCTCCCTATTCCTGTTTAATTCTCCTAAAGTCAAAATTGAAAATTGGGAAGTATGATAACAAAGGCAAGTGAGGTGAAGAAGTGAAGACAGGCTGTTTACTATAAACACAACTTTCCTTTTTTTTCTGTCTAGTAAATATGTAAATAAAAATGGGAAAACCAAGCAGTGGGTTTTCTGCAGATGTCTGCAAATATTTAATGTCTCTAAGCCTCTGGGTAGAGAGGCTAACCAGGTAAAAACACAGCCTGTATTCTCTTTCTTACTTACAGTGTCATTTAGGGATCCTTCTATATGAAGGAGGTAATCTTCCTTTTCCCCTTTAGTGTGTTGATACTGCAGCCATGCCCTAGCTTTGCTCTCTCATTTAGGGTTCTTCGGTAATAACTTGGGAGACTATGGTTTTTTTAAGTGTCCTATCTTTTACTCCCATGAAAATCAATGTGGTTCTGGATGTGAGTAGTCAGAATGGTGATGTTTGGATGAGAAACTAAAGCAAGAGGAAGGATAAATGAATTTGAATGCTTGTCTTGGCTTGTTTAAAGTGGAGCACTTCCTTTAATGGATTTTCAGCTGAATTTGCTTGTTCCTGGAATATATTTGTGTGGAAGAAGGAATGGCTGGCCAAGTGTTGCTCTGTGGTAGTCTTACTGCCTCATATCTGAACAGGTAGGTGTGGGTGTTCTCTTCTTGCTTCTGTTTTATGATGATTGTGTCTTTTGGCCTTTTTTTTTTTTTTTTTTTAAATAGTGATTTCTGATGGCTTATCGGTGAGTGGTTCAAAAGCACGTTCCTCAACGTCTCTTAGGCTGTCTGAGGGTGACTCCTTCAAGTTGCGCTGCTCAGCAGTTACCACCTCACCGGAGCACACTCACCTGCATGTGACTTGGCAAATCAAAAGTGGATCAACTTGGCGGGACATCCTGTCTTTGACTCATGAGGGCAAATTCCAGCCGGGTCCTGGCTATGAAGAACACTACCGTAATGGAGATATCCGCTTGGACACAGGAGCAAATGACACGTATCGGTTATCTGTATCCCAGGCCTCGTCAGTGGATGCGGGTGCCTACAGGTGTCTTGTGAGCGAATGGGTGAGAGGGACAGATAGCTCATGGCAGAAGATTCAGGAGAAGAACGTGGAGATAGCAAGTGTGGCAATCCAACGGACTGGTGAGTGTTACTGATGGGCTGGGGTCACAGCTTGTAACTACAGCAGTGCTGTGTCCAGACTGTGATACTTTGAGAGCAGAAATTGAGTAAGCTGACCTAAATGAGGATACATTCCAGGAGAACCTAGAGTGCTGTTTGGATTGCTGGCCTGTTTACATCTGAGTTGATAGAAAATGCTTGGCATCATTTTTCTAGCTTTTATTTTGGGGAGAAAAATAATGGATTTGATGACATGGAAGGATTGACTGGAACCTCTTAGATGCCTAGATCTAGATTGTATCTCATACTTAGTCCACTTCTGGGTTTTACATTTCTTAAATAAACATTGTATTAAACCCCTGAGCACCCCAAACCTTCCCTCTGTTCTCTCATTAACATAGGGTTGTCCCACAGCACTAAGCAGCTGCACTTCCACTGTAAAAGTGGCTTGTGATTCAGTGACAGATGTGAAGCTTTTCTGTATGTTGTTTGTTAAAATAGCATAGAAAGATCAAGAGAGAGGAGGAAGGCGGTGATAATTTAACAGGACAAATTATCCAGTGATTTTTGTCATGGACACTGGATCATTGGTCTGATTGTTCCACCATGTTGGCAGGGGTCTAGGACAATAATGGTTCTGTTAAACACATCATTGCATGCTTCACTAAGGATACAAAAAATACATATAGTGCTGTGCTGATGGTATCCAAATATCCCTGCCCACATAGATTTCAGGAGTAGATGCACTAAGCACTTAATTGCATTAGGATTACCACTGCTAGTTGGAGGAGGGAAAGCGGGGGGTGATGCATCTTGTCGCTCAATAGGTGGAAAAACAGGCAATGATGGTCTCTCAGAAATGTGAGATTATGATGATATTTTAGAAGTGTTCAGACAGTAAGGGTGTCTTTTCATTTTTGTAATCCTTTAATCACTACAGGGAAAACCCAGAACTGCTCAGGTTTTTTTGGCTAGATCATTTGGATGCTGGTGGTACTTTGATCCTGTCAAATTTCACCTGCTATCAGCCCCCTCTTTTTCAGGGTGTCTGTTACACAGTAAAGCTTGCAGATGCTCTCTGCTGAGGCAGGGCTTGCTTAATTAAGACCTGTAATTATCTGTTTTGTTGTACTTCTGGAGAGTTTGGTTTAAGTAGGTGGGGTTTAATCAGTGGCTGAAAACAGGGTGAGAATAGGCAGGACCAGTAGTAGTGCAGGGTTTTTTTAATGTGGTTTGAGTGTCTGTTTATGTTTGTTTGGGGGTTTTTTGTTTAGGGTGTTCTTGCCTTCTTTTTTTAGCTCAATCATTAGCAGTCCTGGCACTTTGTCATGGACATGAAGGCTTTCTTTAAAGTTATGCTAAATGGGATAGGTTATTCTCTGGTAAAACCCACACATCTTGTAGTAGGACTTGAAGAGCATCTAGTGTTGATATCTGAAACCTCTGCACTTGCATGCTAGAATGAACTTGAGTTGTAGATGGGGTATGCCTGATTGTTGCACTTTCTTCATTCTCACCTGTTGTAAACTGTGGGGTTGAATTTGTAGAAAGAAAATTTAAAACAAACATTAAAACCCACCCAAAAGATGAATTAACATATCTAATGAAAAAAGTAATGCACAGGTTATTTGTGTAACTGTGTGGGGGTTTTTCTGTTGTTGTTCTTCTGTCTACTTGCTCATCACTTTCATCTCCTAAAATTATGACATCTTTGGACCCAACGTTGTTCTTCTATGGCTCTTTTTAATAGTGCCTTGCATAACAGGTGTATAACCCTAAGTGAGGCCTTCATACACGTCTGTAACCAAAAAAGGAGCCTTGAGAATAAACACATGGGTAAACTCTGAGTCCCTCTGTAGGCATATACTGCCAGATTCTGAACGCCTGTCACTATTTCATGAAGACAGAAGTGTTCCTTGGAGAAATGCTGCTCATAACCTTGCAGATGAGTCTTATTTTGTGTTCTGGTATTAGTCTGTTAAATTAACCAGGCTTTCCTCCTGATGCCAATCCCACGACAAGACAGTGAGGGAATTCCTGATGAGATACTAATCAGACAGCGGACTTTGTTTTACCACTCGGGTGGGGCTTGATACCCTCTGTCAGTTTGACTGCTCTGTGCTATCAGGTGGTGAGCGGTGAGATGAGTGTTGCTTGGTTTTATTGGCAATAGTTGTGGCTGCTCAGTTTGGCTCTGGCTGTTACATGTTGTCTCTCATTCCTGATGATAATCCTAGAAAGCTTTTACAGATGGGTACCAATTATGTTACAGATCACAGGTTTACGCAGAAGTCGCTAATCTCTACCCGAGACCTAACTGCCTAAGGCAGGAATCTGTATTCTTGCTCATGGTCTTGGTTGTAGATCTGCTGAGAAGAGCACTGCTGTAGCAGCCCTGTGTGCTGGCCTCAGTTGAGACTTTTAAGAGCAACTGCATTACACACTGTGGGAATGGTGCTGCACTGCGCCGTGCATCTAAATTTTAGGCAATGTAGAATGAGGGAACGAGCAAGTAAAGAGATGTGGTGGCCAGGTAACTTGGTGAATGATTTGCACTGAGGTTAAGAAACAACACACGCAGCTTTCTCTTCTGAGAGATGGTCCCAAAACACCTTGTCCCTCCTCTGAGAATGGAAAATACTGTACGTGTTTTCCTGCTGTATGAAGGTGATATGCAGTCTGTGATTGAGACAAAGCCTTCATGGACCAGTTGCTGTTGAGTTATAAAAACCCTGTTCTCCCTCCCTTCCTCCCCCTGCCCTCATCACACATTCCTTGATTGACTGATGTGTACTTCCCTTGTGCAGCTCAACAGGCATTTGAAGGCAGGGCTACTGAGCTACTTCAAAAGCTTCTGTTAATAGAATGTGATGTCCTGGGTAACTTACAGCGGACTCTTTTTTAAAAAAAATACATTTTTTTGTTTGAATTTTTTGTCTCTTCATTTCTAAGTTCTAGATGTGGTCATCTCAACAAGCAATGTGTCTGTGACCGAAAGAGACTCCCTGGATCTTACATGCAACATCACAACGGATAGGAGTGGTATTTTCCAAGCAGAGGTGATGTGGTATTTTTCTGTGTCGCCTGATGATACCTTGTCAGATGCTCAGGTTTTGCTGAGCATGGACCGTGATTCTGTTGTCAGTGATTCAACTCTCATCAGCCTGAGCCACGTAGATAGGAATTCCTATCGCCTATTGGTACGTGATGTGGATGTGGAAGACTCTGGCTACTACTTCTGCCAAGCAGCTGTCTGGGTACCACTGCACAATGGGAGCTGGCATAAGGTGGTAGAGAGGACATCTGCACCAGTCAGTGTGATGGTGACAGCATTAGGTAAGTGATTCTGCTTTCAGACTTCATAGGTAATGTACCACTTATTCCTTGGTCCCATCAGAAGAGGTAGAGGACCTTGCACAATCTCTTCTGCGCAAGTTTCTCTTGTTTGCATCTATGGGTAGGGTACCTTTCTCTCATATAAAAATATTGATCTATCCTATGGGGTTTTGGGTTTGTACATTACAGGGTTTTAGGATCTCTTACTGCGTGTGCCACCCACGCACTCCACTTTCTGGTGTCATTGAACAGTCTGCAATTGGGAAATTGAACTTAAAACTCTGCCTTGTTTTCCAGGGGCTGAAGCTGCCCCTGTTGTCATGTTGGCCCCTTTCACCTCCCTTGTACCATTAGCAGGGCTCTGATCCAGCAACAGGCATTCTCTCTGAGCTCTGAACACAGTGATATCAGATGTTTCCCCTGATTTTTGAGTCATATACTATAAAAATTATTTATAATGGAAACTTCATAATCAACTCTAATAGCTTTCAAAGTTGTTGGGTTTTTGTTTTGTTGTTCTAATTGCTAGAGACACCCCACATCCTACCGATGTATTTAGAATGGAACATGACTTTATACTGCTTTATTCTCCTCCCTCAACATACAAGTCCATTTTATGAGGCCATGTCACATAGCTGTTGAGTAGTGTGACTGAGTGAGACAGACCTGGCTTGTGGCTAACTTAATGCTAGACGAGTTGATTATAGCATAGTGGCCACTAAACCAGATTTTCCTGAAGTATTTAACATCCCACTTGGTGTGGTGTATTTTTCATCATTCAGTCCTAGAAATGAGTAGATTTTTAGCCTTTTGGACAGGCAAAGAATTATTTGTGACTTGAAGTTATTACTTCCATATGTTACTTCAGCATTTCTGCAGCAAGTTCTTTAAATTCACCAGTGGGGGTGGAAAAATCTACTTAAACGGAAACTTGATGATCTCTTTATTCTCACCTTCCTTTATCCCCCAGTTACTTTCCCTTCTTGCAGCTCTAATGCCATCAATTTTTTTGCAAGGGGCTGGTTAGAAGCAGCTGTGTTTAACAGTTGTTCATTTAAGACTTGTTGACTGAATGAGGAACAGAAGCTGTAGGTAAGAGATCCAACAGGCTTATCTGATCTACTGTCACTCTACAAGAGCAGGGTGATAGTACCTTTCCCCACACCCCTTTCCTGAGATAAATCTGTTTTGGAGATCCACTGTCTCATATGCATGCCGCAGATTGTAAAGCTTTTGCTTTGCATTATCCCAGCTGAACTCTTAAGCTCTGGAGATCTCTCTTTATGTAAATATCCTTAGAAGTAAAGTTACTTGAGAGAAATACTAAACATGAAACTCCAGCAAAACTTCTCAAAAGCCTGTCGTTTTAGGGATAGGTCTAGATATGTCAGCCTGCCCATCCTATCTCCTAGTTTAATCTTGGGGAGAGAATAGCTTCAGTTTAGAAGCAATGAAACTCAGGATGGTGTTGCAGGATGCTATAGGTAAGGTATCTATCTGCACCTGCTAAAGTTCACAAAGTATTGGTTGTGTTGGAAGCATGAATGAACCTAGATGTGAGCTGGCAGAGAACTGGCAGAGCTGTGGTACTTGGTGTTTGTTCCTAGTTCTGACTGGATGGAAGTATCTGGGCCTGAACCCTCTCAGTGTACCCGTTCAGAGCCTCTTGTCATCAGAAACTGGTGGCACTGTCCAGTTACAAAGGCGAAGCTCCTCCAACATAAAAGTACTGAATAAGGCCATATAGAGAGCCTGCTCTGAAGCCTGGTTTTCAGAAATACAGTTGTGTCATGAGGTTAAATCCTAGCAACAATGACTTTAAATTTTGCATTTTAGCATTGTACAGAGCAGTTGAGCCATGGCCGTTTCTAAGTATACTTGTAATGTGTACTAGAAGTGCGCTAGTGATGAATGTCTTCGTTTCCTGTCCTCATTCAGCCATTCAGATTGCACACTCAACTTGTGAATGTTCCTTCCTTCCCCCGCTTGTGTGCATGTGCATGTATGCACACATGCTCATGCTGCCACAGGTGCACTGCTTGCTTATGTACTCTTGTGGTGCCTGTACCTGTAGGACTATTCCTTACTCTTTCCATTCTAATTTGACATTATTTGGCAACAGGAAAGAATAAAATCTACTCTTCAGCAGATGCTTGGTTGCTAGGGCAAGGGAAAGTAGAATAAATTTTCAGCATTTGAGGTTTTCAACTGCATCCAGAATTCACCAACTCCTCCTCCTTAATGGAAGTTAAGAGCCGCTGGAGTATTAAGTCATTGAACTGTCAGTGAGGCTGTTCTTTGACAGCTGACAAGAGTGTAGGAATGAGGTTTATCCAGCCAGCCTTTTATTCTTTCTAAATCCTCTGTTTGAATGTCTGTCAGGGTGAAGCGCCTATCTGGAGTGGTGCTGTCAAAGCCAAAACTCTCTTCTTAGCGGTCCTTCCCCTGCCCGTAAATAAAACAAACCTGAAGTGATTTTCTAAGAACTTGAGTTTCTTGCGGCTTTTTCGGTTTTGTGTTCCTGTCTAGAGAAGAGTTTCTGCTTTCATAGTCTTTGTTGCTATGAAAATATTAATTGGTCTTGAATGCCGCCTTTTTTGGGAGGGAAGGGGAGGCGAGGGGGAACAATAAGAAAATTGCGGAGCATAAGCAATATATCATGAGGCCCTGGAGAAGACTAGTCTTTTGTGAAAGAGACAGGAAGAGTAACGTAGCTGTAGGATCTATGGGGACTTACACCAAAAGTGGGTTTTGGCCACCGTTAATAATCTATGCCTTCGTTGCAGCAGAGGAATTCTGTGCATTTTCTTTTACTTTTGCCTTACGTATACTGAAAATATGCAGAAAGCTGCACTTAGTTCACTGGTAGTAGGTACCACGGACTTATGTAAACTATACTTTTATGCTTGTGTGTTACCTAACACTGCAGAAACTCACCATCAGTATCACTAGATACTCTAGTGTCTGGTGTGTATTAATGCCCTTGTTCTTGCTAGACGCAAGGACACTGCATGCATAGACTTAATGGTGAGAGATCCTTTCTGCAAGCTGACATAGCAGCAGCCAGCCTGCTTGATACAATTGTTTTTATCCTTTGCATCTGAAGTCCAAAAGTGCATGTGCACACACAGTTTGCGCAGCAGTTCTATTAAGATGCTTTATTATCTTGGCTCATTGGTGAGCTAAGCCTAAGCTTTAGCCTTGGATTGCCTTCTCTATCCCAATTATAGCTTCAGTTAATTGTTTCTAGGAGGGCAAAATGCCAAATAAAACATAAAGCAAGAAATAAATATAGAGCGCTGAATACACTTACAATGTAAAAGCCATGTGATGAGTATTGGCTGAACAGTTGGAAAGCTAGTCTTTTTTCTGAATTACAGTAGACAGCAAGACAGAAAAATATTCTAACACTAGTAAATAAATAATGTATTTCCTTTGTGGTGTGAGGTTCTTTCTGTAATCTTTTTCCTTTACTATCTCTGTAGTCTGAGAGAAAATAGTCATGCGGCTGCTTTATCGCTTTTAGGCTTTGGACAGTCAGCTATTTCAGATTCAAATACAACAGCCCCATTCTTAACTCATGAATTTCAGGCACTTCTTTTCCAGCTTGAGGTATTCTAGCCTCATAGCTGTACAGCATGTACTTCTCTCTTCAGACTGTGGAGCTCTTCTGATATATGCATCTTCAACTCTTAACCTACTTAGTATTTATTATGCTGCCTGCTGAAATTTACTGTGCATGGCTATTGGTGCTGCCTGTGGCCAGTGCCAGTGATGGCACCCATGCTCCCTCGGGTGGGTGGGTGAGGTGTCTGATTTTTTGGGGTTGTTTTCTAACATTCTTAAACTATATTGTAGAGACATGATGGGATGGTTAAGTGTGGAAAAGAAGGCATTTCAGGATGGGAAATGACCTCTTATCCTGGAGAGAAATTGGGGAAAGGGGATGTCTCTGGTCAGTGCAAAGCTAGAGAATAACCAGTGTCCTGTTGCTGCAGGCTGCCCCAGGCATTGGAAGAGGTGCAAAAGGTGACTGGCTGGGCTGAAACAGAACCCACAGGGTGGGTTCTTGGAGCCGGGCCTAAAGAAGAGAATGATTTTCCTCAACAAGATTTCTTAGTCGTGATTTTTCTGAAATGGTTTGACTAGACATATGAAATGAAAGGTCTTGTTTGGAAGGGCAGGCCTAGGGGTACTTGCGTCAGCCTGGTGCAAGTCAGAGCTGGAGTCCAAGTTCCCAATCCCCAGGTCTTGTAAGAAAAATGCGTATTTTGGCACTTGGCTTCTAGCTCAGGTGCTTTCACAGACTGGATGTTGGAAGTTAGCAGTATCTCTTAATAAGCTCTGGCACTTTCTCCTTTCTGCTTGTAGCTTCTAACCTCTTTCCTCTGGGTTTCCTCTCCTGCAGAGCCAGACTATGAGGTGTTTTTGAATGCCTCTAAAACACCCAAGTTTTCAGATGACCCCACAGAGCTCAATTGCAGGATCACAAATGCACAGGACACTGAAGCAAACATCCGCTTCACCGTTTCCTGGTACTACAGGCAGCACCTGTATGGTGACGATGTGGTGACAGAGGAACTCCTGGCCACAATGGATGCAGACTGGACTCTGCTGCTTGGGGACAGGAGCAGAGAACGGACTCAGAACGGGGAAATAATCTTCTCTAAAAAGGCTGTTGACACCTTCAGTTTACGAATCCAGTGGACTTCAGAAAGTGACAGAGGAGATTATTTCTGTGTCATCTCTGCGTGGAGTAGGCACCGCAACAACACCTGGGTAAAGAGCAAAGATGTGACTTCTGCATCTGTCAGCATTTTCTGGGCTACACAAGGTAGGAACCTCTCACCTATTTGCTGAAAGACCTGGACGGCTGAGATAGTTTTCTCTTGAGTAGGCCTGCAGCCAGAAGGCCTGCTAGTGGGCTTTGGAAATGGGGTTCTGTGTTATGAAGAGGAAAAAACACTATTACCTTATGTAAAGCCCTCTTATTTGTGGAGGGAAGCAACTCCTTAATAGCACTTACCAGTTTTATGCAACAGTTTGGAGTGGAAGTGTAAAGCAGAGATGCATCAACCAAACTGTGCTGAGAGTTCCAGGAGCTGAGCTGTTGTTGTGGGGTGGCATCCAGCAGTGATGCTGCAGTCATTGTCCCTCCTTTCATGACTTGGAGTATTTTGGTCTCTCTAGGATGCGATGCTGCGGTCATTGCCCCTCCTTTCATGACTTGGAGTATTTTGGTCTCTCTAGGATGCGTCTTGCTGCTAGCAACAGTTTTGTCTTTAAGTGAAAAGAGGAATGTCACTCACTTTAAGTCTTCTCTGTCTGCCAGTTGGAGTGTTTTTTCTCTCTCCTACAAGCCCATGTTTAGAAGGCACTTCTGAGGAACATTTCTTAGAAGCTAAATAGTTACCTGAATCACTTAACACTGGTTTAAAATGGGTGTCCTGTGGAGTGATATTGGTTTGGCTTATGTGTGAGGTCACACAAGACGGTCTGTTGGATAGGGACAGAAGGAATAGGATAACCTGGGAAGAAAAGTCTTTGGCAAAAATCTGTGCTTAGCTAAGCTGCATTTATCCTGATAGATTTGTTTAACAGTCTAGCTCAGGCAGCCACAGCAGAGAACTATATTTCAGAGACAAGTAGTTTGAAATCAGTTTAAAGTTGTTTGGGGATAATCCCTAAACAGTGAATTGGAGAGCTTCTGCTTCAGTGGAGAGAGAAGTGGTGGGCTGCTTGCGCAGTACTCCCTTCATCCCCAGACCAAGCGTGGTCTGCAAAAAGGTCATTTTTGTTGCTGACGCTGATGTCTCCAGCAGGAATGAGATCTCTAATGTTGAATGCTGGTCACAATTAGTTCAGTTATGCTACAACACGGAGCGTGCGTGTGTGTGTATGTGCATGCACATGTAATGGATCATTGCCTTTGGAGCAGCTAGAGACACCAGCTGGAGTTGAAAAGTCTCAGCCTGTGTTGACATTTCTGAGGGAAAACAAACCGTGACAGGTGTGAACATTCCCTTGTTTCTGGTTTTAGTCCAAAAAGTCTGCTAATTTTGCGACACAAATCTAAATGTTATAGTCCCCATGCTGTGAAAAGTACATTTTGTTGGCAAAACTTGGAGTTGGGGATTTATGATGTGAAAGTGAGCTCTCCTACAAACACCTTATCCTCCTGAGAAAGCATGTTATATGTACAATGGGGGGGGGAGCAATATATAGGTTTGATTTTGCCTTCTTCCCTTCCATCCCTCATGTTCCTCCACGCTCTTTCAGCAGTCTAGCCCCAGATGCCTTTCTCTGCGTGCCCTGTCCCCTGCCGTATCCTATTCCTGTGAGCTCCAGACTCGGCTGTGAGTCCAGTGCTGTAGCCAGCAACTATGAAGGAGTTAATCTGCTGCTGCCTCTGCTCTCTGTTTTGACAAGTATCTCTGGTGATTTGAGTCCCTAACTGCTCCCAGTGCTTATAAAAGCGAGCAGCCAGGCTCCCACGTGTTTGCCTAGGGAGAGAACAGAAATTTGCCTCTTCCTTGGATAGCTTGTGCCTACATAGAGGCTTTTCTTCCAACTATTTCATTATTTGCATTGTCAGTGTTAACTTTAGAGCGGTGCTTGGGGGTGGGGGGAGAATTTCAGAGAAATGCCACTTTGGAAAAGGTTGTTCTGAGGTTTTGAAAAAGGAGAAATGGTTTTATGTTGTGTCTGTGGGTCAGTCAGTACAGAGGGGTGTTCAGGAAAAGGAAGCTTTTGCTTGAAATGTAAACATCATGTAAAGATGTCAAAGTCCTTTTTCTGTTGTGTTATATAATAAGTTGTATGTTTGCCTATTTTGAGTTGAGGTTTTTATCTTCTTTTTCTATTTTGTTCTGTTGGGACCAATAATGCTCACATGTCTTTCTGCTTACTCAGCTTTGCAAATGCAGCCAATTGCTATCATAGATCACCGGTGTTTTTGACATGGTCTGCCTGATTTGTTTCTTCTCCTCTTTCTTCTACCCTCTCCTCCACCAAGGTGACAAAGAAAGCATCTTTATCTCACCTCAAAAATGAAAAGCATCAATTATATTGTTGTTTTTTGCTTATTTAGAGTACAAATTCTAATCAGTAAAAAGGGGTAAAGGAAAGGAGGAAATGTTTTTTGACTGGCTCTGTAGATGATTTTCAATCCAGAAAGAAGCTTGATAGTTTAAAAGATCGTTTTATTATTACTTTGAGTTTGAGTACTGCCTGTATTTAAAACACAGTTGCTATTTGTAGTGGAATGCAGAATTGGTGCTTGTTTCCTAAACCAGTGTTGTCAACTTTGGATCTGCATGGAATTCTTTGCAAAAAAGAATGTTATCTTTTAATTGAAATTCTAAATCCCAAAGGTGTTATTGTTTGGGGTTTTATTAATACTTCAGTCTTTAATTTACAAAATAATTGTATTTAACATAATGTTACTTGTCCTAAATGTTTGCCCAGACCCTCCCATCACATTTAATTGGAGCAAGGTCATCTTAATCTTTCAGAAAGTCCTGTGAATAGAGAACAGGTGATATTTCTGCCACCCACTCATCTTTACCACTACCACTTGTCTTTGTTGCTGGTATATAATAGACACTGCATAATACAGACATGCAGTTCCTCCTGAGCAAAGAAATTCCCATGGCCCCAAGCTGCCAGGTGTATGTGCCAGTTTGGGTATAGAACAAGGAAGTACATTAAATTAGGTGTTCAAGCCTCAGTCAGGCTGACTGGGCTCCTTGTGTCCATGGCTGTGTGAGGGTGAAGCGTGTATGCCTGGCAGGGGAGCAGGCTGGTGAGGGTGGTCTAGTTGTGTGTGTGCAGCAGTGGGGAGAGCCCTTGCGTTGTATATACCTGTATCAGGCTGTGGTGCCGGCCTTAGTATGCCTGCTGTATTTTCAGAGCTCTTGGTATCATAGCTGCATGGGCTACAATTGTACTTCAGGGTGTTGTATAGCCTCCTTCTCCTATGAAGGCAAAGCTGTCATTACCTTAATGTCTGTTGCGTTCCCTGTACTTGCAATCTAGCTAGTGCATTGGGGGATGAAGAAGCCTCTATGAATTTTGAGATGGCGTTACTTGAGGCTGCTGGTGAGACATTAGGCTCTAAGGTTACTGTTAGCTGTGGCCATTGTGCTGCTTTTCCAGCTGGAGTGCAGGGAAGGTGTTTGCTGGTTCCTCAAGTCTCCTTGCCCTTGTAGCTGTTAGGCTTCTCTAGCAATTTGACTGGCCTAGATTAAGTAAAAACTCTTTTTGGTCACTACCAGGGAAGTACTCTTGAATCTGAGCAGGCACTTTGTGGTAGAGAGCAGGAGAATTATAGTGTGGCTTAACCACTTGGAGCGGCCAGTGATGGAAGGCAGAGGCATGCACTGCCAGGCTCCAAAGTACAGTTTATTACTCAAATTTTATCTGAATCATTCAGCTAGGATTTCTTCTGCTGCTAGCCCTCTGTCTTGGAGTAATGCCCAAACTAGTTATAAGCTTTGGGTATGGTTTACTTAGGATCTCTTCCGCTTTCCAACATAAACCGTGCTGATTACAGCCTCCTGTACCTGACTGACCAGGGGTATGTTTTGTCGTGCTTTTCATTCATGGAGCTTTACAAGAAATGGGTGAGACTCTGCATGGGATTGCAGGTGTGCATGCAGAGGGGCAAGCATGCAGGGTAGTGGTCAAGACAGACAGTGCCCCCTTGGCAATTCTTGGAAGATTAGAAATGAGATCTTAGGATGCAGTTCTTGGAAGAAAATGTTCTTTGACCTCTCTGGCCCATCTTATGCTATAAGATCTGATGAGTAGTTTCTGTTAACATAGGAAATGCGAAGAAATTTTCCTTTCCCACTTAACTTTTCTTGCAGATTACTGTTATTTTTAACTTAAGTGCCAAATCTTTGGTTCTCCTCTTTCCCATAATGTGCACTGTTATATACAGACACAACTACATGGTTTTCTAGGTGGGCCTGATAGAGTGCCAATTACATTTTGTCTGCTGCCACAATTTTGGCACAGAACTGTACTGTTAAGAATGATGATCTAGGCTTTTCTAGTTGATAGGATATGGGTTGTCTTTGTGGTTTTGTTTTTTTAACTTTAATACATTCGCAGGTCTCAAATATTATTGCAGATTCAGAAATGTTCCTTTGATATTTTTTTACAAGAAACATTCAGCACCTGTATGTGCTGGGTTTTGTGTCCCCTTCTCTACCCCGGTCTGCATTTCTTATGGTCTCAGGTAAGAGGAGGTGCCTGTGCCTTCTGTATTCATCCAACATAAGGAATTTTGGGTTTTAAAAGGTAGAAATTTCCTTTGAAAGAACTTTCATAAGAATATATCTTCCTGTTCTCTGTTCTGCATCCTAATTTCTAACCCTTTTGAATTCTACCACTGTTCTCCAGCTGCGTCTCTGGGCCTCAGATGTTCTCTTCCACAAACACTACTAATGGCATTTCTGCTGCTGTTCCATGCTACCACTACTCCTTTCTTATTTTCTTTAGCAAAAAATAATTGGTAAAAAGCAGCATTTTTTGTGCCCCTCAAATGGAAAGTCAAGAAAGGATGTCTAGGAATAAAGTTCGCTCTGTCCTGTCTGGGGACAAGATGTTCCCCTGTGTACTGCTGCCTGACCTATGGCTCAGGGAATAGTTGAAGTAAGGCATTTGGAGCCCATGTAGTAGGGAGAGATCTCTCTTCTCAGCTACATCTGTACTTGTCTCGTCATGTGAAGGTATTTGTCTTAAGTACATATATGAGATACCAAATGCAAAATTTCTCTTTTGGTGTCTGGGACCCAGTGCTCTTGCATGAAGATCAACAGAACAAAGAACGTTTGCATCAGGAGGGATTTTTGCCTAGAGTTTCCTTACAAGGCCTAGGAAGCAGCAAAATGTGACAGACCAGTATGGCTAGCTGTTTGTGCTTCTGCTTTTGGGGCAAAAATATAATTGTCTACTAGATTCCTAAATATGTGGCAAGCTGGCCTGTGCTAGGCTCCTGAATGCAGCAACCTTATGAAGAGGGGGATATCAGAATCTCATGAACACAGAATGAGGAAAAAATTGGTTTAAAGTCTAGAATCAGATGCATGATGAGTTCTCACACAAGGGAGCAGGAATGACTCTGTGCAACTTCAATTGTGATTGTACCCTGAGTGCCTAAATGTGCAATTCTCGTATTCCCACTTGCTTGGTGGGTGGAAGTGTGTGTGTGTGTAGTGGGGGGTGTTGGTGTGGAGTATCAAGTAATTCTGTGCTCAGTTAGACCACTAGAAGCAGCTCAGCCTTCCCTGCTCCTGCTGTTTCTTTATATAGCTTTGTACTGTGATCTGCTTTACACGGTACTGATTTAAAGTTGTCATACCGGGTTTCTCATCTTGTGGGCTGTGTTTACTCATTGCAAAAACTGCTGCTTGAAGGCAAAACACTGCAAAATGTAATCTTGACAAGTATCTTGTTGCTCTTGTGGGGAGGGCATAAATATTACTGCATTAGTTCAGTTTTGGGGAATGTGACAATCTCACCATTGCTTATTTCCCTTTTCCTGAGAAGTTTCACCTTGCTTAAAGGAGATCTGTGTAGGTTTTTTTAATGTGCCTACACCCATTTTTTTATAAAGGGGGGGAGAAGGGAGAATATGCTGCAGCAAAGTAAGTCCGGAAAGTCAGACTGGCTGAATTTTGCAATACTGCTACTCTGGGAAGTAACTGTAAGCTGTGTGTTCTGCCCCAGTACCCTTTGCTTAAGAAGAACCTGAGTGTGTAGGATGTCTCTTCATCACAGTGCCAGGAAACTAGCAACTCCCTTTCCTTTTATCTGGTTCTGATTTCAGTCACTCCTCACTTTCTCAATTTCTTATTGTGAGCTTGTATTTTTTGTGTCTTGGGGCTGTGCTTCTAGATGTATAATTTTCCCAAACCCTGTAATTAAGGGATTCTTGGGATTAAGGAGCTGGTGGACTTGGAGAATGCTGAAGAAAGGAAAAGAAACTGAGCAGTAAGTGTTGCTGGCATTCTTGATGCCAAATGGGCTGTTGTGAAAGGTCAAGGCCTTGTACTCAGGTGAATGCATGAGAAGCGAGGGAAAAGAACACAATGGAGACAGAGGTATACAGAACTCTTTCAAAATAGAGGAGTGTGTATGGGCATGCTGGGGATGGAGACTCCTCCCCGTTATCATCCTTTTTGTCATGCACTTCAACTGATCTTGGGAGTTCAACTGAATGTGTCTGGATTGCTGTTAGAGTAGATTTTCAGGGGAAATAAAAGAAGCTACACTAAGTGCTGCTGATCCAGTCAGTGGCGGCTTTTGTCACTAGTCATGAGTACTTCAGCAG
This sequence comes from Balearica regulorum gibbericeps, assembly GCF_011004875.1. Taxonomy (NCBI): domain Eukaryota; kingdom Metazoa; phylum Chordata; class Aves; order Gruiformes; family Gruidae; genus Balearica; species Balearica regulorum. The sequence goes on from NC_046184.1 coordinate 101,517,870, forward strand.
TGTCCTTGTACCCTATCACTGAGGGTACTCTTCTAGTTCCAGTGTAAAACTGGGACTTGGAGTCCTGTCTGACTAATCTCTTTACTCCTGAATAGAAACGTCCTGGAGGTCCTGTCATGCTATGACCTGCATATTGCATTATCTGTTCAGTATTTGGTGTGTGTTTGAATCCTTGCATCTTGACCCAAACTGTTGTGTACTAGTGTGTGTGCGCTGTTGAGTAGCATTCTGGGATGTCCATGTGTTTAGATAAATGTGCTGGGATTTGTCTGTTCTTTGTAATCTTCTAGATTGAAAGGTGCTGCAGAAATATCTGTACCTATTTATTAACCCCTCTCTTGCTGCTTATTTCCTTCCCTCTTCAGATTACACGCTCACAGTGGAGGCGGTGAAATTGAAGCCATTCTTTGTAGCAGGCCATACCTTTGAGATGACATGCAAAGTGTCTTCTAAAAACATCAAGACGCCACGCTATTCTGTCCTCATTACAGCTGAGAAGCCACTAACGGATCAGTCGAATCCAAATGGAACCACTCGCATAATCTCCTTAAACCAAGATTCAGTAGTGCGGCTGGAAGACTGGACAGATCAGACTCGTGTGGATGGCGTGGTTCTGGAGAAGGTCCAGGAGAATGAGTTCCGCTACAGGATGTATCAGACCCAGATTTCTGATGCTGGGCTGTATCGCTGTGTGGTGACTGCCTGGTCTCCAGGTGGTGGTGGCATGTGGCGTGAAGCAGTGAATGGCTTATCCAACCCTATCCAGATAGACTTCCAGACGTCAGGTTGGTATAGAATCTGGTAGCTGTGTGTCTAAGCCAGAAAGTGAAGAGTTCTTTGATGTTCTCCCAGTGGTTTCCCTGTCTCTGGGAAATACCTGCTCTTTGGAACAGGGAAGGGGTCTCCAAATGGTATGATGGCTGAGAACTTTGCTTGTCACCTTTTGTAGTACTTGTGTCCTTTGTGCTATTGATTGTTTACAGAGAGATGTTTAATGAATTGACTGTAATCATAACCTCTGGATTCTTCTTTACTAAGCAGCTTTTATGGTCCTGCAGGCTCAGAGCTGGTTCGCAGTACGGAGTAACTGCTGCCACATTTGCCAGCTTTATCACTAGATTGCTGTTTGGTAGTGGCTGCTCTGGAAGAACATTAAATTAAACTAGATTCCAAACCAGACCTGTGCTCAGGCATAGCATTAAATTGCCTGAGCACACCTTCCTGTTGATGTAATTGCACGAAATGGTCAGGTGAAGGCAACAATAACATTTCAGCCATCTCAGCAAGTGTATGCTGCCACTGGAAGACCTTAGAGGCCCCTTGTGGCTGGACTACATAGCTCCACAAGCTGGGATGAATTTCAGTATCAGAAGTGCATCCTGTTCCTCATATCCTTGCTGAAACCCTCACCTTCAGCTGTAACATAGCCTGCCTGTTGAGATTTTTCTAGAGAAGCATGCCTGCCCTGGTATATTGTTGGGGGGAGGGAGATGGAGATAGGCTTGGTTTGGATCATCAGAGATGCGTGTTAACACTGACTTCCTATTGTGCTATGTGGGTGGGAAGTACTGCAGACTTGTTCTTCTAATGGTGGTGCACTTATGAGTGAGGGGCTCATCTCATGATTTGATAAACCAAGCTGATCTCTTCAAAACTGCTTAAGAAGTCCTCTTGGTGTAGCCCAAAGGTGCATCCTATGTTGATGCTCTCTAGTTAGCTGCTCTATCTCAAACCTTCTGCACTCCCCCATTCCTATTCACAAGCGCAGCTTGGGAGAAGGTCTCTTCTCACATCCCTTGTTCCTCATGTGAGTTATTCTGCTTACAATAGTGGGGCTGTGGGATTTTTAGAAGATGTCTGTGACTAGGCAAGAGCAGCCTGACTTCTCGTTGCATTCATAACTACGGTAATTGTTATCTATGAGGCGATTTCTGAAAACTGAACTTCCTTATACTACACACACTGGGAAAAGGACAAGGGCTGAGTGCAGGGCAACAGCCTTGTAATGAGGACATCACTCTTTAAGAAGCTTCGAAATGTGGCATCCTGATACAAGCCCTAATGAAGATGCGGCCTGACCTAAGCTGGCCAGAGAGAGGACATTGACTCAGCTCAATGCTTATCTCAGTTCTAGGTAATTTCTAGTGGGCTTTTTGTTTAGTTTTATAGTAAGTTACTGTTCTGAAAATAATCTTAGTTGCCTGTGTTCCAAATGCCTCTCAGAGTAGCATTGTCACAGCTGAATATTGCCGTAGATTTGTTGTCTTCCTTGAGATAGTTTAATGGGCTATAATTTTAGCCTTATTACTCTTGATATCTGAGTCAAACAGTGGGAGAGCAGCATTTGCAAACGGGTGATGCAAGAAATCAGGAAGAATGAAATCTGTCCCAACCCCCTCCCCTCCAAGCTCTTATGTGGAGGCTTTCCTGCACAAAAGTGTTGCTTGGTGACTCTCCCAACATTCCTTGCATTATGTCACTTTGAACTCCTATCCAAAAAGTTTGGTGGCATGCCACGTGGTGGCTTGACCCTGGCTGAACACCAGGTGCCCACCAAAGCCATTCTATCACTCCTCCTTCTCACCTGGATAGGGGAGAGAAAATATAGCAAAAGGCTCATGGGCTGAGGTAAGGACAGGGAGAGATCACTCACCAATTTACCATCATGGGCAAAACGGACTCAACTCGGGAAAAATAATTTAATTTATTACCAATCAAATCAGAGTCAAGTAATGAGAAATAAAACCAAATCTTAAAACATCTCCCCCCACCCTTCCCTTCTTCCCGGGCTTAACTTCACTCCCGGATTCTCTACCTCCTCCCTGCCGGCGGCACAGGGGGATGGGGAATGGGGGTTGGGGTCAGTTCATCACATGTCATCTCTGCCGCTCCTTCCTCCTCAGGGGGGAGGACTTCTCACACTCTTCCCCTGCTCCAGTGTGGGGTCCCTTCCATGGGAGACAGTCCTCCACCAACTTCTCCAACGTGAGTCTTTCCCATGGGCTGCAGTTCTTCACCAACTGCTCCAGTGTGGGTCTCTTCCATGGGGTGCAGTCCTTCAGGGCCAGAGTGCTCCAGCGTGGGTCCCCCACAGGGTCACAAGTCCTGCCAGCAAACCTGCTCTGGTGTGGGATTCTCTCTTCACAGGGCCACAGGTCCTGCCAGGAGCCTGCTCCAGCTTGGGCTTCCCATGGGGTCACAGCCTCCTTCAGGCACATCCACCTGCTCTGGTGTGGGGTCCTCCACGGGCTGCAGGTGGAATCTCTACACCCCCTCATCCTCCCTCCATGGGCTGCAGGGGGACAGCCTGCCTCACCATGGTCTTCTCCACGAGCTGCAGGGGTATCTCTGCTCTGGTGCCTGGAGCACCTCCTGCCCCTCCTCCTCCCCTGACCTTGGTGTCTGCAGAGTTGTTACTCTCGCATCTTCTCACTCCTCTCTATGGCTGCAATTGCTCTTGGTGGTTTGTTTGGTTTTTTTCCCCTTCTTAACTATGTTATTCCAGAGCCGCTACTACCGTCACTGATGGGCTTGGCCTTGGCCAGCAGTGGCGTCTGTCTGGGACACAGGGGAAGCTTCTAGCAGCTTCTTGCAGAAGCCGCCCCTGTAGCACTCCTGCTACCAAAACCTTGCCATGCAAACCCAATACATATTAATATCCATGGTTCAGAGGGAAACCTGTGAGCTATGCAAGGGAGGAAAGCGTGCATGTTACAGTCTTGATTTCTTTTTGCTGTCACTCTCTACTCCCAGCCTCTTCACCCAGATAGGATTTCTGGTGCATAGAGCAAAGAGAGGGAGGCAGCTTGTAGCACTGCGCTGGGAATGTGTGAATTCCAGTAGCAAGGCTGGAGCAGGAGGAGGGATGGTCCTGAACCCCTGTCAGCCTTTCATTCTTTACAAAAGAATGAAGAGAGAAATGAGATCCCAGGCACAATTTACTGGGGAGCTATTTCCCAGAATAATCATGGCATGTAGCAAAATCTGGTTTGAAATACCTTCCTTTCTTCAACTAGTGGAAGAACTTTGTGTCCTTCAGTTGTTATTTGGATATCTTTGGTGGGCATTCATCTCTGGGCATAGTGAGGATTGTGTCATGAGCAGTTAGAGTAAACTAACTGTGAAATTATAATTTGGAAATTATTTGCAATGAAGTATACAAGGCAGAAGATGTTTTGTGGGTGTGTTGCTTTGGTTTTGTTTGCTGAGGTGTACAGTCTTTCATGCAAATTGTGACTGAGTCAGGGAGCAGGAGGTAAATGGCAAAGTGGTGGAGCAGCTATAAAAGCACAGCTCGGATATCATGCCCTTGTCTTGCATCCTGTGCTACAGGCAGCTGTCAAACTTGTTCTTCAGAAAAAGAAGCTGGTGCCAGATTTTTCCCTAATGGGAAGGGTGAAAGGCAGAACTGCTGAGGTAGCTAGTGTTTTCTAGGGAGAATGAGAGGCTCCACAAAATTGGAGGGAAGATACTACCAGGAGAAAGGGTCAGAAAAAGCAGAGGGGCATGCAGCTCTCCCAGTAACTGTAAAAGCTGGGGAGCACTGCTCTGCTAAATCCTGAGTTAAATGGGTGAGGAGAAACTTCTGGGCATGTTTGTCCCTAATAGTGTAATTGACTCATTAACGGTTTTCCTGACTATTGGGGTTCTCAAAGTGTAACAGAAGGGCATTTTAGCTGTAACTTGGGGGGAGGGGCTATAATAAGGCAGTACAACTTCAAAAAATAGGAGATGCTCTAGTCTCCTCCCTACTTTTGAAGGCTTGGACTTTGACAGCATTTTTCAGCTTGCAGCATGAGGGATGAAGTGGGGAGGTGATCAATATCGAAGCAGCATTTTCAGCAGAAGAAAGCTCTTAAACAGTTTTACATGAAGCTTTTAGTCACAGGGGGAATTTCTTTCTTGTTTTTTTTAATTGATTCCTTTTTGACAGGAAGTGGGGAAGTTTGCTAGGACTGGAAATCCTTTCTTCCACTTTGACTCCCAGATCTCTTTGAGTTGGGTGATGTTTCAAGGAGGGGTTTTTAGCGTGCATACGCATTGTGCAATGTGATCTATCTGAGCGGCGGGAGGCTGTAAGCTGTAAGCTTTTTATATATGAGCTGGGGACTGCGCACATGAAACTTCAGTGTTTCCTGCCACAATAGGCTTGAAATGTGGCAGTGCTCTGAAATGTTTTTCCATGAACATCTGTGGAAAATGTCTTGCTCAGATTCTTTCCATTCAAGGCAGAACTTGCTGGCTGCAAGCAGAGACCTCCTCTCTTCTTTCTCCACTTGCTGTTGCAGAGTAACATATTTATTCCATTTGGTTAACGATTTGAAATGTTAATGTAAAGGCATTTGTTTGAAACTTCCTGAACTAAAAAGTGAAATGTGGATTTTGTCCACTGAGTTATATAAACTGGAAGTCAGGGGGTGGGGGTGGTGAGGAGGAGCCTAGTAGGTCATTAACTTTCAAATATTCAATCAATGGCAGATTGTTCTCTGCTGGATATATTTTAAGACCAGAGAGGATCTTGTGAATCTTCTGGTCTGGCCTTATGAATAACATGGATCACTAGACTAATTTCATAAAATGAATGCCTGCTGTATGCCCAGTAGCTGTAAGCAGATTAAGTTTATTTGGGGGGCAAGGGAAGCTGTCCCATAGGAAGACTTTAATATTCTTCAGTGCTTCTTTTTGGTTTTCCCAGTCTAGAACAGAAGTTCTGCCATGTCTTCTTCAAAGGTTGCCCAGCAACGCGAGGGACAAGAGCAGCTGCCGGTGTTTGTCGTGAAATTTTCTCTTAATTTCATTGCATCATTTCTACTGAAAGTCCAATGCATCCTCTTTCCCCCTGAGCTATTGGATGATGTATGCGTACACTGCCTTTCTTTCACCTGTCTTCTGTTCTTTGCTGTTCTTCTGAAGCCAGTGATCCTACCCACCCAACCTGAAATCTCTCGCTTGTCTTCTGGTAACCTAGAAGCGTTGCTCCAGTGGCAATGCCTTTGCACTGCTAGGGCTGAGCAGTGGATGAGAGAGGCTGTCTCCTTTTTTCATGCACCCCTTTGCCTGCAGCCTTAGCTGGCCAGCAAGGGTGACAGTCAAATAGCTGGGAACTTGCTTGAGATCACAGTGCTTATCTGATGCAGGTTTGTGTACCGGTATCTGGTTCAAATGGCTCCAGCAGGCCTGCAGCTGGTTTTTTAATGCTGAGGCATCTGGTCTCTGTGAAATCCACCTGGCTTTTCCTGGTGTCATAAATTCTTCTTTGGCATTTGTCCTTTAATTTTCTGTCCCTTTTACCCTGAGCCCTGCAACGTTGGGTTAGTGTTTAGAGTGTCTTTGCCCACTATACACTCACACTCACTTTCCACAGAAGTGTCTTATTTTCCTTTCCCTTGAGGGAAGCGAGGAGAAGGAAGCTTTTAAGCTCATATTGAGGAGTATGTTACGAGAAAGAACCATTTGGAGCTTGGCTGTGCTCTGAGCTGGCTTCCCCCTGTGCCATTCAGCAGAGGGCGGAAAGCTCTGGAGAGACAAAAATAAAAGAGAACTTTAAGGGAAGTGTCTCGGTGAAATCTTCAACTCTGGATTACATCTGCATGTGAGCTCATTGCACAGTAATGTATTATCATTCACTTTGGAAGAAGCTGAGATAAACTGAGAGCTGCTGAAATACGAGCTGAGTATTGATGTTGAACTTGCAATTAAAATTAAATGGTGCCCTGCAATGACCCCAAGAGATACTCAGTTTCAAGAAAGGAGAATAGAAAGATTCTTAAAGGAAAGAAACCTTAATCATGGAAATGAATGAAGAGCAGTACAGCAGAAACTCTTTGGCAAGAAAGGCTGGTATTTTCCAGCCACTGTTAATGGGCAGGAACGTGCTTTGTCATTGTGTGCCTTTGTGCCTGTGTACATTAATTTGTAGCTGGAAGTGGAAACCACAGACTAAACTACTGGGGGCTTCTTCCAGTAACAGCTATTATGAGGCTTGGGGTAAAATTTGTTAGGGAACAGCTCCATGAAGAAGCAGGGAGAGGGCAGGGGACTGGAATGGTGTGGGTAAAGTAGCTCACTATATGGAGAAAGGCAGGTCATGGGATTCTCAGTTCATGAGTGAATGATTTGGTGCCAGGGCAGATATGAGTGGTATTTTGGAAGACAGAGAACTTGCTGCATCAGGTTTTTCCCCCGTTGTGATCCACGGTGCTGGCTGATTGCAAGTAGGGAAGCTGCATGCAGTGGTTGCAGCCTCCCTGCTGGGTAATGGGCTGGGTGCAGGCTTCTTGGGTGGAACGGCCTGCTCTGGATCTCTGTCAGTCAGGTTACTTGACCTTTATCTGCTCTACTTTGCTTGTCTGGAAAATAAAGGTAACTCATGTCTGTGGGGAGACTATATCTTATTTTTGCAGAGAAGTACTGGCTAAAATGATATAGAAAAGGCCAAAATGTCACCTAGGACCTAGGTAATCGGGATCTCTTCTGTTGTAAATCTCGATGTTAACTGGCTTTTGGTTATTTTCCTTTTCCTCTTCTTTTTCTTGCAGATTTAAGGTGTTTGGATTACAAAGCGGGGAAGTAAGCAGGGAGAATGGGGTGACATCAGGTAAATAGGGCTCAGGATTTTTTTATTTTTCTCCAATATTTGAATCCTTAAGCTGAGTAAATTAACTCAGTAAGCTTGAACTCCCCCTTTCCATCCTGCAGCCTATTCAGTGTGAATCTGAGCACAAAGTAATAAACCAAATTTGGTGCAGCTTACAAATATGTTTTCCTTTTATTTACATATGTGGAAGAATGTGCAATATATTTTTTAGCTGTGAAAACTATATCACTTATAGGACTTAGATCCTGTAGTTTCCTTCCTGGGTTGCATGGCATCAACAGTTTGAGCAATGAGACCTGCCATAAAAGGGGACATTCAGAAGAAATTACACCAAACAGGTCCTGATCCTGGAACCTGGTTTCTCTTTCAGTACTTCTATATTTGTACCAGTAAACTTCTAACCTCAGTTTCTTCACTTTCTGTTTAAAATTATATAGTGTTTTTTCAAGCATTCACAAGTCAAGAAACGCTCTGAAAACTCTTTTTGTTCTTATCTTGACTGCAGATGCTTTTAAAATTGTTATTACTTTATTAAAGAGAAAACTTCTTTTAGGGGTTGTATCTAAGCTTACATATGGCCTTACTGTAGTGAGGAACAGAGATTTTGGCTTAGTTTAAATCAAAGGTCTCATCAGAAGATGGCACTTTAGGGGAGGGTTGGTGCTTAGCTCTTAGAATTGGGAATGCTGGTTTGTTTTGTAAATCTGTGCTCTTCAGTTTGTGATTTAGCTGAGGGCATGACACTTATCTTCAAACCTGAAGTTATTAAAATCCAATTATTTCTCAGCTTTCAAACTCCTGAGCAGCTTTCCGACAGTTAACTTTGCATTGTTCTTGATGAGCTTTACAGGTCATGCTTCATCTGTCAACCCTGCAATTGAAACTAAATTCTGGGTTTTTTTATTCTCCCAGGTGACCAGTAGGTGCCAATAACAGTATTTCAAACTGTTAAATACAGGTGGCAAGGTGAGCAAAGCCACGTGATCTGTTATCTGTAGAGTTCTGTTTCTCTCAATGTTAATGTAGTGTGCACTTAGATCTCATTGAAGGAGAGTTCATGTCACCTCCCCAACTCTGCCTGTGACACTGCAAGCGCTTGAGCATGGCAGTGCAGAGACCCTGATAGTCAGTGTCATCTGTGTCTACTGGGAGTTGCCTGTTACCACATGCCTGCATCTGTAAGCTTGGGGTTGAGTGGGGTTTTTTTGTTTTGGAGGGTAAAAACTTGAGAAAAGCACTTGGGGTTTGTGTGCCAAGCCCTGCTTGGTGGACTCTAGATCCAGGGCCTCTTGAATACTGTGGTGTGATGGTAATGGGGGAAAAAAAACCCCAGACAACTAAACCAACCCCCCCAAACAACAGGATCCACACCTTACAGAAGGTTTTTGTGGCACATTTGCGACCTCTTGAGAGGTCCTCAGGAGGCTTGAAAATGTGTCTGGAAGCATACTGTGTTTGTTCTGGTGCTGTTTTTTGCTGAGGTGCTTTTCTTGAGCTTGCAGTAAAGCAGATGTCCAGTTAGATAAGGTGATGGTTTTGTAACCCAATAACAAACACTGGTTTGCTGCTGCTTTTGCTTGAGATTGGCATGCAGCTTGTTCCTGCTTCTCTCATCCTGTTGCCAGACAGGTTCAGCTGAAGTCAGAGTAAATTGTTTAAACTGTGGACATAAATCAGACAAGTTATCACGTTAAAATCACTGGTCATTTGGTTTTTTTAGAATAAAACCGAACAAAGCAAAGACCAGAATCCTTCTATAGAGAAGGGTCACATGCAGGTGACTTTTAATGAGGGATTATAGCCATGTTGACAGCTTCTGTGGATCTTTCCCAGGCTGTGTAGTGACTACAACTCTGACTCAAGTGTATCTTATGGTGGAGAGTAGGGCCGTAAATGGTCTTTGTGGTCCAGCTCAGGGCTAATGGGTCTCTGAAAACAGCCTCCTGCTCAGGTATTGCAGTGTGTATGTGGGGGGGAAATCTATGAAGATGCTTTATTCTGTCCTGTCTTGCCTGAAGCCCAGGGCATGGGGCATGTGGGCAAAAGGCCTGAGATACTTCCGAAGAAGAAAGGTGCTTTTCCTCGGAAGTTGCAACCACACAATTTTCAAGACTGAACTAAAGCTTTCACTGTAATGAACCTTGCTTAGGTTTAAAAAAATAATTGTTTTCCCTCCTCAGCTGGAAAAGAGGGAAGAGCACAACCCCTGACGCATCTCTCGACTCCATTGAAATCCAGTTCTAACACAGGACAGTGATTTCTCCCTGGAGGTACAGATGGTAATTTGAAGGAGATGTACCCTAGTAGAGAAATAACCAAAGGGAGAGACCTGTGTGTGGCTTACCAAGGGGAAGTACAATCATGAAATGGCAGAGCAGTTGCTGCCTAGCAGCCTTCTTACTGCCTAGAAAGCTTTGACTCCTCATGCGGGAGGTAGGGTAGAGATGCGCTTGGTGACCCAGAACAGAAGAGTGCTGCATTACCGTGATATGTGGCCTTTTCCTGGCTGAGTGACTAAACAAGCTTAGCCTTTACCCTCATGACATTCAGTGGCCAGCAGTACTCAGACTCTGCTCTGCATTAGTGGTTTGTTGGCATGCCAGGGTTTGAAGCCAGTGTCTGTTGAATGCTGTAGGTGCCTGGACTTTCAGCCTAGAAATAAGGCCTGAAAAGTCCTGTCTATGTTTACGCTCTGTCTTTCCTTGTTTACCCTGCCAGGGCAGGGGTAAGGCAGCCCATCCTTAGCCTGACAAAGTTGGAATCATGTAGTTCATCTCCCTTGCTTAATCCCTGCCAGCATCTAGCCAGGACAGAGCCTATTTGCTGGAGTAGAGCATGACATGATGTCACCTCGCTTGCTGCTGTGACTTAGGATAGACTCCAAGCTATAAACAGTACCAGCATTATTATGGTGCTGTTTTACCTTTGGTCAGTGCAGCAGAGGGTATGTACTGGGAATGCAGGGATGTTCCAGGCAGATTTTGACAGTCTCTTTGCTTCTGTTGCTGTGACAGTTCATGCACAGCTTGAGACTTTCCTGGTTACAGTTGGCTGGGGTGCCTTGGTCCGTGTTGCCTTTAGTCTCTTAGGACCTTGAACTTCTGTCTGCACAACTCCAAAGAAAATTATGGAAAATGTCTTGTTTTATCTGAAGATGAATAATCAGATAGGCTGCAAGGGGAATATGGTTGGGGGGTGTGTGTGTGAATGTCAGGAAACAAATTAAATTCACATAGAAAGAGTTTGGATAGAGGCTGAGGAAGCAATCAGGTTAAGCTCTCTCCATTTCCCCAGAAAAGGATCCCATCCTACTAAGCTGAAGTTAGGACTGCAGCCTGCTCGTGAAGTCACTACCTGAACAGCTGAACTTCAAAGTGTTCTGGGTCTTGTATTTCCTTAAATATGTTTTAGCAAAAGCATGTAGGAGCCTTGACTGGTAGTCCACATGTAACCTCTAATGCATCTCTACGTCACCCTTTTATCCTTGCTTGGTGGGGTAATTTGGGATCTTCATTTATAATAGAGAGGACTTCTAGTGTCAAAATGGGTACAAACCTCTGGGATTGTATGTCTACATATTGCCATTATGTACAAAGTACAACTGCTTCTGGGACAGAGGGGTGTAAGAAATTTATGGTATAACAAAGAGCAGCACATTGTACCCACTGGAAATTGTGGGGGGGAATTTTGGAAGCCACAGAAGTAATTATTGCATTGTAATTGGAATTCTTTTCTCAGTGTGCTGTGTAATCTCTCCTGACCAAAAGAAGCCAGGCTCTTCTAGTCTAGAGTAAGTTTCACCAAAAATGACAGCTCTAGCTTCATGGCACATCCAAGTTTCTTTCCAAAACCTCAGTTTGGAAGTGAGGTGGTGAGTGAGTGCAGTGTGGTGAGCTATCAGCATAGCTTTCCACAGAAACATGTTGGGAGGGCAAGGGACCAAGTGGGTTGTCTTGGATGATTTCCTTAAATGTTCTCTGTCAAAAGCATTGTTTGCCACTGATCTTGAGTGGATTTGAAACTTACAATTCCTGTATTAATACAGTAGCATGTAAGAGTGGAGGAGGGCAAATCTTCCAACAGCTTTTCTGTCCTCCCAAACCACCTTTCTCTGCTTCTTGTTGCTGCTGCTGTGCTACAGGTAGCTGAGACAGGTAATGACAGCAGCTAATGGAGTCCAGGGAGGGTAGAAAGGGTTACTTCTTAATCTGAGTTTCAGGTTCCTTCTTGGGTTCCCTGGCCCCTTTCTCCAAAGCCATCCTGGAGGCCATCATTAGCATCAGCTTTCCTCCTAGTCATCTCCTTCGCCTTGTTTAGTAGAGAAGTCACTAAGGGTATTTTGACACATTCTTCAGTTTCTGCCTTGTGAAATAAAGAGTACTAGCAATGTTGGCATATCTGAGGAGTTGTGGTGGTGTTAATTTTGCACCAGAGATGTAGTTGTTGTCAAAATTTGGGAAAGTTTCATTTTTTTTTTAGCTTAGGTACCTCAGAAGTCAAACACCACATGTTGTCGTAGTGTCTGAGCATTTCATAGCAGCCTAATGGTTTTCATCAGTATCATCACCACTTTGCAACTGAAGGAGTTACTGTACCCTTGGGCTTGGAGACATCTTCTACAGAAGAAGCTATCTGTGGCAAAGCCTGAAGGAAAACCCAAAAGTGTTATCAGATGCACTTCCTGTTTGTGTTTCAGTTCTGTAACAGAACCATCTGTATTCTGAAAATACTGGTTTGCTCTAACTTGAATTCCTATTGACAGCCTTAGCCAAAAAGATCCGTGCTGGATTAGCCTGAAGATCTGAACTCTCATGCTCCTAGAGGAGTCACCAGTGGAAGACCGTCTCCTTTTGTGCAGGACAGCAGAAGGCAGACTTGGGCAGCAGCTTCTGTGTTGGGTGACAGGTCTGGGTACTTTGTCTTAGTGCAGGAATTAATGGCTAAGAATGGATAACTATTTTGCGAAAACTTACATGATTGCCTATGCCTACTTCAGAGTGCTGTCTCCACAAACTAGCAGAGAATACTTCAGAAATATGCAAGAAAGGTTTTGGACACTGAAGAAAAGCCTGTCATGAATAACTGTGGTTACTCTTTTCTAGGTCCTGTGTTTAATGTCTCGGTGCATTCTGACAACCCAACGATTTACCAGGGTGAACTGGCAGATTTGCTGTGTATCGTCACAATGGAAGGAATGGCACTTGAGCCAGGTATTTTGGCAAAGTTATTTTACTTGTAACTCATTCGCCTTCACCAGGCAGAATAATACCAGCAGTTACAACCCTGTGTCCTCTAAGAGATGCTGGAGAATTGAGAACCAGCATTGAAAATCCTATAAAACTAGATAAGTACAGGAGAGCATGTTTGCTTTACACAGCCCAATTTAAAACAAGGTTTTTTGTTTCATATTCTGAGGGAAGGGGGGGGGGGGGGAAGCGTTCTTACTGCTAAACCCCACAGTGCTGTCTGTACCAACTCACGCCACTGCTGGCAATCTCAGCCTAGAGCCACTAGATGGGCCATGAAAACTATTCCTGTTTGCTTTTTGTTTCCTAACTGGCAAAGTCTGTTAGGAGAAAATGGTTGTCTGTCAACAAATCTTAGTCACCTGGCCAGTCAGCTTCACACTTCAAGGAGAATGTAAGGCTTAATGTACATCTAAACATCACAATAATTGACTAGTGCAACCTAAATGCAAAAACAAATGTTTATTGCTGATGCCTTCAGAGGTAAGCCTCCTTTTTGTGTGGAAGAAGAAACACACACAGTACCTAATTGCTGTGAAAAGGATAGCGGACACTTTAAAGGCAAATTTTTATGAAGAGCTGAAAAGTTCAGAGAATTACTCAAAACCTAGCTGCTTGCCAAGCACTGCCTGAGCTACTTTTCGTCAAAATGCTGTGAGAATAACTCTGGTTATTATACCCAAAATTTGGGTTTGTAGTGAGTTTAGTTTTTTAAAGTCTCTGTATATATATGAATATAAAAATGTATTTAAAATAAATCTATAAATATGTATATAAATATATAAATGTATATTCCTAAGTATAAAGATATCATGATTCATGCAAACCTTAGAAAGCTATGAGTAAGCTACTACAAAAGAGGTGCTGTGCAGAAAATATTACTTATAATGTAGTAACTGATGAGATGAAGTACCAAGCTTAGTAAAGGCCAGTCACTTTGAAATTCCAAGATGTCTGTTCTACATTAAATCTGAGAGTAGCACAGTTGTGTGCTGCCTGTGAAAAAATGATAGAAGTCTGTAGATTGCATTGTTGCAATGCTGAGTAGGGAGGAAAAGCTGAGTAAACTTTATTGCTGTCAAAAGATTCATAGCCTGGGATATTGGACACAGTAAGCAGCGATGTATGCCTGTACGTATGCCTCGGTCTGTCCTGCGGATTCTGCTCAGCAGGAAGCCTCTTCTATGTTGAGGTGTGCCCAAGCTCTTACAGGTATTGTGGCAAGGCAGTACCCAAAGCAGCTGGCTTCCTTTGCAAAGCAATAATTGCTGGCAGGGAGCAGCTGCTGCTTCTGCTGGTGTTCAACAGCTAAAATAAACTTGGGGTTGCCTTGTGAAAGAGGCCTCAGCATCCCTGACCCACTTAGTAACAGTGGGGCTCTCCTGTCAGTGCTCCACTGCAGTTGGGTTCGTGGTGGTTTTGTGTGGTTTTTGGTAGCTTGAGACTGGGAGAAGCACTGACAAGGATAATCTGGCGCATCTATGTAAAAAAAGTGACCTCTCCAAGGAGCTGCTTATCAGCACAATTAACTTTTAACTGGGCAACTTCATAAGGGTTTCATGGCTATCTGTTGAATTGATAGATGATGTCTGGAGTTGGAAATGATGCTGTTTCCAGCAGTCATGAGCAGCCAGTACAGAGTTTTAAATGTCAGCACTGTAATCTGTTCCGTAGCTGGGTAACATCATCTTGAACATGGCAGATCTCCACCTCTGTGGTTTTTTGTTGGGTTTTTTGTTTGTTTTGGTTTGGGGTTTTTTGGGGGGTGCGTTTTGGGGTTTTTTTGAGTCTGTAATGGGGCAGATGAGGCACAGGCAACAGATATACCTAGAATGGAGTAAAGTGTGGCATTGTGGCAGGATTTGAGGGAACACTTCAGTCCAGTTGCTGAATGAGCAGGATTTGGGGCCCAACCAGCCATGCTGTGTGGAGAAACCCGTCTAGGCCTTTCATATGGGCCTGAGAAGCTGGCCTGTCCCCAGTCCTTGCTGTCCTCTGGATGAGACTGACAGAAGAGCTGCAAGGAACAGCTGGAATCTGTGCAACAGCTGTAGGGTGTGCATGTTTCCCTTATCAGTCTGCTGCCTTGGCCTTCAGAGATGGAGGGGACTAAAGTAGTGGGATAACAGAGCAGGTTAGGTGAAGAAGGGTCTTACGGGCTCATATGATAATGAACAGATGCAATTTCTCAGTAGTAATCTTTTTTTCCCCTGTATCCCATCTCTGATCTGTCTCTATGCTGAGTCAGTATCATAATTTAATTCACAACTGGAATGGAGAATTGCTTTATAAATGAGTGCCAAACATTAGACAGAATGTGAAAATAACAGGTCTGTCTCATCCCAGTGAGGAAATGAGGCATGTTGTTAGGGAAAGCCTATACCAAATAATCAGATAAACAGAGCAAGAGTTGCCAGTATCTCCTAGAAGAAAACAGGTCACAGCAGTAGAGGCATGGTCTTTCCATTTGGGAATCTGATGAGAAAGGAGAGCAGAGCAATTGACTCTCTTCTGAGGGGCGTGATGGCTTTCAAAGGCCATCTACTCTTCTGGTGTCAGACCTGCTGCAGGGCTGTGTTTTGGACCCCTCTTGTAAGCAAAGAAGAATCAGGGAATTTCATAGGATGTCTTGTTAAATGCGTGTCCAAAATACTTGGAACACACTTCGTATGTCAGCCAGCTCTGCTCTTGTAGACATAGGCGATCAACTTTGCAAACACGTGTGTGGATTAATATGTGTGCTTCCTATAATAACTTGAAGTGTCAGGTGCCACCTCTTCTCCCTCTTTGTATGCACAATGAGAAAAATAAAGTACTTCCAAGGAGCTGAGGAAGTTACATGACCAATGATCATTGTCAGTGCCCTTCTTTTTTAGTTAGATCGATCTATTTGTTTCTAGAAGCATTACTTATGGGTTGGACCCTTGTCTGGTAGAGGCAGTTCACAGTACTCTGTTTTGTGCATATCCAACCTGTGTGAAATTTTCAAAGGGATAGAAGAAGTTTCGGCGTGGCTGCTGCGTGCTTTAATTTCCTCTGCTTCTCTGAGACCCTGCTGGAATGGAGTGTGTATTACTAAGCTCAGTACATGGCAGCAACTGCTCCATCTAAAGAAGTGCTCCTTTGGCTTGGCAGCTGTGGTTGGTGTTTTGAATTGATATGAGGGGAGTATATGTGTGTCAGGGGGGAATAGTAGTTCTTCTGTGCCCTGAAGATATAAAAGCTGCTTCTGATATTTCTGTTGAATACACATTTTCACAAATGATCTCTCTAGACTTCCCAGATCACCCCTTCTTGGGCTATGTGCTTAGGGATTTAAAAGTATTACTTACTGTGCCTGAAAGGAGATGGGTTTTTTTTTTCTTCTTCATCTGTGCCAGACAGGCCCAGTGGGCACTCTGGAGAATTTAACAAAACCAGCTTGTTTACCTCTTGTATGGCTTAGTGGTTTGCTCAGCTCTCTAGGAAGCCCTATTCAACCTCATTTAAATGTAGTAAACAAAAAGGGTCTCAAAATTGTGATTCAGCACTGTAACAAGATGCTGAGAGCGCTCCATTCTAAGCAGTGGAAGTGTATGGTTCCTAAGAGCTGGTCTAGAAATAGGATTCCCTGTTTTGAGGAGTGATTGGCCAGGGAAGCAGCTAAGACCCAGACAGCTTAGTCCTGTGTGTCAAATTGAAATGTGCATAAAGATGTGCTTTACATGTTGATGATCCTCACTAACTGAAGAGGGGAGGAAGCATAGCGCCACTATTACTCTGCTCACAGAGCTCTGAAGCATCTAGCTCAGACAGCAGCTTGAGTTGCATGAGGTGGAGGCACTTGAGGTCCTTGATGGGCTTTGAGCTTGGCAGTGGGATGTTACGCTTTCCTCTAATGTGGGGCACCTTGTCCAGGTGTCTCTCACTACTTACAATATTGTGGACCGTGGAAGGAACCGGTGAAAGAAACCTTTGTAGTGTTAAGTGTGAGCATGGTTCTTGTGGTTGGGTTTGGGTTTTGTAGAATGGGGACAAAAATTGTGAGAGGGACTTGTCAACGTTGATGCAAGGTATATGTGGAATGGTACAGTTGCTTTTCAGAAACCTAGCATGTGGCCTGTTTTATGTCAGTAAAACTACGTATTTATTAGCACTTGGGAGCATCTAGGCATGTTCATCACAGATCTTTAGAGAGCACCTGATTTATGTCTTGGTTTTGTTACATTTTCCTGTGTTTTATTGCATGAAAACCAGAGATATATAGAAATGAATCGGATGACTTTGCTGTATGAAGCTATTTCAAGGAGGATAGTGACAAAGAGTACTCAGAGCCAAATCCTCCCTCTGACTGTAGTGAGTCACTAATTGCACGCTGTGTATACTGACTAATAAAATATGTTGGCATAATACTGTTGTCCCATGTTGTAATTACAGAAGATAGATTCAGCTATTTCAAAGTGACAGCAAGTGCCTACACTCATCTTTGTATGTGGAGGGAAAGGAACCTCAAATTAACTGATACTGAAAAGAAGGAATTCTTCAAAGGTAGCAAGTTGTCTGGGAATCTGAAGGCTAGATTTTTTTTTTATATGTATCTAAATTTATTGTTTAAACTGTTTTTTAGCAAGTTCAATGGTGTGTCAGGGTAGTTGGACTTAGCCTGGAAGGTGTCCATATGCTCCTACGGTACCTGGAAACACAACAGCTAATGGCAGTCTTGATGATCTTTGGAAGGAATTGGTTGTTCCCAACGTGACTGCCTGAGGACCGGTGCAATTACCCTATTTGGCATAAACAGGCAGCAGAGACGAAGAGTAGTTTATAGAAACAGAGCTCTCTCCAGTAGAGGCCCTATTTCCCACAGACAGTTGGATGAGTACACAAAGCAGAGGTCAAAGTTTGGTCCTATTAACATGTGTTTACAGTGATTTTTATTAACCTTGAAAGCAAGGGAAGCGATCCAAGTGCTATGCCAAGTAACTAATCGTATTCCTTGGTATGATAGGCAGGAGCGATTGTTGTGAGGGCTGCTGGTCCATTTGACCTATGTTGACCCCCATGTAGGACTGGGAGACCTGCTCCTGCTGTAGGGCTACAAAACAGGCCAGGTGCTCTCTTGAGGTTCTGTGCTGTCACCTGAGGTTCTGTGCCTGGAGCACCTGGCCATGGCAGGCAGGGCAGGAAACGGGCTGGTGTCCCAAAACAGTTTGGTCAGCCAGTGTCTCTGGTAGTAACATCTGCTTTCTCATCTTTTTGTTTGGTTTTTGAAAATGTGTATAAAACCAGTGTGCCTTACGAGGGACTTAATTATACCCCAAACAGTGGGTGGTTTTTTTGTCTGAAGTAAGGGGGAATGTTATACCTGGCCAGCTGATTCTCTACTTCAAGTAGCAGAGCTGAGGATGTCCCTTTACTTCATTTTACTTAAAATAATATTTTAAAGGTTTCCTTCCTTCTCAAAGTGATAGCTTGCCTGATAGAGGCTTAAAAATCATCTTCACTTACACCTGCAAAGAATTTGAGTACAGCAGCAGGTTTAGGGCTTTAATTTTTCCATTAGCCTGGAGATCAAATGTGGAACTTAAGAGCAAACTCAATTAGATGAAAGATCAGTTTTAAATTTCAGATTCCTAATACTGTATTTTTCAGAGATCTCAATGCTAGCAAATGGAGGCTTGATACATTGCCAAAATCACTGGGATTGCCTTAGATGTGAAAAGGTTAAGCCCTGTGCACACGTTCTACCAGTACCCAAAACTCAGCACAGAAATAGTAACCTCCATTTCTAGTTTGGGTCCATCAGTTTGCTAATGTGCCAGGAAGGAAGACCTGTTGATGAAACAAGTGAGCAGGTTTTCCTGTCTATGCTCTAGGTCATGCCAGGTTTCAGACTCTGACAGGTGCTGCTGGGCTCATGTTAGCAAAGAATAGTGGTGATTTTTAAAGTAGACTCAGCTACATCAGCCTAATAGGGTTAAGCCTGAGATCTGCTAATGGGATCAATAGGATCTTGCATGAACGTAGAAAGAGCTAGATATGCTGATGAACTCTGACTACCTGTCAGCTATGTTAAATGTGGAAGGTGTTGCAAATGCATTTTAGAGACTGTCTCCTTGGGTGGTAAAACTTGTACAAGGCATGATGCCTGATGATGTGTGACAGTAAGCCACAACTCTGGAAAAAATGCATTAAAGCATCATGGTCAGGCTTTTCTCCTGAATGCTTTGTACTTTTATAGGTGGTTTTTTGCACTCTATGTAGAATTGTTGTATTCATTTAGGCAGACTTAAATGTAAGGAAAGAGCCTTCTGACTTTGCGGTTGTGTAGGCCCTGCGTGAAGATAGTGATAGCAAATCACTCTGCTAGCAAATACCTAGCACTTCCAATCCCTTTTCACTGTAGGTTCAGTGTAGTTATAATACTTCTTATGATGCTAGGTCTGCTTGGTGAAAACTTAGATCAGAGATGAAATATAAATTTTAGGATAGCAGGAAAGCAAGAAATCTCCTCTTTGTCGTCTCTGTAGCAAGTCACCCTTTCTGTGCAGCTACATTCTTCCTGCCAGTGCATTTCATTGCAGTTCACTGCTTGAATTCTTCTAGAAAGGATATGTTCAGGGCACTCGCTTTCTTTTTTTTTTTTTTTTTTGACTTTTCTTTTTTTTCTTCTGCTGTCGGACCAGTGTTAACTATGCTGTTTGCAGATTAACCTTTCTGCTGAGAAGTGGCACTATGAATACTTTTCAGAGCTCACCAACACGTCTAAGTTCTTCTTTGTCCACAAATGCAGATGATATGTCCTTTGATGTCTCCTGGTTTGCTGTGCGCTCCTTTGCGTTGGACAGAGAGCCCGTCTTGCTGGCATCACTGGACCGGAGAGGGATTGTGACACAGAGCAGGAGAAATGGGAGCAGTGATCTCAGCCTGGAGAGAATCAGCCCCCTGGAATTCCGGCTCCGCGTGCATGGCTGTGAAGACCATGACTTTGGGAACCACTACTGCATAGTGACCCCATGGGTGCAATCTGCCACCGGCGTATGGCAGCGGGAACCTGACATCAAAGCCAAACCTATCTTTCTGTCTGTGAAAATGGATGGTAAGAGATTGCAACATGTGTTATGCAATTTATTTATTTTTCAACACCTTGTTACATCTTTGTGACAAATATTCCCCAGGACTATTTTCAAAGGTGCCTGTGATAGTCTCATTAGATTTTGTTATACTTTTCTGTTGTTTGCAACTTCTGATTTCAGATTCTGTGGACTAGGTAGGCCTGGACAGACTGTAGTCATAAGACAGGAGTGTTTTCTTTCCTGATCTTCTCTTGGTGATGTTTTGCATAGCTGGGGCATCTTTCAGTCAAGGCACAGTATTCTCTCCAAGTGTTAACTCTTCTGCTGCCTGCAGGAGGAAGCCTTGGTTTGCAGATGGGGTGTGCTGAAATAGTCACGTTGTGGTTAATATCAAACCTGAGAACAGAAAGTCAGAGCTCTCGCTCCTTCCTCCCTCTCCTAACCACAAGACGTACTGCTCCCTGCACTTAATGCCTTATCTGCTTTCCAACCTGAATTGCAAGTGTTGGTAGATACTTCATGAGAAGCAAGTTGCACAGCTAGATGCTGTATTCAGCACGTAGCTAAGGAGGAAAATTAATGCAGGAGGGGTTTTGAACTAGTTGCCATCTTCTTAGTATTTCCGGGAAAGGTGATATTGGGAAGTTCCACGAACTTGAATCAGAAGTTTTTGTTCTCCCTACTGTGCAGATAACTATTATAACTGTACTTTCCAACCTCCTTGCAGTTCTTGACCCTGCCTTTTAAATGAGGAGTAGGTGCCTACAAATCAAATTTCTTGTTTAGGTACCAACTCTGGAGGTTGATTAGACAGGGTTGCTGAGTGGCAGTGAACATACTGTACGAGTAGTGCTAATCAAGCAAAGCGTAAAGGAGTCCACTCCTTGCCATTTTGAAACATATTACAAAGAACACAGACACAGTCTGCCTCTGATGGGGAAACTTTGCAAGGCTTTTGTTTGGAGGAACAGGTAATGGGATACCTCTTGAAACTAGCTCGTCTTCGCTATCTCACTCAAAGGTTCCTCTGGTGTTTCCAGCCTCCCTGAGGCTTTGAAATAGTGGAGGAAGAATTAGGGTGAGGAGTTAAGGGGATCCAGTAAGAGACCAATTTTCCAAACCTCAAAAAACAGATATCAAGAAGGAAAATTAGTGTAATTTCCTTCTGAAATAAATAATCTGCCCGTGACTGAATAACATGAGATTTTTTTCCTTTTTTCACCAAGAACAAATAAAGCGGATCTCTAAATTTCTCAGTGATATCTAATGACTTTGCCTTCCTCTTTCAGTTCTGAATGCTTTCAAGTATCCCCTTCTGATTGGCATCGGTCTGGCCACTGCCATTGGACTTTTATCCTGCCTCATTGGCTACTGCAGTTCTCGTTGGTGCTGCAAGAAGGAAGTGCAGGAAACAAGACGAGAACGTCGTCGGTTAATGTCAATGGAGATGGACTGAGCGTGGGAGCCGGACACATTTGCGTTTTGGGAGACTCACAAGGGCTCTTGGACTGTGCTGAGACACTTGCTCACAGGCCCAGACAAGACAGTGTGCTTCCTCTCTGATTTCAGCCTGGACCTCAAGCTTCTCCTTGTTACACATAATGTCCTGAAAGCATTCAGGCCGTATTTAGCAACTTGGAGTTCTCCTTTTCCAGCAGCACTTTCTGCATAGGGATCATGTCTTTTTAATGTGCAAACTGTTGAGCCTTCTTTCAGCAGGGCCCTGTGACAAAATTCACTAAGTGGGTTTTTTTTGTTTTTGTTGGGGGTTCCCTTGACCCCCTTGATTTTGAAAAGATGTCCCTGTATGAAAGCACGATGGGTGGAAAAGGGGTTGGTAGAAGTGTTAGACTTCATTGTATTAACAAATCTACTTTTCCCCTGTACCCCCATCACACCATCTGCTTCCCTTTCTCTGTCCACCTTGATATCTCTCAGACTTCTCTGTGTTGGGTTGAAGGCTGGAGAAGGTTCCTCTGCCGGTGCCTCATGAGGCTATTCAAGCAAAGAATTGGTTTATGGTTGTCAGCATGCCTTTTTCCCTGGCTTTCAAAGGGTTTGCAGTTAACCCCAAAATAGAAACTTGCCTGGACGTCTTTGAGACACATTTTTTAAACTTGTGGGTTTTTATTTTATTTTCGGTACTCAAAGCTCTTAGCTGTGGTGAATAGGGGCTAACTTGGCAACCCCGAAGAATCAATCCTTAGACAAGCATTTGTTGGATGTCTGCTTATGGCCACCTTCTCCCCACCCTTCCACCTTCTTTTCTCCCCACTACAGCTGCTCACGTTGAGCCTGAGACCCTGTTCTGCTTGTGGCAGGGGGGCACAATGTTGTCTAGGGACAAGGCCCAGCATTCTGCTTGCCTTGGTAGAGGGGTGGGAGACCTTGCCCCAGTGATGATGGTATGACTTGAGGAAACAAAAAAAAAGAGATGAATCTTTGTCTGCAGTTGGCCAACCGATCATGTTTAGAGAGACTTGTAAACCATGTATTACCAAATGCACAGACCAGACTCTGATGCTGCTTCTGCCAGTCACTCAGTGGTAACCCTTGAACCTGTGAGCAGAGTTTGAGATCTGCAGCAGCTGAAGTGCAGCTCAGGGTAGGAATAGGAGCAGGCCCAAGAGGGCAGCAAGAATCCTTCAGGTTCCAATGGTCTTGGTCTTGTGCATGGGCCTGCAGCAGGGCTTTCCCCATGGGTTTGAGACCTATTCCTAGGTCCTATAGTATAGAAATTCTGCTTTGGTCTTCCACATACACTGACCTGGCTCTTAAGTGGGAGCAGCTCCTTTTCCAGGCAGTTCTGTCTTCCCAGCACAGCTGGTGTTTTAAGCAATAAAAGTCAGAATAAAGATACTGTGTATAAACAAACAAGGAAGTAGGACTGTACCATAATCTGATATCACAGCCAGGGTTTGGCTTGTATCAAGAAGGGTGGGAAATGTAGAATTGAGGCCACGGCTCAATCCTTTCAGGTTTGTTTGGGTTTTTTTTGAAGATAAAAGACGCTAAAGGAGAGCTTTCATGGAAGGTAGTGGCTACTAGGTGATCTGCTTCTAATAGCTCATCCTACTGCACATTCCAGGAGAGCTGCAGGTCTAGTGTCTGTGCTATGAAGGCTTCATTTCACATTAGTGTTTGTGGAACCTTGCACTCAATACTGTAGCTATTGCAAAAATCTGAGTTTTTTGTGGTAAGTTTTCTGTGTGTTGTTTTTTTCCTGTCTTGCATTGTGACCTTTGTTCTGAGGCTGACACGAGGGTTTTTTCTAGAAGGCTGTTCTGCTTCCTGCATGCAAACATGCATGCAGTCACATATGTATACATATGTATGCATAGAGGCATCCAGTGATTTTTGGAAGCTGAATGTGAGATGTCTTCAAAATAGACTTGATTTGCGGGGTTGAGGCTTGCAACTTGTTGTTCAACTCTTGGAACACTACATGAAATTTCTTAAAAACTGGGACACCCTCAACCTATAAACTTCTGGAAGACTTTGGCCTGAACTTTCATAGCAACTTTTCTGGCCTGATGTTTTCCTTTCTGGAAGAGCTCTGAAAAGGCCTATGTTGCAGGCAGGCATAGCTGGCTCTGCTGAGGAACAGGGCAGAAGCAGTCTCTAGCTTCAGCTGTGAAAGCCCAGAAATCTGTAGCAATGCTTTCCAAAGGAAGGGAGTTGAGGAAAGGATTCACTCAGATATTACTTTGACAGCAAGACTTTCTTCCTCTCCTGTCTGTCTGTCTGTAGTGAAATCTTGCTTTTTCTGTGGATGTTTAGAAACACCATTCTGATGTTTGGGATGCTGGCTGTCCTTCCCACACTGATCTAGCAGCTTCTTTCCTGCATTAACATCTGCTTTCTTCATGGAAGGCCTGTGGCATTGGGGCATCTTGGGAGGGGTGGTAGTGCTGGTGAAGCTTGAAGCACAGCATCAGTCGCTTTCTGTCCTTGCAGACTCACTCCTTGTTTATGTGCTCTTGGTTAAGTTTTAGGAGGAGAGGATCATGACTGTAATGCAATAATTAGGGAATGAATGAGCAGGGAACTGCCAGGTCTTCCAAGCATACAACATAGCACACTTTCTCCCTGCTGGAAAAAACTCAGGGTTATTTTGGTCAGGGCTCCCTGTTCCACTAGTGAAAGGTCCCCATGTCCTTAGCTAATGCTGACCTTCCTTCATGGCCCGTAACAAACCATCTTTGTCATTCCAAGTGAAGCAAGTTCGCCACTAGCTTGTACTGCTGCCAGCCCCTTGGAGAGCAATGCTGCATCCCCTTCCACCCTGTATTTGCTGTAGTCGGAAGGCTAGAAGCTGAGGGGCTAGACTTAACCCCCAGGTTTCCTTCTACTCGTGCCAATTTTGTATTATCCCCTTTTTTAAAATAGAGTGGGAATCTTATCTCTAATGAAAAAAAAAAAAATCTAGGTCACTTTTCATGTTTTTTGTTATTTCCTGTGTGACCAGGGTTTGTGTGAGTGGAGGTGTGTGTGCATCTGGTTGTGTATTAAACCTGCAGAGTATCAGGAGAGTAAGCTGCCTGAGATGCAGTGCAAGCATCTATATCCTCCCTGCTGCAAGCTGTGGTATTGTCAAAGTATCCTAAGGGCTCACATTGATCTTCCTCTGTTCACATTGCCACATCTCCTGGTTAAGCTGGTAAATTCCTCCAGGCATTTGGAATTTCGATCCAGGACAAGCTTGAACATCATATAGCAGAAGGGCAAGTTATTTTCTTTTGTTCTAATTTCAAAGTTATAAAATAAAGTGTTTGGCACAATTCTGGAATGCAGGTACCGAATAGTTCTAACAATGCTGTGTAAAATATTTCTTTTTATGTTTAAAATAAAGAGCGAGCCTTTTTGATTATGTCTGTGCTGTGAGTCTGGATGTTTGAGCTATGGGCAGTTCTTTCCTTGCATGCATACAGACACTATTGTTGAGGCAAGGGTATCAAATGTAAACCTTAGTCCTGTTTCCAGGACTGTTTACCCTGTAAAATAAGCATCAGCCTTATTTCACAGTAAGTTTTAAATACTTGTCTACATTTGTGTGGTGAATTGGGAAACATAATTGTTTTCTGAGTCTATCCTGTTTCTATCCCATTGTAAGTCAATCTCTTTGGGGAAGTTTCCTTCTGATTACCTAGGGCCAGGACTTAGGACTGCGTGTTTTAATATCTGCTGTAAAACCTGGGCATTAGATATTGAGTCTTCTTGAACCCTTCCCGAGGCTTCTCATTGCCAAGGTACCGGGAGGAAAATCAGTAGTGTTGGAAGTCAGCTTCTTGCTTACCTTGCCAATGGCTGAATTTAGGATTCCCCCCCTCCAAGCAACCACGTAAGGACACCATGACAGTACAGCAAGGAGGTGACTTGCTTTCCAACAAGAAGTTGCTTGAGCCAGAAGTGGTTTTGGGAGGTCAAGACAGGTTTTGGCACGATGGGTACCTTTTGGCTTCTCTCCAGATGGTGGTGTCACAGCTGGCATGGAAGGATGTCCTCTGTAGAGTGTGCCTACAGGAAGCTTGGAGGTGGCACCAAGCTGTAAGTTCTTAAGGGGTGACAGGGACTATCAGCTGAGATAGAGAAATACCATAAATGGTCTCTGATCCCTCAGCAAAGCCTTTGGCAGCTGCAGATGTTTAACACATACATGCCATAAGTAATGAGTGACATGCTTGTGGGACAGCAGCTGTTGGCCTCTAGCTGTGCAGGTTACAGCTTACTGGTAAGTTTGGATTAGCTTTATGAAATCCTCTTGCCTTCCCCACCCCCTGGGATGACCTGGATCTTAATACTGTTCTTATAAGTGTGCTAGGATTTTATTGTAAAAAAGAAAGCCAAAACTTGAAGTCTGGAGATGAAGGGGGATTCTTGCGAGTAACTGCCTGAGTGTTGCAGTGAACAATGGGAGATGTAAAGTCTCCAGCACCTTGTATCTGCAATGGGTTCAGCTCAGCTACCTGCCTCTAGCAATATCTAGCTGCCTAGTGTCATAGAGGCAGTGTGAAAAGCACTTTTGTGCCAGAGCCTGAGAGTTCAGATGCTTCTATAGCACCAGGCTCAGGCAACACACTCGGCTGTGCCTGTTCTATGACAGCCTAGTTGTGCTGTGATGGCTCTGGCTGACTGCTGTGCTTGGGTCAGGGCTAGTCCTAAAACCTCCGCTGGGCTGAAGCTGACTGGTGTCGAGTAGGATGCATGAGAAGACCTGCCACCTGTCATGTGAAGGTGAAGCCTGGTCATGCAAATCTTCCAAGGAAATTTATGGGTTTTGCCTTTTCAGTGGAACTTTCTACGTTTCTATGATTGCAGGGGGCTGAGGTCTGCACAGCAGCTATCAGGACAGATGGTGTTTCAAGAAAGAGCCTTTAGCAACTGATCCAAGCTGTGGGAGATGCTAACTGAAGAAAAAGCCACTGCTCATTCTTGTGCAAGGTAAACACACTTTAAATACAGCACATAGCCTTCTATTGGACAGCCCTTTGCCAGGGATCTCCTTCCGTTACTGAGGAAAACGGCATTGGGCTGTAGCCATCAGATGATTGATCTTGAGAGCTCTAGGGGAATGCCTGGGTTATTGAGGAAGCCAGGTTCTGCAGATTTCCAGGTCCCTCAGAAGAGCTGCCACAAAGACAAGCTGTTCTCCTCTCCCTGGCAGCCAAGTTGCATTCCACAAAGTGCCAGAACTCTAAGTGCATGTCTGCTTCCACCTCTGCCAAGGGGGTAGGAAGGCAGGAGTTTCCAAAGCAGACTTGGTGAAAACAAGTTAGTATTATATTGTGCTTTGTTCATGTGGGATTTTATAAACTCCATCTTGTAATAGGCCTTAGACTAGACCACCACCTTTGAGTACACCTCTGCTGGCTTCAGAAGTGAATAATGAAGCTGCAGATAGATGGACATGAAGTTCTGTTTCTTGTTGGCAACTTAACCTGGCTCATGCCCTCTGGTTAGTTGTTTGTATGATCCTGCCAATTATTTGGTATATTCAACAGATGGCAAGGAGTCTCAAAGATACTAAAACCCAAAAGTTTCGTTAAGTGGTGAGGCTAGAGAGAAGGGGGGATGCTTCCAGAGCTCCTCCAGCAGAGCTAGCAATGTAAGCATGCCAGTTACTGGGCATCCAAAAACCCACAGAGATGTCTGAAAGGACAGGACTCGTGTTGCCTTTGTGGCTCTGGTTGCCTCTGTGCTGACTTCAGCTCTGCAAAGGCCCTGGGCATGGTGTGCAGCGGCGCCTGGGATGCTACTGCTATGGTAAACAGGGAAAATACCCATGCTGCTTAGCATCGGCCCAGATATATGAAAGCTGTATGTGGTTACAGCCAAATGCAGGTTCTGAAAGCAAGTACAGTAGTACTAATCTCCCTCTTTCTTTCTGTCCCCAACCTTGTTTCCTCATTTCTTCCATGTTTTGTTCCCTCTGCCTCCCCTCTTTCACTTCCCGTTCTTTCCTTCAGGAGTCTGTTCTGCCTTCGCCATCTAGCCAGATGTTTGTCTCTGCATCTCTAAAGGATCGTGTGCTCGTCTCTCTGGGGAAGAGTGGGGGTGTGTTGTTGTGGTGTATCCTTGAAACATCTGCCGAGAGCTCAAGCTGTAGAACTTCAGCCCGGTGCCTGCTACGGATCATCTGCAAGGCTGGCACCACGCACACATGCATACAAATGTTTTGTAGTCTCTTTCTTCATGAGGACTCCAGGAAGGAAACTAAGCATCTCTGATGGGGAAATGACTCCAAAGACACATTCAGATTCCCTTTGCCAAAGCAGATTTTCTTTCTAAATAAGATGGTTTTGGCCTACTTGCTCCTAGACGGCTGCTGCTCAGTTCCAGACAAGTGACCACTGTGCTGAACACTGTACCTAGTATGAAGCAAAGTAATTTCTCAAGGTAACCATGATAGGATTAATCTTTAACACCCAGGCTAGCCACCCTGGACTTGAGAAACAGATAGCTAAAGAACACAATTTATCTGACCAGCTTGAGGTATGCATGTTAGAATAAGAACCTGAAGGTACCTGTTTCTCATCATTAGTTGTAAAGGAAAGCGCAGCCTGCCTAAGACATGAGAATTAGGCAAGATAAATGTATAGAAGTATTGGCCAGGCAGGTAGGGGCTGGGAGAAATGAGGTAATGGCAGCTCTCTCATAGGCTAGGGAAAGAGGGAGGAAGCCACAGCAGATAACTGTAGTCATTATTCAGCTGAGACAGATAATGGGTCTTCAGGATCTCTGTAACAACCGTTCTCATGTAACTTACGTTTTTATGAAAACAGTTCCAGGATTGATTTTAATCTCGATTTTGTTACTTGTATAACATCTCTACCTTCGCATAAGAATAGTCCTTGGATGCCAGTTATTGGGATGGATCCAGTCTGCTCTAATTGTGGTTTATATCCTTGTGCAGGCTCCTAATCTTCTGCTATGCATCTTTTCTGCCATGTGACTACTGGAGTCAACTGTGTCTTATGCAGAGGTCCCTGGTGTGTTATCTGCAGTGTCCAGTCCCTCTGAAGCAGTCTCTTCTAGTATCTGTACCAATAGTGAGCGACCAGGCTTCTTAAAGTATTTATTTAGAGCAAAATCATTGCCATAAGGTGAGTGTTTCTACTTTATTGGGTGTTTGGCCACCTTCCCCAGGGACAGACCTTACCAGCTGTGTCCTGTCACTGCCCACTCTCCCCACACCCCATCACTGTGGGCTGACATGCATAGCCTCTTCCCCTAGCTCAGAAATGTCTGTCTGATGTTTCAGGAACAGCCCCTTCAGAAGCCGAGCTCTGAGTGCCCGACCTGGCAGAAGTATATGTTTTCTTTAGAAATAAGATATGGTCCTTTTGAAACTGATGGCTTTTCCTGTAGCCTTTCAGGTGCATGCTGAGTTGTCCTTGCCTGGTGCCATTATCTTTTTCTTTCTCTCTTCCTTCTGTCTCCCACAGTCCCCTGCATTCATCCAGAAAGGTCTTTTGTAAGTTGCTATTCATTGAATTCCCCTTCCTTGACCTGATTGTATACAATGTTAACAAGGTGGCTCTCAGGACGCATGGGCATGGCATTGCTGTGTTTAAACTGTCCCTTACCTTGTGTCATATGCATGTTGCCTCTTCACAACTTGACTGAGACCCATGTTTTGGTGGTGAGATATGCTCTCTCAGTCTCAGGGAGTAGCAAGGGAAGTGCTGCAGGCTCTTTTAGGTGGAAGGTGTCAGGCAAAAGTAAGATAACTGCTGCTGTGTTACAGTACTGGACACATACTTCATCAGGCCCTTCAGTGGCAATGCTGAAGGAGGAATTGCTTTCACACTGAGCCTGACAATCCGAGCACAAAGAAGCGAGATCTAGTTTGTGCATTTGCAGCTCTTCCCAACATATCTGTTTAATCAAAGCTGTGTACCTTGCAGGCTTTCCCTGGAGTTCACTGCAGCTCCTGCCTCTTGTTTGAAAGAAATTTGTTTGGCTTACTGTAAATATAATTTCACCTTTCTGTGACTATAGCCAGGACATCCTTCGTTAGTGTGAATGGAGGATACCAGCAGCAACAGCATCAGTATTGCCTACACCATGTTCTGTTGCTCTGCTCTTGGAATGGCTGTGTGGCAATGAGGGCAACATGGGGTGGTGTTGTCCAGAGTGCTCTACCCAAAATGATGCCAAGAAGGATGAAAAGGTGGCATATAGGAACAGAGCATCTACTGTGTGGCCAGGTACAGCTGTCTGGTAGCTAAACACATCCAGACCACTGAACAGCATGTTAATACTACATTTTGAGTCAAGGTCTCCCTGGCAACCTCTCAGGCACGAAGCTGAGTTTCTTTGGCTGCCTACATATGTGTTCTTGGGGAGAAGGTTCATAGTCAGAGATGACACAAGCTTTAGGAGCTTCAAGAGGAACTGAAGTTGGCAGTTCTGGGATTTTAAATAGAGCTGCTCTGGCTCTGCTATTAGACCTTGTGAAACTGCTGCTTTTCCCATGATCCCAGAGGAGTGGGAAAGAGGGAGTTGTTTCAGGCAGATGAGCGAAGGCTTTGATGCTAGTTGAGCTGTAAGCGTAGTTCTGCCATTATTACCTTGATTTATCACTTCAGGAGCAAGGAGCATAGCTGTGTATGACTCCTACATTGTTCGTAGTGCTGGGCTGACCACACTGCTTGGGCAGACAGTGCTTTAGTGTCCTGGCTAGTAAGGATGGGACTTTCTGTCTGCGTAGGTGGTGGTATTTCCCCCAGTAGCCCTTGTGCTGCTCTGTGGGGCCTACAGCTTCTCCCTTTTCTGCCCCTGCAGCAGGTTCAGGGTGGGGAAAAATTCTTGCACTTTCAGATTCACACACTGCCGTCAGAGGGAGGCACATGCTTCCTGTAGGGCCTTGGAGAACCTCTGCATACCGCTAGGACTGGGAAACACTCGTTTCGTGCATCTTCCACTCAGGTCTGTTAGGAGAGCAGCTCCCTACTGCGTCCACTGGTGCAGTGGGTTTTGGTAGCTGGAGCTGTCATTTTTCCCAGCTTAGTTGTATTTAACAATTGGCTGCAGCAATGGCTGTTTAATTCCCTTGCTAACATTTCCAGGTCAGTTACTTAATTTTTTTTTTTTAAACCCTCTTGCTTCTGGAAATCCTGTAATCGAATCCAAGCTCTGTCAATCTAATTAGTTTTGAAGTGTAGCATCTCCATAACTTAGAGACCTAAATAAGCAGCTTAATATTAAAACCTAGCTTCTCTCCCAATATGTAATACTGTTCTGTATTCCTCAACAGAAGTTCCTACTGAAAAACAGCCCGCTGTGATTGCACTCCCTCTTTCCCTCTCTTAACCTCACTCCTCTCTTCCCTGGCCTCTGCCCTCGCTATGTCCATTGGGAACCAAAACGATGAGATGCAACCCTCTGCTGCTCTGCTTCAAATGGTCTTTCATGATGCTGCTAGCTTAAAAGATGCTGATGCCGCTTTGAACGCCAGTGTGGAGAGATCTGTTGGTGGCACGTAGCAGCTTCTGGTGCCAAGCTGGGCAGGGGGGCTGCGCTTGCAGACTACGCAGTGATGTGATGGGGCCCTGTGTGTGCTGCGGTGGGGAATCACTGGGATTTGCAGAGGGCAGGCTGCGCCACCTCGGAGCCAAGCCCTGCAGCTAGAGGAGCGTGGCCCGATGTGGACAGGAAAGGGCAGCTGCTGAGCAATGCTGCTTTGCCGAGGTGCCACGTGCGCTGGCTTCTTCCTGGGGTGCTGTGAGGAGCTGGCAGGGAGGAGGTGAATTAGCTCCCTTGTGCAGCATCCATCGTGGTCCGTCGCGGCACGCTGTGTCCCTCCCTGAGCTTTCTGCCACCTGCAGCAAAGGTGAGATGTTCAGGAGACATGTCAGAAATGCACTGCTGGCCCAAACTACAAAGACTGGTGGAGCTATGGCTATAGAGGAGTGAGGCTTTTCAGAACTTTTGTGTGGGTAGAAGATTTAAAAAATAAAAATTAAAAAAAAAAAAAAGGGCGGGGGCAGCTAAAGAGCACTTTTTATTAGGATAAGACATGAGGCATGTGGTTCAGGCTCTGCTTATGTCCTGCTGGCAAAGCAGATTCAGAACAAGTGTGTTTGCCTGCTGCTGTGGCAGTGAAGCAGGAATAACCCATCATACTTTTTCTGAAGGAATTTTGATGTCTCTGCAGTGGCCTGGCCAATTTTGTTCTTGTCTGAGTTTTTGCAGTAGAAATTATGGTGTAAATGCCAGTTCATTAGGGGAAAAAAAAAAAAAAAAAACAAAAAAAACCAAACCAAAACTGTGGGCATTCCGTTAGTCCTACAAAGCTGCAGTTGCACGGGATGGGTGTTTCTTTGCTTCCCAGCCTGTTCTGCTCTTAGATTTCAGTTGCGTTTTTACTTTTAATTATTTGTTTCAGTTCCTGTACCAATCACATTGTATTTTTATGTGCAAAACAATCACAACAGACTTTCTGTGCAGCTGTGGGTTTTGCTCAAGAAGACCCTATCCTTGCTGTGCATTGGAGCAATGTCCCAGAAGGTCCCAGGACACACAGGATTTGAGTAACAGAAGTTGTCCTTCCCACTGCCATGAGAAAAGGTCACTATTTTCTTCATCTTTGCTAGGCTTCCCTGTGTTTTTGTGGCTGTCTGGTTTCCCTGGGATTGGCGAGTGGTTTGGTTCGGTAGCACATCAGTGGGGAGATCTTTATCCATTGAGATCTCGTTCGGCTCCAACAGCCCAAGGTGAAAGCCCATGTAGCTGCGTGGCAAGCTCCCAGCAAAGCAAGCCTGGCTCTAGCAGGAGCTGGAGGATTCGGGCATTTCTGCTCTGTCAGGAGGTTTCTGCCCACAAGAGTGTGCCCTGGGGATAGCAGCTGAGGCGGCCGGCCTTGGGGAAGCCAGGCAGCCGGCTGGCTCCTGCTCAGTAATTGGGAGAAGTAACCAGCTGCCTTTGATGTCTGAGCCGAGCTGAGAAAACCTGACGGCAGACTTCAAAGTCTGTTGTGCCAGCTCCCCTGATTATCTGTAGGCTTCTGGCGCATCCCCCAAGACTGCCAGATTATCCCAGCTAATGCTTTGCTCTTCCCCACGTCCCCCCACTCTGCCTGGCGTCAGCCTCTCGCTTTTGAGGCTGCAACCTTCATCCCTCCCTGTCCTTCTGCCCCTCCCTGGTCACTGTGGTACGTGGCAATGGCATTTCTGGGCGGAGGACGTGCCTCCTGAGATCTGTGAAGCAAAGGCAGAAGAGGCATTTTTGGAAGGCTTGCCTGCACCCTGGGCTGTATTCCCCCTCCCCATTCAGTCGCAAGAGCAGCCTGAAATGCAGGGAGCTCTGCGGCTGCCCTTTGCAAGGCACTGAGGTGTTTACAGCCAAGCAGGCACCACTGCCTTTCCCCCAAAAAAAGGGGGAGCAGGGCTCCCACCCATGCTGCTCCAGGGCAAGTTGTGCAGGCCGAAGGGTGAGGAGGGGCTGGGAGGAGAAGGCTGTGTTGTCTTTGCCCCCTTCAGCCTCTCTGCTGGGACCTTGCTGCCTCAAATTAGTTGCTAGCTCCTTTGCCACCTGTGCTTCAGTGCTTGGGGAGCTCCAGGGTGCTCATCTGTGTGAGTAGAGATGCTGAGGCTGCCTCAGATGGGGCAGAGATGGTAGAGCCATGGGGCTGAGCAGAGGCCCCAGAGCTCATGCTCCTCCACGAGCAGTTTGCTTTCACCTGGGATGCGGCATAGCAATGCCAAAAGCTCACGGGGGAACCCTCCCTTTTAAAAGTTGGGGGGGGGATTTGTTGGGGTTTTTTCCCTCCCAGAGCAAGCAACCTTGACAGTGGCTGAAAACCCTTCCTGTGCAAAGCCGGATTTGCCCACGACATGGTTTTAGGTCTGGTTTCCTTTGGAAGCTGGGGTTCATTGCTACTTTTCAGAAAGTGGGGTAGGCTGTGCCCTATGCTGTGATGGGTGGAAGCCAGCAACGAATGTGATGACTGTGGGCAGAGGAAACCATAGCTGCTCTAACCCCTGGCACCCAGATGAGGTGAGTGAGCTCATGGGAGACATATAGACAGACAGGGGATCTGGGCTGCAGCCTCTCCCCTATGCCTGTAGTTGCAGTCTCAGCAGTCTGTTCCCCCTAAAAAATCAACACTGACCATGGGGTCACCTCCTTCATCCTCAACAGCTTCCTCCATAGCATTTCTACCCTGCTGTGGGAGTGATCCTGCCTTATCCCCCATCCCTCCCCAGGCTTCTTGCAGTGTGCAAGGGGAGCGTCTGGTCAGCACTTGTCTGTCCAGGAGGTTTCCAAGTCACCATGGATGTTGCCAGTTGCTGCTGTGCTCTTTTAGGTAGAGTCTAACTTCACCCTGGCTGCACTGGGCTTGGTAAAACTTTCCCTGATGCATTTTTGGTGGTGTTTTTCTGGAAAGCTTTGGCCCAAAGTGGCTTAGCAGCACCCAAAAAGGGTGCCTGCAGAGGGATCCAGGGAGGCAAAAGGAAGGAGAACAGGTATGGAGGCATGCAATTGCAGATGGTAATCACCTGCATGAAAGCCAAAGCCAGTGCTGTGAGCAACCTGACCTCCAGCCTTGTGCTCTGGAGTAGGAGATGGTGGTGACGTGCTAAGAGGTCTGGTTGCACTGATTTCCTGGGGAGGAAAAGAGTGAGTTTTAGACTGCACAGTCCCAGGAAGAGGGAGCTGTTGGTTTTGTCCACAGAGCATCGTCATTGCCAGTGATAGGGCTGGGCCAAGCAATCCTATTCTCCCCAGTTTCTCTATTGCAAATGTAAACAGTGACTCATGCATCATTAGAGTTGGAAGCTTGGAGTTAAACTGTTCCTGTGTGTGTGTTTATCTGCACACTGATTGTCGGAAGCTCACGGAGATTGAACTCAGTTTCCTTTCAGTTTACTCTGTTGCTGCAGCAGAGATGCTTTTCCCTCCTCCAAAGCGGTAAGCAGGTTGGCTTACTGTCAGCAGGATCATCCCTGGGGCACTGCTGGTAGCGGGTTGCTCTTGGAAAGCAAACCTCTTCATCCCTTTCCTTCTGAGAAAGGAGGGTTTTGTCCCGTAGCAGGGAACGGAAGCCTACCACGCAGTTATGGCTATGTGCGTGGCTGTGTCCTACTGTGGAGACAGCGTGTGGGTTTCAGCCTTGCGTTGCACCCTCTTTTCCCAAAATAGGTACTGCTCCTCTGCTCTGTTTCATTGAAACAGCAGTGGGTGGCAGGGGACAGGTGAGATCCTGCAGGGACCTCTCTGCCTGCTGCAACAACCCATCCCCCCAGGTCTGCATTTGGCTTTCTGGAGAGCTGCATGGTGCTATGGGAGCTATGCACGCAGGCTGAGGAGGAGCTGGCTAATGGAGGCATGAGCCTTGCAAGGAGGAGCCTCTGCCTCTATCTCCTG
Organism: Balearica regulorum gibbericeps; assembly: GCF_011004875.1. Taxonomy (NCBI): domain Eukaryota; kingdom Metazoa; phylum Chordata; class Aves; order Gruiformes; family Gruidae; genus Balearica; species Balearica regulorum. Next base: position 101,552,639 of record NC_046184.1, read on the forward strand.
GCCACACAGGCTGTCATGAGAATCAGTTTATTAAACGGGGGAAGGAGGGACCTCGTATTTGTTTTCGTTTGTTACATGAATCTTGTTCCCTCTAGGAGTCCCAGGGGATCAAGCAAAAGGACTTGTTTTATGGTTGGTTTTTGCTTGTGAATCCCTGAGCTAATTTAGTCATTGAGTCGATGCCCTGGCAGCATGGCGGGTGCAGTGTGGCTCACAGCTAAATGCTTTGTGCTGCCATCCTTTATGGGGAAAAAACCTCAACCACCAAACCACAAAAAACCAAACAAAAATCCCCAACCCCCCCCAACCAAAACAATCCCCCCCCCCCCACAAACCCCTAAACAAATCCTCTCAGAGAGAGTCTCTGCTTTGAGCCCCTTGCTAGTGTTTGGCTGCATGCCTGGGAGGCTGGGATTCCCCTGCCTGGGATGTGCCCCGTCAGCCTCCCACCACCTCCCTGGCACCTGCTGGCAGGACCAGCAGCATGCCCCAGGCCATACGGTGCTGATGGTGGGCGATGCCGCTGCAGCACTTGCCTCCAGGGCTGCAGCCAGCAGTCACCTGGCCTCAGCCCTCCCGGTGTGGCTCCCTGTGGCCTTACTGTCCCTGTGAGCTGTGCTGGTCCAGGGTGCCCCACATGCAGGTACCTGCACATGGGTTGCACTTACGGGAGAGCGTTCCCTACCAGTTTCTGGCTGTGTGGTAATCCTTTGGGAGCCAGTAAGCCACCTGAGGTGGGCATTACAATGGACGGTCTCCCACCTGTGTAGGCAATGGGCTGGTGGGGGTACTGTGGGAGAGGCACCTCACTTGGAGTGCCCCACTGCACCTCAATGCAGAGCTTGGTCTGCCATCCTTGGGGAGCACTGTGCCAACCCAGCCTGTACCTGAGGCATCACGCTGCTGTCTGCAGCTATGGAAAATAAATAGCTCGGGGGAGCTTCAGCCCTAGAAATCTGCTCCCCTATCTCCCCAGGGTCTGGCCCCTCGACCCCTCTGTTAACAGGGAGCAAGCTACTCCATGCAACAAAGCAGGAGTCATGAGGCAGAGGGCTGTTAGCCTGTGAGCTGCTGTGGGACAGCAGCAAAACCACAGCCGGTAGTGCCGGGCACTTGGCACGCGCAGTGCCTTGGGCATCACCCTTGCCCAGGTGGCATGGGGCTGGGGTGCCGGCTGTCACCTCTCAGAGACGTGTTACTTTGCACTCCCCTCCCCAGCTCTCCCCACCTTTTCTAAGCAGAGGAAACCACTGCCGCTGGGCAGCTTCCTCCCAGCCACTTTCAAAATAGCAGGGTGGCTGTCACCATTGCTCGTGAGAGCCTTCCACCACCCCTCTGGGAGAGGACCCAAGCAGAGCTGTTTCCCATGGGGCTGGCATGTTGCCTGGTGGCTGCCTTCCTCCTTCTACTAGGTGAGTGCCCTGCATCATGGTGGGGGCTTTCCTGGGGCAGGTGAAGGGAAAGTAAACACCCCCCCCCCCCGCCCCGCCCCAGTGCAGATGGGACCTTTGCTGGGTGGGTGGCTCAGCAGGGCACCTTGCTAGGGCTGCGAGGCCAGGACAGCCCCACTGTGGCCAGTGCTGCTCTGGCTCGGTGGCTATGGGAAGAGGTGCATCTGCATCTTCTCCTTTCAGCAGTGTGGTTTCACTCCAAAGCGATAGCCTGGACCCTGGCAGGATTTCAGTGAGGGCATGTGCATGCCCCTGTTGCCTGGCTGCTAGGGGTGTGGAAGGGGTAACCTCATACCTCCTTCCCCTGGGAGGGATTTTCTGAGGATTTCTTAGGCTGTGTCACCACCAGTTCTCTTCCTGGCCTAGTCTCCATGGTTGTTTTTTGACTCAGTACCCATATCCTGTGGGCATTTTGATCAACGTGTGTGCTGGGCACCAGAATAGAGCATGACCATTGGAAGCTCTGCAGGAGAGGAGGGCTCATGGGTGGCCATCACCTCCTCAGACCCTGTGCAGGCAGAAATGGAGGGAGCCCTTGATGCTTCCCTGTGCCCCTTGCCTTCAGAGGAGCTCTTGCTGGCCCCCTCTCCCACACCCTCCCTGATTTCTGTCCATGGAGCACCTCTGCAGCACCCAGCCTGCTGGTTCCCTCTGCTTTCCCATGTCCCTTGGCTTCTGCGTTGCATCTCCCTCTCTGGCAGTGGTCACCTCCGGTACATGTTCCCTTCCCCACCCCCCCCAGCTTGTGCAGGACTTGAGTGCTTGGTCCTCTTAATTTTAACACACTATAAGCTTCCTCCAGTGATCTCAGCCTGGTTGCTGCTCCCTCTGAACAGCTGGCTGAGGGATGCTCTCCAGCCATGAACAGGCTTGACAGACCTCTGACCATGGTGTGTGACCCAGTGTGCTAGGAGACAAGAAAGTTTAGAGCTTTGCTGTTACAGCACTAGTTCTTACAATTACAAGGGGTGCGAAGTCCTTTGGACTTCGGGCTTCAAAGAATGAGACTGCACAGCAATTCTCTTCAATATTACATTGCGGTCCTGTACGCATCCAGGCCATTTTGGGTGTGCAGCCCTCAGGTAGCATATACCCCTGCAAACACCACATATGCCAACTGTTTGCTGACAGGTTTGAGCGCTGGCCAGCGGGTGGTGACTGTTCAGAAGGGGCCCCTCTACCGTGTGAAGGGGTCCCACGTCACACTGTGGTGCAAGGTGAGCGGCTACCAGGGCCCAGCGGAGCAGAACTTCCAGTGGTCCATCTACCTGCCTTCGGCCCCTGAGCGGGAGGTGCAGATCGTCAGCACCATCGACCCCTCCTTCCCCTACGCCATCTACACCCAGCGCGTGCACAGCCGGGGGATCTACGTGGAGCGGGTGCAGGGGGACGCTGTCCTGCTGCACATCACTGAGCTGCAGGACCGGGATGCTGGAGTGTATGAGTGCCACACACCCAACACCGACGAGAGGTACTTTGGGAGTTACAGCGCCAAGACGAACCTCTCAGGTGAGTCCTGAAGGAACAACCCAGTCCCTGCCAGGCAGGGGTGCAGGCAGGCTTCTGCTGCTCCCCTCTTTATGCTGGGCAGAGGTGCTCATCTCCTGGTCCCTGACTGTGGGGCAGCGGAGGAAAGGGGAGATTAATGGGACTGGTGGGCACAAATTTTTCTTCTCTCCCCACTGTAGGCCTACTATCCCACCCCTCAGGTGGCCAAGTTTGGGATGCCCAAAGGTCTTTCAGCAGGGTGCTCTGGTGATTGCCTCCCAGCCAGGGCAAGGGAAGGGAGAGGAAGCCTCTGCTGTCCTATGGCCTGACATTAACTACAGTTCCTGAGGCAGCCACAGCATTTCACAGCCAAATGCTTAGGAGGGCAGGGGTTTTCAGGCTCTGTGCATTAGCTGTTGGTGTCCTCTCAGGTCAGGGTATGGGACTTGACCCAAGCGGGATACCCACAGAAAGAGGGAGGGAGCAGCTCCTGCAGAGTACTGGGACAGGGAACACAACGGGGTGGAGAGGCAAAGGGAAACACCCTACTGTGAGTGTACCAAGTCTACACAGTGGCATGGCATGTCCATCTCATATTCAACCCCTTCTTCCTTTATCCTGGTGAAGTGCCAGCCTGCACTTGCGATTGTGAGGAGCTGCTCGTTAATCTCTTTGGGGTTTGCCTAATACTGCCCGTAGTTTCTCTGAACAGGGTTCTGCAGAGAGATTCACTGTTTTCTTCCCTGCTGAGGTTTTGACCACACGTCGGCACAGGCTGATGGAAGCCTTGTCAATCAGCTGCAAAAGATATTTCTCCTGCACTGTCAGATCCCTCAAGGGCCTGGCTGCGGTTTTATAGTGACCAGTAGGTTGCCCATCAAGGCAAATAAATTATTTTTCCTGTGACCCGAAGCTCTCTGTGTTTCTCCCCCATGCTCAGTGATCGCAGACACCCTCTCGGCTTCCATGGTGCCCCAAGTCCTCACCCGTGCTGAAGGGGAGGCAATGGAGCTCACCTGTGAGGTGTCTAAGTCCACCACCCAGCACACGCATCTTTCTGTTGGCTGGTACTGTCTTCAGGGAGCAGGAGAGAGTCATGTCGAGGAGGTCCTCACCCTCTCCAAGGACTTTGTCTTGAGACCAGGGCCCTCTTATGCGCAGCGGTTTCTGGTGGGGGATGTGAGGCTGAACAAGGTTGGGAACACCATGTACAAGCTCTTCATCGGGGGAGTGCAGCCATCTGACCAGGGGCAGCTGTACTGCGAGGCAGCCGAGTGGATTGAGGATCCTGATGAGACGTGGAAGGACATTTCCCGCAAGCAAACGGGAAGGACATCGCTGGCGGTCATGAGCCAGGGTAAGGTAACTCGCATTGGCTCCAACTCTTTTGTGTGTTCAAGGCTCTATAGCAACAGCCTCCAGTGGCCTTTGCCTGCCTCCGCCGCAGCCCAGGGACCCATCAGTGGGTCTGGCTGCCTCTGCCAGGCACTGGGGGGAGCGGACTGGGCTCAGAGCCGTGGCAGACCCTGGTTCAGGAGCTGTTGGTGCTTCTTGCTTTGGAGGTTCACGTGGCCAAAATTTCTGATGCCGGCAGCAATTGGTCAACCTCACAGTCCCAGGCGAGGTGTTAGCAGAGAGAGCAGCATGTGCCCACGGCAGCCTGGCTCCTTGGCGGCATTAAGCTCCAGTGCGCAGAAAACTGCGTTGTTAGACTGCCTCGAGGGTCTCGTGGCCTCAAAAACTGAAGTATGTGACAGTCAGCTGCCCTCACAGCACCTCAGCCACGGGCACCGAGGGACACGGGGATGTGCTGCATGGCTCTAGTGTCTGCTGGAGGTGGCTTGTCTGTCTGTGCTGTCACCAGTCTGATGGTTTCTAGAGCAACTGGTGCTGCTGTTTATTAGACCATCCCTGTGTCTCCTCCTAGCCATTCATATGTGGCAGTAATGGGACTGTGGGTCAGACTGGGCTTTGAAGTGGGTGCACCAAGCTCCTGGCTTATGCTCTAGGAAAAGATAGTATTAGGTATTTAGAAAGAGGACACTTAGATCTGCTGCCACGTATGAGATGGATTAAAATAGGAAAGTTTGAAAAACAGCCCCATGCCGATGCTGCCCATCCTCCCCCAGTCCACTCTGTCTCTGCCAGGTACCCCCTGTTCCCTCTGCCCAGCAGCTTCCCATGGCTCCTGGCATCTGCAAGGTCTGCATCGCCTTGCCCAGGGCTGGTGGGAAAACCTCTCTCTCCCCACTGCCCTGGGATGGTTACAGCACTGTGTGTTTGCTGCCACTCCTCTGAGCACCCTACCTGCCACAAGCCCTTTGCTGGCCACGGTCCCTTGCCTTGCTCTTCCACCAGCTGCGTGTGGGCTCTGGTAGCTGTGCCCGAAAGGTGGCAAAATCTCTTTCCCACCAGTATGTTTTACCCCAAAGCAGCTGCATCTAGTTGATGGCCTTCAACATATGCAGTAAAACAAGAGCAAGTCTTTCACTGAAAACCTGCCTGGGGAGGTGGCGTAGCCTGTCACCATGCCTCAGGGCAGATGGAGGAGGCTGCAGAGCCGGGATGGTGGGTGAGGGGAATCAGTGTCTCACAGGAGGGTGGTGAGTCAGAGCAGGAAACCAAAGAAATGGGCGGGTAAGAACCAAGTATGCTGTGTGTGGCTTGGGATCAAGGTATCGGGGCAGGGAAGTGCAGTCTCCCACTGTCAGAGGCTAGTTCTCAAAACCCAGCTGAGTGGCAAAGCTTTATTCCCCTTACTATGCAGCAATGGCTTTCCATATCTGCTACTGCCTGGTGAGCAATGGCAGTCAGTGTGCTTTCCTGCATCTGGTTGTTTAAGAGGGTTCATCATGATTGGTAGTGTGTGGCTTTGGGTACTGGTGCCACAGAATTGTTTAGAAATAGAGAAACCTTGTCAGAATTTAGTATTTTCCATGTCATAGCCGTTAAGGGTGGGAGGCAGGTGATGGTGGTAAGAGGACAATGTGGTGGCTGCATTAGAGCTGCTGGTATTGCTGGGGGGGAAACAGCAGTGAGTGTACGAGCCCTTCATCACATCTGCAGGGCTGGGGTGTCCCTCCAGCACCCCGTGGGAGAGTCCAGGCTGCAGGGCTGAGAGTCCCATCACACCAGGAGCCGGCAATCACTCTGATAGTGGCCATCTGCTCCCTTGGTTTCTATAAACTCCCCACCAAATATTTGGGAATGCCAAACGTGTCTGCAGTGGCTGACGTTCCTGTTTGCAAACTGTTTATGAACCAATGTTTAAATTCACAGGGTAGTCTGCTTTCAATAAATTATTTGAGCCCTTCCAGTGACAGTCTGGGAACTGCTCTGTTTTACTTCCAAGCTACAGCTTGTAGCCTTGCCCTTGTTGTTAGACATGGGGGGCACCACAGTGACCCAAAGAGATGGAGTGGTGTGAGCCAGGCTGCCTGCCTGGGGAGTCAGGGCTCAGCCCTACCTGCTGTTTTTTGGCCGTACCACTGCTGTGTGGGGTCACGGCACCGGGTTTTGGGGCACCCTGTGTGTCTCTGCCTGCAGCCACTCTCCAGCCAGGCCAATGCCAGGAACCAGGGGGCATTAGTGGCAGAAGCTTTGAATGCCCCACGAAGAAGGTGAATTGTATCATAGGACCCAGAGACAGGGTCCTTACCACAGGTGTGGCTGACTGCCCAAGAGGGTCTGCCCAGGGGAAGATGACTTTGTGCTCCTCCTGTTGCTACCCTCTTTGCTCAGCACCTGCTGCTAGTTGGTATGGGGGGCAGGACAAGGACTAGGAGATGACCTCCATCTCCTCTTGCTTCCTTCCAACCTCCCCGTGTTAAGGCAAGTCTTGACATTTCTGCTTTCTGTAGAAACTAACCCAAAACCTCTCCAACTTGGAAAGCATCTCTTGCCCACATCCTACAGCAGGCAGTGAGGGCTGCGGCATGCACGACCAGCAGCGTCAGATTCAGACAAGCAACTTGAATGTCAGCCCTCCGTGCACCTTCTCCCACCACAGACAGCAGAGTTAAAAACACCCCTGAGTGATAAAGCCCCTTTGTGCCCATTTCTGGTTTATGGGATATTTGTTACATGAAGCAGAACAGCTCCAGGAGGCGAGATGGAGCAGCCCCCCACAAAAGCCAATGCCTGTGGGTAAGGGCAGCCCTCAGTTCGGATGCCTGAGCTGAGCAGGGGGTAGCTGTGTCCTGAGGCTGTCCTGGTGGGTGTTTTGTTCTGAGGGTGTTAGCTGCTGCAAAGCAGGGAGCTCAGCTCCTCAGGGATCTGGTACTTCCTTCGCCTGTGACTGCTGGTTAGTGCCTGGAGCTGGCAACTGTCTCCCCATGGGCAAAATTTTCCATCTTTACCATTTTTCTAAGGAAAGAAAATGTTTCAGTAGAGAATTCCCTCCCATTTCCCTCTGCATGGCCATCGGTGCTGCCAGGTAGGAGGGAAGCATGGGCAGGGCCACCCAGCACTCTCTTTTCTTTTGATTGTCTACAGGCAGAGACCTCTCCGTGGACATAGCTGCTGCTGAAAGCTCCCTTTCTGAAGGTGATACCTTGCAGCTAAATTGCATGGTGGGAGCCCAGAAGAGCAGCAGCAGGAACTTCCAAGTGCTTTGGCTCCTCAACAGAGTGGAAGTGGCCAGGGTCGACCCCCATGGGGTATTGATTTTGGAAGAAGAATATGAGGAGAGAGCCAAGCTGGGGCAGCTCCGAGCATTCAAGCAAAGCAACACGGTTTATGTCCTCACCATCTATGAGGTGGGGCTGAAGGACAATGGTATTTACCGCTGCTCTGTTTCGGAGGTGAAGGCTCCTGGAGATTTTCACAGCATCCAAACCAATCTGTCATCAGGCATCCAAGTCGATGTGAAGCCAATAGGTTAGTAAATCCTAATGGCTGATCTTCCGCGTAAATCCTGCTGTGATCCCTGACTGGGGAATGTTTCAAGTCTGGCCTCATCTTGGCAGGCACAACACACCTGCAGCTTGCAGCAAAAGTGCAAAGATTTTGGTAGATAATAGTGGGAAAAGTACTTGCTCCAGCAATTGTTAACATGATAGGTGCAGCAGCTGTCAACAAAGCGTAAACCTTTAGCTCAGTCTCTTTGCAATGAGTTCTGAGGCAAACAGGTAGACTTCTGGGGAGGTTAGGTCCTCCTGTGTCTTTGGTACAGAAAATTGTGAGCAACAGCTGTTGCTCCTCCTGAGGATCACAGGACGGCCCAGCAGAACAGGTGCTTCTGGATGGGGGCAATCACTGCCATTTCCATTGGGGCTCTCTTCCTGTTTTGGAGGGGTGACTTGTGGGAAACCACTCTAAGATGTGTAGGACACTCTTGGTTTCCTTGTCATACGTAGACTATGACTATTCTGATGTAGCAGGAGCTGTCTGTTGGGACTCTATTTCTTAAGTATTTCTTTATATATCCATGTTCCAGGAAATGCATTAAAGAAGGAAAAATACCTAGAATCACAAAGTCCTCTCAAAAGTTATAAGAAAAGGCTGGTTGAAAATTTCAGACAATTCCTTTCCTTTTCCAATGTCAAGATTTATCTAGTCTTGTCATTTAGTGCCACAGTATCTCTGGCTTTCCCAAGGAGCACAGCAACATCCTCTACCATGCAGTAACTGTTGTTTGCAGAGAGCCGCATGCACCTGTCTGTGTCCACCAGCACGCCGCAGGTCGTGGCGGGAGATGCCTTGACCCTCCTTTGTGAGGTGCAAGGAACGACCAGCCCCGTGTCTGTGCAGTGGTGGCACCTGCCACCACAGCACCTGGGTCCCCGGGTGCTGGTGGCCACCATGGAGCGGGATGGCACCCTCAGCCTGGGCAGCGTCTACCGGGATGGCGGGACTCGGGGGAGCCTCCGGCTGGAGAAAGCCAGCTCCGGCACTTTCACCCTGGTGATCCCCAACACGTTGGATGAGAGTGACGGCGGGCAGTATGGGTGCGAAGTGACGGAGTGGTCCCGAGGCCAGAGCTGGACAAAGGAGAGGGAGACAGCGGTGACAGTCAGCTCCATGGGTGAGTTGGGCCACCCCTATCTCTGGGCTTTTAAGCTGGACATGCTGGAGGCAAGGCTGGAGTAGTGGGTGGGTGCATGTGGGTAGGACAGAGGTCTGCTGCAGGGTGACCTGGATCATTTAGCCTGGACTGCTTCAGTTTCCCATTTCTAGCAGGGTGCTTGAGATGTTTTGGGAGAGATAAGTGGGACGCAACAGCTAAAATGCCCAGAGACCTGAAAGGCAGTGGCTTGCTCAGCAGATCCTTCTGACTGTCTCCTTAACTTGCAATACAAAGTATCTGTTCTAGCAGCATAATTACTTGCAGTGATTAAGCTCAACAAAGGCACTTGCTGAGTTGTATGATGGTCTTTGTCAGAGATACACCCCTGGTGCTGGCATCTGATTGCTTCTGCTCTCCTGTCTGCGCAGAGCCTCTAAGCTCCAATGCCCATGCTATCTCCTCTTTTGATTGCTGGAGAGGCAGTTTTTGGCTGTGATACAGTGTATTTCTCCTTCCTTATTGCTGGGCTGGGTGCTTGACAGCACCGATTGGGCCGCAGGAGTGGTTAGGCTTTTGTGCAGGGTGGAAAGCAGCAGCAAACAGGGCAGCAGCATCAGCAGAGGATCCCTGGCACTCTGCCATGGGGCAGAACTGGGGAGCCTGGACGAGGGGGTACTCAGGGTTGCATGGGGGGCTGGGAGCGGGAGGGTGGGGGGAGCTAGGTAGGAGAAGGCCAGGGACATGGGGCTGGAAGAGCACATCACAACTCGGGGGCAGAGGAGCAGCAGGGCTGCTGGCTGCCATAGGGCTGCGGTGGCTGGGCCAGTGGGGATGGTGCTGTGTGGGAAGGGTGGCAGCGACATGGCACAGGACAGGATTTCTGTCCTGATGCCAAGGGCTCTCTCCTCCCAAGCAGCTCTCGGTCTGCATGCCACGCTAAGAAGCCGAATTGTCACCGTCAGATACGGGCAGAGTTTGGAACTCGATTGCCAAGTGAGTGCTGGCTACACCCTTGAGAAGGTGCCGGTGTCTGTGGGGTGGCTCTTCCAGCCCAGCCCACCCACCGGTCACTACCACAAGCTGGTCCAGGTCCTTCCCAATGGCACCATGAACTGGGGGACAGCACAGCCACACTTCCAAGGGAAAGCCCAGCTGACGAAAGCTGCCACCTCCTTTCGGCTGCACATCCACAATGCTGTGGCTGCTAATGAGGGGACGTACCAGTGTGAGGTGGAGGTCTGGAGGAGGAACACCCTGCCGCAGGGGCAGCCAACTGCCACCACCAGGTCCAACGCTGTGGGGATAAAGGTGGTACTGCCAGGTAAGCAGCACCATGGGTGCTTTTTCAGTAGCGATCTCTCCTTCTGCAACTTTAAATCCATCAACCATAACCAGGGGCAACCAGGACCACTGATGGATGGGGTGTCCCCAGTTGGCTCACCTCCTGGGGCCACACAAGATGGTGCTGCATGTTCTTTCTCTTCCTCGGCAACCACAGCTCCTTACAACACTCTTGGGGGCAAATCTGGTGTTGGGGAGTAGCAATGTCCATTTGTTTGCAGATTATGCTAAGCATATAGGGATCAGCTTTGCCACTAGGATTTTAAGCCTTGTTTCTGGGAAGTAGTAGTCCCTCTAAGGAGCCTCATGGTTTGCTGGGGGTGCAAGGTGCCTCCCATGGTGTAGGCTTCTGGGGAGTGGTGGGGAGAGACTGGCCCACAAAGCTGGTGCTGGAAGAGGTCCACGTCCCCCCTGAGCTTCCCCTGGTGTATTCAAGGCATGCTGAGAAAGTACCAGGGCTCTCTGCCGGGCTGGGAGCCCACACTGAGCTGCAAGGTGCTCGGGGTGGAGGTATCTCCTCCCAGGCATGGCTGGGCTGCGTAGCCGGGGGCCCTGCCCGGGGTTCCCTTTTATGGCCACCTCTGCAGGCAGGGTCCGTGCTGCCACCACGCCTGCCAGCATCGCACAGGCAGCCTTGTCCTCTTATGGAAGAGAGATGTTGCGAATACACCGCAGCCCCCCGCCTGTCCCGCCGTGCGCCTGCTCCCTGCCGTCTCCAGCAGCAGCACGGTGTTGGCTCACTCTGCTTGTGGCTAGGGCTGCTGCAGGAAGGGGTTGTCTCAGCCAAAACCTCTGAGCCTGTAGAGGCAGGCATGAGAACATGTTGTTTTGGTTTTACTTGTGTCTGTTCTGCCAGCAAAGGAAAATTCTTGCTCTTTTTTCATGCATTAAGTGCTTCTTCCTCTAATCCTTGGATTTTTGGGATCACAACCCAGTGAACTGAAATTATGCATTTTCCATGTTTCTCAGCTGATGGGTTTGCTGTAGCATAAGCTGATACATTCCCTTTGCTGTTTGGGCTCACTTCCACGGTGCTCTCCCTCCTGCTCCGCTTCCTGCTCTTTCCTTTCCCCTGCGGAGCTGGGTGCTGGGGTGCTCTGTGTTACACCGGAGCGCTACAGTCAGCCCCGGGGTGGCATATCACTAGGGGTGACCACACACAGCGTCTGTGAGCAAACAGTAGTAGTGCAAATGGCATTAAGACGAGCAGGTGTATTTGTAGATCGTCTATACAGAGGAGATGATAGCAGCGGAGCAGCAAGATATTATGTCATTTGGTTCCAAACGTATTGCAGCCATTACTGGATACTGCGATGCTGTAAAGATGGTGGGAACTGGGAGGGGGCGATGCACAGTGGGAGGTGGCTGCTAGCTTTAGCATCATCGCTCTGAGAAAGGCAGCATGAACCAGTGAAGGATGTTTAGGAAGGTAGAGAAGTAAGTCTGGGAATGAAGCCGGCTCTAGCAGCAATGGGATGAGGCGAAGTTGCAGAAAATGAAGCCGCAAATCATGAAAATCACCAGCCTGTTTCTTCACATATAAAATCTCATGGTTGGAGCTGCTGCCTGCAGAGATACTGGAGTTCTTGACTTTTGCTTCAGCACTTTATTTACCACTCGGTGTCAGTCGGCACTTTAGGAGTTTAAATGCCGTTGTGGATCTGGGCTGTAGCTTCAGAGGGGAGGGACATGTGTGACAGGTCATAACAGGAGGGGAAGGAGGATGGGTCCTTTCCATCTCCAGCTTCCCAGGTAGTTCAGCGTCCAACCCTTGGCGGAATCCCATAATTAGTGCCCATGGCAGGCAGATGGAGACCCAGCCATAATGCACTTTGCTGCCCAACCCTGGCAGGGATGCTCCCGTCAGCCTCTCAGTGCAGCTGCCGGTGATGGCTTCCCCCAGCTCTGGAGCGAGCCGTGGGGGGCTTTGCACCAGCTGCCCCTCCACTCCTTCTGTGTGCTCTGCTGGTCCCGGGCCGGGCAGACAGCGCGGCATCAGCAGGCAGGGTAGCGAGAGGCTCGGCTTGGTTAATTAAATAGAAATTGAAAGGGAAAATAGCACCACATCTTTGTGCATCAAAGCAAAAGGCAGGCAGCTGTTCTGTCCTTTTTGGTAATTGATCTTTAGCGGTAGCGAGAGGAGACATAGAGCTGAAACGAAGGGGCTTTGCAGCAAGTGCTCTGCTTCCTCTTGAGGTGATCTTCTCCAAGAGCATAACAGCAATTTTTCTCATTAAAATCAAGTGCTCACAGCAGCAGTTCCCGTGGTTCCTCTCTGAGCTCTAGTAGCTTTTGCTTCTCTGGAGTATTTTCTGCCCTGGCAGGTGTCAGGCCGGGCCATACTTAAGCCCATACTTAAGCCCCCCCCCCCAGGCAGTTTGCTGTCTCCTGTGCTGGCAGCCTCTCTGGGTTTGGGGTAAGGTCCTGGGTTTTATCCACTTGTCCCTGACTGCAGCAGCGCTGCCGGGAGGAGCTCAGGTTGCCCAGGGCAATCTCCAGACAGCTTTTGAGTATCTCCAGTGTCCCTCTCTAAAGATTTGTGTTTCCTTAGAACTTGCTCTGGGCTGGGTATGCTTTTAAGTACTGAAATTGGAAGGCATCAACTTGAATCTGATTCCTGAGTGTCCTCAAGTCTGCTGGATCTCTGCATCTGTGGACCTGATGAATTTGCACAGCTTTCTAATTAGGGTGATTGCTTTCTGGTCTCTTCTCCTTCTTGCCGTTACCTGTTTCTTCAGAGCAGCAAATGTGCACTGTGAAATGCAGGACAGCACTTTGCTGATCCCTTGGGAGCAGCCACCTCCCACACCTCCCGGTGAACGTTGCTGCTGAAATCCTCACCACTGAGCTGAGGCACTAAGCAGATACTGGGACTTGTGCAAGTCTTGCTGTGGAGGAAACTGTCAACCTTTTGGAGAAAATGTGTCTGTGGCGTAGAGAGAGGAAGAGCAATAAAGTGCAAAGAGAAAAGAGCAGTGTAAGTGGACGTGAGCAGGGAGACTTTGTTGGCAAATTTGAGATTGAGGCAGAGGCAATGCGCAGGGATGCTGAGAGCCATTGGTTGGGATATTTTTGCATTGATCGGTCTCAAGAGAGACAGTGATGGCCTCTGAAGTGGATTGCTTGAGTTTTGAGAAGAAATGCTTGAAAGAAGGGGAAATGCATAGGCTTTCTCCTGCGGCGTCCCCATCAGCCCCTGCAGGAGAAGCCACAGATCCCTCCTGGTCCACATACCCTCCCTCTCCATACCCTGCTGCCATCGCATCCCTTGGGGAGGTGCCACAGAGGAGAGTGCCCTGCTGAGCCTGCGGCCAAGGGCAGGGGGCTGAGAGGCTCTGCGGGGGCATCTCAGCATGTCGTCTGCAGCCCGTCCTCGAAGCAACACCCAGGGGCTGAGCTTAAGGGAGGTTGGTTGCCCCCAGCCTCTGTGGCACAGGGCGTCCTTGCGTAGGAGCTGAGCAGTAGGAAAATGCTAAGAATGAAAACTCAGCTTACAGTCCCTTAAAACTCTGATGGTGTCTCGTGCTGAGTCATTTCCGTTTACCCACGGGTAGATACCTGTGTGTACTCCTTCACCTGACTGGCCCCATCTGACAGAGGTGGTGTCTCAGCATGGAGGGGAGGGCCAAGGGGAAATGCGGGCAGTTGGAGGCCCTTCAAAGAGACCACTCTGCAGCCTTTCCGCTGCTGAAGGAGAAGGAAAGGCGCCAGCAACAGGCAATGTGCAATGGGAAAGGGATCCTTCAAACCAGGAGCAGCACAGGCACATCGGGAGCAACCGTGTACCCTGTCGCGGTGGCAGAGCTGCAGGCAGCGCCGCAGCTTTCCTCTCCTGAACTGCTCAGCACTGAATTGAATATTTGCTGGGTATAATCACAGTGGATGTTCAGAACAGTGTTATGTGGTTTCCGATTAATAACCACAGCAAAGACCTGAGATGGAGACTGTTAGTGAAACCCCTGCATGGGTAGTCGCTCTGTAGTCTGAGATAAAAGATACTTGTTCACAGTCTCCAAAGCTGTGGGCTGGTTTTGTCACTTATGTGTGAGCCTGCTGATAGAGAAGCAGTGGTAGACAGTGGTAGACATGCTCATTTCAGACAGAGGCTTTGCCTCCAAGCTGTAACACGGAGGCTGCCTCCATCCCTCTGCTCCTGCCCCGTGGTCCCCCAGGTGACTCCTCTGCTACTCCCCTGCCCAGTAGCACCCTGTGATTCACTGTCACGGTTCAAATAAGGGTGTGTGGATTTGCTCTTTCCCTTCTTCCCCCACCCCCTCTGCGCCAGCATCTTCTAATGGGTCTTAGTCCTCTGACCACCTTCTTCCTCCCTCCTCTTTTGGCAGGTCTCTCGGGCCAGCCTTGTTCCTCTCCTTACCAGCATCCCTGTATTGGCAGCTGCAGCCCATATGATTATTTTATTTCTCTGTTTTAGAAAGCAAGCTTCAGGTAGCTACGAAAGAGAGCACTGTGGAGATTGCCGGTGGTGCTGACACAACCATCGAGTGCAGGATCATGTTTACCCAGAATAATTCTCAATTCGCTGTTACCTGGTACCTCATACGTTCTTCAGCAGATGCAACCCCTCTGCAAATTGTAAGGGCTGACTACAGCAGCGTGCTGGAATATGGGTCTGAGTTCAGCTTGCCTGCACAAAAGTCCCGATTCCTGAGCCAGAGGGTGTCCAGCAATGTTTTCTGGCTGCAGATACTCTCTGCAGACTCCAGTGATGAGGGCAGGTACTACTGTGTGGTAGAAGAATGGCTCTGGCTGGTGGATGGCTGGTACAAACTTGGAGAGGGAACATCGGGAAGGACCACGCTGGAGTTCAAGCTCCCAGGTGAGCATGCAGTTATCTCTTGTATAGGTGCTGCTAGAGAAGCTTGGATCAATTTATGACAGGGCCCCCGCCAGGCCTCTGCTAAGCTGGCAGGACTTGAGAAGCAGTGTCTCCTGTGTTGGAGCTTGGACTTAAGGATGCAGGAGGTGTCAGTGCCTCTCCAAGGGAAATAGGGAATTAGGAGGATTTACCACATCCTCCCAAACCAACTAAGCTGGTATTTTTGCCACTGGCAGATGATGTCTAATGCTTCATAACAAAGTGAATTGTGGCATTTTCTTTTTCTTTTCCCTCCAACACATGGTGCGCTTGGTTGGTCGTACAGTGCTGTGAATAGAGAAGCTGCCCTTTCCTGGTAGTCCTGAGCATCCTGAAGCAAGACATTGAGTTTTCCTTACCTTGCAGCACATTGCTGCCAAGACCAATGCTGAAGGCTCAACTGCTCCCACCTTGGGCACTGCACCGCTGGGGTGCACAGTGGGTCTTCCTGGCTCAGTTCTTCCCCCTCTCAGCCTCGCTTGGCTTATGGGTTGCAGCCCTAAATGAAATGCATCAGAGAACTCCAGCTTCCTAAATAGCTTTTTGCCCAAAGGATGCTTTATCACTTACTTGGAGGGGGTGGGAAGTATGACAGCAGAATGTTGTGAACAGGGGACAGAGTTGATAGGGATGGGGAAAAACACCCCAGGGAGAATGAGTCGCAGGAGCAAGGGGCCTGTGGGTGTCCTGCAGGCACTCTTGCAAGAGGCCATCCCAATCCCCCATGCTTCATTCCAGAAGATTTCTGTCAGCCTGCGAGCGCAGGCAGGAGCATTTCTATGGCAGTGCAACACCATAATGTGTCTTTCTGCTTGCATTGTAACCCAGAGCATGAACTGCAGCTGGAGAAAACCAACCACAGCATCTCAGTGAGGGAGGGCGAGGAGATGACGCTGCACTGCCTGCTGCAGGGTGCCCGCCTGCCCACCACCCGCCTCTCAGCCACCTGGTTTCGGGGGGAGGAGAGCAGCCACGTCAGGCCCCTGCTCACCCTCCACCATGACGGCACCATCAAGTACCCCCAGGACAGCCTGTCTGGGAGGCTGCACCTCCGCTGCCCCACCACCGGTGACTTCAGCTTGATGTTGCCCAGCGTGGAGGAAAGCGATGCTGGGGTGTATTTCTGTGAGGTGCAGGAGTGGCAGCAGCAGAGTGAGGGGAAGAGCTGGGCTCTGCGAGCCTTGGTGCGCTCGGGGTACACCCAGCTCACGACCATCCCGCCAGGTAATGCTTCTGGGTGTGAGGGGCTACTCACCCCGCACGGGTTTCCCCTTACCCGTGCTGGGGTGCGTGGGGGGCGGGTAACAGCAGCTCTCTGCTAGTGATGCCGGCTGCAATGGCAAGGATGCAGCAGGGCTGGGAGGACTTGCTAAGGGATCGCAGTGGGGGACAGTGAGATCGCCAGAGTTGTGTTGGGAGCCAGGGCAGAGAGGGGAGCCCTTCAAGGGACATGCACTATGGACCTGGCAGGGGAGGCAGTGAGGTCCCAGTCCCATTGATCTGCCAGGGCTGAAACCCAGGTGCTTGGCATTGTAAACAGCGGAGGTGGTGGTCAGATGAGATACCAGGAGCTCTGACGGTGAGATTACGTGGTCCCAAGGGTCCCATTCAGTGCTCTTGTGTCCACAGTGCTTTGCAGCTTGTGAGCTCTCTGGAAGACCATGGGCACAACCCCCTGCTCTCAGTTGTACCACTGGGGCCAGAGGGCTAACTGGGGGAAAAAATTCTTGCTGTGATTTTTCTGGCAAGTCAATTTCCAGTGAGTTCTCTTAAAAACAGACTCTGTCCTCTTGAGGTGAGTTGGGGTGCATGCCGTATGCAAAAATAGACTTGGATTCTGCATACAGAATTTCACATAAAAGCAAAGGTTTCAGTCAGGCACACAGAGTGTTTTAGGGAGGTAACTGGGAGGGAAAAGTACTCTCTTGTTGCCTCTTTGGGGAAATCGGAGGATTGGATGACCCATGTTGGAGGAAAAAATACAACTGTGAAAACAACCATGTTGCACCCAGCTGAGAGGAGCCTGCTGTTCTTCTCATGCCTTCAGCCCTGGAGTTGCCATGTCTGAAGCCAGCCTGAGTGCCCACATGTGGTTACGGCTTCTGCAGCAGTTACCAACGCTGACCCAGGTGGAAGAGCTCAGGGGACCCTGCGGAGCCCTCCCTTGTGCCCGTTACTGGCACAGGCATGCACCGAGCCTACTCACATGACTCTGCACCTACAGCAGAGCTAATCTGGATTTAATTGCACAGGCAGGGACTGACAGCACTTCACACCCCCGCTGTTATGTTCCTGCTGTTGTCCATCACGGCTCCCTCTAGCACTCAGATTTCTCCTTCATCAGCTCCCTCTGTCTCTTGTTACCCGTTACTGGTGGAGTAACCATTACTAAAATTGCACAGTAACTGCTGGAAAATTCTCCTCCAATTTTTGTGTAAGTGTTTTTGCCAAGTGGTTTTCATAAAATCCAAGAGATTGGCTGAGTGATTTTTCTCTCTTTTTTTTTTTTGTGTGTGCGTGCTTCTCCAGTGATGCAGGTATCTCAAAATGCCCCTCTGTCTCGCAGATGTCAATGTTTTGGAGTTTTCCAAGGGGAAATGACACAGCCATGTGCAAGTATACCCATAACCAGGAGTAACTTCAGCTCTAACCCATGATCCTGCCCTTCAGGATACCTCCCTAGTACTATAGAGGCATTCATGTAGTGGAGACTTCTCCCTATTTTCCTATTGGAGAGTAAATGCTGCTTTCATCTATACGGATGGGATGCAAAGCTTCACAGGTAGAAAAGTAAAAGGCAGTTTCACAGCTAGAAGTAGCCCCCAGGTTGGTTCATCCCTAGGGTCACCAGGCTGTGTAGGTCCCTCATGGAAAGGGCAACTTCAGATCAGCAGACTCGTATGCTCAGCATGGTTCTGCAGAGCAAACGTAAAACATCTGCATGTGGATCTTGGGTAAAGAGGAGAGTTGAGGAACAACACTTTGAGATGGATGTAAGGAGCCCAGGACAAAAATGGAGAGGCTGCAAATGAGAGCTTTTCAGCTAGCACAGGACTGATCAAACATGGTTTTTTGAAGTACCTGTATGGTCCACCAGCAGTACAGGCAGCCTCCACTTCATCTGGGGAGCTGTTCTGCAGGAGCTGCCAGGGACAGGGATGGGGGCAGCTCAGCGTGGCTGAAATAGGATTGCAGAGCGGCAGAACCAAGGAGGGGCAGGTGTCTAGCGGAGAGAGGGACCTCCTTAATCTGTTTTCCTTTGCTTTCCTCTTGTCCCTCCTTGTTCAGTGGTGCAGGCTCTGACAGACTTCTACCTCATCCTGCTATCACTTCTACCTCATCCTGCTATCACTGGTGTCAGACAGGGACCTGGGCGGGGGCGGGGGAGGGGGCTGAAGGGTGTGTGGCTTTTCCTTACTGGGCCCAGTCTGGACTGGATTAGCTGAAGAGCTGTGCTGTTGCTGGTGGGGTGTTTCAGCTGAACAAGCCAGGGCCCTATCTGACCTCCTAAAAGAAGAAATTGAGGCAAATTACCTGGTTTCTCTCCCTCTTCTCCTCAGGTAGCCTGTATGAATTCTTAACAATTGGTAGCTGTTGAAGATTGAGGGAAAAGTGATAAGATGATAACGTATAGAAACAGTAGGAGAGAGAAACTCAAACTAGCTTGGGGCCTCACTTTTTTCTTTTTTTTTTTTTTTTTTTCCCCTCTAGAGCCACCTGTTTTGTCTATGATCTGCTCATCCCCGCCACTGCTGAACTTCATCCTATACTTACCACTGGTTCTGATCCTTCTCCTGGCCCTTGGTGGTGTCTTCTGCTGGTACTTCAAATTCAGAAAAAGCAACAGGGGCAACATCACAGGAGAAGACCAACTGATGGAACTGCAAGGGACTGGAGGGGTCAAGAAAACTTAGCTGGTCTATAATGGCAGATGTAACATGAAGGAGCAGAGCTGGACAGCTGAGGAGGACTGAATACTTGCAGAGGGGCTTTTTATTGTTTTGTAGTAGCTCTTGCAATGAATCCTTGAAATTGTGTGTTTATTTCAGTGGAATGAAGTGGTTTTGAATTACTAAGCAAATAGGGTTTTCGTAACAGGTGTTCCTGTCTCTTAGGTTAGGTACCCACCTATTTCACACTTTGTTCATTGTGCTATATTTGAGGTCCTTGCAGTATGCATCTCCCACTGTGGATGGAAGTGGTGTTATTCCTCTACAGGTATAAAGGAAAAAACAGCTCTTTTTGCACTGTGACACAAAAGTATCAAATTGCTTCTCATTTCAGGTGACTTGACAAAATCTATGTGGTGCACAGGCTAAAAAACAGTGGCAGAGCTGGAAATGGAGTATTGGTGTCCCATTTAAGGCATTGCACTTGGCTTTGCCAGGGAAGCTCTCAGACACTGCTGCCCCCTTGTTTTGAGAGTGCCTGTGCCCAAAGAGCATCATCTTCGAAAGGAAATGGGTCTTCATCACAAAACCTGTCACAGGAACACAAGAACTGAGCAAGGCTGTCTGGGGCTGAAGAAAGTACATAGCAGGGGTACCAGAGCCATCCACAAAAAGACAAGTCCTGCTGACCATTGGGACCAAGGGACTCGCATGGAGTCTTGGATCCCAGAAGGAAGAAGTGGACACCACGTCATCTTGGAGATGAGTGTACGAAGACTTTCTGGCTCCTTTCTTTGCTGGGACTGCTGTAGAAGACAGCATCCAGCCCCTCATGCCTAGGCTGTCTATGGGTCAGGAAGCTGCACGGCTGGGACCTGATATTAGACATCTCCAGGTTGCACCATGCAATAAAAAAAGCCATGCGCGTTCTTACGGGGCAGCTCCTCTATGCTCTGGGCTCACGTTTTCAAGGCTGAGGAGCTCTGCTACCTGAAGGCTGCCTGATGCATTAGAGGAAAGGAGATTTCAATCCAGTCCCTATAAGTCAAGGGATACTGAACCCCTAATTGTACAAAGTCAGATGTGGTCCCACCAAGTTGTAAGGTCAGGTGTCAGGGTGACACTCAAAGCACTGTCCTCAGACAAAAGCAGCCGTATGGAAATCATGGCAGATGTTTATGAGCCTGCTTCCTTTGACCAGAGGAAGGGTTGAGGACACCACAGCACCTCTAGATGATCTCTTGAAGTCCTTTGCTTTCCTTACAGGACAGGCAGTTTTTCTAATTGTATCCCGAGGAACTGGGAGGTGCTTCAGTCCCTTTCTCCTTGAAAAAGCACTTTTTGCATAAGTTTGAAGGCTACTGCTCTTGTTTTCCTGTTCAGCCACCTCTGTCTCTGCTGGCTGGCTCCAGCTTGCTCAGCCTCGTGCAGTTTTTCCCTTTTGCTGCCCTGACCCCATCTGTCTGTCCTGCGGCGTGAGTGCTCAGAGCTGCACGTGGGGCTCTCTGCAGAGGTTCCCCCCCTGCCTTGTGGGTTATGTCCCGTTTACACATCCCAGTAGGATGTTTGATTTTCTGTGCACGTGTGACAGCGCAGCACTGTTTGCACTTGCCTCGCAATCGGCAGGCTCCTCTCCTGCAGATTTGCTGTCTAGCAAGTTATTTCTCCACTGTGTGTTCAGGCTGTTGACTTTTCCTATCTACTTGAAGCACCATTTGCATGGGTCTGTTGGACAGCTTTCCGCACCAGTTTGCGAAAGATCCTGCTGTCTGTTTGTCTTAATCCTGTCTCGATAATGCTTTAACTCATGGACCGGTTTCAGTCTGTTTTGACAGACAAACAGATGCTCCCAGGACATTAAACTCCTACAAGTTTCATGAAAAGTGGTAGCTGGATGAAGGAGAGGAGGCAGGCGAGTTGTCCCACCAAGGGAAGGCTGCAGCGTGAGCTGCCTGACACCCAGCCCTGAGCCAGCTGTACGCTGGCTGCCTGGCACCCAGTTTGTAATTAGGGGATACAGAAAGGAGATGTAGGTGTGTTAGGGCATTGGAAAGAAAAAAGAACCATTTTTGACCATAAACTATTAACAATTTAATTGTGCACATAGTTTATCTACCAATTTTGTGCTGTCCCTCTGTGTTTCTGTTTAGATTGTTTCCTTAGCTTGCCTATAACAGTACCTTGGGAGCATACTTCACAAGCCTTGGTAAAGCCAAGAATATATGTTGTCTACTGCTTACCTCATCCCACAAGACTTGCAGCTTTCTTGCAGGGATGATTAAATAGGTCTGACATGCTCTGTTCTTGTTTTAAAAAAAGTTTGGTGGTTGTTTTTTTTTTTTTACATTCTTCTGGGTGCTTGTAAGTACTTCGTCCCTGTGTCTCTCTGAGGATTGCAATTAAGATGTGGGTGTTCAGTTTCCCCTTCTTTTTAAAAATAATCTTGCCATCTTGTTGTCACTTGGTATCTCTCAGCTTTTCAAGATGTTATTGCAGCAAACCACTAACAGGTGGCTTGACACCCATTCTTTACGTGTCTTAGGATGAACCTCACCAAGATCAGCCTTCTGCTCAAAAATCTAAGTTATTTAGGTTGCGATTCATTACCAGAGTGCTGGGCTGGTGGCATGGGACCAGCATTTGTGTGTGTGGGTCAGCCTCCATAAGCCGTGCAAGCCCTGCAAGTGACCTGGCTGGGTTTGGTGCATCCCCCGAGCCCAGCCACCTCGGCTCTCCGTCGCAGGTGTGTGGAGACATCTTTGCTGCCATCTGATTTTCACGTAAAAAGCTGCAGACTCTCCTGCAACATGAGATTTTTCTGTCTGGTGGACTGGGGGAAGAAGGTGGGCAGAGGGAGGAATGTTTCTCTATCAACGGGGCACTTCTGTTTCATTTTGGTTCAGTTAACCAGAGGCTTGTGTAAGTAGCGGCTTTCTACTCACACAAGTTTAGAGGTTTTAATTTAAGTTTCTAAAGTGTGCCCAGGGCCTTGATGAAAGGATCTGCAAGAAGAATGTGTGTTTTTGCAGTGCTGGGGTGTTTTCCTCCCCCGCCCCCCCCCCCCCCCCCCCCGGCTTTGCTGGATCACTGCCAAACCTTTTAGCTATATTTTTTAAGATGTATTTTTTTCCACGAGTGAACTTTGAAAGAGTTGTAACTTATCACAGCAAAAACTCCAAAACAGTCCTATTTTTAAAGAGAACATTTCACTCAGCTGAGGTAAATGCATGAGAGGGAGAGAGATGCGTGTGCGTGGTGGGTCAGGGGATGGTGTTGATTTTGCTGCTGGGGCTCCCCAAGTCCAGCCTCTGATATAAATTAGAACAGCTGATAAAATATATATTTAGCTGTTATAGCCTCATGGGGGAAAACTGTGCAACAGTGCAGACCCTGCAGCACAGCAGTGCTCCTGTCACACCCTGTCCCCCAGATGTGCCCTTGCCCAGGGAATGTCCTGTGTGAGGGCAGCGTGTGGTGGGAAGGTCCAGGGTCCTTTCACAGGTTTTAAAGCAGTTTGAAGGTGCTACAGGGCAATAAAGAGCTGGGTCCAAGAGGGATTAATCCACTGTGAAGCGGTTGCATGGGGCTGCAGAAACACAAAAGCTGTGTTGTGCTCTTGCGTTTCTGTAGGAAGGTATGGAAACTGTAAGGCAAGGGGAGAGCAGCACTGCCTCTGAGGCAAGCGAGCAATACTCTGCAGTGTGGCAAGACCCTCACTTGTTCAAAAACTGGATGACATGAGGGCCGGACAGGTGGGAATATAACTCCTGCGTTGCCTTCTGGAATGCTTTTATGTCACCTGCCTTTGGGCAGGGGCAAGGCCAGCGCTCAGTGACCTGCCAGGGCGGCTCACCCAACGTGCAGCGGGACTAAAGGATTGCACCGGTGCCTCTCTCACCTGAAGATGGGTGCGCCGAGGACCTTTCACTGCAAGGCTCCTCTGTCCTGTGAGGAGGCAGGGTGGGTGATGAATTGGTTGCTGTGCAGGAGTGGTGGGAAGCAGCTTGAAAGCAAGGAGATATTTTGCATCCTCTGGCAGCCCATGGCTCAGGGTTTCTGTGCCTGCCCTGCTCCCTAGGAGCAGAGGTCAGAGCAGCAGTGTGCTGTCCTGCGCTGCCAGGGCAAGGTTGTTGAGGAAGGTTGTCAAACTTTCAAGAAATGCTTCTAAACAAATGACTTGGAGTTCTCCTGGGAGGTCCCTTCTCAAGCAGCATCGCTTCATTCCTTCCTATTAACTCTGAGTTGGTTTTGAAATTTCACATTCAGTTTTCTTCCTGTGATAAAATATTTAAAATCTGGAAATAAAAGATGCAGTTTTGATACGTGCTGTGGTCTCACTTGATGCCGTTTTGCATTCCAGCTGGTTCCTGCAGCTCCTGTTTGTTTTGCGTGACCTTCGGCCTTGGTCTTTGGCACCTAAACCAAAGCAGAACCACTCCTAGAACTCTAAACCTTCCTTAACCACTAAGAAGATGCTGCATCGTATCTGCCTACTGCTGTTTTTTGGGTCCTTCTCCAATCCTCTGCCTCCTCCCTCTTTTCTTCCAGCAAATATGGGATTACAGTCCTGTTGCACACAGCAGGAGAAGGCAGCCCTTGCCCTAGAGTGATGCTTTCCAAGGCAGAAGCAGTACTTCAAGGTGGGAAGGATGCGCGAGAGGTAATGTGGTACCTCACTCCTTTGCTACCACAGCAAGCAGGGAGGGACCAGCTCAGTGTCATTTCAAGCCAGCTGCAGTCACCAGGTTGTGGTGGTGTGGGACTGACAAGACTAATGGTCCCCTACCTGCTTGGGCACTTAAAAAAATATAAAAATACTTTCATGGACATTGTTTAAACCAAACACAAGTGTGTTTCCCTAGCGCCTCCTATTTAGAAATGCAAACTGGAAAGCAAGGTCCAGACACTACTTGCTTCTGCATTTCATACAAGAAACGGGATACCACAAGCAACGATTGCAAGCGTGTGCTCATGGGCTTTCTAGCTTTCATTCATCACATTTTTTTCCCTGTATGTTTCTAAGGAGAGTTATATGTTTATAAATGATGCTGGCAAGGAGCTAAGCTCTCCTCTACAGCCAGTGCCAGTGAGCTCTCCAGGGGTGTACGGGTGCAAACTCACCACTGCCATCAGCAGCTTATTTAATGAGAATAATCTGAGCAGGGAGTATTTTATCTTTTAATTGACACTGTGCTTATTCCCCCTGCAGGCACCAGGAGCAGTTTCTGTGCCTGGGCTGCTGGGCAAAGTGAGGGGAGAAGAAGGGAGCCTCACCGGAGGCTACCCTTGCGATGGGTGCTGTCCCAGAGCCCTCCTTGGGGACCACCACGAAAGCAAAGCATGGGGCAGGGGGGCTGCGAGGCAGGGAGTGACCTGTTCTCTGGCACTGTGTGCGCTGTACCTGCTCCTTGTAGGGGTGGGAGGAGAGAATTTGTTTCTGGGACTGTTGACTCAAAGTGTGAAAATTCACCGGCATGGGGGGTGGAGAGTACTGGTCTTATCATCATTTTAAGCATGAGGGAATTAATGGATGAATGCTGGGAGCAGTATGGGAAACTACGAGGGGCTGTGACTCCTCGCAGCCCCCTCGTGGGATGCTAATAGGAAGGAGAGGCCCACTGTCCCATTTGAAAGAGAAGGGCCATGACCAATTGGTGTTAAATGTGGCAGTAATGCCTCACGCGGTGGCTGCGGGATAAAAGGCAGAGGCAGCCTGAACTGTAAAGACGTTTCATTTCCCTGGTAATGAGGGATACACACTGTGGCAGTGAAACTGGGGGGAGAGAGACCGTGAGATGCTAATTTCTGTTCCTGCTGCCGCTGCTGCTTTGATCTGAAGCAAATGCCCGTTTTAAATTGCAAACGGATGCAAGTCAGATATCATCCAGCCAGTGGCTTACAGGCTTAATGAAGTGGGACGTACGCTTCTGCCTGATAATGTTAGGAGAGGCAGGCAATTCAGAGAGGAATTACTGAAGGTCTAAAGAGATGGGGAGGAAGGATGAGGATGTCGCGGGGTAACTCTCACCACCATCAGCACTGTCCAAAGTCCCCCACTTTCTGTCCTTGGGAAGCTATGGCTGTGGTAAGCCCCTTGACCCTCTGTGCCTAGGCAGAAAGCTACGAACATACTGTCCTGATACGATGCGTATGCTTTAAGACAGCACGCATCCTATGCAGGCAGCGCAAGGTCGTCCTTCTCTTTGGTCTTGGAGCATGAGCATCAATTTGATGCATTCCCCAGGTGAGGCAAAGGTATGGGACCCTAAGTAGCTCTTTTTGTGCTGCCATTTGGGCATTTAATTGGACTTCAGCAAGACAAAACTTTTTGGGACTTGACTGATGATGCTGTTTTGGGGCAGACCCAGAAGCTGCTGGCAACAGGGTCATCAAGGCAGAAGCAGTGATCTGGGAGCCTGGTAGCTCACACTGGACAACCACATCTTGAGCCTCTGTTATGGGCAAAGATCTGACATGTTTTGAAAAATGAGCGTCTAAAGGGATATTTATTACATTCTTCACTAACACAATGCACTTGGGCTCTAGGATTAGGCCAGTTTGTTGTGTTACTTGCATGGGTACTCAGAGGCTTGGACGGCTCTGCAAGCTGCTACACTAGACCAGGCAGACATGACAAGGCTGGGGGTCCTGAAGGTAGCTGGGAAGCTTGACCTCTGCACCAAGCAAGGAAGAAATGATCTGGCTAATGAAAAAAGGCAGGTGTGGAGCTCAAATCTATTAGGTCCTTTGAAGGAGTCAGCAAGCATCTGGATGAGAAAAAAATCCCATGGATGTAGTTTGTACAGACCCAAAAGTCTCCATAATCTCTACAATGTCCATGATCAAAGGATCTCACAGAAACTAAGTAATGATGGGATAAGACTGGCAGGTCTTTGCAGGGATGAACTATTTGTTAAAAATACAAGGCAGAAAAGAAAATAAATATTTCTGACAGAAAAGGGAGGTCACTAGTCACGAGACCTGTGCTGCTTACATAACACAGAAATGGTCTGGAAAAGAGGATGACTACTAAGTGATGAAAGATAGTGTTAAGTTAGTCAAGGTATTAGGAATAGGGGCTGGCTCTGATGAAATGCGCAGGGGCATTATGAGACTAACTGGGCAATGAAACCGCAGACGACATTCTGTGTAGGTGACTGTAAAGCAAGACATGGTGGCGAAAAAATCACTCAGCTTCACATATAAAGTGATAGGCTTTGAGCTGACCGTTATCATTCAGAAGCAAGATCTTGATGTGAGAATAGCCAGGTGTATGTGTCATCTGCCTGATGTTCAAAGCAGCCAAGAGAGCAAACAAGACGTGAGTTATCAGGAAAGAAATACCAAAATAGCATCATTCTGCCGCCGTGTACATCTGCAGTGAACCCACACCTGCGCAGGGCCATTCCTCCACCCCCAGAGAGAACGGCAGATCTCGCAAGGGCGCAGGGAGGGCTGGCGGTGGCTGATGAAAGCCATGGCACGGCTTCCAGGCGGGGAATGGCTTGAACCACCCCGGCCTGTCACTCCGGGGGACATGACCCCAGTTCCTGCAAGAAGTCTTGAATGGCGAGGAAAGGGTTGGCAGCAGTCGGGCTTTCCTTCTCTCCCATCATGACAGCGGTGGGACATGGAAGAAGCTAGCTGGTGGCAGCCTCAGAATGGAAGGAATGAAAAGGAGCAGGGTTTTCACACAACATGAAGTTAGAAAGCTCCTCGTTATGGGATGTTGTGCTATAACTTTCTGTTCTGCAGGAGAAAATGATCAAGAGGGGAATCTGCTAAGCCATCCTATTAAGTCCCAAGCTGTGGTTTGGGGAAGTATCACATATGGCTGCTCTGCTTTTGTCTTCTGCTTTAGCCCTGGGCTTTTGGCCGTTGCTCAGACAAGGTGAGGAACTAGATAGTCTGACCATCTAGACTTTTTTTTTTATGTTCTTATTCTGTTTACTTTGTAGCCGTACATACAACTGTATAAGACGCAAAAAAAGGCATGCACCCCCTCACATTTTCTCTTCCTTTTATACCGCCTATCAGGGCTTGCTTTCCCCCTCTCTCCCCCAAAAAAATGCTTCTAAAAGCATTAGAACCCTCTTTCAGTAGAGTAAATTATGTTAATCTGTGGGCCACTAGGCAAGATGAAGTTTTTAGATTATCCTTTCTTATTCTACAGCATCTTCCATTCAAGGACTTCACACTCTCACAATAGCATAGTTGAGAATTTTCTCTGCTTAACAAATGAGGGAACTTAGACACAGTAGTTTGCTGTGAAACAGGCAAAGAAATCAGAAATCTGCTTTTTTAGAACATCTCTAGAGAAGGAGAAAGGAGGAAAGACTGACTCCAAAAGTGAGAATCAAAGGGAAAAAATCTCTCTGCTGGACCCAAAATAAGTTTCCATAGAAACAGATTTTTCTGAAAATGAATTACTGCAGTATGAAATGAAGATTGTGGGTCTAATTCTGCAAAATACTTAAGCATGTTCTTTGCTTATCCCTATTCAGCTCAGGACACAAGCATGTGATTTCCATGGAGGCTTATGTGCTTTATTTGATGGAGACAGAAATAAGGACAAGCTGTGTTGAATTGGGATCCGTGCTTTCTTGTGCTTCCTCGCTGCTGGCAAACTTGCAACTTTTTATGATAGCACGTGTTGCTTTGCTGCTAAGAGTACAGACCCCAGTGCTTCAGTCTGGGAGTTCAGCACAAAGTTCCAGCAGACTCTTCCCACTAATGGGGAGTGGAGCCAGCAGAGCGTTTACATTGCCGCGTACTTTATTGTTTCGTTAATTAACTCTTTTTCTGTTTACATGCGGATTTAAATTTACGTGGGATATTTATTTTGTAAATGAACGCCATGGTGATTATCAGATAATTAACTTGAGAATTGATAGCATAAGAGGTTGAGATTTGTTTCTAATCTGTCTTTTGTGTACCTCTATGGCCCATAGACATTTTAAAGATGGGATAGGTTCTTAATATTTTGCATGCTAATTGCTTTTATTGTGACTGTTGGTAAATGGTTGGGTTTAGTTTAAGCTATTTAAGGCTGTTTTGTGTAATTTTTTTCCCCCCCTCTGTTGTGACTTTATGTTCAGTCAAATTAATAGGACAAATAAGGTCTGACTCAGAGTTTTATTCCCATTTGCTATACTTGGAATAGACAAAACTTTTGCATAGCCAAGCTGCGGCTACTCTTCTTCACACAAACTTTCCATCCTCTTATTCCCTCTTTATTTCCCACTGGCTTTCAACTTTTTATTTGGGGAGGTGTCTATTTGTAGACACCCTCCCAGGCATTTCCCAGCAGTACTAGAGCCCCACATAATGAATTTAAGCCTACTGATGATAGCACTTTGGGACCCTCTTCAGAGGCTGAAGAACAAATAATCCTCATGGACATGGTATCTAGTTTTCTTGCTCCCTCCCCTGAGTCCCTGTGGCTGTCCCAGCCAAGCTAAACTCTCAAGGCGTTTAAACAATCCATCTCAATGTAATGTTCGACATGGAAACTGTTGACTTGCTGTTGAGTCCGTATGAACAATCTCCCCGGCTTGTCACCCATCAGGCCGCCAGTGCTGTCGCTGCACCGGGCTCTGACATGCAGCGGGGCGGTGATGGTCACCAGCGGTGAAGCTGGTGCTGGAGCCCGCGTTGTTAGCAGAGGGGCGGCTCGAACTGCCCCTTAGCACTGCTGGGCTTCACTTGTCCTTTACAGCTGGAAACTATTCTTTCTCAAAATTTTCTCTGAGAGGGAGATGGAAGATACACAGAGATTTCTTAGTGCTCACCGAGAGCCACCCTCACTTTGCAGGCATCCTCCCCTCCTCCTCCCTGCTTTAAATGGATTTTTTTTTTTTTTTTTTGTCAGTGCCTGCCATGCTGTTACCATCAAAAGTGTGAGCTAGAGATGGCAGCAGTTATGTCTGATTTGGTGGAAAGGATGCTGTCAAAGAAAAATACATCCCCGCAGCAAGACCAACGTGGGGAGCTGCAGGTGCCTGACAGCCAGTCTTTTTCCTCAGATGCTTTCAAATCCCTGAGGCGGCCTGTGACCGGTGATCCCACGTGCCCAGCAGCGATGCCACCCTGTGCAGGAGGTAACCCTGCTCGCTCCCCAGCCGGTCTTGCCCAGGTCCCCCCTGGGAGGTTTCCCAGGCCCACAAAATAAGCCGTGGTGCTGCGCATGCCTTCCTCTGTGTTGCAGACATGAGCCAGGTGGGTAACATCCCCATGCAGGCTGTCCCTGCTGGCATCCTCACCAGGCACATTTGCCTCCTGAGCTTGCAAAGACTGCTGGTTTGCATGCCAAATTGAAGTCATGAGAATGAATAAAAACAATCTATTTTTAATCCAGTGTGAGATCTCTTACTCTTGGCTATTTTTTTCATAATTGGTTCTGTTTTCTGCTAATGATCTGAAATTTAGCATCTATTCCTGCCTCAGAGTGTTACTTTGATAACCGGTGTTAAGGAAGAAGATTAAGACTCTTGTTAGCAGTGGAGGCTGCAGGACATATGGGTGCTGCAGACCTGTTAGTGATAGACAGAAAGTTGTTTTGAGGCAGTGGGACAGATTGTCTGGGAATCCTGGCTTAACAGCAATGAAAGGCTGATGAGGTAAGTAGTGCTGGGAAAATCCTGTTAGGGAAGGAAAAGAGCAGACTGAGTGATCACAGGATGCCCGGTATTCAATAAGCAGTTTCTCTGCAAAATTGAATTCACTTTGGCACAGAAATGGAATTCATATTTCTCTCCCTATTGCACTTGCTTCATTAGCAGGCTTGTAAGGCACTCTCAACTTTCCAGCATCGAGTAATACATTAGGACCAAAAACTCATTCTGAGCCTTCGAGGCAGTTGATTTGGGTTTGGATCAGACATTTCCAACTCCATCTCATTTGCAGATGGCATGGAGTGGGATGAAGGATCCAGAACAGCATCTACAGATCTGGTCGCTGTTGACATGATGGAGGTTAGAAGCTCTGGTGTAGAAATGTTCTTTGCTGAGCTGGAGCGGGGAGCTATTTCCGAATTCAGGCAGGGCAGCATGGACAATAGAGATGTGTACGCACATGTATGGTGAAACCTTTGGGTAAGTACCAGCACCATCTCTCTAACGCTGGGAGCTGCCCTGTAGCCAGCGTCTATTTTTCCATGTTGGGTGTGTTTTGCAGCACTCTTTCTAAAGCACTTCCCTGGCTCTATTTGGTCAGTGGGTGATTTGTTGCCTGTTCCCCTACAATAGGCAGATTAGCCATGATTTACATGGGACAAGGTTGGGACTGGCGATTTGTGTGCTGCTGTGGGTGTAGGAGTTGTGTGATCTCATGGTGAAGGGCGATTGCCGTGCAGAGCAAGGAGACAGATCAGGATAAACGGCACAGAGGAGTCTGGATCCACCAGCTGAATGGGTATGTGGGTGGGATATCCCAAATCCTTCAGGTATGTTCCTAAACACAGCCTATCCTACTCCCTGTGCCCTTCTGATTAGGGGCAACAAAGTGGCAGGCTTGTCTCCCTTTTTATTCTCTGCTTTTTCAGGAGGAGGTGGGAGGACGAGCAAGGGAACAAATCCGTCTGCAGAAGAAAAGAAGCAGCAAGGGGTCTGCAAGCAGAGACAACGCTTCTCCTGTCAAAGGCACGTGCTGTCTAGGGATGGTGCAGTCATGGTTCCCCCTTGTAAGAGCCAGGGGAGGGGATCCTGGGAGGGACAGCTGGAGCAGGGTAGCAGGGGAAATGCCCAGGAGGGGGGCTTCACAGGGGCCAGGAGGTGCAAAGACCTGGAGGGAAGCTGGAGTCTGGAGATGGGACAAGTCTTATAGAAACATAGAACATCCCAGGTTGGAAAGGACCTCTAAAGATCATCTAGTCCAACCTTTCATGGGAAAGGGAGCCTAGATGAGATTATCTGGCACCCTGTCCAGTCACATCTTGAAAACCTCCAGCAATGAGGACTCTACCACATCTCTTGGGGAGATTGTTCCTCTGATTGATTGTTCTCACTGTAAAAAATGTATTTCTTATATCATGAGGAAATCTCTCCTGGTGCAACTTATACCCATTGCCCTTTGTCGTCTCCATGTGGCTCTTTGTGAAGAGAGAGCCTTTGTCTAATTTTGTAGCCATGAAAAACTGATGAGGACCCCTTGAGCCTTCTCCAGGGAGAGAAGACCTAACCCCTTCAGTCTTTCCACATAGGACAGGTTCTCCAGCCCTTTGATCATCTTTGTGACCTTCCTTTGGCCCTCTCCAGTCTGTCTGCGTCTTTTTTTTTTTTTTTTTTTAATTGTGGGGACCAGAACTGGACACAGTACACTAGATGTGACATCACAAGAAGTGAGTAGAGTAGGATGATCATGTCTCTGTCTCTGCTAGTAGTGTCCCTATGGATGCAGCCCAGGATCTGATTTGCCTTTGTTGCTGAAGCGGTGCACTGTCGACTTGTGTTCAGCTTGTCCATCAGGACGCCCCGATCCTTGACTCCCTTCATGCAACCCAAGTCAGGAGAGCCTTAGGGGGCAGATGGTTTGTCTGCAGGGTTTGTGTTTCTGCAAGGGGGTACTACTCAACTTGGCTGGCTGCCACACTGCAGTGCCTCGACATTTCCCCAGGGAGAGGGGAGCCAGCCACCAGGCATGGGTGGCAGGGGTTGTTTGCACACTGAGGGTGGACAAAGTAATTGCAACATCGGTCAGGAAATCTTTGATGCAACAGGAACCCCAAACTGGCCGTGACATGTGGCCTCTCCGCCCCTGCAGAGCAGCAGCTTCTCCTTTCTCGTGGGAAATGCTGAGGTCTGGGGCTGGGGGAGGCCACCAGCGTCTGTGCTGTGGCTTCTGCCTTGCAGATCTGCTGCCTGCCAGCATGGGCCCTGTGAATACACATCTTCCAGGCGAGGCTCTGTCCAACTGGCACGGGCAATTGGAAAGTATTTTCCTGATGCTTGTGTGGAAACTGCTTATGTCTATTTCTGAAAAATGCCATTTTTCTTTTCAAAAATCCCCATCTTCCATATCTCTGTGTTGCAGAGCTGACCTTCAGCATCCCAAGTCTCCATATGGAGCCATCGCTCCCCTGCCTGCTTGGCCATTTCTTAGCTTTTCATGCATCATGGGAGTGAGCTGAGCAAGAGCCTTCCTGCTTCCCTTGCTGCAACTCAGCACTCTCTCAGCCGCAGCAGAACTGCAAGCATCTTGTCAACTTTTTGCTACTCTTGGTAAAAAACTCTGAACCTCCGTGAAAATCTAGCAGCTGCAGGAGCTACAGACTCAGCAAGGTGAGCAACATCTGGCAAGAGATGGATCCAATTGGAAAGACAACCTGGAAAATGAGATGGGCCACACAGGGCTGTGGGAACACAAGCACGTCCCACAGTATCCAGCAGGTTGCGGTTGAATGGGAAACTACCCTTCTCCTTTTCTGCAGAGGGGAAGTGGAGCCCATTGGACACCTGTCATCTGGTGGAAGCAATGCTTGGACTCTTCAGCTAGATTTTGGGGAATTGACCCTGTCCCGTCCTCCCCACAAAGAGGTATGAAGGTGGGTAGGGAGGAGTGCCAGACTTCTACCTGAAGTCCTTTAGCTGTTATCAGCTATGTTGGCTGTTGAATCCCATCTTTGCCTTTGAAATTTGACTCTGGGTTAGGATGAGTCTCTGTTTTCTTTGAATCCCGTTCAGGAGGAATTGAAGAAGGGTGGCTTGGAGACCCGTGACACTGGCCCCAGAGCCATGTGCCCACAGAGCAGTAAGGAGTGATCCAAGGAAGTGAGGGCCCTTGTGAGGTTTCTGATTAGGAGATGGACAAGAAGGCTGCAGGGAGATCTACAAGAAAGTAATATTAAACCTATGATTTGTTGCTTCAGAACATTGTGAACCTCAAAACCATGGCAAATCTGGAAGAAATCACCATGGGATTTTGGTATGGTGGTCAAAACCAATATTATTACCAGCAGGATCCTGCCACATCTTTGTGGAATGAAGGGGTTCATATTTGAAAATGAGTATTACCTCCAGCTTCATAAGCAGTCACTAGAGAGAAAAGTATTTTGCTGGCCTTGTGAGGGGCTCTGCCTGGGCTTGGAAGAACATCTGCTCAGCTTTGAGCTCAGCGAAGGTGGTGCTAGGTCAGGAGGAGTGTGCTGTGAGACGCAGGCACTCTCCTGTAGTGCAGCCCCTGGCTCTCACTGCGGCTTGCTTCACAAAACACGTGGCTATTTCACCGCCAGACAGAGGTCCCACACTGCCCTGGCTAGCATCTGAGACCTCTTACCCACCCATCTGTCTGGGCAACAGCAGCGCTGCTGGGGCCACCTCCCCAGTGGGGCCCGGCACTCCCGGGGGACTCGCTGCCCCACCACTGGGCAGACCAGCCTTGGCTGCCGTGCCAGGAGGCGAAGCACAGCTAACCACTTCCATGTGGGGCCACCGCTGCCACCAGCTCGGTCTCGCTGGTGATGTCACTTTGCAGCTGCTGCCTGACAGAGCTCAGCACTGTGGTTGTTTCCCCACCCTGTTACCAGGCTGCATGTCACGCCTCTCTTAGTCACTTCTTAAAAGCTTTTACAGAGGGCCAGTGGCTTGTGATTCTCTGTTAGCCCAGCCTGCACGTCATCTAGCCCCTGGTGATGGGGGCCCGTGAGGCATCCTGGGGACCCTTTGTGCTGGCACGGTGGCAGGGGACACCTTGCTCGCCCCTCTTCAGCTCCTTTCAGGGTGGTGCAGGAAAGCAAGAGGCCCCAGTTGGGTGCTGTGTAGCCATTAGTCACGTTGCACAGCTGCTCCCAGAGGCTGGTCTGGCTGGTGTCTTGGAGGGAGGGGGTGCTGAGCGTGGTGATGTGCGTTGAGGGCAGGGGGGGTGGTGATGCGTGGGACTTGGAATCAGGAAGGCTGCCAGAGGTTTTTGGCTGACCTCAGTCAGGACAGAGCTTTTCACCCCCGGATATCTTGTATTAGGTCTGAATAATGTTGCTGTGATGAAGACGTCAAGATGGAGAGACTCCAGCCCTCTGCTTGGAGTGAACTACAGTGGGTAGTTATCCTTTCAGCTAAGAGCACAGGGGTTTTTTCCTGACAGGGCTTGTCTGGCTATAACTTCCAGCCACTGACTCTTCTTTTACCTTTCTCCACTGAATTAGTAAAGAGTTTTGTGAGGATACTCGTTCAAAGCCTCTCACAGTGTTTTTCGACAACAGACTGAGCCCTTCATGCCCTTCACTGGACAGCATTTTTCCCAGTCTTAGAAGATCCAAATGGGTTTAAGCGGGCAGAAACCTAGAGAGGTATAAAAGCATTGATTTCCCAAGGAACCCACACTGGGAAGTCTGCTTAAATATTTGAGAATTGAGTCACCTGTATTTAAAAGACAGCAATTAAGGCAACTAAATATGTTCTGAATAATTCCTTCACGTTAGTTTCCACTACGAAGGTGTCTCTGGAGTTGCTTACTCAGACCTTGCTCTTTTCTGGGCAAAGACGAGATAACATCAGAGACTGAGAGAGGAGGAGCTGGAACAACCAGACTATATAAGTATCAGAAAGCTGCCAGGTCACGATGGTGTTCAGTCAAGAGGTCTCTGGGAAGGTGAGGATGAAAGGGCTGCATCTTGAAAAGAAATATTTCTCTCCTTGAAGAAAAAAAAACCACACACACACACACAAAAAAAAAATCCCAGAAGAAAAAACAATTTTTGATAAAGATGGAGAATGTTGTACTCACATTTTTAACGGCTCTTGGGATGATCTGGAGAATTACAGGCCTGTTTGACATGCATGCAAATGAATGCAATACATAGCAAATTAGGAGAATTGGCCGTGAAGCTTACACGGTTAAGACTGCTCGGAGGCGCAACCTGCAGAGATTCTGCAAAAGGAAACCACATTTCCTGAACTCTTGCAAGCCTTTGAACAAACCAGTGAATTAACTGAGAAAGAAGAACTGTCTGACACCATTTATTTAGCTGTTTCAGCAGGCTTTTTGCAAGGGCACGTTCAAGACGTGGCTGCAGACATCCAGCTATCAGTGCGGTGAAGTGGCTTATCGCTACGGCTCCAACACTGGCCAGGAGGTGGGCGAGTGGTCAGTGGTCACATAGGGGATGAGGTGCCAGTGCAGTGCCTTGATCATCCATGTCATTGTAACCTCTGGGTTCACTGCCAAAACTGCAGTGAAGCTTGGGTCACTCAAGAAAGAGAAGTAGACCTGAAGGGGGAAGCGATGGATTGACTTCAGGGTAGAAGGAAAAAGGGTTGATGGGAAGGGGTACCTACATCAAGGATGATGCCAGGAAGAGGTACTGACAGGTGAAAGCCCTTGTCTCCTTGGTATTGCATGTTTATATCCCTGACACTGAAGATCTGGGTGTGTAGGACACTAGCAGGCTGGCAGCAGGAACAAAGCTGCTTTGCTGGGCAATTTCAGGGGTCTGTGTTAGACCATCCCAGGGGAAATGTTGAAAGAAATCCAGAATGGGTGAATATCAAAAAAGAGAATGTGCGGGGAGAAGAAAGGACCCCCTTCTTGGTACCATCTGAGATGATAACCTCCAGGCACGGAGGACTGGGCTCTTGCTGAGCCATCGAAGAACATCTGATCAATAACTCAAAGTCCTGACTTGTACATTAGCAGAGTCAATTATCAGCTCTGCTCTCTGCTTCCTTGATTATTATTTCAGCATGTAGCAGCTGCTTCGCAAGCGTTATGGCCCATCACACTCTGAAGGGACTGAGTTAAATGCAGATTATTGACCGATGAGGCCATGAGAATGTACTGTAAAATATACAGTCACAGTTGCCCATAAATCCCCAGCGAGAGTGCTTTTTAAAGAAATTCCTCTTGCTGCGGGAGTGCTCTGGGTCACTATCAAGGCTCTGAAAAATGTTTTCTTCAACTGATTCCTGTCATCTCTGTGGTGGTGTTGTCTCCCTTGGCATTGCATCTTCACATGAATGAGTGGTTCTACCTCCCTTGAGCTGCTCATCGGGACCCACGGGCTTCAGCAGGGATGCTTGAGTTACAGTTGATTCTGCACATGGGCAAGGCCAACGGTATTTAATGTTTCTGCTCTGGCCCCGGATTTTCTGCTGCTCCTGAGTTTCTCAAGTTGCTTCAAGTTCCTGTTTTGGCTGAGGTTGCGGGCTTACAGTTTGAGCAGGCTAAATAGTGAGCTGTTTGAACACCAGGTAATGAGTTTTCCCTATTCTGCTAGCCTGATACACTGCTGGCAGTCAGCTGCATGGTTCATGGAGGCAGGCAGAAGTGCCTGGGTCATTTTGCTTTGCAAATCTCTTTGACTTCAGGATTCAAACCTATTTCAAGGGAAGAGACGCATGCCTTTATGGTTATGAATTGAGAATGCAGTGCATCTACACTGAAAATATCTATTTAAGATGCTGGTAGCTAGGCCAGCAGTGATGAGGTGCTCAGCAGCTCATTAGCTCAGTGGTGCCCTTTGTCCAAAATCGTAGAGGAGCCTGGGCTTATCCCGGGTAGGTTATTTGTCATTGCAAGCCTAGTGCATGCTGATAGTTTGTCTATAAATATATGTGTCCCTCTTATGCTCTAGCAGCTAGGCATCGGAGGAGTCACTGGTTTTGATCACTGCCCCCAAACTGAGAGACCCAGTGTTTTAGGCCAGGTGGTGAAGTTTCGTGCCCTTGAAACTGGGTCCCTGCTGCTGGCAGCCCGCTGAGGCTTCTTTAGTGCTTCTAAGGATTTCTTGATCTACTTCTACCCGGGGTGCTCCCCATCCAAGGAGGGGAGAGGATTTCACATGCTTGAGCTAGAGCCCTAAGAGATGGCTAATTTAGAGTTTGAAGTATTTTTTACAGAAGTTTTGGGGTTTTTTTTAATATAGTTTTGACATGACTCTAGGATGGGTTTTTCCCAAAGCTTTCTCAAGTGCAGCATCCTGGCCACAGTTCTGGTTGCAACTGTTTTTTAAAACCTTTCACTGTCGGAGCAACTGAGATCCTCTGGGCCAGGTCCTCACGAGTTTCCAGGGAGGCCTGACTCCACCAGGCTGGTGCCAGCAGGTGTAGGGAGGTCCTGCTGGTCACAGCTCGTGGGACCTGCTGCTGAGTCCCAGCTACTGCAGCGTCTTCATGTCATGCAGATAAAAGCACTACAAGAAGCAAGGGGACAGAGAGCACTCCCTGCTCTGGCAGAAATATCGCAGCAACTTTGTGGACATTTCTTGGGGGTGAAGAATAAGCTTTCTGTTGTCTTCTACCCTGGCGTTTACTGCTGTGAGAGCTGCCTGTCCTTCAAAAAGGACCACGATGGCTCACTGGTGTGTGTTGGGGAGCAGAGCTGGCCAGAGGAGTAATCAGAGTTGCTTCATGTCCCAGGGGCTGGAAGAGGAAGGGACGTGCTGCCCTGGGGGGGGTCACAGTGCCATGAGAGTCCAGGCAGGGTGGCCAGGGACCAGGTAAGTGGGAACCCAGTTCCCAGTCTTGCTCCCCACCCTGGGGAGGCTCTTTTGTTCTCACCGGTGCCAGTGTCCAGATCTGGTCTTTTTACTTTCACAGGGGAAGGAGGCGAATGTCGCGAGGGCGGCCGACAAAGGTGCCAATGTGGCCGAGTGTGAGACCACCCTGGGAATGGCGGCATGAGGGGAGGAGGCACGGCTGTAGAGCTTGTGACTTTTCCAAGGGTATTTCATGTTAGGGGTAATGCCAGGTGGTCTTTCCCTGCTGTGAGCAAGGAGAACCAGTATGGGCACATAGATACTCCAGGGTGCATTTGTGCTGTTGGTCTGATGGTCCCTCAGCTTGCCTTTCCCATCACAGGGAAAATTTCTACCTGTACCTCAAACATACATTGAGCCTAAACTGATGCAGTGGTGTTATCTGCAACCTACTGGCACTTTCTCTGTGTCTCAGGCTGGCAAGTGAAAGGAGCAGGGCAAGGGAGGCAGCAAAAATTTGAATCAGGAATCTTGGATTTATCATAGACGTTTTTGCAGGCCACCACAGTAAACCCACTGGATGCCTTGCTGGCCCATCTGATTTAGCTCTGAAGGCCATGCAGTGGTTGGGGGTGGTGGTGGTGGGAGGAGGGCTCATCCCATGCAGCGGGAAGCTGATACAGTCATGCTATGTGTAAGTGTCTCACCCCAGCTACCTGGAAAGAAGTTAACACATCTGTACTGCTTGGTCCACGTCCTGTCCCTTGCCCTACCCACACCCCACAGCATGTTGTCCCCTGCTGTAAACTCTGTCCCAGGAAGGGCCATGCACAGCAGCACACAGCATGGCCACAGATGTGCAGCTGGTGGAGCGGTTGCAATAGGATCACACCATGTCTTTGAGTGGTGTGAATTCCTTGGTGTTTGCTTTCTTTAGCTCCCTTTTCATCTCATTTTGTGTTCCTGGGGGTATTTGTTAACACACATGCTCTCCTTCAGATGTGTCACACACATTTAATTTCATTGCTAGAGTAAAGCTGTCATATCTTCTCTGCTGGGGTAAAGCTCTTATATCAGCACTGCATTAACTCCTCTTCTTTCCCCCTCTCCTCCACACCCTGTGTACGCTTGAAACACCTTTGTTTAAACACCAGCCTGGAAAGAGAGGTTTGCTGGTGATGGAGTTGTGCTCCTTATCAAGGACATCATTTCAGTGGGGCTGAACTCATCAAAGAGGAATAAAATGTTTTGAAGAGCATCTAAGAAAGGATCATTGTGAAGTGACCTCTGTCCCTTCAAAGGCTTGAATTTTTCTTCTTGCTCGTCATTTTTGTAGACATCTAGCCAGCTTGGGGTGTCATAACTGCCTCATGCAACCCTCTGGAGGTCCAGATAGTATCTCCATACTTGTTATGTATGCATTGATGTTCAATGCTGCCTTTGCCTGCTCTAGAAATGTCAGGCTACACACAATGAGTGTCCCGTGGTGTGATGTGAAACCTCTACACAAACTGCGAGCAACTGAAAACACGCTGTGCCAGCACAGGCTGTTTGTGTGACACTTCCAGGCCTGCAGCAGTTTTCGGAATAGCTTTCTCTCACTTCCTTAAAGCCTTCCATGTCTCCAGAGTCAAAGACTCATGGGATAGATCTATAGCTGTCACCTGGTTAAAGTTGATGGGTGCATGCCAGATCTCTACTGGTTTATACACTGGTCTTCAGGCTGAGTTCCCCCCACAGCTCCCCGGATGTGTCTTACCAATCCCCTTGGACATGTCCTCAGCTTCAGCCTGGAGCAATTACCTGAATGCCAAGGCAGGTATAGAGTTAGATGTGGGTTTTCTGGCTCTTTCAGGGATGCAGGTTAGGCTCTCATAGCCCTAACTGTGTGCTTTGATGTCTGAGAGATGTGAAAAGACTTCAGGTTTTGGAGAGGAGGCAGCTGGTGGGGAATACAGACAAGGTTTGCTAAACCACAAAGGCAGCGAACAGGGAGTTGTTGTTCACCCAGCCCTGCAGCACAGCCACCGTGTGACACTCACTGAAATTCCTAAACTGAATTCCTTGAAAAAAAGCTACAAGAGGAAGCACGTCTTCATGCAGCAGGTCCTGGACACCTGGCTCTCGCTGCCCTGGGGAGACAGGCAGCACCGGCAGGCTCGGGCAGGGTGAGAGGTATTCCAGGACAGCAGGCTCAGGAGTGGGGTACTCGAAGGGATGGGAAATACCCTCTCGCACCCTTTGCTCCACAATGATGGGCATTGTGGGAGGACAGGGGGGATGGACCCCAGGCGCAGTTGACCCTGTGTGCTCTCTCCTATGGCAAGAGACCGGGCTAGATGGCCCATTTGTCTGTCCCAGGCAGGCGTTTCCTGGGTGTCTAATCCTAAGAACTAGCCTTGAGAGAAATCTCCCTCTCTCTGAGCAAAACTGAGGATTTGGAAGCTGAGAGGTAATACTAACAGAGGGAATTATCAGGAGGTTAAATAGTGAATCACACCAGTGTCCTCGATTTTTCTGCTCCTGATATCTCTGCTGTGGCAATGTTCAAACTTGAGCGTGTCCTGCTGGGTGATGTCTCATCTTCTCTCGCTGCAACATGGAGGTTGTGGTTTGTGGCTGAGGGCCCTGCTGGTGGCAGCAACCAGCAAGAACCGAACAAGCTGAAGCCTCTGATTAAAAATGCCCCCATGGGG
The DNA here is from genome assembly GCF_011004875.1 of Balearica regulorum gibbericeps. Classification (NCBI taxonomy): domain Eukaryota; kingdom Metazoa; phylum Chordata; class Aves; order Gruiformes; family Gruidae; genus Balearica; species Balearica regulorum. The sequence continues at coordinate 101,592,794 of NC_046184.1, forward strand.
AGGACGTACCTAACTGTGCCCTGGAGAGCCATAACTGCCTGCTGGCAGCTGAGCAAAGGCCAGCCTGTCGATGGGGTCTCAATCCTGTATCCGCTTTCCTATGTTTGTGAAAATACAGGCTATAAGTCAAGGAGACCTGACAATATAGCTGAGACTGCTACCCTCTCAATCAAATTTCATTGCAACTTGCAGGAGAGGGCAGTGAGTACACACCCACGGAGACAGGCAAAACGCTCTCTTAGGCCTCTTTACTGTGGAAACCAGCCTGGAAGTAAACCTTGGCTGGAGCGAGGCTTCATCCAGGGGTGCTTTTCAGGCTGGCAGCTGCAGGGTGGCTGCTAACACCTCGCAGCGCTGCTGGGGCGGCACTGCCTGCCTGCTGCCAGATCCCTGCCAGCGAGGCTAGCGATTGCACTGACACACAGACACGCATGCAGGCTGCAAGGAGCTGTGCAGAGAGGATGCTTCAGCTGCTGAGCACTTGATTAGATGTGTCAGCTGCAAGGTGCTGGAGGGGGAGGAGAAACCCCCACCATGGGACAGAGAGGCACGGCAGCCAGAGGCACCATTGGCCCAACCTCAGCTGAGAGACATGGGTGTTTATAAAGCAAGGCCGAAGCACCTGCAAGCCCCAAATAAGCAGGAAAGAGTTGTGCATGCTCATGCCTGTAGGTTGCAGGGCAGGGGAGAGGTAAGGTGATCGCATCCTGAGGACATGACTGGGGGGCTGGGGACACGTTGTTGGGCTACCTGCTAGACGAGGAGGTTGGGATGGTGCTGTTCAGGGAGCACGTATAGGGAACAGAGAGGGGCATGGCTCATTTGTGTACGGCAGGGCCGGGGTCGTATGCTCCCTGGCCATCTAGGCAGCAGCAGCTTGGGGGGCCAGACTGAGGAAAGTCTCCAGCATGCAAAGGCACTTGGTCTGGCCAACTGGCTTGGGAAAAGCTCTCAGGTTAGAGAGCAGGGTTAGACAATGCAGTGCCCTGTATGAGCACCTGGATTGGAGGGAAGGTGAGGGCACTTGCGGGGGGAAAGCAAACCCGAGCGTGCAGCACCCTGCCAAACAGGTCCCACATTCAGGCTCAAGCAGTAGGTCCCCTCCCAGGGTGCTGGGCTGTCAGTCCCAGCCCTGCTTTCTGGAGGGGCTCTGCTTGCTCAGCTCTCCCAAGCTCCAGGTCACAGTGGCATGTCTGGAACAGTGCCGTCATGGTTTTAAATAACGTGGGTGATCTCAGCTGTTGGGTGTAGATGAGAAACGGGTGGGCTCTCTGCTCTGTAATTTAAAAGCTGACTTTTGTTTAGCTGTGACTGCATCACCACCAGCTGGGAGCACCAAAGCCTGCATGGCTGTTTCTAGGTCAGCAGTTTTCAGTCCTTGCTGTGCAGTTCCCTGGGGACACCTGTCCCGCTCTGCAGGGTCTGAGGTATGCGAGTCTGCTGGCAGACCTCCCCAACACAAGGGCGTGTGTCCTCCACTGGAAAGCACTATGGGCTCCACAAGTGATTGAAAACCTTTGGCTTAGTGGGGAAATGCCCCACATCACCCTGGGTCATGCATTGATGTATTTTTACTTAGAAGGCCCTCCCAAGTAAAGCAGACTGTCATCTCTTTTGCTCAGTGCACTGCTTTCCCCCAGGGCACCACTGCCCTTTGAGCCCCTCCCCAGCCCACAAGCCCTGCAAGGAGAATGATGGCTGAGCTGCCTATTCCTCTGCCTCCCTGCCCACCTCTGCACCTTGGGATGCTGCTTTTCCAGGCCAGCCCAGCAGTGCTGGCTATTGAATTACCCGCTCATGCTGTTGCTGAAACACTTCGGTGGAGTTTTCCAGGCAGCTTGTCCTAGAGGCAACACAACCTCCTGCATCTTCACCAGCCTCCGGCATGGTCCTGTTTGGAGAAAGGTTTGTGAGAGCACCGCTGCTTTGGGGGGGCCGGGTGTTCGTGGAGAGCCCAGGGAGCCCTGTGGTCAGCAGGAAGGGCCCATTGCCCCCATGCCTGAGCACAGGGGAAAGTCTCCTAACTGACTGAACTGGCCTCAGCACTGAAACTCCCCTCTCCCGCCCCACTCTGCTGGCATTTGACATGGAAATGATCCTGATTCATTCTGGAATAATAGGATGAAATGGTGCAAAGGAAAATTTTACACTGAAGATGGAGATAAATTGCCCAGAGCAAAGTCAGCCAAGAGAAGGGAGGGGGGAAATCCATTGCTTTGGTCACTCAGAGGACCAAACATCACACTGGAAAGTATAACACTGGAAACAACGTGATGCTGGCCAAGGAGTGTTGGCTGAATTAAATAGGGGTGAGTGCTGACCTTCTCACAGCCTCTGGGGTTTTACTAGTGGTTAAACGCAGGGCGTCCCAAAATCTTGCACCCCTCCTTGCCTCCCTTAGCCCTGCTGCCAGCCAGGAGGAGGGAGGCAGGCAGGCAGCTCCCAGTGCCCCCAGCAGTGCTTGGGCCGGGATCCCGGAGGGTTTCTGACAGTCTGGCACCATCTGCTGGGGTTTCCCGGGAAATAAAGCAGATTTTGGGGAGGTGGCTGTGCCCCAGAACAGCAGTCTGAGGGGCGTGGAACAGCGAGGCAGCAGTGGGTCCTGGGGGCTCGTCTCCATGCTGGCCTTCCCTGCTGCCCCCGGTGAGGCAGAGATCTCCTCCTCCTCCTGGTCACTGCTTTGCAGTCAATGGGAGCTTGGTAGCACAGTAGCAAAGGTGACCAATCCAAGGCCAGCTTCCAGCTCATGCCAACCCAGTGAACCATCACTGGTTAGCCTGGTTTAGCAAAGAGGCTGAGGCCTGGCCACATGCAGCCCCTTTGCTTTGGAGAAGGATGCCTGCCTTTTTTTGGGCCTGGCAAGGTCAACTTTCTTGCTACCAAGTTTCCCTCATATTCCCCTTTCTCCTGTTCCTCCTTGCCCAAAGGTGATGGTTGCTCCTGTCCCAACACCTACTTTGCTGCCCAAGCGCTCTTGACCTGTGTTCCGAGGCTGTGCTAATGGTGAGAAAGCATCCCAGGGCCTCTGGGAGGAGGGTCCTGGGATAGATGGAGGGGCACCGAGGCAAGTCCTCCCTCTTCCAGATGAGCCCTTGCTGGGATGTGCTGGGGCTTGCATTGCTCCCTTGGGAGGGACAAGAAGGAGCAGCATCAAGGCAAGCATGCTTCGAGCTCCCTTGTTAGGTAGTTTCTGGGACCAGCCACCTGCTGCCACTTGCAGGCAGGAGGAACACATCCCTGCCTGCGCAATCTGGCACCGTGGGTCTGGGCATGACTGTGTTTGCAGAAGCCACCATCACCTCTGCTGCCTTTACCCCGAGGCAGCTGGGCAGTGAGAGCGGCTCCCTGTTGTAGCTATGCTGCCCCTTTCTGATTTTGCCCACAGCTCCTGGATGAATCTGCGCCCGGCGCAGGCCCCTACCTTACACAAGCAGTAGGCAAGAGATATCCTGGATTCACATGCACTTGTCCTTATCAGGGGCTCCAGCGGAGGAGGGAGATGGAGATGGAGAAAGGCAGAAGTCTGCCTCCAGCAAGACGGTCTGCACAAATGGACTGGCTTATAAATGAATTTATAAGTTGAAATTGGCCTATAATGAGAGAGTTACTGAGCAAAAAGGACTGTGCACTGCAAACCACTTAGGAATCTGAGATCTTGGTGCACTACGCAAAGCCGGAGGGGAAATGCTGGGCCCTGTGAGCAAAGGCATCAGAGATTGCTCCAAGAGGTGACAGGCAAGCTAAGCCCAGTTGCATTGCCTCTCCCACAGTCCTTCACAGGCCCTGGGTGTCTTCCCCAAAAAGCGTTCCCCTCCTCCGATAAAACTGCAAGAGCATTGGGCTTTTGAAACTGCCGCTAAATGCCATCGTTAAAAACAGTTTTATTTCAAGGCAGCTTTTACTAGTAACGATTCTAGAGATAGTTCTCTGGAGAAATATGGTAGTTTTGAGGTTTTTCTTTCTAAAAATAAAGCAGTCTCCCAAGCCCACTGCTGTGGTTGGGCTTTGCGCTTACAGGCTTCTGTCGACAGCTTGCTTAATGAATGAAGATGGGAGGGAAGAAAAGCTTTCAATGAGGAGGATGTGTGCAATCCCAGGGCTGGAACAGTAAACAAGACGTAAGCAGTGATTAAAAAATATGTCATGGTCCTCTTGGTGCTCCCTAACACATGCAGAATCGATTTCACCCTTTGAATTCCTTGAAACTGGAGAAGAAGTTGGAGTGCCTCCATGCATGTAACCCGTGGGTTATCTGGGAATGCACGCATGCAGAAATTCAGGCTTGTCCGAGTTATGTACAGCCAGTAGGTGTGAGGAAAGTTCAGCCCATGATCTTCCTTCCCCCAACAGTAATCTGACCCCCAAAGCTGTCCAGAAACCTGTTGCCTCTGATTTTGTCCTCCCACTGCACCTCCACCCTAGTGCTGCCTTTCTGAGATGCAGGGAGTAAGCTGTTCTCTCCTTTGTGTCTGAAATGATGTCTGGTACCATCCAGACATGAGGTGTTCACACTGTCCTGCCACCAGTTGTGCCTCACTTCGGTGTCTACAGCTGGGGGGGGGGAATGAGGGATGGAGGCCAAGCGAGCTCATCAGGAGGGTCTGTGGTCCCCCTGTGACTCCCTGCTGCCTCATTCCATGGCAAATCCACCCTTTGCATGAGGGAAAGCCACGCTTCTCTTGAAATCTTGAAAAGCTCAGCAAGCCTGGCCCCTTCCTGGCCCTGCATGCTGCTGGCATGGCTGGTGGCCTGCTCGCAGTGCCTGTGCAGAGCTGCTTCTCCTTGCGGGGCTGCTGCCTCTCAGAAGCTGCTGCCTTCCCTGCAGTCTGACCTGGCGTTTCTCTTCCTGTGTTGAGAGAGTGTTAACATATTTTCTCTCCTTACTGCCACATGCAGCTATAAAATATGCTCTCAAACAACTGGCCTGGGAGCTTCCGGAGACCACTAATAGAAAGAGAAAAACAGCATCTGCATAACGAAAATCAGCCTTGATATTCAGCTGGCATTGCTCAAAGCTGAAAGGCTTGCAAACCTCCTCTGCAACAGAGAAGAAAAGTCTTGGGCAATGGGAAGAAATACCGAGCGAGGAGTAAGAGCCAGGAGGTGCTGCAGTAGCATCTGTCCAAGTGGCAGCCTGTGAAGACCCAGCGCAGCTCACACATGCAAGAGGCACCGAGTGCTCCCCAGGGCTCTTCGACACCCCTCCTGTCCCTCCGCAGCACTGGGCTCGCAGGCTAGCAGCAAACCTCCTGGGACATCTGCTGGGGCCCATTTCCCTGGGGGTACAGAGTACAGACAGAGAATAGCCTTCTGAAACCATTTTTAAATGAGTTCTCCCATCAGAAATGGTTCTCTGGCTCGTGCAGGATAAAAGGGGACCTGGAGGACGTTTGTGTGCATTGACCCAAAAATGCACATCAAAGGGGATGCATTTGGTATCAGCTAGAAACCTAATAGAAATGTCTTTGCGAACACAAACCTCCTGTGGATAGATGTGAACAACCAAATTTCTCTGGCTATTACCTCTCCTGGGAATATCTGAGAGAACACTGAGGCATGATTTTTCTTTTTTCTAGAAATACAGCACATCTGTGTTTTCTGCTGAGGTCAATTAGAGCTATGGGAGATCAGAGGCTGATGAAAAATGAGTCCCTTGCTATTGTCTTGCCTCCCAAAGTAGTGATTCTTTGTTTTCTGGGTTATAGTAAAGCACTTACTTCGGAGTCACATGGAGAACTCTTGCCTGCTCCGGCCTCTTCCCCAGGGCAAGGAGACAATGAGCTTCCTAGATCCCCTTCTGGAGGAAGACAAAAGGATGGCAGCTGGTTTGGTTGGTCTCCTTTCCTCCACCCCATTCCCTATGCAGCAGCATGTCCTAGAGGGCACGATACTGTGAGTTGCCAGGCCTTGCTTGCCCCATTGGCGCTTGCCCCTTGCCTCCTTGTTTCTTAGCATCCACAGATGCAACTGGAGGCCCACAGCCTCGCAGGACACATTGGTGCAGGAAGCACTGGTGCTGCACTGGTATTTTCCACTGGTCTTTTTCACAGGAGCTAATGCCCAGGCTTGTTTCAGCAGCTCACTTTCTTGTTAAATGGCCTGACCCCCTGGAGCACTGCCCGCGTCTCTCCTGGCTATTCTTGCTCCACGATGCTTGTCAGTGCCGTGGCTGGGGAGGAGGGAGGGATGGAGGGAGAGATGAAGGTGCCTTGCTGCTGTGTGACTCTGCTCTCAGGGATCCTGCTGGGCACAGCTCTGGTCTGCCTCCCGCTCTGGGGTGCAGCAGCACCTGGAAGAGCATGGTCCTCCTCCCTCCATGCACCAAGGACCAAGCAACACTTGGCTTACACCACATCCTCCCGCTCCCCATGCTGAGGCTGCTGCGGTTTTGTCACTGGGGGAGAGCCAGCCAGCTGTTTGCTGTATGACAGCGCCTGGCTGACATTGCAAAGTGTTTTTCTGCTTTCCCTCCCTCCCAAAAGACAGATGAGTGGGATTATTTGGCTGAAGGAGTTTTTTCCCAGCACTGGCCTCTCTGGTGGCAGCCTTAGAAAGGAGTCATCCATTTGGCAGTGAAAGAGAGGCACTACCTTCCCTAGCACTGATACATCCAACAGGGCAGTCCCTTGGCTCGCATCAGTCTCCTGAATTCCACCAAAACTGGAGAGGCCCCTGGACTGATGCCAAGTTGGGAGCTGCCACCTTTCTGCTCAAGGACATATGCTGAGGGCCTGTCGTGGTGGTGCTGAGGGCTTGGTGCTCTGCCTCTTCCAGATGGACAGGAGGTCTCCTTCAAGTAGCAGGGAGCCCCTGGCAGCCAGCAGCAGGTGGAACCCGGAACTTCTGGGGTACCCGGGAGAGGCAAGTCCCCTGCTACTGTGCTCTGGCTCTGCCTGGCATGAGAAAGCAAGTCACTGGGAAGTCACTCAAACTTCATCAGAAAACGGGTCCCTGACATGCCAGAACCAATGGTGGGGGAACTAAACATTTGCAAAGCATTTCTGAGAAGTTCTTTGGCTTGGTGCCATGCAAGGGACAAGTTTGGAGGACATGTAAGAGGTCTGGCTTTAGCTAGAGCCATGTATGGAAAGCTGGAGCTGTGGCTGCCTCAGTTAAAAATGAGAGACAGGAGAGAATGTCTGTTTTGTCCTAGTCTGTCCGTATGTTTAGTGACTGCAGTATCTGCGGGCATGGAAGGAGAGCAAAGCCCATTTTCTGCGTGTACCATGCTCCCCTGCGCTGGCCCTGTGAAGCATGCCCGTGCCCCTCTCCTGGGAGAAAGGAGCCCCTGCAAGTCAAGAAAGAGCTGACTGCATCTGTGAGCTGCTGGTGGTGCACGGCGAGGGTCTCGGCTGGACACCCCCCCCCCCTGCTGCTGCATGGGATGCTAGTAGGAAACTTAACTAATGACTCTGCTCATGAGCTGGCTTGTGTCACCTCAGCATCGCTGCACGGGAGGCTGCCAGGGCTCCAGCGCTTGGCACCTTCCTCCTGCTTTTGCTTGCAGTGGCTGGAGGATGACAGCAGCATGTGGCAAGCTGATCAAACCGGCCACACATTGGCCAGGCTTCAACACATATTTTTAATGCCTCACAAATCCTCCCCTTCGCCACGCTCCAGCCACAGCTGCCTGACAGGCTTCCCTTCTACAGATCCACAGAGACCTACCCATCTCATGTTTGCCCGAGGAGCCCAAAGCATGTGACTAGAAGAAGCAGGTTTTTTGCTCTCGAATGCAAATGAAAAGCAGCAACACTGTTAGTAGCAGAGAGACTCTCTACGGCTTAGCTCCCCCTCACGACTCTCCAGCTGATGCATGAGACGAGCACCTGGTGAGGGATGCTGGGGTTGGACACCTGCCTGGCCCTGCTGCAGGCTGCTCCCCTGCAGCCTTCTCCTGGCACCACTGCTCCGCAGCTGGCACTCAGAAACGGCCATAAAATGGATAAAGATGTGTTGTTTCTATGCTTGGGGCAAAAGGTAGGGCCATTTCCAGGGAGCACATGGCATGGTCTGTCACCTGTTGCTGTCTGCTGTGCTAACCACGTGTCAGCCTGGTTCCCCCCAAATGACAGTGTTCAGACAACAGAAATCCAGAGGAGAGTTTCATCTGCTGGCAGGGTCTTTCCAGGGCTTTTTGCATAGGGTTTAGGGGCTGTACCTGCTCCTGGCTGGCCAGGGAGCCAGTTAATCTCTGGAGATGTGTCCCCTTTTGCTATGTCCTGGTGGCACGGGCACAGTGTGGGTGGTGCTGTGCAGCCCTGTGCTGTGGGGTAAGGGCAGCACTTTGCATTTGCTTCTGGGGTAAAAGCAGGAGAGGGGGAAAACCCCAGCTCCTGTGAAATACTGACAGCTCAGGGTCAGGCAGGTTGGACAAATGAATCCCTACCTCACCTGTGGGTGCTGGGCATGGCAGTACCCCAGGCCCCCTTTTCAAAACCCCTGACCTCTGCAGCAGCTTCTAATCAATCTAAAGGGTATTTGGGCTTGTGGCCTGATTGGGGGCAAAGCATGTGCCTGCTAATGGTTCAAAGCTGCATCAGGTGAGGTTTAGACTGGACACTGGGAAGCATTTCTTTATTGAGAGGGTGGTCAAACACTAGAGCAGGCTTCCTAGAAAAGTGGTTGATGCCCTGAGCCTGTCAGTGTTTAAGAGGTGTTTGGACAATGCCCTTAATAATGCACTTTAATTTTTGGTCAGTGCTGAAGTAGCCAGGCAGTTGGACTAGATGGTCATTGTAGTTGCTTACAACTGACATATTCTCTTCTGTTCTACTCATGCACAAAGAGAACAGTGGCTGCCTCCTGGTAGAAGGCGTACCTCTCCTGCAGTGGTCTGGGAGGGCTTCCTGTGTGCCTGATAATTAAAATAGCACCCCTGAGCTGGTGCAAGGGCTTGCTTGCTGGCCATCTCACGTTGCACCCATGTCTCCATGGGACAACACCTAAGACAGAGCTGGTGCAGAAGCAGAGCTGTGACAAAGTAAATCATGTGGGCAATGCTCTATAGGCTGTTTGTGTCCAGATGCTGGAGAAAGTAGAGCTGGAGAGGAGACTTGGAGACAGGAATGGGCAACCCTGCCCTGGACTAGTAACAGATCAACCCTGATGCAGCTCCCGATTCAGGGACTCCCAAACCACAGCAGAGAGCGTTCCCCTGGGAAATGGGGCCATGTGATGGGAAAGGGATATTTCCCAACTGGAGGTTGTACTGTGGTAGAGCCAGAGAACGAAAGGTTTGGGGAAGGGATGGCTGAAGTCGAAGGACAGCAGGGCTGCTGGAATTGCTTTTGACTCACTAGTGCTGGGGCTCATCTTCTCTCGGTTTTGTTGATAGGCACTGTGGTTGCCAAACGCTTGCTGTGGGTGCCTGGAAAGGTGCCTTGCCCACTCCAGCAGATCTGGAGTGGGGAGGAAGATGCTCAAGGGAGAGAAAGAAAGCTTTAGCTGGTCAAGCAGGTCTGCCCTAAAAAAAAGAGCAGGTACTCTTTGAATACTGCACAACAGATATCGACAGGGTGAGGATGGGAAAAGGAGTTTTCTTACATTTATCATTCACCATGTTATAAATGTTTCTCACTGCCCTACTGCTCAGGTAAATCATGGGATGCTCTAAGCAGGCAGTCAGAGTACAGGGGAATTTCCTCCTTTTGCTAGATGGGTTGCTCATCAGCCCCAGCTACTTCTCATCCTTCTTGTGTTGTTATTTCTTCCCCACCTCTTTTCTTTGGGAGGAGAACAGAATTAAGGGTAGGGCTTATCACAGCCTGCCTTTGGGAACGGTAGCTTTTTAGTGAGAAGATTCCTTATGCTGCAAAAAGGTAATCGCATCTAAATAGCAAAAGAAGAAGGTTTAGTTCTTCCCAGCTGTCCCCAGGGTGAGGCCTAGGAGAGTTGACAGCCTGGGGCGAGAAAGGTGAGGAGAGGAGGAGATGCCTTCTGGACGGAGGAATGACCTCCTGTCTTATCTTTGTGTGGCTTTTATGCTAGTGTAGAAGAGCAGCCTTCAGGCCTTGGACCTCCAAATCCTGAGCTTGTTATTAAACCCTAATGTACACAGCACTTCACAAAAGAAGAAGATGCCTGCGCTGTGTTGTCAGGGATGAGGTTTGGAGGCTCCTGTAGTGCTGCTCCCAGGGGAGGAGGGTCTCTGTGTTTCTCTTTGCCCTTGTCCTCTGCTGAGCCCCAGAAAAACACCCCTCCAGCAGTGGGGGACGGCTTTCTTGCAACAATCCTTATCCATGGGGACCAGGATTAAGCTACAGTGCTCCGCGACCCATTTACCACACTCCACCAAACAGCCTTTGGTTGGTAATAATTTTCACTCGCTGCAGCTTTGTGTTTGGAGAATTAATTGCTTTAATAAGGAGCTTAATTAGAAGTGCAAAAGTAGGATAAACAGCAGAAATGTTGGATAAGCACTGAAGACTGTCTCCATAAATAGAGATGCTGCCCCACTGCCCTCCCGGTAGGAAGGGGTATTAGGGCAGGAGGATCGCATCGCCATATCCTGCAGCTGGGTTTCACACCTTGCTGCTGCTTCTCCAAATGAAAGCCACCCAGACGAGTGCAATGGCGTGGTACAGGGGCCCTGTGCTGAGGGGAGCTCTGATGAGGTACTCTCTTTGGAAACAATACACATTTGCATCCCTTGTGGCAAAACAGCATTTCCAGGGAGCTCTGGCTCCCAGAGGCTTTCCCTGACAGGTCTCCATGTGCAATCCCAAATCTTGCAACGTCCTGGAGGAGGTGTCAGGGCACCAGAGCAGAAGCAGGGGCTGCAGCCCTGCCCGCATCAGAGCGTAGTGCAAGGAGCTGCGTCGGGGTGATGCACCTTTGTCACCCCTCGCCTCCAGGCTGATTTCACAGCTTGGTCATTCCCCAGTGAAGATGAACATTTCTGACTCCATTCGAGTTAAAGACCTTCAAGAACAAATGAATTCCAAGGCAGAAATAGGCTATTTTTCCCTCCACCCCCCAAAGCAGCTATCAGCAAGTAAAAAAAAAAACCCTCAATTTTCAGGGCAACCAAATCCATTTGCAAATGCATGTCAAGTTCGATAAATAGTTTGGGATTAAATAATGGAGGGTGGCTTTTTTTTTCAATCTAAATGTTTTATTTCCACAGTTTCTAAACAAAACATTTCACTTTTTCATTTTGAAATAATGTTCCATTGTGAAATATTATTTTTTTTAAAAAAGCATAAAGCAAAACACAAGCCCTGAAAATGAAGTAAATGGCACTGAGTTTTTGTGTCAAAAGCAAGGATTTAGTCAACCCATGGTGCTTATTTTTTCCATGGTAGGTGTCAGTAAGCAAACTGGAAAATCTGCGTTTCTGGACAACCTAAAATTATTCTTTTCTTCCACCACTAACAGCGAGCTCAGAAATCAATTTTCACAGGTCCATTTTCTGAGCAATCTCATCACCACCGCTGTCAAAACGACATCTCTACTCTTATTTGCACCCAAAACAGACAGATAAAGAAAATTCCTGAACTACAGGTCTAGAGGTGCAATTCCTTTTCCTGTTTCAGTCAAGCCCATTGGGATTGCTCTGATCTAGATAAGACAGATCTTTTTCTCCCCCTTCCCCCAGGGCAGCTCACAATGCAGGTGGCAGTGGTCGCAGGATCGGTGCTGTTGCCTTGCTCTCCTGTAGCACCCGAACTTCCCAGGGCCCTTATTGATTAATTAATCCTTGCAGTGCTGTTGTGAAGTACATGTAGCACACACAGTGATTGCTTTCCCCGCTGCCAAAATCCTCATCTATCAATGTGCAGTCTTTTCTCCATTCTTTTTTCTCTCTTGGCCTCACTCTGCACTTGGGCTTTTCCAGCCCTTGCTGCCTGGCTCCTTTCCCCCTCCGTGGGCAAATCGGCTGATGGCATATCTATCCCATGCAGTCAGACAAATCACACTGGTGCAAATTACTTGGTCCCCTACGCATTGCCTGATTAACTTGGTTGGCTGCACAACAGGGTTGTGTCACCAGCAGGCAGAGGGAGCTGATGACCCAAGTTACTTTAATTTGTGGTATTCCTTGCAAGCCTGGGGTAGCTCCTGCAGAGAACTGCCTAGGAAAAATCTCTGATGAAGCCCAGTCACCAGTGAGCTGCTGTGCAGCCTTTGATCCAGTGGCCGGCATGTCCCAGCCCGAGCAGCAGCAGGGCTTCGCTTGGACAGCCTGAGGTTTTAATTGCAGCATGCAGATTGTTCCAGCGGGGTGTCAGCTGATACCACGGTGCACTAGCTCTCTCTTACAGGGGAAGCAGCTTATGAAACTCTTCCCTGATTTCAGAATGAACAAAAGTCCTCCCGCTTTCTCAACATTTCCCTCAGAGGCTCCCTAGCCAGCTGCGAGGGTCTAACCCTTCACTACTGAGCACTCACCGCACAGCTCCTTTGCCTGGTACTGGTGGGTGTCTAACGCCCTGTGTGCTGTACGAGTGCGAATGTCCTGTCCCACACACAGAGCAGAGGAAAAAACAGGTCCGTGTCCTCTTCTCTGTTACTAACACTTAGCCATCCGCTGTCAGAAAAGGCCCCCGCATCTTCCCACCCTCTGGCTGGCTGGGCTCGTATTTGTTTCTCCGAGGTCCTCGCTGCTGGTCCCCACAAGCATCCCTGCCCATTTCTGATAGTAAGAGCGGGTGGTTCCTACAGGCAGAGGAGCTGAAACTGTGGAAATGCAAATGCAGCTGCCAAGAGAGGGCGTTGAGGCACTGTCAGTGGCGAGGCTGGCTGGGGACCGGCCGGAGGTGCTCCGCGGGCAGCCCCAGCCAGGCGGCCCTGCCAGCGCAGGGGCTGCCGAGCTGCTCCCGCGCATCTGGCTGTTAGTTTTGCCCGTAGTTTCTGCTCTGTAGACACAGAGAAAGAGTTGGTGCTTTTGTGAAGAGCTCAGCAGTGCTTCACAGCTGAGATGGCTGCACAGCCTGGTCTGCTGCAACATCCCACCCATGCAGCTATGAGAGGACTCACCTGGGCACCTGTCTACCCGTGCCTGAAATGATGGGAAAAGATGTGCTCTGTTTCTCCATACACCCCAAACGTACATAAGTGCTCACCGCATGCGTGTGTGGAGCAGGCTGCTGGTGGAGGGGCAGGAAGGGTGGTTGTCCTCCCGTACTCCCTGCTCCCCGCTGCCGTTCCAGCCAATTTCCCTTGCGGGGAGAGTGCAGGAGCAGGGTCCAGGGACAGCGGACCTGGAATGTTGGTCGATGGTGATAGGGCAGGGTTCTCCTTCCCTTTCTCACCTCCCGCCTCAGAGACAGGGGATGTCCATGTCCTAAACCACCCTCTGGCCATGAGGCCAGGGAGTGAATGCCCAAGCCAGCTCCCCTTCTGTGCAGGTGAGCATCGCACCAGCTCCACCTGCACCTTCAAGGGAGAGGGAAGGGGCTGTCACTAGCCAAAATGCTCATCCACCTCCTAGGCCTGTGTCAGCTCTGGAATGGACCAAAACCAGCCAACTGCTTTTTAAACAGCTATCTGTACAGCTGAGATGAACAGCATCATTTATGGAAATGTATATATTGTTTAAGGTGAAGCCAGGGTCAGCGTGTACCTCAGAGGAGAATCTCAGCCAGAGCATGAAAAGCATTTCATGTTGATTTCTGAAATCTTTAACTGTCTTTTCCTTAAGAGAGGTGCTGTATTTGAAAGTGAACATTCAAAACTAGCAAGTGAGGCTTTGCATTTGGGGAAAATAAGGGCCAGTGTTTGCAACACCAACTTATTCTGCATCCCCCAGAAAGGCGCTGAGCTCTGGGGCTCTGCTCATGTCTTTGGTAAGGGGTGGCATTAATACCCACCTAGATGCTGGGGAGGAATGGTAGAGCAGGCAAACCTCTGAACTCTGTCAGTATACCACAATAGGCAATCTTATGGCAGTATCATTTCAAGCACCAGAGCAAGGCATTTATGTTGAAAGTACTGTTCTGAGCTCATTCTTTGGATATAAGCACTTACTGGGTTGTAAACAGGTTTTGACCCGTGGCATATACCCACAGAGGTGTGATGTCCCCTGTGTTTGAGTGACGGCATCTGGATGTATGTTTGCCTGATGAAAATTTACTGCTTTGACTCTTGGCCTGGGCTTCACGTTTTGGCTTCTGGGATGGAGGGAGACAAATGTGAGCTAGATCAATGCAATGAGGAAGGAGTCAAAAACCAAGGCAGCTGTATTTGTTGCAAGGAAAATGGATGGAGGCTGCGGAAAGCAATCACTGTTAGGAGCAAGAGAGTGATGGTATCCAATCACGAGACAAGGAAAGAGTACATTTCAGAGCAGTAATTGGTGTTAGCTTCCCGTTAACCATAGTAATAACTATATCCTGGAGTAATCGCTGAGTTCATTTAGACCCAGATACAATTATTGCATTGTGTGCAACAAGCACCCTCAATTTGCTGTGCAATATTGAGCTGGAGTCAGCTCCCTTACGGGCTCCAGTTTCCAGAGGCTGGGCGGCTAACAAAGTGCCCTCTCACTCTCACGCGCCATCACTCACCACACATTCACACATATCTATATTCTCTGATAAAATCAGGGTCTTTACAGCTAAATGCCAGGCAGTATTTCTTTCAGAAAATTCTCTGTCTTCCTGGCAGCAGCCTGGGAGTCCCTCGTTGTGGACTCAGAGCACTCTGTGCTTGGAAAAAAAAGCAGCCTGTTTGTCCTGTCCCCAGTTTGGGACTAGGGCAGATGGGCTCTATTGCAGGTGCGTTTTGGCTGAAGAGCGATGGAAAGCATGATGCAGGGCACTCATCAGCTGTTGGAAACATTCTCATTAACCTCAGCAGCCTTGGTGTTGCCTCTGTCAGACACAACAGAAGCCCTTAGGAGTAATAAGGCTGACACACCCCAAGCTTAAATTTGGACAAGCTTTTTAATACCCAGCTGAAGAGATTACAGGAATGACCTACTTGTTTATGTGTGGTGGATCTGTGAAATGTGCAGAAGGCTTTGCTCATTAGAAGAGGTCTGCAGGGTGGAGTTGCCCCACCAGGGCCAGAGCTGCAGCCAAGCATGCAGATTAGATGTTGCCTCTAAGGAGCTGGGCTCTTGCGTGTGTTTGGAAATTCCCCACACTGCCCCTAATTCTTATATACAAAACACTTTGTGCTGTGAGGCAGGGGCAGCTAATCCTGGCCTCTAAAACCACTAGTGGTTTGCAAGCAGTTCAGGCTCATCCGCAAAGCCGGTGCCACCTTGCGCAGTGGGCCTGGGACATATCAGCAGGGCAACGCCACGCTGTGCCCTATGAGCCACTCCGCAAGCCCGAGTGGGTTTTGTGAGTGCTGAGGCACACCACGCTGTATTTTGGGATCCACCACTCCAGCATCCTGATCTTCCATACTGGCATTAATTTGAAGTGTTTTGGACACACGCAACATCCTCTCTTTTCTACCATACAATAACTTCTGTGTGTCCCGACCCAGAAACCCAAGATGCTCAAATTCTGGATGATTGAATTACTGCCCATTGCATGGCTCCTCGGCAGATGGGAAAATGCGACCTGGTACAAAGGCAGCTTCCTTAAGAGAAGAGGTTGTCCCATCTGGCTGAAAGTACAAAGGCCTCAGGGGCCTTACTATTACCCAGGGACTTACCCTGATCTGGGTTTTGGGGACTGCCTAAAATGGGCTCAAGTGAAGGAGCCAGAAGGCATGTTATAACTTGATGAATATGATAACTCGGGTTTTCTGTGCAGTGAGCAGCCTCTCCCACAGCATGCCAGGCTGGAAGGTGCAGGAAAAGGGCATTTGCAGCTCAGATGATGGGAGCAGGTTGCCCAGCTGTGCAGCAGGACACACCCCATTGTTTATTTCCTCAGATCGTCCTCTGAGAACCTTAAATACCTGGAGCCTCTTTCATGAGCAGAGTCAGGGGAGTGGTTTTCCTGTGCATTTACCATTTGCTGGGCTGCCTCAAAGTGTGCTGTGCATGGCTATTTCAGCAATTCTCAAACTTCCCACAGTCTTATGACTTTAAGGAGGATGGAGATGTGCAGCTAGGACCCAACTGAAGAGATAAGTGTTCGGCTTGGTGACTCTCTTGGCAAGGAAGGAAGGTCAGTGTGAACCCTTCATGCTGTCGGTCACCCACCGACATCTATACTGCACATCTATAGTGACTGAGTTGGTCTCGGTGTGACCCAGGACATGATCCCTGTGGTGTCCTCATTTGGGGCTGCCTGACCCCAAATTCCTCTGTTCCTGCTGCCTGCCGGGGAGGGACCCTGGGCTGTGCTGTTGCTCTAATACCTCTGCGTGGGGAGGTGGGACAGGCTTGATGGGGCATAGGTGGCACCTACAAGGGTTCCTCCACCTTTGCTGCTCCTCCCGTGTCCCAGCTGAGTGAACCTGAAGCCTCCCCAGCCAGCGCTCGGCAGGCGGGCAAGCAGCACGGGCAAGCAACAACCCGGGTCCCGGCGTCACAGCAGTGCAGGTACAGCCGCTGAGTCCTTGGAGCAGTGACAAGGAGAAAAAGTGTGTTGTTATAAATCTACAACCTGGTCTTAATAGCTTTGGGCTACAGGCACGTAGATTAAATTTCAGCCCTATATTTCATGAAAGTCACACGGTGGCATGTCAAGGTGCTGTAAGTGAGCAGCCCTCTGATGGTGTGTTAGACGTCTGGCAGGTGGACTAACCAGAGCAATGAAATAAAGCATAACAACATATAGGCTGAAGAATGGGAGAATTTGTTAGTGATGAGATCATAGCTGTAAAACAGCATCTTGGGGAACTGATGGAAGCTTCTCCACGATTGGGTTATTTTTAAAAAAAAATTGGACAAATGCTAGATGGTCTATATTAGCCTAGAGGTGTGAAAATCATGGCAATTTTGTCAGAAAAAGGATGACAGAGGAGCATGTGTTCCATTTTCAGCAACTTTACTCTGAATGCTGTTTACTTTTCTTTGGAGAGTTAGGAGGAAGTTTGGGTCATTATTTTTTTTGTTCGGGAAGAGGAGGTTTCTTCAGTTAATCCTATAGAAAAAGAGATATCTTCATTTTGAAGTTTTAGCTTGTGCATTTTCTCATGGACACAAGAGGAACTGGAGGAAGGTCACTGGCACCCCGTAAGGATAATCTAACACAACACAGGTTTAGACACAGTCTGTGCTAGTTGTACAGAAGGATGCCCCTCCGCGGTTGTCAGACGTGGGGAAGGGGAAAGGGAAAAGGGAACAGATCGGATACCCATCAGCTGGTGCATGGCGCAAGAGTGGGTACCACCTTGCTGGATGCCGCTCTGCAGCGGTTTCCTTTTGGGCTGCCCAGTTTCCTCCATGTGTGGCCGTACTCAAAAACTGCAGCACAGCAGCAGGGCTGTTTTCTACAGCTGTGTGCAGCGGACAAGAGAAGCAACAGTCCACTGGTTAGGATTTGCCGGCCTTGTTCCCCTGCGAAGCCATCCCTGATCACATCAGCTTTACCCTTCCTACCTGCCCCTGTTTCTCAGATAGTCCAGCACGGCTTTTCCCAGCCTGTGCGTGGTGTCACCAGCTGCTATCAGCTCAGCCAGGAGGAGAGGCCAGCAGCGAGCGTTTGGCCAGCGAGCAAAGGCAGCCCTTACCCCAGCACTGGAAATGAAGAGTCTTTCTCTCCAGCGATAGCCTCCTTCAGTCCACAGCCTGCTCCCCACTCTCCTCCCCTGTGTGACGGCAGCAAGCCACTAGATTTCTGGACACCCTGCCACAACAGCTGGCTCTTACCAAGCCCAGCAGCGGTGCTGTGCCCTCTGCGGGACGCAGGGACTGGCCCCTGGCCCTACGTGCCTCCTTGCACCTTACAGTCAGTGGTGGCACACAAGACCTCTGTCTGGGCTGGTAGCTGGTCAGGACCAGGCGGGAAGGGACCAGCCCTGCAGAGCCTGCCGGGGCACGCACAGTGAGTGCAGTCTTGGTCATCTCTTTTGGAGAAATGCCTTTTCCTCCCTGTGAATCCAGAGGTAGCATCCCTGGCCCTGGCGGTCCCCGGGGACTGCCTGTGGGGCCATGGCAGAGCGGAGGAAAGTGCCCCTCATCCCAAGGAGCCTGGCTGGGTGTGCGTGTTAGGAGGAGCTCAGTCCTCGGTATAAAATGACAAGCTGGTAATAAATATTCAATTTATTTAGACTTGCAAATACCAGGGGAAGGAAACCAGTAAACAAAAGAGGCCGCAATCAGCATCCTGGCTAAAAATCAGGAATGCTGAACTGCAGTGATGGATACAGGAGGAACAGAAGGCGGTGAGTGGCCAGCCAGGCCTGTGTGCTAGCAATTAAACCAAATTCAAGTCTGAGAAAGAAAAAACTCAAACGGAAGCTGCTTAAGTTAGGCTCTTCTTAATGAGAGACAAATACACTAGAAAATATTGCCTGCTAACAGTATTCATAAGCTGCTCCCAAGATGTTTTGATTAAACCGCTGTTGTCTTTCTAGTGTACTAATGGTTTTTAATCTCTCTTGATGCCTTGGGGCGAAGGGGTCTACTGATTCATAGCAGCTTGGTGAGCTGAAACTTGTCCCTGGTGAATGCATCTCTCATGCCAGAATCACGGGGTTTAATTTTTAAAAATGTGAGTTTTTAGCAGAGGGAGAACCCTTAGCATGTGAGCAGGGTGTAACTGCTGTGATGCCGCGTGCCTGAATATGAAGGAATCTCCTCTGGGAAAAAAGACACGTACTTCTCCTCCTTCTCCTTAGGGTACACTGAATTACAATGCTGGCACTATTTCACTGCTGGAGAAAATCTAATTGCACTTTCCTGCCTGGCTGATGTGGTGGGGAGGAGCAGGGTGCCGTGTCTCCTGCTGCTCCCGTGCCGACCCGCCAGAAGTGGGCGCAGACCCGCGGGGGTTGCACAAGGCAGCTGGCAAAGGAAGGTCGAGTCTCACCTCAGGGGGGCTTCACACCTCTCCCACAGCCATAAGGAGTGATGCTGGGGTGGTGGGTGATGCTAGGGGACTGCTGCTACCTCTTCCCTCATATGAGGTCTCCCCTAAGTGGAGGGGGTCCACTGTGCTCGCCAAAGCATCAGGGGCAGAGGCACCGCACTGGGAAGTTTGGGAATGCAGTTGCAGCCATGCCACAGCTGGGATTGCTGTGGGAGTGAACTGCAGGTGTTCAGCAAAGAGGCTTTGTGCCAATCCCTCCCCTTTACACTTCATGTCTTCCCAGCAGTTATGGGATGGACCCAAGCCTTAACAGGGCTTCTCATGTCTCAGAAGTTTGGCTTCATCTTCCCTGTGAGCATCATCTGGTTGTGCCACCCAGCTGCTCTGACTATTGCAGTTTTTAGTGAGGAGATGGGACATGAGAGGACTGATTTCTGGTGTTCAGTGGCCCTCACATCACACAAGACTGCTGAGAGATGAGAGCAGCGAGTTGAGTTTGATTCCTGAGGAGTCAGGCTGGGAAAGGTTTCGCCACCAGCTGTGACCCCTCTTTCCCAACTCATCCCAAAGCCCACAGCCAGCTCACCGTTCCCCTCCATGCAACTTTCTGGCTCCTCAGTTTCTTCCCCCAGCCTCACGTTAGTGGTTTTTATAGAAAAATAGCCAGGATGGGCTGGAAGGGGAGGAAAGGCTTTACTGTCAGCAGGTACGAGGGGAAAGCTCTGCCTGCTAGCTCTGCCTGGCAGGGGCTTGCACAGCACACGGTGTGGGCTTGCCTCCCGCGTCCTGTCTGGGCTGGGCACCAGGGAGCATCCCTGATGAGAGAAGACAGTTCCTCCGTCCTCTGGGTACAGTAGCTGCTTGTTGCTCACGGAGAACGAAAACATATTAAAGTACGAAACTGCTGCACTAGTCATTTTCCAATTCCCCATTCAGAGAACTGGCTTCCCTGGAAAATAGGTCACTTACATAAAAAGCACCTTATTATCACACCACAGCGGTGAAGGAAAGAGATGGCTCGAGAGACACTTTCATTTAGAGCCCCCGTTCCTGGGTACTTAGATATTTCTGGAAAATTGACCCTTTGGGCTGCAATTTCTCATGCTCATTTTCAGCCCGTAAGGTGAATTTCAGGATCTCATTCCCTCCACCAAGCCAGATGCAGCTAGGGAAGAAAATGTGTTACATCTTAACCCTTGGGAGGGTGACGCATCCAAACTCACTACTTTCTATGGGGATCGAGGAGAGCCGTTATCCCTGATTTTTTTATCAAGGTTGGGGAAGACTCCCCGAGACAAGTAGCCTTGTGTCCTCCCACCTCCTCCTGCAGCAACCCCCTGCCTCCCACCCTCCCCAGATATTAATTTGCTTTTCTCCTCTAACTCATAGTTGCGCTTAGTCCTTCCTACGATGGGAAACAGTCTGTGAAGGGCAACTGGAGGAGGAGGGATGGGGAGAAGAGTTCATGCTGGGGCTGGGGCCACTTGAGATGTGGATAGGGGGCAAAGGCACCAAAGGGAGGAGGAAGAAGAAAGAAGGAAAGGAGGAAGGCACTGGAGCTGAGAGAGAGAAAATGGGTGGGTGGAGAGAAAGGAGGGACTGTGTGGTTGGCCTTGCAGTCAGGTCTTCTCGAGAGGGAAAGGGGAGGTCTCTGGTGAACAACTTTGGCTTGGCTCACTTCAAAGCAGTGACATTAGCAAAATGCTCAGCTCTCCTCGGAAAGAAAGAAGCTCTGGTTTTGGGGAATAGGCTGACTGAGAGACTTCAAAAGGCAACACCCACCTCCTTGGTCCAGTGCTGGGTTCTAGGTTCCACCTCCATTTCAACTGAGAGATTCAAGTGCTGTAAACCTGACAAGAGAAAACGTGGAGGGTTTCCTCAGCCTCTCCATTTTAATGTTGCTGAGTCTAGCCTTCGCCAGCATCTGTTTCCCCCCACTATGCTGTCCAGGCTGTGGAAGAAGACACCTTCCTGGCAGACTTGTACTCAGCTAGACAGGCAGAAAGGGGCCAGGGTGTGAGGGAGCCCCCAGAAGAGGAGGATGAGGAGCAGGAAGTGGAAGGAGTGGGATGGAGGAGGATGGGAAGGAGAGGATGCAATAACGTGGGCAGACGGGATGGGAGGACTGAGGTAACAGCACAGTGAGAAGCCTGTGGAGAGACTTGGAAGCTGGGGAGGGCAGATGGAGGCTGGCAATCAAAGAGCAGGTTGCTGGCCTCCCACCCTTACCAGCGCAGCTGCCCCATCCCGAGGAGGAGCTCGCTGCCCTGGCACGCCGTGGACACCATGGCTCCCACGCAGTGGGGGACATCTCTGCCAGCACTGTGAGATGGGGGCAGAAGGCCTGGTGTCTTGGCATAGAGGAGGTGCTTCCAAAAAATATTAGCAATCACCTCCGCAGCAGCAGCAGCCAGTGAGCAGGAGTAATTTACATAGTAAGAGCTGGGAGATAGATGGCTCTTTAAACCAGATCTGTCATTCCCAGCTCTCTCCCCGTCTCTTACGCTTTGATGTTCCTCTTTGAACAGCTCTCCTCGCTTGCTATTCCTCGCTCCCTTGGTGCCGCTCCAGCTCTCCAAATGCCTTTCTCTGTCTTTCTGCCTGTGTGCCTTTGCTGCTGCCCTGGTACGCCTGCGTCTCGGAGGAAGGACGCAGAGTGAGTGACAGCTGGCACCCTGAAAGCCAGCGCTGGCGGGGGGCTGTGGGGAGGGAAAGACGACTTCGGCAGGCACCGAGGCATTTGTTCAGCATGAGATCTAATGCACCATCAAGGAAGGAAACGCGAAACAATAACAGCAATAACGCCAAGCAGCTTTCAATCACTGTCTTGGCACCTGATGGGGGATCCAAGCTTTCAACCGAAAGGTGCAAAAAGATGGAGGTGAATGGGGGCTGGAGCCCAGGAGTTCCTGGTTCTCCAACCCTTCAAGGGCACTGTGGCCTTCCCAGTATTTCAGTGCATATGGCATCTCTCACTCTACCTGTGTCCCTGGTGGGTTCAAGTCCCTGGAAGAGGAAGGAAAGGAAGAATAGACTCATGTGAGAAAACATGTTTTTGGTTGGTTGAAGTTTTAGGAGAGCTGGATACTTGCTGAAAGAAGCCAGAGGCTCTTCTGAGTGGCAGCGGACATCAAGAAGTCTGCCACAGCAACAAGGACCAAGTCAGAAGACCCTATCAGTGAATGAGGCATAGGGGAACGAGAGGGGCAGATGGGTTAGAAGAGGAAAGTCTGGGGACGGTTTTGAAAATTTCAAACTAGAGGCTAAGTATGGCATGGGAGACCACGCGACTGGAGAGGATAAGCCTGTGTTGAAACTAAGACCTTGTCTATACACAGTAGTTTTACCAGATACTAATGTGTAGTTACTCAGGTGGGTTTTTACCTGGCTGCAACCCACCTCCCACCCTGAGGTCTTACATCTCAGGGTGCCAGTGACTGGGGGTTTCGATTTCTTCAATTTAGCAAAAATCTTTTCACAAACTGCGTAAGTTAAACCAAAAAAAAAAAAAAAAGGCACTCTAATACCAGAATTAGTGCCTATTCAGGTTCTTATTGAGGGATAAAAGCTGAAAGAGGTAACAGCAGTGCTTTGGTTTCACCACTTTGGTGAAGGTGTAAAGGGGCCTCAGTATAACTCTCTTCAAGATCTCTCGCGTGTGAACTTTGTAGCCCAATGGTGTGTTACCTCTCGGGATCACCTAACGGGTAAAGCTGGAGAGCAAACAACTGTCACAGAAGCACGTACACACACACATGTCCTGCTGCAGGAATTCTCACTTGTGAGATATTTTGAAAGGTTTGTGCTTTTGAAATAAAAATTATTGCAGTGTATGCCCTGTGCATGCAAAAATCCTAGTTCCATCTACTACTTTTAGAGGTATTTAGGTCTATGTTGCCTTTGAGAGTTGCACTTGAATTTGGGCTCAAGGTCTCAGGGCCAAGAGGTGTGAAGCAGATGTTTTGACTGCAGGGATTAAGCAAGAGTTTCTATTTCTAGTGCAGATCGGACAGTGCCAATCCCACCCAAATACCCACCTGCCTAGGAGAGCATGTGTCTCCTGGCATCAACAGCAAGAGTCTGACTCTTTTTGGCATCACAGCACACATTTCCAGAAGTGGGCTATGTCTTTCTAGGGTCACTCTGAAGTGTGCTAAAGATCTGAGTTTATTAAGTTCCTGAGACAGGACAGAGAGCTGCTTGGTAGCTCTCAAAAAATAAATACATCCCTTGCAGATGAATTGCCCTGAACCAGATACTGCCTTTGGAAAGGCTGGGCAGCATCAGGAAATGTTGTTGTGAGCAGCCTGTAGTTTGTACAAGGATTTCAACCCTGTGCAGGGGATTCAAGAACACAGATCCCCCCTGGTGAACAGAGCCAGGTGGAGGCAGTCCATGTCTCACCCTCCTCGTCCACGCTCGCAAGTAGGATTTTTGTTTCTGCTCTCTGATGTAAGCAGCTTGATTGGTTTCAGTACACTTGTAGGTTCACCAGCTTGGAGGGGTAAAACTCCAGCTGCACTCTGGATGCTCTGGCTGTATTCCCCACTGTTAGCCATGCTGCAGGGTGCCATCGCTATTTCTCAGACCCAGGTTTGTGTAGTTTGCTGGCTAAGCTGTGCTTGCAAATGCAGCACAAGCATTGTTTCCCCTTCCAAATCTTTCTTCTGGCACAAAAAAGTGCTGCTTGACCACACGTGGTTAGGCACAGTACAGCCAGTCACCGTGTGGAGGTCAGACACTGTGGTGGTTTGTGGAGGTGGGTGAAGAACACAGGCGCTAACAATCAGCAGGCTTTGAGTTCTTTGGGTTTCCTTTTTATTTTCTTAATGAGGACTGTTGCAAGAAAAGGGGGTGGTGGTTGTTCAAGCGCATGGCTGTCATCATTAGCACAAAAACCTGCCATGCTCAGAGACTGCTTTAATCAAAAAACATGTCAGGTTTCACCTGCAGGTTAGGGACCCTCTGTTTGTTGCCGGCACTGCAAATTAACTCCAGCCTGGTACCCAGAGTAACCTGTTCTCCAGCAGTATAGGTGTCCGCATGGCGGAGTGGTCAGCAGCAGGGAAAGTGGCCCTTGGTTTATCTTGCATAAGCCGGTAGCCTCAGGAGCTTGATTTTCTCTGCTGTGGTGTTGGGGCATGATGAGGGCAGAATTCGGCCTCGTGGTTTCATCCCAGAGAACAAAGGCAAGCTGCAGCATCAATAATACAGCATCTCTTATTCCTACTGTGACGCCTCGGAGCCAAATGACATCATCTATGTGCAGGTTTTGTTAGGAGCAATGCTTCAGGGGAAGCTCACGGGGACACCATTTCCCACAAATGCCCCCTGCGGAGGCCTGGTGAGGTTCTCCCTGGCGAGGGGCTTGTGGCAGCATGTCCAACAACCTTGCAGCGCCAGGAGGGAGCTACAACACTGCTTCCTCCTTGCTTTTCTTATGTTTTGCTGTGGCTCATTCTCTCTTGCCTTTGGGTTGCAGAAGACCGTGGAGTCGTGCCCTTGGTGGGAAATGAACTTCCGTGCCCTGGACTCCCGGTGTCACCTGTGAAGCAGAAGGCCAGTCCCTTCCTGACATGTGCCTGGTGCTTTGTGTGCCCACAGGTACTTGAGCTGAGGTTAAGGAAGGGAGATGGCTTGCTATAAACAGGTTGGTGAAGGAAAAGGATTATCCTTCCTCTTGTGAGTATTAGTGAATAAACGGGCTGTGAGCACTGCCAAGTAAATCTACATTTTTTAGAAAAATGAGCACTCAGACATTGTCACCTCACTTTAATCTCATCTTGCCTTTAGTGATTATTTTATCCTTGGCCATTGCAGACTATCTGACTAGCAATAAGTACAGCTTACTCCACTGTTCTGGCTCAACATTAACTGTTAATGATGTAAAGCTGTATTAAGCCTGAGCTACACTGATCATCTCATTCGAAACATCCCTTGAATGCCGTGGAACAAATTTCTCTGTAACAAGCTGTTGGTCAGTGGATTCATGTCTGCTTTGTCTTGCTGGTTTTGTCTTGGAAAAGAAATTTTTGAGCTGAAAACTGTAGCAGTGTATGTGTTGCAGGAACAGTAAATGCATGAGATGCACACTGACCTTCACTACACAAAGTATTTTCACAAAGCTTACCTAGTCTTTAGAGGTCATCCTGCATTTTCAGTAAGGATAGAGGGCCAGGACCCCAGCTGACATAAATCAATGAAACCTGCCTGAGAAAGGCTTGAATTCTTCAGCTGAGAATTTGCTGAATAGTTTTTGATAGAGGTCTATAAAATCAGAAGCGGCACGGAGACGGCAAGCAAGGAACATCCATTCCCCAGCTGTTGTCCCACAAGAATAAAGGGGCATCAGCTGGAGCTAGCATGTTGGAAGTTCAAAACTACACCAAGCGATTCCTAATATAAGGTGCCATTTATATGGGGAACTCCTTGCCACAGTATGCTATGGGTTTATGTTTACATGGTTCAAAAAGTATTTAAACAAACTCATGGAAATAAACTCCAATGGCTATTAAACACAAGAAAAACATGCCTTCTCACTCAGAAAGCCCCTGAGCCACAGGACATGAGAAACCAGGGAGGAATACATTAAAAGGAGGATCTTGGGCTAGCTAGAGCACAGAAAAGCACGTTAGCAAAACTAGTGGGGCCATTTCATGTGTGGCAGAAGGTGACATAGTAGAATAACCTTTCTGCTCTTCCAAATTTTAGGATGATTTTAAGGAGCCAGTGGCACTGTATAACTAAAGCAGCCAGAAATTCTCCCCAACCCCTGAGGTGGATTGCTTAGGCAAAGACCAGGGGCTAGTCCATCACCACAGACCTGGGAGAGCATCCCTGGCCCCAGTGAAGATTTCTTGCAGGCTTGCCGAGGAGGAGATGAGGTTTGAGCCATCTAGACTCCTCACTTCCTTCTGGAAGAGGACAGCAGGAGAGAGTGTTGATACAGCAGTGGAGGAGAGAGGAAGAGGAAGGCAACAAGTGCAATGGCAAGGCAAAGTCCTCCTAGGCAGGGACTGCAAGAGAGAACGAGCCACTGGCCTACCTGTGATCTTGCTCTCCTTCTGAGTGGGGTGTTGAGAAATCTTAGCACCCAGTGGGCCAGAAAGCAGAGGCCTAATGCGAGGGAATGAAGAGGAAGGGCTGTGTGCAAGGACAGGCTCTACACTTACTGTCACCCTGTCATGAACTATCCAGAAATGAAGATTCGCTGGGGCAAAAGAAAGGTGAGAAAACAGAGGAGTTCTCCCTTCCTGAGCAGCTCTGACCACCATATGGTGGTGAGAATTATTGTCACCATAATTAGTTCCTTCTTGACATTGCTCTGGCAGATGTCCTCAGGTCTGCAGGGGCAGGGCTGTCTTTTTAGCAGCTGCAAAGAAGTGGAGTAAGATATAAGTGGCAGGGGGTTTCCTTCTGTTTTGCAGGCCAGCTGAGCTTGCATGAGAAAGAAGCGTCTCTTGGAGACTGAACAGACTCCTCAGTCTCTGGCCCTGCAGGCATTTATAAGGAACAGGGACTCCCTTTTCCCCCACTGTCACTCTGTCCCTGGATTACATCAAGATTGCTGAAGTTGCCACTTTCATGTGAAGCAATTTGTGCATTGCAACAAGGAAAGTAATCCAAAGCAGAGCACCTGTCTCATGCAAACATGACCTTAGTGTCCAGCAGCCATTTGACACTCTCCATTAAAACAACTCTACCTGCAATTAAAATCATCCGAAGTGAGGGTTTTGAACTGCTGGGCCTTAGGATTACAGCTCCAGAGGGACTAGTAAATGCATATGTTTTCCCCTCTTGCCTTCTTTTGTGTCCCCCTTTAGAGAAGGGTTCTGCATGACATTGAGGGAGGGGACAAGAGGCACTTTTTGATAGTTTAACCTTTCTGTTTCTGGTGTAGCATAACCACCAACCTCCATCTCTGGATTTCTGCATACTGCCGTGGTCCTTGTTCCCTGTGTTGTGTAGTATAGGGGAGCCAGGGAGGCACACAGGCTGTGACTATAGACATTTCTGCTGGGATTTCCATACCATGGCTCTAGTATGTCCTGGGGGCATGTTCTGTAACTGTGTGTTGATTTGGGGCTAGTTTCAGCTACAACCCAGACTTCTGATACAGCTGCCACAGGCCTGGAAATCCTGAGTGCATATAGCCCTCTTCAGGGCAGATACAGGGGACTGGTGACCAGAGAGCCCGGCTTGGGATATGCTGGTCCTCCCGTGGCAATGGCTTCTTCCTGCATGGGGGCACAACTGTCTTGCTCTCTCTGCCTTTGCCAGCAGGTGCACCTATCTGAGAGGGCCCCAATGGCTTCTGGCATGCAGGAGGTGTTAAGGGATGCTACGGGGCTCTGAGTCTATCAAAGTGATACTGCTCACATTCCTGTATGTTGCCAATAGTGAAGTCTTGCCTTGGCTGAGCTACCATTATATAGGATTTTTAAGAAATGATAGATGAGATGGATTACTGATGCTTCTTAAAAATGGGCAGTTCTTCAAAAGGGTCCAGCTTTCTACCTTTTATACAGAGGATTTAACTTTTATGAATTGAGTTAGGGATTTTATTTTCCCTTCCTTTCCCTTCATGTAATTCCTGTTTATTATACAACCTCTCCTTATTGACGTAGTATCTTTAGCTCATGCATCATTTAGTGTTATCTGAACAGTTACTGGAAAGTGTCCCTGGGTAAGCTCTAGGGAGGAACGGTTGCCTCACTAATGGAGGAAAAGCCTAACTACTTCCTAAATCAATTAACCTGAAAGGCCAGAACACACGTCCAGGCTACTCTAAGCACGTGCACACGCTTACATTCGCACACCGCAGTGGTCTCTGCTGTGGGTAGTGGCACGGTACCCACAGACACGTTTGTTACTCCCCGTGTGGCCCCAGCCACGCCGACGGCCCGCTGAATGACATTTCCGACTCAGCACATATACATTCACTCCATACATCGCCACTGCCGCACATGCACTCGTAACTCACGGCTCAGCAGCTGCCGGTTCCCTGCCTGCAGCTGACCCACAGGGGACATGTGCCTGTTCTCTAGCAGGCAGCCCAGCTTTCAGGCTCAAGCCATAAAAATTCATGCTATTTGACTCTAGAAGTCCTCAAGGTAATGGTCACCTCATGCACGCACATATCCATATAATGCCTCTTTGTTCCTGCTCGCTGCACGGAGGAAAAGGCTAACTGCCTGCTGACAGACATCACTGCCATTGAAAGTAAAAGGGAATTTGGCAGAAGTCATTATTGCTAATCATTGGCATTCATCTCACCTGAATGTAGCGCTGCCTGTCACCAAGCCACGAGAGCACCCAGTACTGAGCACAGGCAGAGGCCAGCACAACGCCCCCGCAATTCGGGAAGAAGTGGGGCAGGATGCAGCACATTTGCCCCCCCCGAGACCCCTGTACATCCTGTGGGAGGGGAAATGAGAGCATGGATGCTGTAGTGGAAGGGGTTGAGAGCAGCAAACAGACTGCGGATGCAAGAGAGAAAATGGTCTGGTAAGTGGGGTGAAGTACAAAGGAAGGAGATGTTGTGGGTTTCTAGAGCGTGGGTTATGAACAAATGTGTGGTGAGAAAGTACAGGCACTGAGTGGCAAGGCAAGAGAAAGGCTGAGCAGCGAAGCAGGTGACAAGCAAGGAATGCAGGTGACAAAATCAAGCCAAGACAATGTGTTCATCTAGAAAGGATGAAGATAAGCAGGAATTACTGGTAGGAGCTGGAGTGCACACTCTTTCTTCCAGGAGAGTGTCAATGCTGTGGCTCCAAAGTTGGAACACCTGGAGGCTCGTGAATGAAAGGGAGCAAAGAGTTGGTGGCACAAGAAATTCTCCATTCAAGAAGAGGAACATTGCTTGGAAGGAAAGAAAGAAAAGAGTAGAGCAAGGCTAGGCTGGTGGCAGAGAGGGTATTTAGCAGATGTTTCTTCTGTAGAGCATGCCGTGCTGGTGGGAGAAGGAAAGTGGCAAGGCATTGAGGCAAGCTGGGGATAAGAGTGTGAGGTCCACGCAGCAGGGAATAGAAGCGAGAAGAGTAAACATGGGGCTGCGTGTCTGTTGGTGTGAAAGCCAATGAGGACCAGGGCAGGGCACAGAGCGAGAGGTGTCAGAAGGCAGACACGGACATCAGCAGGACAAGGTGGAAGTTTCCTCATGGAAATGGCAGCTCTGCCATTGTACTATGAAGAAGGAATTGTAGGCTGTAACCTGTGTGTAACCTACAGAGGCTATGTTTTCAGGAGGCAAATCTTTGAGCTAGAAGTCAATCCCTGATGGGGCCCTGACAACTTTTCAGGAGACAGGTCTGGGTATCAGCTTTGGGTGAGTCTCAGTCCCAATAGAGCCAGTGTGTGAGGCTTTGGGAAAGGGAGGGAGCACCGGGACTCCAGCTGGTGCATCCCCTGGCACCTCCCAGGCCCTTCAGCTCTAACAACCCCCAGCAAATCCACACGCATATGCCCAGCGAGGAATAACACTCCTTGCCACCTGTGATAGAAGAAGATCCCCAGCCTCACGGTGTGAGCAAAGAGGTTGCTGCAGACCAGGCTGAGAAAACCAGCAAGCCCTATTTCCAAGCTTGCGCCACAGATTCTTGGCAGACATGAAGGCAAGCTGAATCACCGTATTATAATTTCAAGCTCCATTAAAGAAACATGGGGATGGGGATAGCAGAGGGAAGGAGAGGGCAGAGAGAGATGAAGAGAAAATTGAACAGAGCGGAGTAGCACTTGAAGGGGAAAGAAATGTTGCTCATAGGCTCAGAAGGGGGAATTGCAAACAGAGATGAGATTAAAAGGGAACCCTTGAGACCGTCTCTTTAAATACAGCAAGATTCACTTACTCCATGCTGAGCCAGGCTTGTTGAATGCTGGAGGCATGATCCCTGCTGAGGTTTGCCAGCTGATGGAGCAGAGGAAACCTGTCTCTCTCCATATACCAGCAAGTTGCCCTCTTCCACCTATGTTATCTGGGAAGTCCATTGCTAATAAATTTACTGTGGAGTGAGCCTAGTGGGGAAGCTTTTCACTTGACTACTCTTCAGCATTGAGCTTTTTAAATGTTCTTTTATCCAGGGGCATACAGTCACATCAGACTTGCTACCATGTGCCCAGGAGTGCAGCACGGGGTATCTGGGTGGAGCTTCTCTTCTTCAGGGAGGGCTGTGTTCACTTGATGGTCCTAAAGGTAGGGAGGAGACCTACAGGTGGAAAAGGAAAAAGCAGAGTCTGAAAGCACTGCCTGTGGTGGCTGATCGTGTAAGAAGTTACCCGCTCTCAGAGCCAGGGGACACAGTGCATGGGCAGCTTTGGTGCAGAGGGAAGCGAGACACCGAACACTTCAGCCTGCTCGGGGGCAGCTGCGGGATGTTCACGTTGCAAGTGTTGGTCTGACTGCGACCTGGAACCAGTCTGGAAAATCATTGCCAGGTTCAGCCCCTTATCTCCCATAGGTATAATTTCAGCAGATTTTTTAATAGCTCACAAGGGTTGGCCAGGATCAGCGTTTGGGTGGGGGGGCAGATGCTGAACTGTTTGTTGCTGCGGTTGTCCCACAGGGGCTACAGGCTTCTTTCTTCTGCTCTGTACCCAGCTGAGGTCCTGTCCACTGTGAGGAGTGGCGGTGCTGCTGACTAAATGAAGGCTGTAACGGTGTACAGCTGGAGAAATGATAACCCAAATGAAACTTGGTCATCAGAGATGCTCTTGTCGATGTCTGAAGCACAGTGGTTTTTAGCCTGATGTCCTAGTCAGATTTAATGTGTATAATGACATTCGCGTTACACCAGATCTCCTCACTCCCTCAACTGTGATTTCAGCTCTTATCCCCATATCCCACACTTTGAATTTTTATGGCCTGACAATTGAAAGAGACTGAATTCTTTGGGACAGTGACTGGTTTCCATTTGCTCTGACAAATGCTAATGGAGCTGAATAAATAGCAAAAAGTGGTCATAATGTAACAGGGCAATCATTACTGCATTTCTTAAGCTGTTGCCTGGCACTGCTACGTGCCATTAGGTATCTGCCACATTATGCCTTAGGAGCTCCTGGGTCTTTGGGGTGTTTGCTTTGTGGAAATTAGAACAACTGCAGAGCTCTTTTGGCTTCAGCTTTGTCCGTACAACCCACGTGGAGGCTTAGGCGACGGGCAGCAGTCAAAGCAGATCACGCTCTCTCTACACTGTTCTCCTTCCCCGTGGCCATGCTGAGAGCTGAGCAAGAGAAGAGCTCTTCCCCACCAGCTGTGCCCACCACCTTCCTTCTGCGGTGCCGGGGCAGGGAGGTGCTGCCAACCCAAACATGAGTGCAGCTCTTCTTTGCATTTGGGAGTCCTGGCAGACTTTATGATGCACCTCCTTGGTTTCTGGGCTGCCTTTTAATCCTGGGAGTGGTGAGGGAATGGCCAGGATCCTCCATTAATCAGAAATAAAATCACTCCTGCTTGGCCTCTAAGCTGGTGGATTGCAGGCGGTGCCATGTTCAGAAGTGGGAATGTTAAGGCAGTTGAAAAGACTAAAACCCACCGGGCTAGAGACTCTTTTGTATTCACAGCAGCACTTTTCCAAAGGAGTTTAAACACACACCTTGTTCCCAGCTGCAAGTCTCTGTCTAAATATTCTCCACACCCAGGACAACGGCGTCCTAATCCTAACAGAGGCCCCAGGGCACTATTGTAATGCAAATAATGATAAATAACAGTAATAATAAAACGCCACTAGCACTTGCACCAGCTCCCTAGCAATCCCAAACCAGCCATAGCAAGTTTCATATCACCCGGGTTATGTAAAGGAGTGTGAGCATTAAGACTGGAGCTGCCAAGGAGACAACCAATTAGCCAGCGTAGCTGCCTCCTGCGGGCAGCAAATCTGCTGGCGTGCCTTTCGGCACAGGGCTCGCCATGCTGGCTCCCAGGGCTGCTCTGCGTGTGTGGGGTCATAACTCAGCCCAGCGCTCGGGACCATGCGTGGATGGATGCCCCTGCACCGCCACGGTGGAGGGGAGTCTGGGGAGAGCGTGGTGGTAATGTGCCTCGCAGTACCTGCACATAGGCAGGGGCACGTGGCGTAATTAAGCCGCCTGTGATGAAGTGCCTGTTCAAAGAGCAGTAGTGCACGCTGATGTCATTTAAATTGACTTCAGATTAAAATCTTCTATTCCTGTTTTTTTTGACAGCCAGCTTTCCATGAGGCATGCGAAGTGGGCTGCTGATGTACACCTAGGGCTGGCAGTGGTGGCTGGGGGGGCGTGGGAGAGCAGAGGGGGCCTCCCTGGTGCTAATGTGAAGACTGGAGTCAGCAGGCAGCCTGACACAAGAGCTGTGTGTGCTGTGACCCACGCCGGCCACCCAGGCTCTCCTTGGGCTTTGGTCAAGCACTCCTACCATGCCATGGGCTCTCTCGTTGGGCTGGGTGCATGGAAGCTTAACACAGCATCTGGCTGAGGTTGGAGATGATGTGGAGAGCCACATCCCAGGTATTTTCCAGGAGTTTATGACTGCCAGTGGAAACATCCCGTCATGCTGCCTTTTCTTCCCTGCAGTCCCAGACCCTGATCCTGTGTTCTTCAGACCCAGTCTTTTATACTGAGCTGATGAGTATACGAAGGTAAGTGTTTTTATTTGGTAGCATTTTTATATTCTACTTATCTCTGTTGCTTTTAGCAGTTGTTCTGGCTTGGCTGTCAAGTATAAAGTAATAAGAAATTATGCTCTGGAGTCTCAATGCCTCCCATAGGAGTGTCTCTCCTTGAGAGACAGGCATAGACTAAGAGAAATTATCATCCTAAAGTTTTGCCCTTTGGCCACTGAAATCTACTGTTACAGCTTTAGGCAAGTTCAGCTTTCTTCCATCCATTCAGTGTAGAGCAGCAGAACACCGCAGAAGGGAGCAGACAGGTGTAGGTAATTATTAATAATCAGGCTTCTCCTCCTTGCTTGTAGTTTGTTACAGCCCCACTTAAGAGAACATGCAAATGGGCGTACTGGGACCTGCTGAACCAGCATCCTGCGCTTGCTGTGGTGTACTGTCAGGGACTAATAGGAAATGCTTGGGAAGGAGCATATGGAGAGGGCAAAAGCAGACTGATGTGTCCTCAGGTAAATCTTCCTGTTCTTGGGCAAGAACCAGTTCAAAGGCTTCCTGAGCAAACGGACGTGCCTAGCCTCACTTTTGGAATAGCTACACACAGGTCCAGCCTCCATGTGTTTTCTAGTGCCTTTGAGCCCATTTGTATTTCAGAACATGAAACTGGATTATTTCTGCAAGGTACTATAAAATCAAAACCTGAGGAGATGTTTCCTGCCACATAGTAAATGGGAGAGGTAAGAGAGG
Source organism: Balearica regulorum gibbericeps (assembly GCF_011004875.1). NCBI lineage: Eukaryota > Metazoa > Chordata > Aves > Gruiformes > Gruidae > Balearica > Balearica regulorum. The sequence continues at coordinate 101,626,014 of NC_046184.1, forward strand.
CATCCAGGCAGAGGAGGAAGAAGCGCAAGAAGGCAAGGGGACTGTACTGGTCAGTATGATATGTGGTAGCCTCATCACAGCAGCAGCCTGTGGCTTGTGAAGTATTTTGCAGCCCTCAGGTGTGCTATAGCAGGGATTTAGAGGAGAAGGAGGGGGCAGTTTTTCAGATGTTTATGGGAAGTCTTCTTCAGTGTGAGGGACAACAAGGCAGAAAGCACCAATAAGCGTGTCTGAAAATATGACACATGAGCTGATAGAGGTAGGAGTTGGCATCTCTCTGGTGAAAGAGATGATACGTAGGAGCAGGGGAGGTGTAGATTCCCTCTTATCTCAGATACCCAGGAGAGAGTTTTTTGGAAACTGCGTGGATGTAAGCGTCTTTCCAGTCTGGAAAAGAATCAAGCGGTTTGAGGAGTGGGTAGGAGAGAACTAGCAAATCAAACTGCATCTCCTTCCACCACCACCCAAAAACATCACATCGAGGCCTGCCAGCAAGGGGAAATGGACTTCTGCTGTATTTCATTGTGCACGATTAAATGGGACCCTTCAAGTCCTCATTTAAATAACTGGTAAAAGAGATATTGTGCATGTGGGCTCGAGCAACTGCGTGGCACCCATGTGGGGTGGTGTGGCAGCAGGTTAAGGCTGGGTGGCTGGAAAGGCAGGGAGAGGCGTGAGGTGGGATGCCCCTGCTGAGACTCAGCTGAGACCCATTGCTGGTGGGAAGAGTGTGCCCCAGGGGGCTGCTCTGACTCACCCCCAGCTGCTCAGCCGTGACCTCTTTTGTGGTCCTCTTTTGCTCCCGAGGTGGGCAATTCAGTTCTGGGACCTGCCCATCAGTACCATCAGAAGCCATAAAATACTGTGACTCGTAAAAAGCATCTTGGCCATCTTCCCATTCAAATGGAGAAAACACATGAAGACACAAACTATATATAGAGATCTGCTGTTACCAAGACGTCTGGAAACAAGGTCCCCCCCCACGCACATGCTTGCACCAACCGTGGTAATCAAGATGGGGAGGGCTGGGTCTATTAGAGGCAACAGGGTGAAGGCTTTTACGTCTCCTCTTTGACTGTGTTTCCTACCTAAGGGCAGCCCCACTTACCATGCTCGACTCTACCACAGACTGAGGTGTAGCTGTGCGCCTTTAGGATAAAGGTAAGAGAAGACTATTAGCCATCGGGACGGTTCGGTGTGGTAGCCCAGGGCTGCCTGGGCACCCACAAAGTACATACAGCAGAGACCTCGGGTCACTTCAGTCCCTACGGTCCCTGTTTCCTAACAGTATTCTTTAATTTTTCCCAGGGGCTAAAGCCCCTCCACTTATAAATAGGTCAGCCTTGCAAGGAATGCAAGTACTCAAAATACATGTTTTATAACATCATTCCCAGAATTTTTATTCTCTTATTTACCCTGACCAAGCAATTCAGGCCCCAGATAGGTGTCCCTCTGTACCCAGATCTCTGCATCACCCCCCAGTCCTTTTTTTTTTTTCTGTCTGGTGAACAGCATTTTTGGGTCCCACTGGCCCAGTGTGACTTGAGGAGACGTCGTGGACTCAGGAATGCCTGGGAAGTGTCAGCCCTGGTGAAGGTCCTGGGAGTCGTGGAGGGCCCTGGGATGCTCACCTTGCTTGGGAGAGCTCCTGTGCTCCCTGCTGAATGCAGAAACAAGTAGGCAGCCTCGCAGTCGTGGGTCTCCCGTCACATGCTGAAGCTAAAATGCCTGGAAGGACAACTTAGCTGTAGCTTTTCTTTATCCTTTTTTTTTTTCCCTTTGCCACACTTCAAATAATTTGATGTTGAATATTTAAGACTGTTTTGTTGTCTTCAGTTCGCCTCATCTGACCTCACAATCTTAAGGATAATAGCAGATGATGAGGAGGATGATAATATTCTGCTGTTTTACATCACCACTTTCTGAGACTCCGCGAGCCCTTTAGCGACGGTTACTTGTTAAGGCCTGCAAGCCATCTTAAGTAGGTTAATTTATTACTCCCTCTCTGTGTATGGTGAGAAGTTGTGACTTGTTCAAGTGAGCTGGAAAGAGAGGCAGGACTTGTGGGCTTCAACTGTGGGGCAGGAAAGACCCTGCACTCTCTCAGCGCGTAGCATGGCTCATGTAGCTGCGCATCCCGAGAAAGGGCTCTGCCTGGAGTAATCAGCGTGAGGGCACACAGGAGGTTAGGCTAAACGGAGAAGAGGAAGGGTCCCCAAGGAGCTGAACAAAAAAGCTGCATGTGTAATAGTAGATAACAAGCTCCCAGACTTTATCAACCAAAGATTTGTATCGACTGCTGTGAAAAGGATGGTGATGGAGTAGTATATGGATTAGAGATGAGGATGGTGAGTAGGAGGCTGGATAAGCTACCAGGGCTCCCACATCGGAGGGCAAAATCCTCCATTCCAAAAATAAATGAGATCTTCCAGCCACTGGCCTGGCTGCCCCTCCAGCACAGCCCAGCTTTTGTCGGCTCTGGGGCTACAAACCCACGACCGCGAGAGCTTCATCCCTGCACTGGTTGAGCCCATCGAGCCCCATCCCAGCCGAGAGGCAGGGGCCACGCGGGCGGGCAGGGGAGGACCCATACCCCCAGCTGCCGGCAGCCCGAGGGGAACAGCGGGGCTGCGGGGAGAGGGCAGGTCACTCATGTTTTCTCTGGGATGCCAGAGGCAAGAGGCGCTACAGATGGGAAGAGAAGACCAGCAAAATGGTCCCCACGACCAAGCATGGAGCGATATGTTTCTGCCCCAGCTGCGTGGCAATGATGCCTGTGCTGTGGCATCGGAGGCTGCTGCCTACCAGCCTGCTGGTGGGGACGGGGGGCGCCGCCAGCCGGGTGGCTCTCCGGAGGGCTGTATACTTGTTTTTCTTCTCTGTGACATTACATAATGTGAGGTAGAAAATGTTTGTACAGTAGCTGTATTGGTCCTTGGGGCGAGAGGGGAAAGGAAGGAGGCGGTGGATAATTTGAGGCTCTTTATTAGACCAATAAATCATTTATAATGCACTAGCTTTCAGGCCGGTCCCTTATTGCTCATGTCAGCCACAGTATGCTACATGGCGACTGAAGGTAGCAGAGCGTGCGCCAGCTCCCCTAAATCAGAGTGGCAAAGCCAGGCTGCACAGGGTGGACAAGGCACCGGTGCTGGAGGCAGGGCCAGGGCAGCACCAGGGCTGAGGCAGGGGGAAGAGGACAACTTGTCCTTCGCAGGTCTTGGGGACAAATCCAGTGCGGCTGACAAATCCAGGCACTTGGCCTTGCATGAAGCGTCTTGTAGCAACCCTGGTCCCCCCAGGGTGAAGGCAAAGTATCAGGACCTAAGTGAGAACTGAGGAACCAAGCAGTGGCCAAGGGCACCAGAGGGCAGGTGGCCTTGGGCACATCACCTAGCCTCTCCATGTCATCTGCAAGCAGAGGTAGCTGGCATGGTATAGAGGTGATATACCCTAATGCCCCTGAGCCTTGACTGGTGGGGAGCAGAGGGCAAGGCAGGTTTTCCTGGTGGCATTCCATTACAAAAGTGTCCAATGCCTGTCATCTTTGTATTTTGGGGTTTTGGTGGAGCTTAGTCCCTGAGGCTTGTTGGGCAAAAATCTCTGGGGTTTCTTGGGTGCTCTGGGTGCCAGTGAGGTTGCCGAGAAGGAATGTCACCCAGTCGGGAAGGATTGTGCACTCACCCAGTCACAAGTCGGTGGTTTCTTGGTGGGTTTGGGCTTGGTTTCCTTTGGGTTTTTTGTGGAAGTTCCTTGTTCATCACATTTCACAGTTGTGTCTCGTTCAATTTGAAATCATCAAGTTCTGCAAAACAACACCTTTCAATAGCCTGCCTGCATTCCCAAGTGCCTAATGTTTTGACAAACAATACCTGTATTGATTTCCCTCCTCCTCCTCCTTTCCTCCCCTCTCTCCTCCCCCAGCAAAGAAACCACTTTTCATAGCTTATCTCCGGAGCTAAGCAAACACAACAGAGGAGACAAACTCTCCCTCCAGGTGAGTTCACACCGGGGTGGGCTCCCAGGGCATCTGAACAAACATGCTTCCCTTTGAAGCAACCAAATGCTTTTGAAAGGGGGACCACAGAATTGGCAGAGCATGTACTCCTGCCAGTCTGTTGGGATCTGAACACCCCCCCACCCCCGCCAAAAAAAAAAAAAGCTGAGCAGCTTCAGAGGAACCTAATGGGGAGAGGTAAATGTAAAAATCCTAACAAATACCATTCCCTGTTATGAAATACATGTTTGGGGTGGGAGGGAATTGCATGGCACGCCTGTTTCTGTGAGATCTGATTTAACTGTAAACTCTTTAATATTTTCTTTGCATCCTTGTGGACTGTCTGATGGAAGCAGCAGCTAAAAGCAAATCGTAGGGTGAGCGGGTGTCTTGCTGGTGAGAATTAGCAGCGTCAGGAGAGAAATATCATACACCTAACCGACTGAATTATGCATTATGCTGCAAAATCCCTGATGTCGACATGCAAATGCTATTCCCGTTGTTTTGCCTGTGATGATTGGCAGCAAAAGAATTCAAATCACATCCACACAGCAATTGTCCTGCTGTAACTAAGTCTCTCCTATCCAGGTGGGTATGCTTGTGTGGGCAAAATCTATGCAGTATACTAGGTGCTTTAGGAAGAGGCTAAAAAAGGATGCTGAAAACATTTTCATATGTTCAACAATATAAAATATTGTCAGGTTAGTGTGTACTCACTGTGACACCTTCTCCTTTTTCTTGTGGGCACTATAGGCTAGATGTTACCCCAGACCTTGGGAAGAGTAAACGAGGGAGTCCATACCCAGGCACTGAAAGCAATTTGAGGCACACACCTCCATGGAAGAACTTTTCTCTCTCCAGACAAAGGATGGGAAGGCGGATGGGAAGCAAAGCTGAACAAAATGTCATCTCCAATACAAAGGAGCAGCGGGGTCAGTAGCGTACCCTCTCCATGTGGCAGGACTAAGAGGACTGTGAAATTACATGTAATAAATGGTAAGAAAATTAATATTTTAATGAACACAAGACTGTTAAAATTCCCTGCTATTAGATCTTGCTAACATGTTTGCAGAAGAGCAGATAACAAAGCTAGCAAACAGAATCTGCTTTTATTTGCTGCTTAAGTTGCCTTTGCCCTGCTACCAGAAGACATAAATCAGTTACTAATCGCATTCCCAGTTTGAGGTGCTGTGAGCATTCACATGTTTAATCTGTCCTGGATGTTTTTAGAAAGAAATGCACTAATGTGAGGATATGAGTTGCACAGAATTGTCTTGCCCCTGTTAATACCTTATCTTTCACAGAATAGGGCTGTGTGAAAATCTGATTATTTTTTTTTCTGTTTGCTGACCAAATTAAAAATTTGGACTGAAGAAAAGTGGATATCTGAGGTTTAAAATAACATTTTGTTTGCATTCTTTGGATGTCTCTCTTTCAGAACAGAACTTCATCTTGAAAAAACACCACTTCAAGATGTTTGGGAAACAACTAAACAAATCAGAAAATGTTTTACCAGTGACTTGCTGAATTAGAATAGTTGCTGCAAAATGGCATTTTATTTTTCATCCCCTCCCACTTGTAGTGGAATAACCTATCTGCCTAAGGAATGTAGCCTGTCCCAGGTTGTGAGCACCTTAAAGCACTGTGTTACGGAAAACACAACACAGACGTGATTAAATCGAGAGTGGGACCTCAGACCCCTGTGCCACCACCGCTGCCTGCCTCCCTGGCATCTGAGCCCAAGGGGATGCCGGGTGTCGGCGGGGAGCTGGGAGGAAACACAGCAGCCTTTCTTTTTGGGGATGGTGGGTCTGCCTGCCGTCATCCCCACAGGGCTGGTGGGACCCCTCTGCCGTTCCGGACCTGCCTTGGTGTCGGTCCTGCTCCCCATGGGGGAAATGGCTGCCTGGAGGGGGCATGAGCTGGCCCCTGGCAGGGGTCTAGGGTGTGGACAAGGTGAGAGAGCAGGGAAGGTGAGGGAAAGGAGGACCACAGGTCTGTAGATGAAACTAAATGAAAAGGATAGGGAAGGTAGAAAAGATGCCGTCTTGTACCCATCCCGAGGTGCTGGGGGAGCCAAGCTAACAGAGGACAGGAGAGGGTGAGTGCCATCCAGGGGAGTTTGGGTACCATTAGCACTGTCACACAGGCCACTGAAAATGAACCTTCTGGTGGGAAGAAAGAGTTAAAACAATTTTAAGCCTTGCAAGACTCCCAATCTCAAACTGTAGATCAGCAGCTGAGGATTATAAAGATAAGAGCAAGAGAAACACGCAAGAAGGAGCTGGTGGAGGATCAGACCAGAGAGTAATAATGACAACTCCTCCCAAGGCAAAAAAAGTAGGAGATAATCCCTGGGCCAAGGAGCATGGAAATCACCCAGTGCCTTTGCTCGGGTAGAGAGCATCATGAGTCTCCCTTCCACCCTGGAGCTACAAGCGTGAGCTGTTGGGATGTTGCCAGAGCTGGGAGAAGCCCCTTTGCGGCTGCCCTCGTGGGGCTCGGTGCAGACGTGGCAGAGTCACTGGCTCCCCTGGCATCAGGCAGCAGCTCGCCGCTGGCGCTTCATGGCGTGGTCGCTGCTCGCAGCACAGGCAGCTGCGACCTGGCAGCCTCTCGCGCCCGCACGTGCTCCTCAGCCGCTCCAGGTCAGAGCTGTCTCTTCTCGTTTCAGTCAGGCACGCTGAAGGGCCAGGAAACAACGAGGTAATCCAGGTTCACCTACCAGCTTCCCCCCTCAAATGCTCTCACTGTTCCTCATGACAAAGCCATCGCGGCTTCGGGGAGTGCTCGGGACACGTCCCTGCCGCTTGGCTACCCTGGGGCTACGGAGGGGTCGTGCTGGCTAGCAGGTCACACGTCAGCTCTGTGTTTGTAAGCAGGAGGTGATTACAAAAGTGGAGCCCTGGACATGGTTGTTCTAGGGCGAAGCGATCTTTGTGTTCATGCTGGTTTCTTCCAAATGTGCCAGTGTGACAGGCCTGTCACTGCAGCCTTTCCAGCTCAATTTCCAGTCCTTGAGCTGTACCCTATCTTCATCCTCTGCAAGGCAGTTTTTGACTCTGTAGGCAGCCTGATCTCACTTGTAAGGCCTTGTGCAAAGAGTCCTGTGGCTTAAATAGGGTTGCAAAATGCCTGACTGTGTTCATCCAGTCAATTTCAGGATCTGATTTCTGCTGTTAAGACCTAAGGGGTTACATGGACATTCACACGGCCCAGTGAGAGAAACCTGTCAGGCTTCTCTCACAATCTGGACTGCCTTTCCTGCACCTTGCAGACACAGCATTAAAGACTCCATTTTGGAAAGCCTGGCTGATGGCTCTAAGCAGAGGCAAGTCTACAGGTCTAACCTGGTAGTCTGGCCATCTCCCATGACTGCAGTAAGGGGGAATCGCTTCCCATTTCCCCAGGATCTGATGGATTTCTGACTTTGATAGCACCTGGAAAGTAAAGGAAAGTCAGAGCCAGGCCTATGCTCAAAAGCAAAGGAAGAAACAACCAGAGATTAGTTTTAGACAGCTGAAGGACGGAGAAGAAGGGATGAGTGGAATAAGCTGCCCTCTGCTGCAGGCTGGCATGCTCACACGTGCTATTCCCTCTCCAAACTGCAGGGTGCTTGGCCCCCTTGTTTTCTCACCAGGAGAGACAAGCCCAAAGGCAGTGAGGCTTGCTTGGATGCAAAACGTGGGTTGTGGTGGTGGACCTGTCCTGCTGACTCTGGAGACTTCTGAGACCTGCTGAGTCTGGGCCAGGAAGAAGGCAGGCACCCAAGGAAGAGAGTGCCTCCTCCCTGCATCATACACCACGATCAGCATGGGATTTGTGCTCTAGCCCTGGAGCCTCCAAGGTCCGGAGCTTTCAAGCAAGCTTAGGGTAGCAGGCATTTGCCCCTCTGTTGCCTACTAGGTACCGGTGCAGGTAGAACATGTCAAAATCACAGGGCAATCCCCTGGATTTTTGACTCCATCACTTCTTGGTAGGAGCATTTTTTTTTCTTTCGTGACATTCATGCTACATCCAGAAATGCATGTAGTGTAGGTGAGTCAGGGGCATGGTAAATGCTGGAAGGGGCAATGTGGGTGTGTTTGGGAAGAGCTGGAAAGGCCAGAATTGTGGACATAGGTGGGGTACTTTGATCCAGGTGTTTAGTGGAACAGTCCTCGAGGGCCATCACACAAGACAGCAGAGAGCACAGATGCATATCAAGAGCCTTTTCCAGCCATCCTTTTGTGTAAAGGCTAAAACCATAAAATACTTCTCTGTGACTGTGATCTTGCAGCAAGGATTTGCTCTACACCACTTCCCTTTTGCAGTGTGCTTTTTTTGTCTTCACAAAAGGCTTTCTTGGCAAAAGGGAGCTGCCAGCTGGCCAGATCTGGCCAAGGGGCTAACGGAAGTATTCAGCTCTGCACAGTTGCACCAGCGAAATTGTCTATTCAAAGAAAAGTCATAGTTTTGACTCTGTTTTTTCATCAGGGTTTATTACTCTAGGACCACTGCCAATATAATTTTTTTTTTTCTAAAATGAAAAAAGTCCTAGTGTGTTCAAGTCGTACACTTTGAAAGCATCCCTCATCCTGGCTGGTATCACTGCTGATTCCCTTCCCTTCACTCCTTTTGGTCCAAGCAGTCACTGTCTTCTCAGTGTCACTTTCCTCTTTTCATCCCAGGAGCAGAAAGCAAAGGCGACTTACCCATTTCATTGAATTCTTATTTTTAAGCGATGAAAGCATTTTAATTCCTGATAGCTTTAATACCATCCCTGCCTCCCCTCCTCTTTCCTTTTTAAAACCACCTCCAAACCTTGGGGATGGAACTGGCTGACAGGATTCCTTTAACTATCCTTGCTCCCAACGCTCATCTCTTCCACAATGCCTTCCAGGGACACCACTATGAAAGGTGCTATGCACACAAGCAGTACATCCAAATTGAAGCAGAGAACAAAAAATGTCAAAAAATCCACCCTTAAAGAAATTAATAACAAATACAACCAGGCACGTTTCATACACCCCATTAGTCAGTAGTGCTCAGATACCATGGTGATGAGCCTCCTATAAATATTTCCACAGCAGCAAAACTGTCTTAAAGGGACCACACAGCAGCTCACGTGCACCTGGATAGAGCATTCCTCCAGAGGCACCTCGTGTCCTGTCCAGACTGGATGGCTGGCACCTGAGCCACACACCTAAGGAAGAAGCTAGCACCATCTGCTTTTCTTCTGCCCGTTGCAAGCACTGGAAGCAGTACAGCTCTGGCATTATGCCTATAATTCTGCAGTTCAACCCCAACACATTGCTGGGGACAAGGGCAGTCTACGCTTTACTGTTCAGCAATCTCTCAAAGCCAAGGAGCCAGGTGAACGCTGTGTCCTTTAGCTGCACATCCTCAGCATCACCCAACCTGAGCCTTCACGCAGCACAACCACAGACAGCAGCTTGAAGATATGTCTCATATGGAGCCAGACGTATGCTTGTTTATCTTCCTGGAGGCAAATGTTTGTGGAGCAGAATAGCACCTGATCAGGTCATTAGGCATTTGGGAGCTCCTGTTCACAGATCCTCCTGAACAAAAAGGAACTGAGCAAGAGGGACAGGAGGGAGGGGAAAAAAACACACGCTCAGATGTTTAGCTTGCAGCAGCCAACTTCTACCCACGCTGCAGGAGAGCTTTGAGTTTCTTGCCCTTGATGTAACCACCACCAGAAGTTTGTTTTCACAAACCCTTCTTGTCTTAAAAGCTACAACTCACACCTCACTACCTCATCTGAGAAGAAATGCCTAACCCTGTTATTAAGCTGTGGGCAGCATCACCTGGAGGGTGATTCTTCACACACCTGCCATTGTTCAGAAATAGATGGGAAACTTCATATTGCAGAATAATTTTCAAAAGACAGCAGCTCCAGTGGAATATGGGGCATAAAACCAGAGAGAAATGATCCTGTGAAAAAAAGCTGACCTAGCCTTGATGCTGAGGGCCCAATGCATGGTTGCTCTGAGTGCCCATATAAAGGAGCTAGGAACCACTTGGTGCTGCTACCTTACAAATATTCACAGTAGAAAGGCTAGGAGTAAGAAGAAAAGAATGCTACTTCTTGCCAATAACTTAGTGCACCCCTTGCAGCAAGAACTGGAAAGGGGTGAGAACATGAGTTGATTGGTCTTGTACCCTCTTTGAGTGCCCTCCCACAACAGCTGTAGCTAGTCACAAGATAAGGCAGAGAAGGGCAATGCAAAGTGTGTATATATATGCCTCTGTGCCTATAGTGAGTTTGTTTCTGGTACAGTTGTACAGGAGCACTTGGGGTGGGGTTTAAACTCTCCTGGTGAAAATATGACAGTAGCTGGTTAGACTGGCTATAGGATGGGTGGAGATGAAGAGATCTTCAGCCTTAATCAAGGAACTGCTGTTCTATTACTGCAGGCAAGTCTTCTCCCTTCCCTCCTGTCTCCCCCACTGCATCCTGCAATCTTTCTGGCTTTCTAGCCTGGTGTTTGTATGGTAGTTCCTGAGTGTGTCCTGGATGTATTTTGTTTCCCTTAATTACACTTTTTAAATTATACCTTGAGGTCCTCAATAAATGGTGGCTGGCTGGGCGCACAAGCGGTATGGAAACATAGTGGTAACCCCCATGTGCTGGGGTATGTTGATAAGTTACTTGTCTGCCCTATTTACATAGAGACTAATCAGCTCTTGGTGGAGTTTCTTTTTGATCCTTTGGCCTATCTCAAGGGAAGCACAGCACTAATTGACAAAATATGTATATTTTGGCTTTCAAAAACTATTACACTTTGCAACTGTCACCCAGACCTTGAGCTTTTTGGTTGCCAGGGAAACATTGCAGAAGATAACCTGATCACAGCTGTGAAATGCATCCCTTCCTCTCCCGGTGCTCAACATGGGCTTCCAGAAGTGCCCACTCTTAGCTTGAGGTATTTAATCTTTAAAAAGCAAGGGCTTGAAAAATAAGGTTATTTACAACCCAGAAGATATTTCTTTCTGATGAAACTATCTGGGAGTTCTTGCTCTTTGGGCTCAAAGCACATGCAAGGCAGGGGCTCAACAGCAGAGGGTTTTGTTGTGCTCTGATAATATTGGTGGCTGCTGGAGCAACTGTGACCCTGTCCAGATAATGTGGGATGGAGTCAACAGGGGTTTTGACAGTGTCATCTCTGGGTTTTAGATGCCCAAGCTCTCTGGAGCCATCAGCTGAGAGCACAGCAAGCCTGAGTAAATGCTGTACACTCCAGATAAGATAGATGGAGCCTCCTCTCTAAGACCCACCATAAAAAGGGATGCGCTAAGTTGTCCCAGAGGGCTGTCAGGGATCGCGTGCCTCTTCTTGCAGCAAAGGAACCTTGTGCCGTTGGTCTCATCAAACTGGTGCATGGTAGGGGATGTGATACACCCACTCAATACCATGTTCTTTGGCCCAGGTGTCTGTGAGGGTGCTCCAAAAATGAGTCCTGTTGTCTGACTCAATTCTCTCTGGGTTGCCATTTTGCCACAGGATTTGCTTTTCAAGGCCCAGAATAGTGTTCCGGGCAGTGGCATGGGGCACAGGACACATTTCTTGTTCTCCCTTTATATGTTATGTGATGTGTTGTCAGGCAGAGGTGGGATGTTGGAGAATTTCACTCCAATTTTCTTTCTGTGCCAGCCATGGCCAAGCCAGTAGGGAAGCCAAAAGCTCATGCTGCATTGTAAGCAGTAATAGCACCAAGTATCCCTGCCTGTTTCTCCACCCTTTTGAGAGGTGCAGTGCCCCTGGACACAGCTGCTGGTGAGCTTTTGTTGGGGTTGGAGTGAGGAGAAACCAGACAGCCTGGGGCTGGGCAGCCAAGCAGCTGGGGGGATGCAGGCTGTGGGTCTGCCATGTGCACTGGCAGCAGCTCTGGTGAGGGAGAAGGGCGGACAGGCACATGGCCTCCGGGAAGCTGGGCGTGTGTCTTCCCCTTCTGGTGTGGCAGAACAGTACTTTAAAGATGTGAGATGCAGCGCTTTTTCCCTGACACTCAAAGAACAGGTTGACAAGCTGCTGTCAGGGAAATGCTGTCTAACTCCCTTTCCCCCAATAATTTCCCTGGTAAAACTGCAGTGCGGTAGAATCAAATAGTGACAGAAACCGAGGGGGAATAGATGTGTTTTCCATATTACTTTTTTTTTTCAAGTGTGCATCTGCATTTGGAGCCATGTGCACACCGGTAAATCTCTCCAGTTCAAAGAAATGTTTTTAGCATTCAAATTCAACCTTTAGTGCTTTCCCCCTCTGCTTAAGAAACAACAAAGCCTTGAAGATGCTCCCAGCTTGCATGGTATTAAAAAGACGTCTTGGCTGAAATGGAAAATAACATCTCATGTTTTCCTTTGGGTTACGTGTGCAGAAAGCCCCTTTGCTACTCCTTTAGGTGGTGCCATGAAAAGTCCTCTCTGCGGAGGAACGGCAAACTGTAGGTGGAAAGGGGGGAAGCAGGAGGGAGAAGGCGGCTAGGATTATAAAACTACCTCGCAGGCAGACAGCTTGTGTCCTAAATCATGCCAAAATAATGGGGCGCAAACCTTGGAGTGAGACTGGAGAGCTGCTGTGCACTTGGGTGTGAGAGCAAAGTCTGGCTCTAGATGGACACATTACCATCAAAACCTCCTGGGAAGCTGCTTGCCCCAGTTGTTTTCCTTAGGTGTTTGACTGAGGTTCATTGATGCTTCCTCTCCTCATCTCCATCAACAGGAGAGGATTTCCTGGGTGCACAGGGAGAGGGAAGTGGCAAGAAGGCTGCGGCTTCCCGTCAGCTCTGTGCCGTGTGGCCGGTGCCTCTCCTTATCGCCTGGTGCTGGAGTCAACGTGTGGCTGCATGGCTCTTCCCCTCACGCAGTATGTGCACTGTCTTACCTCTCTAAGGAAAGTTTTCATGATTTGATTTTGTTGGAAACTTTTACTTTAAGAGCCCATGTTTGCCATCCTAACTCCTGCCAGGCTTCAATGAGGGTCCCAATAAGATTTTTTTAGAAGGGGCTTTCTCCACTTCTCAGTCTTTAGTCTAAGCCCAGCAGAGGAAGAGCAACTTGCATCCCTCAGAGCCGTAGCCATGACAGGCTGGCCAGCCCTTTGTTAATATTCAAAGCAGAGCATTTTACTGTTAGGATGGATATAAATTGCTTTAAGGCAAATCATTGGGGTTTCATTTTGCTTTCCAAAATATAACAGCTGCTCAGGCTACATTCGCCCAAGAGTTAGAAACCCTGCAAGGGTTTGTCCATGAGTTCTGGCTTAGGTCATTAGGATTAATTTTAGCAATTGCCTCGCCCTTTACTTCAAAGGGCTTAGGTCCATTTCACTCGGAGATGAATTTGGCCTGAAAATTTACGTATCTACAGGTCTGATATTCTTTTGTACTTATTATCTTCAAAAAAATAATTAGATGTCCTTTGGTAGAAGGGCATCAGACTTTCTGTATAGGTGAAATAAGGCAGGGGGATTTAAAATAGGCAAAACGCTGCTTTTTTCTTTTTTCTTTTTTTTAAATAAGCTATAACAAATTCCTTATCACTCAGTCCTTAGGAACTGCCTTAGCACAGTGGAAGAATTGATTGCATAAATGCCAGCTGTAACACTCTTATTTTTGGTAACAAGGCATTACTAAAGGCAGATTAATTCAGTGCTATGCTCCAATAAGACCAGTGTCCTTTTGTCTGGGACTAGCTTAGGAACCCTTTGCTACCTAGGTTTTGTTTTCAGTTGTGTACATGGGGAGTCCAGCAGTGGTTCAAAACACACACCTGTATTGCAGCAAGAAGTCATGAAGGGTGTGCACATACAGCTTAATTGTCAAGGGACACCAGCTCCAAGTGGAGTCAGACTGTTTTCAAATGTAATCATGACATCTAAGAGGATGATCTTTGAAAGATCAGAGAGAGGAAATTATTCTCTTGCTTTGCACATCTGAGTGCAGTTTGGCTACAGTCAAATTGGCTGTTTCAGCCTACACTGACAGTTTGCTCTTATCTCTCTTTCCTCTTGTTGTATTATTAATCATAATAAAAAAAGTTAAAGATGGCAGTAAAGACCTATCTGCGTGGGGCAGGGCTGGAGCCACCGATCGCCTGTAAGTAACCGTGGATGGTGACCAGCATTTGAGTGTCCCTCAAAGGGATGTGCCAGCCCCGGGGAGGGCAGGAAGCTCTTTGCCATGCTGCCTGGAGGCGTTTGAAAGGCACAACTGCTGGATTTGAGCTAACTGATTTGCTTCATCTTCCCTGCCTGCCTTCCCTCCCTCTCTCCCCTTGCACAGCTGCATTTAGTAATGAAGCTGGCAGCATTAGGAAGTCACTAGAAGTAACCCAGCTGCCTCCATCGGTTCATGGGGAGAACGACTTTGTAGCTGCTCTTAGTCAGTCCATTAATTGCACATAATAAGGCATTTAGTGACAGAAGGATGGTTGATGAGCCTTAGCTGAAATAACAAGGGCCTGCCAAGAGCTGCGTTTCCTTTGTCAGGGAGGAGCATAGAGGGCCCTAGCACTGAAGGGCGGCGTTTGAGTCGTGCTGGGGTAAGAGCAGCGGGAACCTGCTGCTCCCTGATCCAGAGGGCACACGGATGGCCCGGCACTGAGCAGGGGAGTGCAGCCCTGCATGCCAAAGCACTAGCGTGGCTGATCCATGCCAGGGAGAGCAAGTCCGTGCGTTTCCAGCTTGTGCAGCAGTGCTTATCTGGTGAAAGCCATGGGGAGCTACGCCCCTGCTGAGGGGGGGGGTAACTGGTGGCTGTTTGCTGTCTGCCTGCGTGAATCTTGCTCAGGCAAAGTATTGCCTGCATCCTCACACTGCCAAGCACCTGACAAGAGATGAGTCGTTCAAAAAGGGCTGGATGTGTGACCTCCATCCCTGCATGGAGGAGCAGGGCTGGATGGATAGAAACCCAGTGTGAGCTGCAAAACTTGGGCTCTCCAGTCACCATGCTAATCCTGTTGGGTTTGATGGGAAAATAAGTAACAGATTGGGGCGGGTGCTGGCCTCTGCTGTCAGACAGATGCTTCCTGCGCTGCCAGTAGCCCAGAGAGCAGGAGGAGGTGGCAGTGATGGGGGGATGCACTTGGTGGCTGTCCCTGCAGGGAGGGTGCAAGGAGTGTCCTTGCAATGCAGGCAGGCTTGAGTGGGGCAGCTCAGCTCCCTCATTAATAAAGTGGCTGTTCCCACAGCAGCAAGCTGTCTCGCCAACCTCAGTCCCCAGCGTTATGGGGCTCCCTACACCTCATTGCCAGCTCAGCTCTGTGGGGGAGCAGGTAAAAGATCTGTCATGACAGAGCCTTGCAGCTCCTGTAGGTCTCATAGGGAAACAGATAGTGACAGCATCCATGCTGGGAGAAACCAGCCTGTGAGGGAGCCCAGGGCGGTCGCCGACAGCTGGGGAGCAGGCACTGCATGTCTGAGCACACAGACTACTGCCACAGTGCCTGCCTTGCCTGCAGTGGGGGTCACCCCAAAACAGCCAGCCAGACTTTGTGGTGGGCATGTGCAGGCAGTCCCTCGAGGCCTGCAGCTGGAGCGTCTGTCTCGGTTTGGGTCTGTGCAGCCACCTGACTGGCTGGCACGTCCCTCACCTGTGAGAAGGTCTGTGCTAACAGTTGGCAGGAGGTGTTTCTTTGTCTGAATGAGCACTTGGGAATCTCAACATTTCTCCAGGCTAGTTTACTGTTCTCCTTACCTATTTATTTTGTTTTAACGTCTCAGTCCTGAGCAGCACTACTTCTTCTAGAGGGACTGGATGTTTCACGAAGAGATGTAAATGTTACCCCTGCATGGAGAAACAGGGGTACAGCACAAATGGTTGATTCAAGCACAGGTTTTCCAGCCCCAAACTCTCGCTCCATCATGTAAGGTCCAGAAGGAGCAGGAGGCAGGTCTGGCACGGAAACCCGCCTGTCTCTGGGAGGGAAGGCAGCATGCAGCTTCACAGCTGTGTGAAGGAAGAGAAGGAACAACAGTTTTCTGGGTCAGGCTACAGAGGTGGATTTTTGGCTTGTATGAAAGGTCCTGGGAAATGTGGAGGATTGGCAGCTCTGCTGGCTGTGAGACCTGCATGGGTCTTTCATGCACCACTTTGCAGGGGTTGAAGGGAGCATTACCTGTCCCTCTGCTCAGGTGGGCACATCCTGGGTGGATTGGGGTGGCTGCCCCACAAGCTGAGCGATGCCATCCACTCTGAGGAGTGAGTGTTCCTGCTGCCACCTTTATTACTATTTTTAATTAACACCCTGTCATGATTTGGCAACCTTCCCACCTGCCCTACGCCTCAGGACATCTGGCTGAGGGCTGGCTCCCATCTTCCCCAGGGCATCCCTGACAGTGAGTCCAGGGCTCGGAGGCAGACAGCTCCTCCATGCCACAATACTGATGCACACTATTAAACAGCTATTCCTGCCCATGCTCAGCTCTGGTGCTGTCCTTATCTCCCCTCCTGTGTCCCTCCAAGGAGAGAGGTGAGGACCTGAGCACAGCTGGCAAGTCCTGCTGTCGGCAGCAAGCCTTGCACTGATGCTTTGGTGGGGGAGGGAGCGGGGCAGCCTTGCTTTGCTGGCATGCCTTGTTTGTTGTACAACTGAAGGGAGAGGACATAGGCTATGAGCATGCAGCTGATGTCACGTCTTGACCAGCATCCTACCCACAGCGGTTATTTTTTGCTCTGCTTGCATCCATCTGGGAGGAAAGCTGGAAAGCTCTCCCTCTCTCTCCCTAAAGTTTCCAGCCTCCCTCTTCTACTCATCTAGTCTAGATAGTCTTGCTCTTTTAAGATTTTTGAGGTTTCGCATTAAGCTTTTCAAAACCTGGAGACCTGAGGCATACACTCTTCATAAGAGTAAGAAGTTCTGTGGTTAGAGCCCATGAGTTTTGTTTCCTTTTCTGCAGGGAAACGTGTGTTTCCTCAGACCTCAAAAATCACCTCATAGCAGAAGTTTTGAGTAGATCTTAGCAGATCTCTTGTGGGATTCAGGGAAGAGGAATGTATTTATTTACAGAAAAATGCATCTTTATCTTTTAAATAATTTTAATTCCTTCCAGAACAAAGTTTTGCAATTGGTTTGGGGTTGTTTGTTCATTTTGGAGTGTAGTTTGTTTGGGGGTTTGTTTTTGGTTTTGGTTTTTTAAGTTTGGATGAAAGAGGGAGGTTTGTCATGCTTCTGCAGGCTAGATTTAGAGGGAAAGGTCTTTGGTCTCAGTACATGGGGAAAGAAGCACGAGGGCTGGCAGCTCCTCTTCTCGCACTTGACCTCAGCCTCTCCAGTCACCTCTACTGCCCTGCATGCTAGCCTTGATGCATTAACCATCAAAATGGCCCTTCAGAGAGGCACTCAGATAAAGTTGCCTTTGCTATTAAATGCAATAGGAGTGACCTGGCTTAAGGTAGATAGCTTTTGGAGTGCAACCTTGAGCAGAAACAGGGATGCTGAAGGCAGCGTTGGTGATCAGAGTAAAGATCCTGTCCTGAGGCCAGCATGGGGATGTGAACTGGGCTCACTGTTGCTTTGTTACCATTTGCCTATAGGGTGTTGTAGGTGGGAAATTACCTCTTCCACCACCCAGCACAGCACCCTAATGCTGCACTGTCAAGTTCTTATTACCCTTTCTGAGACCCAAGGGGAACAGCCCCACCGATGCAGGCAGACAGGGCTGCCCTGGCTGGATGCAGCATGCATAGAGAGACCAGTTACAGTGCAGCCATGGGGTTGGTGGCTTTGGCTCAGGCAGTAGCAATCCAGCTGGGTTTCTGGGCATGTACTGCCATCCTGGCTTTCACATCTCTGCTGGGTAGAGGAAGAGCAAACACAGCAGTGGCTGAGTGAAGCTCTTGATCTGAGCTTTGACCATGCTCCTCTCAAAAGGGAGACCAGACATCACTGTGAATTACAGCCACAGGGGTATCATCCAAAAAAAAAAAAAACGCAGCACCCTGCCTTGGAAACCACTCCAAAAGGGCTCTGCCATTCCTGCACCCAGCAACACAGACTTCTCAGCAAATGGCTGCCCCCCAGCATGCACAAGTTACCTCCTGGCTCTCCTCCACTGCTCCATCTCCTGCATGCTCAGGATGCAGGGGATGGGAGCACTGCAACCAGGGCTGCCCCAGCTGTTACATAGCATCCTCACCCCTGATGTGCTGGGGCAACATGCTCTCCTGTGTTGCTTTGTGCTGCTGTAAAATCTGAGCTAAAAAAGTAAAGCTTGGCCAGAACAATGCTAAATGCTCTGGAAATTCAGATCCTAATGTCTGTGCCTGGAGCCCAGAGGTTCCTGGTGGGAGGCCTCTCACTGCAGAATGGGCCCATTATAGAGAGCTAGCTCTCGGACAGGGACCGCCAGAGTGAGCTCCTCCAGGAAACAGCTTTAATCCAATAAGCAGCTCTTACCTCCCAATCGATGCCAGACCTCTGCCCCCTTGCAGCCGTGTTGCTGGAAATGCCATTATTCAGGCAGAAGGCAACACCAATGCTCTGACAACTTCGGTCTCAGCCAAGGGGCGTGAAAGGCTGAACAAGCCTTCGGGCTCATGGCGGCCACACAGCCCCTGTGGCATTGAGCTGCTCCTCTGGGCTTGTCTGAGGGAGCCCTTATTAATGCCAGAGCTGGATGCTGCTGACTGAGGTCTTGTAGTTATTGCCAGACCCAGAGTGTTGCAGATGAGTATTTCCAGACATCTGTCCCAGGCTAGTTTTTTCTCTTCCTTTAAACAGAAGCTTCAGCAAAATTCGTTCAGTTGTTTCTCAGAGTGAGACTAAGGGAAAATATGTTCATAAAAAGTCTTACTATGCTTGAGAAATGCAAGCATCTCCAGCCTCAGTGGACACCCTGTGCCTATGTCCTGGTTTTAGCTGAGAGGATTGATTTTTCTTCATAGTAGCTAGTGTGAGGATATGTTTTGGATTTGTGCTGGAGACAGCATTGATAAGAGATGTTTTTGTTCTATGGACCTATTGTTGAGCAGTGTTTACGCGGGGCCAAGGCCTTTTCTGCTTCTTGCACTGCCCTGCCAGCGGGATGGCTGGGGGTGCACAAGAAGTTGGGAGGAGACACAGACAGGACAGGTGACCCAAACTGACCAAAGGGATATTCCATACCATATGACGTCATGCTCAGTTTATAAGGAGCTTTGGGGAAGAGAGGGAGGGGGCGGCGGTGCTCAGAGTGATGGCGTTTGTCTTCCCAAGTAACCATTACGCGTGATGGAGCCCTGCTTTTCTGGAGATGGCTGAACCCCTGCCTGCCCATGGGAAGTGGTGAATGAATTCCTTGCTTTGCTTGTGCGCACGGCTTTTGCTTTACCTGTTAAACTGTCTTTATCTCAACCCACGAGTTTTCTCACTTTAACTCTTCCGATTCTCTCTCCCATCCCAATGGGGGGGAGTGAACGAGCGGCTACGTGGTGCTCAGCTGCCGGCTGGGGTAAAACCACGACAACCTACTTCCCACATGGAGTCGTGAAGCTATGCCCAGCCCTCTGCTGTGTGCACTGCATAGTCTTCATGTTTTGGATACTGTGAGATGCTGGGGTCTCCTTTGGAGGAGTACGGAGCTGTCTGAGCATATCAAATGTTAGGTAACAACCTAGGCTTTTTGTACTACCCAAACTAGTAGATATATATCTATGCATCTTATAGTCTCACCCCTGTCTCCCACTGTTTTATTTTACAGGGCTGCAGTGAAAATCAACTCATTAATATATGATGAGAACCCAGATGCTGCAAGCATGATCTCGAGAGAAGAGTCCATGAAGAGATTCTTGAGTCTTTGAGGAGACTACTGGGCAGCGTGCAGGAGGCAAGGGATATGGCCTCATTCTGTGACTAGCGAGGTTAAACCAATGTTATACCTGTGCTTGTCAGGCAGTCCCATCCAGTCCAGCATTAAGTCAGGTAGGAAACTCATGGGGAAAAAGCATGCTAACGAACCCAAGTCTCTTTTTCTCTCTCCAGTTTCAATTGCTGCTGTTCTAGGGAGTGAGAGGAATTCAAGCTATTTGTTCCTGGCTGCCAGACCTTAGCTTCTGGGCTGTTGTCTCTTATTTGTTGTCAGTTGCCAGGCTCCTCGCAGTGATCTGTTCCTTCCTGCGTACTTCAGTATTCCACCCTGTGGGCAATGCTCTCCCCTTTTGTCACCAAAATATTGCATTAGCATACCCCTGCTTTTTCTGCGCTAAGGTTGTTTAAAAGACATGAAACAAGAAAACAGCAGACTGAAAGGAGTTTCATCATGTCCTCTTTCCAATGCTGCCCGCTACCAGCTCCTTTCTACATGGGTTGCTACTCATCTTCCAGTGCTTGCACTAATCCTCAGCTTTGCTGGCTTAACTGTTAATTTTCCACTAGCAGACGTTTCCTATGAAGTCCAGATAGATGTGATCTACTGCCATGCCTTTCTCTAGGAAAGTATTTTGCTAAAGCACTACCATCTGTGCAGAACATGACTTACCTGTTGTAAAACCTACCTTGCATCTGATTTTTATTTACCTTTGTCTTCCATCTAGGCTTTCCCTTCACATGAGGTATGCAAAGCTTTAGCGCTTATCTACTGCCTGTGTGCACGTCTGTGTATCCATCACATGCTGTGCTTCAGTCATCTAGTACCACACCTCTTCCTCCTCTCCTACTTGCTAGATCCTTTAGAAACCTCTGCTACCATCTCCTCCTATTATTTTGACAGCTCCCTCTGAATTTTGTTCTGGAGCTTGTCTGGTTGTTCTCTTTGCCCAGCTGAGCACATCAGCCTTTTGCTGGAAATGTCCATGTCCAAGTTCTCATCTCTACTGACCTTCATACCTTTCCTCTCTTGTTCCCCATCCTCCTTCTCACTGACAACTCAACCTGGTATATCCTTCCTTTAAGGAGAAGAGAGGTCAACTCTCAATTTTCTTTCTGATAAAACAAAATAAATTGAGTGCTTTACGTGTCTGCTGGAAAGGTTTGGGTTTTTTCCCCCTGGAACACTGAGATTATTTAGCTCTTTCTATACCCAGTTCTTCCAGCATTCTTTTCAGAGTGCTGTCACTGCACTAGAGGCAGTGAGCTGGGATTCATCTGGCTAACATGAATCAAAGGTGTATATAACTCGCTTACTCATTATTCCCAGAGTGTGTGCCTATTAACACCCTCTTGCCACAGCTTTATTCTGCTAGTTCATAGTCTGTCATGATCTCCAAAATCCCTCACAGAGCCTCTTCTTTGCAGACATGGCACCCTAGGAGCCTGCCTGGCATTCTTTATTCCAGGAACAACTTTTGGCAGTAAAATGCCATTTGTTTAAGTGGGCTTTGCTCACTGAGCTGTAGAGATTGCTTTGCATGGTTGCCCTGTGCTCCTCATTATTCATCACTTTGAATCTCTTTGTCACTTATGCACTGTAGCCGCACTGAGATTTGTATTTGCTTCTCAGTGATGAAAATGCTGGAAAGTGTCAGATCTCAAGCAGCTCCTTGAAGAACCCTGCTAGGAACACTCCCATCTGAAGATGATTCACCACTGACAATTACTTGTTGAGATCTGTCAGCCAGCACTTAATCCAGTTAACGTGTGGTTTATTGATATTATATACTGCTAATTATTTAATCAGAATGTTGCACAGTCAAATGTCAAATGCCTTACAACAGTCCTCCCTAAAGTTGACTTGGAGTCAGCCTTGGAGTCAAGTGGTAGGTGTGATGTGCGTCAAGTGAATGTGTCATCCCATCAGAGAAGGCCCTCAAAACTAGCAGAGCCAGTTGTTAAATATATTCCTATCCTCTGATTTGCTGTTGTTTGAGACCCACCGTGAAACTCTCAGGAACTCCACTCCAGTCTCGCTGGGCTTGCTGCCTCAGTATGTGCCCCCACATCCTTAGGCACAGAAGGAGCTTTGCTGCCCTCTGAATGAAGTTTTTTTCCTTCCTGCAGCTTTCCTCCACACAGCATTAGTGTGTGGCTGTCTTCAGTCAGGGAACATACCTGATACTGAAGCCTGGGCAGTCCCAGGGAAAATTGGACATGCAGTATATGGTCCTCAATATCCTCTGTTTCCAAAGGCATGTGTAATTATTTGTCTAATGCCTCTGCTCCTTCTGGTGTGTGTAGGAGGGAACCCCCAGCTCTAGGGGAGCAGAGAAGACGCTGAAGAGTAATCAGTCCTACAGGAGATGTTCACTCATCTCCAGACTAAACCTCAGACTGATGCACCCAACCAAACATTACCCCTCTGAAAAGACCAGTGATGCCATGTGCTTCTCTGGCCCATGGTGGAGCCTGGAGAGACCATGTTCTGGGGGAAGTCAGGGATGCAGAGGCAGCCAGGAGACAGGTGAAGTTCTGAGGGCCCATCCCCTCCTCTCTGCATTGCCATTGAACCTGTAACTATGATTAAGTCAGCTTAAGTCAGCTGGTAATTGCACACAGTGATAAATAGTAAGAAACAGGAGTTCATCACAAACAAATGAGCCTCAACTAACCTCATTTCCTTTTTTGACAGGATAACAAGCTTAGAGGATAAATTCTCCCTGCCAGAATTTGTTTCTCTGCTGCCAGCCACCTCAGTAATTACCAAAACCCCATCCTTCCTCTTTGCTGACTTCTGGATTGCTTAAAGCAGAGGCACGTTCAGACCACCCTCCTCAAGTTTTGGATTCAGTCCCACAAGCTTTTTCCCTGCAGGCTGGTGTAGTTGTTCCCTATCCTCCCACCCTCTTCTCTGGAGATGCTCGAGCCTCCTCATCACCTGCAACTGCCAGGAGCACCGGGCTGTGTGCCAACAGGTACGTCGTGCTCTCATACTTGTTACTGGGCTGGCTGGACAAACTTGCACAAATTCAGCCTGAAATGTGAAATCGCTCTGATTTTTCTCTGGGAACTGTAGGATAAAGGTGGGGATGCTGAGCTGAATTGCCATGCTAGGGAGGGGACTGCCAAAACCTCACTTGGGGAAGGCTGCAGCAAAAGAGGAGGTCATGTGTGCATGCTCCTAACCCAAATGGCAAGGAGCTACTTCAGCTCTGGGTCACCTGCTGCCTCTTGTGGCCCTTTGGCAATGCCTCTGCAAGGGTGCTTCACCTCATAGCTGTGGCTTCACTTTTTGGCTGCATGTTCCTGTTATAGCTTATCCAAGAGGACAGCTCAGAGTCCCTCTCTAGGGCAGTGCCATTTGAAGGTTTTCCTGATAGCTAGGACTGCCTGTGCCAGCTTAAGAGCACTAAGAGGGACAGATCTGGGAGCGGACCCAGCGGGATCCCCCTTTCTTCCCAGGGCCAAAAGAGCTCTTGAGAACTGAGCCCAGCTTGCTGATGGCACGAGGAGCCACGCATCCTCAACCACAGCTTTGTATTTCACATCCGCCACTGAGGCCAGCCCAGTGCTCAGAGCTACCCCAAGGTGGTTTTGCCGCACCAGGAGCAGGCAGTTGTACAGTATGGTACGCAGCTCTGGGGTCACATTTCCACTCCTGGCAGCAGCTCCTTGCAGGGCAAGCAAGCACAGGGCCTTGCTGTCAGCTAAAACTGAGAAATGCTGCCTTAGCAGGCAAAGCTTTTTGGTTTTTAATGAAGAGCCCAGGTTTGGGATGCTCTGCCTGTGACTGAGAGGTTTTGGAGTGCTCTGGATATCCAACACCTCTAAAAAATCTGGCCACAAGATGCAGAGCAGCAGGTACACCAGTGTAAGGGTCCAGGAACATGCTGTTTAGCAGCAGCCTGAAAGGACCTTCTCTTCCAGGCTTCAAGTCCTGGGCACGATGCTCATCTTCTCTGGTGACCCTCTTCACAGTACCTTTGTGCAAATAAGAGCCTGGACCCTTACCTCCTCTTAGGTGAAAGCACTGTGTAAAAGGATGTATTTAAATAATTAAAAAGCACTTTTCTCCATTCATTGTCATTTGTCATGTTCTTGCTGAGCACAGTTGTGTGCAGCGCTAAATGGAGCCTTTTGCTAATTTCTCCCAATTGGTCAAGGGCTTGACGAGTGAAATCAGCAACATTCAATATGAAGCAAAACTCCGCTGGCATTAGGTTTTGTTACAAAGTCAAATTTGCCCATGGTTTATTTTGAGGATTTGTTAAGGTGCACAACCTGGGCCCAGATCCAAGCGGTGCTGGCAGGATGAAAATCTTCCCCACGCCACAAAGGCGTACATTTCTGGGGCACCATTTGCAATGTGGTGGTCCCTCTGTGTAAGGAAAATAGCTGGCCATTTCAACATAAGCTGACCTACCGCCTGCTTAGACACTTACGCTGCCTGCCTGTCTTTCTCTAGAAGTGCTGAGCATGTACAATTCCCACTGACTCTTTGCGGGCAAGCTGTGGGTTTGACAAGTTAAATCCATAGTTTGGGGGATTTTTATCACATTTAGTGACATCTGAAAAATGGCAGATAAAAATACAGTTCAATCTTAACCCTGTCTGCAGATTAGCATTTTAACCAAGTTCCCACCGTGCTGGATGAACAGCATCAGAGTGCCTTTCCTTATACGAAACTACTGCTTGATTGCAACTCTGATGCAAGAGCAGATCAATCTGCCCCTTTAGATTATGGTTGCTCTGAAGTTTTGGACTTGTCCTGAATACAGCATTCAAACCAAAGCTCAAGAGACTGAAAACCTGTGTGGACTGAGAATAAGATTTGTGCAAATCCCTGCCAAGCGATAAGGCAGCTCCCTCTGGCTCTGAGAACTGAACTTTCCTCCCCAGCGATGCTCAAGTGTGAGGGGAAGATGGTGCTTCTGTGAAAACACTCAATCTTGCTTGGGTTAAGTGGAGGCTCTTGCAAAGTGCTGCCCTGAGTGTCTTTCACCTGCAGTTTACCAGTGGGAGGGGAGGGAAATCGATGTTTTGCTCAAGAAAATATCTTTACAATTCAGCACATTGGTTATCAAATGTGTAACTAAAAGAGGCCGGGTCCACTGCTTGGTGAGTATCTGGGTTTTTCATATCTTGGTTTGGATTCTGGCTTCACAGACACAATCTGGTTTTCCCAAAGCTTCTTCCTGCTGTGTATTTGCCTTGGGCTTAGATGGGTCACTAGGGCTTTGGATTGCAAAAATCAGATCGGATGCTCCTATCTTTTGTTTTCAACAACAGGGACAAACTTTGCCCTTTGCTGTGCCCACAGGGCAGTGAGTAATGAATGTTTATGGGAATATTGGTTAGCTCTGATAATAAACTGCCCGACCTTGCTGGGGAGAATCCCTTCTTCCCTTGCAAGACAGAAGTGAGTCTCCATCTCTGTAGCTGTGAGTCACCTGCCTTCAAGGTCCTTCAAAGCAGAGGGCATGGGGAGATGTTACAGGCAGGGGAGGCTCTTCCTTGCCTGTCTGCTCCAAGGTTATGGAGATACAAGCTGTGGTGAGTGTGCTTGCTGCTCACACATCACTGTGAGTACAGGCATGGCAGTCAACAGCCTGTTAGCTATGCAAAAGTTTACCTTAAACCAGGTAAATTTCCCTGTACAGCTGGGGAAAAAATTGTGCTCTATCCTGCTGTACTGCTGTCTGAGCTACCTGCCTTCAAACATGCTCCCAGCTGGTGCCTAGCTTGTTGCTCCTTCTGCTCCCCTGCTCAGCCTGCTGCCCCTCTCCTGGCTTTGGCGATGCTAACCCTTCTGCAGCGAACAGCCTCTTTTCATCCCTGCAAACAGGGAACTCGAGGCCCTCAGCTTCTGGCTCTCCACCATGGGTCTGAGGGACTGGACAGCCCAGCTCCTGCCTCCATAGTCACTGGCATGCCAAGGGCTTTTTCTGCAGGAGGAGTGGAAAAAGCCATAGGTGACTGGCAAGGGTGCTCAGGCTTCGCCAGCATTGGAAGGAGCATAGCACTTGCTGCGAGAAGAGAAATCTGATGTATGCTTCCTATTCATCACTCAAAGTAGGGCTGCCATCCCGTGGCCTCTGCTGCCTCTCTGCCTCTTTCATCTTCTGCATGGAACAGTGCCTACTGAAGGATGGGTCCTTCAGTGTATCTCCACATCTTCAGAGGCTCTCAGGAGGTTCCCATGGAAGGAGAGGGGTTTGCACTTGGAGCCTTATTTTTTGTTCTGAGCTGCTCAAGGTCTCCCTGCTGGCAGAGAAGGTAGGAACTGGTTTCACAGATCGCACATGTACATTTCCCACTGGCCCCTGGGATTTAATTTTAGGATTCCCTTCAGATGCCTTGCTTTCCCTGTCCACCTCCACAGAACAATGTCACACTGCACCTCTAGCTAAGGCAAGATCTGACAACAGGCAGCAGAGCTGGTGGCCTCTTTCGTGGAGTACCCGCCACTGGGCCATCAAAATTATAATCAGATAATCAGAGCTGACGCATGAACAAAATGTTACCCTCCAAAAATCCTCCCCTTGCCATTTTCCTGCATGTCTTGGTGCTCTTTGAGGTTTGCTTGTGCACTGCAGCCTGTGTAGTTGAGTACACTTCTGGTATAGTTCGTCCTCCTCTATTATTCTTGCTTAGCCCTCCCTTATTGAATCTGATTGACTCTGAGGCCATTGATTATAAATAAGGTCTTGAGGGAAGGTCTGATGGGTTTTGCTCTGTTTTTACGCAGCAGGCTTTGAGTTCTGGTTGGGAGCCATCGAGCATTGCTGCTATATTAAATGATGGTCAGTGATAGGAATGCAGTCACCGCTTAATACCCCAAATTGCTGCTTTTAAGTGGGCAGGGTTTGGCTTTTGGCCAGATCTGTGCTCCTGGCAGGATGATTCATTACCTTGTTCTGGCAAATGTATTTTCATCTGCTAGTTTAAATCTGATTTCTAGTACTCTGTATGGTTCTCACAGCTGAGGAATTTCCTGCCCTTTATCCGCCTGTTTTCTTCCAATCTAGGCTAAAATCAATACACTTAAATAAATAAAGCCATTGGGCTTGCAAGTACCTCCTGCTGTGTCAGCAGCAGAAGTTAAGCTGAGTGACCAAAGATTAGTTAAGCCATTTTCTCTTCTTTAAGTAAATTGACTGTTGTTGAGGCACACCAGACATGCCTGGGAGATGGCATTTCTCTGCGTGACCACAGCACAGAGAGTTTACCGGCTGGCAGATCTGAGAGCATGCTTTGGCTTCCTGTTGGTGGCAGCTGCCTCCATGGAGAACCGTTTCTGTCCTGGTCTGCTGTCACCCCTACCCCTTAGGGTTTGGTTTGCCATCATTTTCTGGCATGGATGCTTTGTGATGGGGATGTTCTGCCACCGAGTTCAAGGGGATGGAGGCCACAGGGGGCAGCCCCATCCTTAAAGCACTTCCCGGGTGTTGCTTTTCCTTCTGCTCTTCCACAGCAGACATGCTTTTCAGGTCTGCTGCTTCTGAGGGGGTTATACAGTGTGTGTCAGATTCCTTCACACAGCTCCTGTCTGTCCTGCAAGGGAGGATGATGGCAGGAGCATCCTCCACCAGGATTCACACGTAGCCCTTTCTTCTGGGGCCAGGGGAAAAGGTGAGGGTGGCATGACCTTCAGGTCTTCTCTTTCTTCCCTAATGCCAGGAGTTACGCCCCTGAACAGTTAGTTCAAGAAGCAAGAAACTAGAGGGGTGACTGAAAACAGATTTGGGATTTCTAGACCAAGCCTTAGGGTTTCTGCAGCCCTGATCGTGTGTATGGGGCATGGAGAAACAGCGGTCTTGTCGGTGAGCAATGTGGGTGATATATTCCCTGCCCCGGACTCAGTGCACTGCCATGCCCTGGGCAGGGAAGACCTCAGTGCAGATGAAGACAGATCCTCTCCTGCCTTCCTGGGCAGAGGCCTCAGTTCTCCACAGAGCCCAGTCACTCAGCTTTGCATTCATATGAAGAGGAGTGGTAGTGCTCTTGGGCCTCTGGCTGGTACCAGCTTCCAAATCACAGAATAAGCCCTGCTCCAAAGGTCCTCCCTTGAGTTGACAGAATCGTTCAGAGATGTCTCTATGCAGTAACTGTGATAACACATTTAGGGATGTGGAAAGAAACTTCGTCTCTTCCGTCTTTTGTTCATGCTGGGTTTTTTTGGGTTTGTTGGGTTTTTTTGGAAAAGAAATTATTTTTAACTAAATTGAAAATGTTAGTGACAAACATCAAACTTTTTTCATTCCTCCCCCCATCACTTGCTGCTTAGTTTTGTGAGGAAAAACTGTTTCATAAAAACACATCCTACTTGTTCTTTCCTTATCGTCTACCCAGCTCTGGTTGCAACTCACTCCGTGGGAGCAAGTAGGATGTGTTACGACCCAGCGGTTCAGCACAGGCAGCGGAATGAAAGTGCAATGCCTTCCCTCCCTCCTTGCCAATAACTGTAGGGCCTGGAGATGAAAGCGATGCAGTTTGCAGCGTTGGGCTCTTGGCACAGAGGCAAGCGGGATGCCACATCACCACTGCGATCTTGCAATTCTTTGCCATGACAGTGGGTGAGATTTCATGTCCCTCAGTCTCGCTGGGCTGGGCTGCCCCCAGACGCCCAGAGCTGTGAGGGCACCGTGCAGGGAGTCGTGCTGTCTTTGGCAGGGCTGCCCCAGGAGTTCCTCTGAAGGTGAGTACGGGTATCACAAGCTGTGCCCCGAGCTGGAGAGATGCAACCAAGTGGAAAGGAGACAGGCTCTGTTTACAATCAGATACCTGTGCAGCCAGCAGCGTTAGCGAGACAAAACGGAAAAGGACATGACAGTTACACTGGGTTTTCATTAAATATTAAATGGAGTGAAGTTTTTCAGAGTGTGCCCATGCTGTTTTCAATTGTCTGTCTGATGGCAAGAGAGGGAAGCTGAGTGTGTGAACCCTGGCTCTGGAGGTGCAGGGCTTCCTGCTTGGGTGCTGTGACGACAGGCATCATTGTATGCTGGGCTGCCCACGCAGCTTCTCTCATTTCACTCATAGCAGTGTCTCCACGAGCTGTCCCACCACTGGTACAGCCCAAAGAGTTAACTCTTGTAGGCATCTCCAGTGAGAGATCAGGGGAGGGAGACAACTGAGGTCCTGGGGCCAGACTGGAGCAGCGATTGCGAGCAGCAGAGACCTCCCTGGTTGTTAGCTGGGGAATTAACTGCTCGTGTACCCCTTTCTGCCAGGCTTAACATAGAGAAAATTTCCTGTGCGTAGGAAATACTAAAAAAAGTGCTGTAGCCCATTTTCTGTGCTTCCTTTCCTCTGCTTTCCCACCGATGCAGGTAGGGGCTGTGCAGCTGTGACCCAGCCTGGGCACAGCCCTCCCATCCCCACTGCTCCCCCCATGCAACCTTGCCTTTCCTTGTGCAGGAGCTTAGTGGGGCGGCAAGAGGAATTCTCCTAACTTGGATTGGGTTAATAAGTTAAAATGCAGAGCCTTAATCCCTGCTGCTAAATCAGAATGTAATTCAGCTTATAACCATAGCCCAATCCATATGAATTACAATCACTTTAAATACAGCCAGGACTAGCTGGGATTTAACATCCTCCCAAGAGATCCTGAAAGCGGAAACTGGGACAGAGTGCTGCTCTGGGTGAACCTGCCATCACAGGGAGCCGAGGCAGTGGGGCAGAGGGATTTTGTTACCTCCCAGCTTCCCTGGAGAGGAAGACCCTTGGGTGAAACCCTTGGTCAGGGCACACAGCAGGAAGATGCATGTGTGACTCAGGCAAGAGCTTATCCCCAGGGAGGGGGACAGTGCTTTTATCTTTAATTTACGATGTTTATCTCAAGAGATTCTTCGAGCTTTAAAATAAACGTAAGGAGATCTTTGTTTGCCTGGCAGCATCTGGCCTCTGAAAGCAGGCACGTACAGTCCTGGCAGCAGGGCTGGTAGCAAGGGCTCATCCTCTGCCTTCTACCTCCCAACTTTAACCTCTATCAGGATCAACCTTGCTCTCCCTCTGCCTGCTCCAAGAAACCAGTAAAGGAAACAGGTCTTCCCACAGCTTGAATCAACAGTGGGCACCTGGCAAGTGCTCCTGTAGGTGCCTGGGAAGATCTCTTCTTGCAGCTAGCTTTCACAGTTATGTTATTCAGTTCTGGCTTTTGCAGCTTCGCTATTCAGTCCGGATGAGGAAAGAGCAATTGTTCATTGTCTCCTTGCACCGCTCCAGCCCGGGAAAGCAGAGGTTTGGGAGCCTGCACGGGAGCAGCCGAGTCCTTCTGCCGCCACTGACCCACAAGCTTTCCCAGGGAGCCTTGGGCAGTGTCTGGGAGTGTGCAGATTCAAAGGCTCTGTAGAAATTGAGGGTCTTGATGGATGCTCTTCCAAGCATTGAACTGGAAAGTCCCTGTGGGAACAAGGCGTTGCTCTTGTGGGCTGCCAGGCACAGATACAGAGTTCAAGGAGTCCAAGTTACTACACTGGTGGGGAGAGGTTAGAAAATCAGATCTTCTTCCCAGACTGGTACCTATGTTTGGATCTTTTTAGGAAGATTCTGATGGGGTTTTTTTTCACTTCACTCTTTTTTGTAGTTTCCTTATTTCCTCTTTTTTTCCCCAATGATGAAAGGCTAGTGCTGTTGTGCTAATACCTAGCCAAAATGAGAATTCACAGTAATTTCTCAAAGCCTGGCATGTAAAGTGCCTGGTGTACTGGGCTGGAGAGCTTGTGAATTTTCTGTGGGTGTGATGAGGGAATGGAAACGATCTGAGTTCTTGGGTGCTTTCCCAAACCCAAGCTAGCCAGTTTTCTATGTTTAGATATGGTTTACTTAGCAGCATGGGTAGAGCGGAGAGGAGTGCAGAGAGTTTGCAGCACTGGCAGAGCACAGCCAGAGTATCATGGGCTGGGATAGATCAGCAGTGCTATAGCAAGAACCTCCGGGCCTCCTCCCTGAATGGCCACAGGGGCTGGCTGAGAGGTGAAAGCAGTGATGGAAAGGGCTTTGAATGGACCCCAGGGCATGCAGCCCTTCCTCCCTAAAGAGAAGCAGCATACCCTGAGGACACTGGGAGTCCCCCAGGCCTTTCTTTCAAAGCTCCCAGTTAAAAGCTCCTGAAGCCTTTCTTGCATGCCATAAAGGAGAGCAGCATTCCAGGCGTGACCTGGGAATGGCAGGAGAAGCTGCAGAAGTGCTGAGATACCAGGACAGGTATATGGACACCAGGGACAGGAGTCGTGGGGATCTGGATGAGGGAGCAGAGATGCACCTTTGTTCACCTGACCTGCCCAAACAAGCAGTGGTGGGACAGGGACTGTAGCACGGGGGTGGCTGCAGCAAAGCGCGGAGCAGGGCAGGTGTGAAGGGCTGGAGCAGCCCTGGGGTCTTGGGCTAGAAGAGGGTGAACTTCCCAGCTCCTCAAACAAGCTGTGTGCATAGCTCCCATCTGCACTACTCTTGGCTCCTTACAGAAATATACAATCAGCTGATGAATCTCTTGGCAGGCAGCTAGGCCAGCTTGGCCCCACAGCCATTCTTCTGATGTCCTCCCTGCATCCACCGAGATGTCCACCTGCATCACAGCTGCTGCCCCTCTCAGCAGCAGGATGAGCATTAACCATACTTAGAGGTAAGGACTTTTATTTAGCTAAAGTCATCACAACATTTTCAGTTTTTGCAGGGCTTTACAAACACATTGTTAGTTTCCCCAGAGCTTTCAGAGAGTGCTGTGATCAATGCTCCCCCTTCTTTTGCTGGTCTAACTGCAAAAGGGAGAGAGGTGCTCATCTAAGCAAGGCTAGGATGGCGTTGCCTTTGTTTCTGACACAGGGGATCACACCACTTGCCACTGGGGCTGCCCAACCATGCACACTCCATGTCTGCAAGGAAGATCTCATCTCTCTAAGGATGAATCACAAACGTGTTTTGAAAGGGACCCCAGGACCTTGTGCTGCATGAAGAGAGATCAAGCTGACTCTGGATCTGGATATGTTTCTTGGCTTTGGCCCATGGTGTCCCCTTTTTTACACTGGTCCCATCAGCAGGGATCTGTCTGTGGCAGACAGGGCAGGAGGTATGACAAAGTCCCAGATGGCAGGCTGATCCCTGCAGCCATCTGCTGTCATCGGTCCATGTGACAGCTCGGGGCTGAGGGATGCGATCTCTGTGCCGGTACCAGAGCAGGCACTGGGTAGCTTGAATCGACCATGTACACCTCCTGCACGTGAGCTGTCTGCTGGGCTGGGAGCCCACAGTGATTGGGGCAGAGCATCTCCCTGCCTTGGACAAGAGAGGTGTCTTCCCCTGGACCCACCCCAGCACATGATGTCCCCACAGCCGAGCCAGGAAGCGTAGCTGTTTCCACCTTCTAGGCCTGGATGAGAGAGGGCATGCTCAGTCCTCCCAGGGGATGGTGGTATCTCACCTCAATCAAAACATTTGCTTTTAATGGGCACGCTGCCCTGGCTGGAGGTTCATGCTTCCTGGGGAACTCCACCGTACAGGCTCTGGCAATTATTTTTTTATAAGATTGCTCCTTCTATACATGCCCAAAGATGCCTGGCTGGAGAACAGCCTACAGTGGCCAAAGGGCAGATTTGTTTTGGTGGCTGGGGTTTTTTTGTTGTTGTTTTGTGTGGGGTTTGGCTTTTTTTTTATATAGGCTGCTTTGCTAGGTTGCTCACTTTAAAGTCTCTTCTTATTAGGTTTCCTTTCTGGGCGAACATTAAAGGGCACCTTTTCCATCACGTGGCTGCCCAGCCCCACCAGCGGCAGAACTTGCAGGCTGGCAGCAGACAGGCTAGCCTTACAGAGGACACGGTACAGCATCCCTATCAAACAGCGTGAAATTATCCCTTATCCTGTGTGCTGCCATGTACAAGTGGGTAATGACAAAATAAGGCTTCCAAGTGATTCTAGCAGGGAATTACAACATCTACGCCATCCTTCACGCAGGCTGCAATACTGGGAGGACTAAGGAATTTCATGTGAGAGTCTGGCCCCAGCTGCAGTTTCTCCTGTGCTGGCAGAGCCCCAAAGGCCATCACAAAGCCTCCAGGGAGGTCATCCTAAAAGAGGATGGAGGTCAAAGATAGGAGGACCACTGTGTGTTCATCTCTTCTCCCTGCAGTGGAGTGACTGGAGCAGAGGATAATGCCAGGACAGACTGAACTCCTGCTCTTGCCTTGCCCAAAAATGACCTCAGGACCAGAGCTCTCTCATCAGCAATCACACTGGTGCCTGCTGACACTGAGACATGGGTAGGTCCAAGACCAGCACAGGGCTGGCTTTGGTCTCCTCTGCTCTGGATGTACCTCTCAATTGAGTCACTGCTCAGCACAGAGACAATATTTGAAAATAACAAATAACCAAAATTGCTTTTTCAGTGTGGAAGCCCATCATGGCAGCAGAAGCTGTGTTTGAAATACAGAAGCAGCACAGTTTTTGCTGAGGAACTCCCCCAGAGACAAGCAGCTCCTGCATTATTAACAACAGTGCTGATGAATCCCTGTTAATGAGATGTGCCCACTCAGCCAGCCAGCCGGCAAAGTGGTCCTGGCCCTGCTGCTCTCAGCCCCGCACTGCAGCGTGTGCATTTGAGAGCAAGAGATGACTGCTCTGGGGAGCAATTGGCAATGCAGTGCTGTAAGATTTGGCTAGTTTCCCTAAAATTTGCTTATGTTCTGCCAGACTTGAGCTAGGTAGATGTGGAAATCTGGCACTGGTTCTCTGGTGGCTGTGAAAAGGGAAATAAAAGGCTGCCTTCCCAATGATATGGGCTTGTGACTAAAGAAAAAGATCTGTTCCTTGGCGTGCTTTGCTCCAGAGAGCAAGGTGGGCTGTGCCCTGTAGTCTACTCTTAAATGTCTCAACCAGGGGAGTTCCTTCTTCTATGGCTCAACAGATTTTGCTGTTAAGAAAATCTTTATCCCATTTTTATTTTTAACTCAAGTTCATCTTGCTCCATTTATCAATTCTCCTTTTCGTTTCTGGGTGCATTTACTTTCCCTCTGTGGTGATTATACCTCCTAGGATACTTGTAGAATAGGATCTTATGCACCCTTAGCTGACACATTGCCAGGAAAGACATCTTAAACTCTTTCAGGTTTTGCTAAATCAAACCTCCTCTGAGCTTTCCTAGCAGTATAATACTTTCCTGACAGTATAGCACATTGGATAATATTTAGCAACCTATATGGATACAGAAAGACTGGTTATCCTCCAGTGCATCATATAATGCCTCCACAGCCTGGCACGTCATTGCCCATTGTGCTAATGCATTGCAAGCAGCGTAATTCCCCCAGCAGTGCTGCCAAGCTACTTTGCTTTGCACTGCAGACACTCTGATGCTTTCCAGATGTCACAGATGATGTTAAACTTCTGATGTCATTGCCTCATGCAGAATGAATCTGATAACCTAATGCGTTCATGCTACAACTTTCCATCTGTTGGTGAGTTTCCCTAATGTGGACAGCGTCAACCTCCAATGTTTGTCTGTGCAAGCAGAGGGCAAAGCAAACCCTGCAGGAGCTAAGAGGGCTGGTTAAGATTGCATAAGAGTAATTGGAGTAGCTCTTTAGTTTGTTTGTTTTTAAAGCAGACCTTGCAAATCTTCTGAGTAGTCTGTGGAGTAAAATCATAGTCAAGGCAACAGAATGAGAGAGGCAATGCTGGGAGGGCACGAAAGCTCCTGGCAAGGCATTTGCTCCCCCAAAATGATTGGCAAAATTAAAATATTGACGTTACCTCTCCTATACTTTCAACATTTAGGGATATGATGAGAAGGGATTCTAAGGTAATTTTTAGGTCCTGATTTTGCCAGCAGAGTTTTGCAAATGTCCTTCTGAGCTCACATAGAAGACCAAGAAACCCTGACAAGATATTGGAGCAGATCTTGGAGATGGCTGCAGCACTGGGGATCAAACCCAGAGGAGTTTAGGACTGAAACAGTGGGAGGTGAGGGGGTCTGGTTTGGCATCAAGGAAGGCAGAGCTGAACTTTTGGTAGGAATCACACAAGAAGAGATACACAGAACAGGCTATCTGCCACCTTAGAGGCAAAGTCTTATCCGCATGTGAAGTCATGCAGCCTCAGGTAAAACATTAATAACATAGGAGTTGAATAGACCAGAAGTGTAATAACGCAGAAATGGTGTTGCTAATGCTCACGCCGCAAGAACAGCCCTGCACTGACCCTCCTGTGCTCACTCCCACCGTACCGTGCGTCTCGCAAGCAGCGGAGAGCGCATCCTCCGAGCAGCCCTCAGCCAGGCAGGGACAGTCTCCTCGCAGCACAAGGGGAACAGAGCCTGGAAAGGAGCTGGGAAGTCCCCAGGTGTGGGATGGGGAGACGGAGGGGAAACAGTCTCCCTTGAGCAGGAGACCAGCTTTCCTCCTTGCTTGCAGACATTGCACCTGTAATGATAATCCATGTTATGGGTTGAGAGTCCTCTGCAGGATGGAAATATCTTGCTAATTGGTGGCAGCAGGTTATGCTATCTAAATTTTGCAAGCCTACTGATTGCACATTAATAATCCTAAAAAAGGAATAGGTTCAAATAAGATGAGGCCTACCACTGATCCCTGTAATGCTCCACCAGGCACCTCCTCCAGTATCCCAGCTCTCTAATTACCGTCCTGCTTATGCTGCGGTCATCCTGCCAGCTCTTTGTCAGCATGGCAAAGTGTCTTGAAAAGCCCCACTAAATTCCTCTTAAAAGCACCGTTTCACCAGACGGAACGTGACCACGGGGCCATGCTCGGGAGAGCTGGCATCTACACCCAGCTCAGCTGCTGACCACTTGGGTGACCCAGGGCATGGCCCTCACATCTGTCATTCAGATATTGCTACCCTTCTGCATCTTGTGCCTGCCAAGGGTCACTGCCCCTCTGTCATCCTCCCCTTCTTTTGGCCCTGTTCCTCAGCCTTTGCGCTACGATGGTCCTCCCCATTGGGCCAGGTCATGTCATGGGCAAGCAACACTGATCTCCAGCACATCATCTGTGAGGGATGCTGTGAGGCCACCCGGGCTGCAAGGAGGTTTTGGGGCCCGCGAGCCCCGCCGGTGCCATTGCAGCTTGCCGACGAGCAAGCTCTGGTTGCGCCTTGCTGACGAGGACGGCTAGCCTGCTGAAGCGAACCTTGAAGTGACAGTGCGGAGCCCCTGTTTTCAATTAGCATTGCTATTTCGGAAGGGAATATCTGCAGAGCGGAGGTAACCCATGGCAACCATCTGCTGAACTGCCGTTTCCCCGCTGCCAGGGCTGGTCGGGAGAGGGAGTGCGAGTGAGGTGGGGGCCTGGGGGCGATGTGGGGGGAACCTCACAAGTATTGGGAAGGCAACATCTCCTTCCTGCGGGTCTCTCTCCTGCCCCCATGGGCACAGGAGTGGTAGGCGGTGTCCATGAGCCCCTCGGCATCCCGTGCAGCTGGATAATTTATGGGCAGCAGCAGCTCACCGTCGCTTTGTTTGCAATTTGCCTCTAAATATAGCTGCGCTTTAAAGGAGGAAGGCGAGCCTCCCGTCTGCCCGCGTCTCCTGCTTGCTAAATGAGGGGTCTCTCTTTGCCGGGGACAGAAGGGGCCACGCAGGCTGCGTTGGCGTGGCGGTGCCCATGTGGCACCTTCTCTGTCCTGCGTCCCCCGTGCACCCTGACTCACTGGAGAAGGGCGGCGGTGAGGCCCAAGCCTCTTCGGCTGGTGGTTAAACCTCAGCCCAGCCAGCTGAGGCTGGCAGCTTGCATGGGTGTGCTGAGCCCAACCTCTTCCCAGAGGATCAGCTCTTGTGGGAGAATTTCCCTCCCCCCTCCCCCCCCTTTTTTTTTTTTAATTTTTAGCGAAAAGTGCATTAATTGCATTAGTCCTAACAGAGGCGTAAAACTGAGACTGGTGTAAAAGATTGCCTGTGGACAGCACTTCTGCTAGTTAACATGCTAAAAAAAAATAAAATATGGTCTTGTTTATCCCCCTGCCACAGATGCCAGCCTCCACAGGGAGCGCAGCGTGGCCCGGGCACAGGGTGCGGAGCACCAGTGGGGCCAGCCAGATGGGCACCTCCCAGCACTGGGATGGGGCACCCTGCCGCAGCCATGGGGCCGGGTACTCCTTGTCTGCGTAAACCCAGGGCTCGCCTTGCCGGGTTACGAGTTACCCCGACCCTTGCGTTACGGGTGCCGCTGTTGCAAGTCACGATTTTGACCAGGGCTATCACATCAAGGGTTGAACCCAACTCCAAGCCTGATGGGAAAGGAAAGGCACTGAAGTGCTGACGAGGCATTATAATAAGTAGCGAGCAGAAATAAGAACCTACTTATGTTTTAAACATAACATTAATTAATAAAGAAAAGGGTACACTGTAGATACTAAAAGCCCTCAGACACTGAGAAGAAAAAAAAGATCTCTTTCTGTTATAATTTAGAAACTGGTTCCCTAGACCTGGATAACAGCAGGTGGATGTCACATCTGGGGAGAAAACCCCTCTGCAGTAGCACACAGACCGGCTCTGCCCTGCAGAAGAAGAGCTTTCAGAAAATAGCATGAGGATAAAAGGAAAAGGTCATTTTCAGACCGCACCACTCCATCACATCAACATTAATTCATGTTGGTCCGTTACTTTGGATGTAACTGAACGCAATGAAAAATGACTCTAAGATTCCCTGGCCCAATCTGGCAGTACACTTCAGCAAACCTATCTAATAGGTTTATTATAGTTTATTGAGCAAGTGTTAGCCCAGAGTAGATCAGAACAACCGCTGAAATGCTAAATGGCCTCAGGAATGATGGCATTTTGGGAAGAATTATTGTGGCAGAATGGGTAACTCAATGTCTAGGGCCTCATGCTACCTCCATCCCTGTCAAAAGAAATAATGGCCAAATTTCCTTCTGAGCCTCATGGCCCATTGGACTAATATATAGTGGCCAGCCTGTCCAGCACATACAGTACCTCCAGCTCCCCCAGCCTGGAAGATCCTTGACAGTCACTTTTTATGAGCAGGTTATTCTCAGCATCAGAAACCGTGCTCCTGCCTCTCCTGCTACACACCAAAGGAAATTCCCTTCTCCTGGTGTACCAACAAATGTTGCTGGGCCCCAACCCTTGTGGGAAGATGTAAAACTTGTGTCCCAGCTCTTGGGAATGCCACGATTAGCTCTGGCTGGGAAAGACTTGGAAAACACTTTACTCTTCCTGAAAAAAGATCACTAAGCCCTGTAAAAAAAAAAAAAAACAAAGGGACTTGCAAATCTGCTTTATAGAGAGACTACATTTTATTACCAGACAGAGTTAATAGCAAGGTTAGTTTACTATACCAAAATAAAAGTTAAACATCTGATTACTATCTCTGGAAACAAGGTTAGGGAGAGAGAAAACAGCAGAAGGCTCCACCAACATCTGCCTGCAACTTTAACTGCATCCTGCCCACCAGATCCAGATGTCTTTCATTCACTGCCCAAACCGAGGGTTTATTCAAGCAATGCTCTCCCTGGCAGAGGAAAGTTTCCCAAAGCCACCCCTCCTTTCCTTACAGTCCATTATTTATGTTCCTATCTTTTCAGGAGAGTTGTAGAGTGAAAACAGAGTGTTGAAGGGTATCGCTGGGGATTTTACAGGGACTCATGATGTTTCAGTGCAGGTCTCCGGAATCCCCTTATTTTATGCTAATTTAAGGTCTCTCTTTATAGAGTGGCATTGCTTCAGCCATCCGGCATTTGTGAGACTACCAATGGAGTACTTGCAAGCTTATTTGAAAACAGACAGCTCTGCTGAGAAGAAGGACTCTGCACCCCTGATTCTTCAGCCTCTGCTTCCATCTCCTCTCCAAGTCAGTCAGTTGAAGAGCACTCATAAACTTCCACTGCACCATTCTCCAAACTACTCAGTATATTGAGTTCTTCAGCATCCTACAGCAGTTCGTCTTTTGGATCTTCTGTTCCTCAGCAGAATGACTTGCAACATGCTCTCTTAAATGATTTCATAATAACCTGCAGAAAAATCCTGTACTTTTTTTCTCATTACAACCCCCTCCCCCCATAATTAATGCACTATTTCTGACACCCACAACCTGACTTACCCTATGGCACTCCCACAGAGACCGCACCAGATATACATTAACGATGCCTCTGACTGATGCAGCCCCTGGCATAGGACCATCTCCCCCTGTTGTCAGCTTATAAGGAACAGAGGATTCCCTCACATTGCGTTGATGGAGGAGCCCTCAGCATCAGCCTGGAGTGAGCTTTAAACTCATGATCTCCTTCTGCGGCTGCCTTCCTTTCATGAAAGCTCTCTCTAGTGTTGTCCCACCTTTCCCTCTCCCCTCCGATCCCATCTTTCTCCCAGCCTTTTCACAACTCACAGCCATACCCTGAGTCCTCTCTAGCAGAGCATCCCAGCGTTCAGTTTTCTGAAACCCAGCTGTCGTACCCTTCTCCGTGCTCCCATCCCAGCAGGAACGCACGCCCTTTCTATGGTGCAGGTTACAACCACCACTGCTCTGCGCCACAGCTCCCACACACCCTGCGTTGCATCCTGCAGGCAGCCACATACAAAGGTGGCCCCTAACAATGTGCAATGCCACCATGATGTCAAACAGGACCATGTTCACCTTCAACAGGAGACCAATCCGTGTTGGTCCAGAGGATGGAGATAATGTTGTCACAACAGCAATCTGGATCTTTCACCAACTAAACACCTCTGCATTTGGGAAATTCCTCCCTGACTCTCCCAGTAGGAGACGCGGTGTGCATGTGCTACCCAGGAGGATATCTCTCTGCCTCAAGAAGTCTCTGCTTGAAATACACAAAGATCAGACAAAGATATACACTAGGAGAAATGCAGAGGATGGTAGCAGCATATACACAGCCCAGGTAATTAACTGGCAGGACAAACTCAAATGAGATTGGTGCTCAATGATGTTTGTAAGGAGTACTGTTTCTGCTCCCGCAGAACTAGAGCTGGCAACGAGGGAGGTAACTGAACTGGTGTCTTTGCTTGGTGTGCCAGACCTTGGTGAGTTATTCCAGAGAAGCAAGGGAGAGGGAAGAAGGCCAGAAGAAATCAGACATAACCATACTTTTTCCATATATGTGAGCATAATCATTAATACGACTTGAGTGATACTGATAGCACAGGGGCCTGATGACTTCTGGTGCAACTCTGTGTTAACAATTAAATTAAAGACCTTCCAGCCTTGCCTTGTTAGCAGCTAAGGGTTTCCTTCCCCTCATCCCCAATTTTTTTTCCTCCGGGTAAGCAGAGGAATTGCCTTTTCACCCTATTTTAATTACAGGAGCCACATGACCCTTCCTGAAGCAGCTGTCAGAGACCATACAACTGGAATATTACCAGGCCAGCAGGCTCACAGAAAACATGTAAGTAGGTTGCATGGGGGCGGGGGGAGACCATTAAAACACAGCAGGACCCACTTAACAGAGCACCTGTTAGCAGAACAGAAAGTGGTAAGAGGGTGAATCAGGTGGAGAGAGCAATAACTGTGTGGCTTTACTCTTTGTAACAAACCCTGGCCAGGTTCAGGGGAGCAGGCAAAGCTGGGCAGTGAGGGAGGCTGGGAAAGAAGGAGCTGAGGGTGTTTTGATGCTCGCTGAGGCTAGTGCTGTGAATGACTGCTTTACCAAATAAATAAATCAGAGAGCTCAAATATGTTCCTACAGCCATTGCTCTGGGCTGGCTGGCTGGAGGGCTCATGCAGCTAATAAGTTTTCTGCTGTTGTTGGAAAGCCTTTGCTGTGCTCCAGGAGAGCATGGAGCAGCTTGCTCCTGACCCCATCCCTTCTGCGTGCAGAGGGGTGCTGAGCCTAGCCAGTTCGCTCAGCCCCTAAAGCGCTGGGGTGGAGGATCCCTGCCTGCATGCTCTGCTTCTGCAGATAGAGGGTGGCAGTGGGTGTTGGGCCACGTGGCCCATCCATCCCTTCCCTCCTTCTGGCTGGATGCACCACCTGGTCCTCACAGCCCCAACCATGATCTGGGCTCTGCAGGGCCTCAGTGTTTCCACTGCTATGGCCAAACCACCCCACTTCTTCAAGCAGCCCCACCTGTGCGCCATGCCCAGGTCCACCACCCCCCGTCCCTCGCTGCAGCCAGGGCTACATACCCACCAGCCCTCCTCCCACCAAGAGCAGAGGCTCACCTGTTGGCTAAACCAGCCTAACGCTGCTGCTGAAACGTGC
This sequence comes from Balearica regulorum gibbericeps, assembly GCF_011004875.1. NCBI lineage: Eukaryota > Metazoa > Chordata > Aves > Gruiformes > Gruidae > Balearica > Balearica regulorum. The sequence goes on from NC_046184.1 coordinate 101,666,983, forward strand.
CTGGCTTCTGTCTGACCTGCAGATAAAGACCCCTCAAAAAGCAAGTGGGGGTTTCTCATAGTGAAACATGTCAAGGAAGGAGCCGAAGAGGTGCCACTGCCTGGCAGGCTTGGGGGACCTGAACAGGAAACACGTAGAGGGGCTTGGGCTGTTGCATGTGTGTATGCCAGAAACTGCAGCTGCTGCTGGTGGCACACGGGTGAGAACAGATTTCAGTTTTATCCATTTCGTTGTGCCCACTTGGAGGAGAGTGTCCCCAGGGCAAGGGACAGTGGCAGCGAGGGAGGAACACCACACTGGTTTTAGATCTAGTCTCCTTTGTGAAGGCTTTCGGGGAGTTGAGGCAGATTTAATCTTTCCTCACAAAATATATTTAAATTCTAAGTTATTAAAGGTGTTGTTTTGATGTTGCCCTAAATAGATTAAGGACTGCTTTATCTTTTGGAGAGAGGTCCCTCTGGCCACTTGGAGAGCATCTCTGGCATTTGACTAGCCAGGTAATATTTTCCTTTTCTTCACCAGGGGTAAAACTGCACTTGTTTATATTTCACTATAAGGATTTTTTCATCAAACCTTGTATTTATATAATCTGTCTGCCTACAGATATACCCAAATCAAACATCTAAATAGGATTAATGCTGGCAGCTTATTACTGGCTCTTGAGGAGGACCAGGAATTATGGTTATCAACCATAACAGTGAAGTTGAGGTGTCTGACCCCTACAACTTATCCTTGAAAAATACTATACAAATAGCTTCTGAACCAGTGAAAAGTCATTTCATATTCACTGAATAATAGAGAAAAGCACAAACTAAAATAGCCAGATCTGAATATCAGGATGTATTTTGGGCTCTTTCTTGGTGAGAGGAGGACGAACATAATCATAAGCAAAATAAGTGCCGAGCCATATTTAACCCTCTCAGCAGTCCAGCAATAACTGTTTCAGGCTTTCCAAACATAAAAAAAATTACCTTACCACAGAAAACAATACATACTGTTCTGTTTTGGGTCCACCTCCTCTATTGCAAGAGAAATATTCAGCGATGTGTCCTGCCTTTGGATGGGATTTAGCTGCAAAGCCCAGTGAAACCTGTGTAAAAGCTGCCTAGACGGCTCCTGGTTTCGAAAGAGGCAGGTGGGGTGATGTGTCCAGAACTCTCCCGATCAGGCGTATGGCTGGATGAGATGTACAATTTTGTTCTGGGGAATGTAGTGCACAAGGGCATGGTAACGGATATACATTTTTCCACTCCAGATGGCTAATTCAAATTAATCCTATGGAGACAGTGACTGAAAGTACAGTTCTTACCTCCTGGTGATTACCAGCAGCTTGTTTGAACAGTGTTGATGAGTCCCAGTGGTGTTCTTGATGGGCAGCATCTCCATCTTTTAAAATCATCCTTACAGACAGGTAATTAGTTCCCTTATTGGCACTTTCACCTACGGAAATGAGAAGTGAATGGGCTGGATGATCATTTTGCACAGTAATTTATGCATGTAGTCCAATATAGCTTATATTGAGGATCTATTCCTCTCATAATTGGGGCAAATTCCATCTCTAGAAGCTCTTCTTCCAAGAGAGGATGAATTTTCTAAGCTGTCACCTGTCTAACACCATTCAGCTGCTATTTATTTCTCACATGTTCATGTCAGTAGAAGGCTTTCCAACCTTGCAGATATTGGGAGATTTCATTTATACAATACTGTGAGACTGTCTGATCAAAGGCATACAAGTGGAAATCATTACTGTTATTTTCAGACATGTCTTTAATCATAGAATCTCCCTATTCATTGCAATCATTGCAATTGTAAATCAGAACTGGGTTCCCTCACCACCTGGCCTCTTGGTGCTCTTCTAATCTCTGCCTGTTGCCTGTACAGTGAGATTTCTCCTGCATCCCCCCTCCACTTCACCGTGACGCAAACATGTTCACTAAAATATGCTATGATAGCTTCACTTCATGTGGATTTGTTTCTGCAAGCAGAGATGATATTGAACCTTCTGAATCTCTCCCACTAGGAAATGAGGATAATACTTGGAGCTGTCAATGCAGGGACCATTCATGGTGCCTGACATACTTGCGGAAATGACTGAATTATATTCCTATCAGAAGAAAGTATGAAATGACTTACAGTTATTTAAACAGGGGAATAGATGAATTTGCACTTCTAACTCCAGAAAGGAATAAGCTTGTTAATGCCCTGTCTTCTTGACAATGTTCCTCTTTTTGTCTGATCATGCACTGAGTCCCAGTGCCATAATAGCTTCAGGCCAGAAGAACTGAGGTGTCTGCTTTCTGGTGTTTCTATGGGATTTGGTCACCTAACGTCATGATAGAGCTGGTCTATAGTCTCTCCCAAAACCAGTGCACATGCACTTCTTTTTTTCTCCCGTCTCTCTCATATCTGTAAAGACTTTGGGAAGTGTGGTGGGTGAGGGTGGAGCACCTGTAGAAAGGCCTATGTGAAGGAGGCCTGCTAGACTAATCTGAGATCTCTGCTGGGGATCTAAGATCCACTAGGGCCAAGGAATCCCATCTACTGCACCCCTGGGTTTTGTTTCAGAGGCTGGATCTTTTATTCCCAAAAGGTTACAAGCACACAGGATGGGGTGGCTTTGCCCAGTAGCTCAGGTCAATCCAGCTTGAAAATGGCAATGGAAATCTGGTTTGGTTTTGAACATAGTGATTTGGGGTGCTGGAAACCGTGAGAATGCCAAGAAAATATTGATGTTGCTGACTGCCTCGAGTGACAGCAAATCTCATACACCCTGACCAAGGAAGCGCCTTCATTCCAGCAGCTGCAGGTATTGACTCTGTTTCCATGTGTTTGTCCCATTTGGCTTAAGTCCCCTGGGTAGTAGCTGTTGCTGCTTTTATAAAGGCTAAGGCGTTTCCCAATTCCCGTGCCAAGGGTTCAATGGCTTGGGAAGACGGGAATGGGAAGTGGAGCCTTCCCATCTGAAATCACAAATTCTAGTCTGGGCCCAGGTCATCTGAAAGTTGTTGTCACCTAGAATTTCAATCTACTTGTATTTGCCCTGTGTGATTAATTATTCATGCCAGGATATTCTGCCATGCATGATGAGAATATTCAACGTAACTTCAGTGGAAAGCCTATGTTGCAGATGTAGTCAATGTCCTGCTGCTTTCTGAAATGAATTCTGCATTTGTCAGTTGTCCAGCTTCCCTCTGCTGGACTTCAGACTAATCCCAGATGTCCATATGATCATCCCATTCCCAGAGACTTATTTTTACACACACACCCCGCAACCTCCTCCCCACTCCCCAGAAAACCACCCCCCAAAAACTCCTTATCTATCTTGCCTGATAAGGCCAAGGGCGTAACACGGTAAATAGCCTTCTCCCTGCCAGAGGTGGGTGATCCATCTGAGAACCAAGAGACTCCTGGGGAGCAAACCTTTTGCTAAGGATCACAGCAGAGCAGCTTCTAGTGCAACTAGCTGATGGCTAATTTGCTTGGGGCTGGCAGCCTGGTGTTTTCAACAGCCTGAACTTCACTTAAAAAAAATTATAGTGATTAAGTAAACACAGCTATAATGGAAATCTTTACTCTGCATATTACAAACCAAAATGGCCATGAAGGGAGCAATTATGAAATCTCAGGACTGTGGTGAGGGGAGGAATCATTTGAGCTGTGCTGTTGTTTGTTTTTGTTCATCATTTATTTCCCCAGGGAAGCTTGGCTCTGAAGCAGTCTCTGCTGCATTGAGAGATTCTTTACATTTTTGTTAACCCAGTTTTCCATCCAGTCTTGAGCAAGATGGGAGGAAATATAAGGGTTTTACATAAAGTCACAAGACGTGATGGACTACCTTGAGGAAGGATTCCTAGATCCAGTTTCCAATTCCCATTATAAGCCCACAACACAAGTTGCACTTCAATTACTCTCTCTCTCTCTGTTACTCTTCAGTGACATGACTGATTTTACAAAGATTTGAGAGGGTAGTGAAGGTAATGCAGGATTGGCAATGTTAAAGCTGTACTAATGGGAACTGCAATGATGGTTCAGAGACAGTGGTCGTCTTCCCTTTCTGGAGCTATGTGATTGGTCCTAGTGGGTCTTTGGGACTTGCCTCATTCAGGAAAATTATAGTGTAAAGCAGCACCGGACCTTCAGCTTCATCTGATTTTTGCTGATGTTTGTTCAAGACCAGAGGGAAATCAGCTGGTGGACTAGTTGGCTGTTAGTGGAAAATTGACTGAGAAAGGGAGAACAGAGCAGAGAAACAGTTGGTGAATGATGGGATGAGTGGTAATTCCTAGGTACCAAAAAGACTGATCCAATCCAAAAACCAAATATACTTCCTAAATGTATATAATAATGCAAGTTCAGGAGCTGCTCCAAGGGCAGAAACCAACTTGGAGACCTTTTCCCTGACTGAACAGGCTTAACCAAAGAAAGAGGGTCTAGCATTTCCTTCTGAGCCCTGCTAAAGCTCCAGATCTCAGCACAGGCGCGCAATGCTAGGGCCAAGTGATGTACAGACATGACAGCTAAACAAAGCAACTCGCTACCAAATGATGATTGTTCAAGATCTCCATATGAGGACAAACATTTCTGTTAATGGCTTAGTGTGCTTCAGGAATGGAGAGCAACCCACATAGCCTTGACAGAAGAGAACAGCAATGTTTGGCAATTCCTATCACAAGGCTGTATATTAGCTAAGGAAGAAAACTGCCCTGGTAACTGTCCAGACTTTCCCCCAGTGCCATGGTGAGCACATCCCAGAGAGATGCTGTGTGAAAGACAGGACAAAGTTTCTCCTCCCCAGGTGAAACACACTCAATTCAGGCACAAGGCCTTGGAGCTGAGCTAGCTGTCTGAAACAAGAAGCCTGAAACAGCAGCAAAGCAGGTGGTGTCTAGGGAAGAAGGGACTGAGTTTGGAGGAAGAGGGACTGAGGGTTGAAATGACTGAGTTTAGAGGGATGGGAGTAAGTATGGCAGGGTTTTGACAGCAGGCTACAGCTATTGCCTCGGCAAGACAACCGAAGCAAGGGAACCTCAGCATGCACGCGCGCGCGCGCACACACACACACACGGAATTGTTATTATTACTCCTATTCCAGGGTGATAATCAAACACGTACCTGCAGGTTGGTCTGAAACCACCTCCCCTGTTCATCCTCACTTCTTCCAGAAGCCAATTAAGTCCTTCCCAAAGAGATGCTACGTGAAACGGAGACTTTTCTGAGATTGGTAATGGTTGTCACCCCAGCAATCATCATAATGAATCACACTCGGGCTCCTGTTGAGCTCATATTTTCAAAGAGATGTTGGTTCTCAATCCATTCATTAATATTAATTAGCATGGAGTCACGATTCATTTCCCACTTATATGTCCAACCTGCAGCATCCTTGTGTGTCCTGTGCTAATGAACCAGATGCCATTTATGGCTGGCACAAAATAATTAGCTAATAGTTGAGAAATACGTATCTCAAGTTAGTTAAATATTTATGCCAGACTTTTTCCATTTTGGCTCCCAGCCCTCATCTGGGGGTTGCAGTGCAATTTAGGAAGGATATGAGAAAGTTTTCACAGTTGTATGCAGCAAGCTTTAATTATACATTCTCCATATAGATGCAAATGTTTGATGTTATACAGATGTTGGCAATGAATTGACCACCAGGTACCCGAGTAAAAATAGGAAACTTCAGCAAGCAGATCAAAATCTAATTCCCTTGTTGTGACTGGATGCTGCATAATGCAACAGTCACTCTTTCGCTTCTGATCCAGCCTCTTTTGCTCAATCAGAGACTGCTGCTGCAAAATACTTCCAGGCAAATGAGTAAAAAAAAATGGCCAGGGCTGGAGAAAGGGCACACATTGCTCGGAAGTAACTGGAAGTCACATCCTGCATCTTCCCTAGAGATGATTTCTGGCAGTGGGAGAGGTGTCTGCCTTTCTAAGTCTCCAGATTTTGTTTATAACATCCCCAGATCCCCAGATCTTTTGCTTTGTCTCCTGGGAGCCCGCTCACACCGCCCTGTGCTGTAACATGCAAGAGCCAGGACTATGAGCCTGGACTATGTTATGAAAAGCGTAATAGCCGTGCTTGGGGATGAGACGATAACTCCGAGCTGTAGCGTGGTGTGTTTCTGCCAAGCTGCTCCCGCGCAGTAGATGTTTGGTACTGTGCTGCATGAAGCTGCTGGGCAGAGAAGCACGCTGCACTGAAAATTAGCTCCAGCAGAGACATCCACCATGCTGCTCTTGCTGAAGGAGGCTGGGACCACAGAGAGGTTATCAGGAAGAGCAAGGACATCCAGTGCTCCTCCAAGTTGTATGGGAGCTGGGACTCCCGGTGCTGTGCAAAATTGAGGAACGTATTCCCCCTTCTGAGTCCCAGTGTCAGAGATGCGTTTGTGTGTGTAATTCCCAGTGTGCTTCCCACCGAAGGAGCAGAGAATGAAGGTGGCAGGCAGGGACGGTGCAGGGCTGTTAGCTGGATTTCTCCTTGAGGATATGCACAGAACATCTACTCTATTGACTACTGTATACATGAATAACACTGATATATGAGGTCCCGCTGAAGGCTGCTTTTTGCTGAACTAACCTACCTCCCTCTCCCATGTCCTGACCTCCCACTCTTACCAGTATAGAGAGGGTTTGGTTTTGCTTGCTCAGAAGCTCAGAACCCCCAAATTATCTGTAATGTCTTGAGCATGCAATTATATTGAGCTAATCACTGTGATACCTAGGCACGTTCATCTTACTGTGCACTCAGTCAGGCGCAGTCCTGAACCGGGTTCGGTGGGGATACAGTTCTGCTGAAGCTTGCATTTTCTGGAGCAGGTTTGGGTAGGAAAATGGTGGTGGGGAAGGGGTAGTGTTGGCTAATGCCTATCTGTTAGAAATAATACCAGGAGAAAAAGTGCTGGTGATCAGCTCTCACAAGAGTATCACGCCCTCTAATCAGGTAGGATGAGACGGCTGCCTTGTGAGCTGCATCTGGGTCATGCGAAGGAGCCGCGACCCACACCTTTTCTATTTCACCTGCAACCCTTGTGCTCCTGCCTTTGAGCTTGCCTGGTTACACAAGTAAGCAGAAATGGGCTTACTCACTAGGTAAATAAAAAGACTTCTAAGAAATATGTGGGTGCTATAGTAGATAGTGTTGTACTTCACTAAACAGAGCCCTTCCCTTTGAGTCAGCCCATGCTTTGGTGATCCAGCCTTTACAAGCAGTTTTTTTTCTTTAGGCTAAATTATGAAAAACATGAAGGATTTCTCAAGGTTCCAGTTAAATTGCAGTTTTTGCCATTCCAATCTGCTGTTCCATCTCTGCAGGCAAAAACAACTGCATTTTTCCTGCCACTCCTTCTGTGCTGTGAAATAGCTGTCATGCTCTACCTCAGAGTTAGCTGCATTGTTGCGGGGGAAGAAATGGGTTTTTTCTGTCCATGCACAAAAGTGAATAGATAAATCTCTTGAGATGAAGAGGCAGTTATTTTGTCCTAAAGAGTGGGAAGTGGATGGAGGAAACAGAGAGGAATCTACAGTCAGCTACAGCTTAAGAATCAGTGCAAGATATTTATTCCTTGCAGAGGCAAAAGAGAGCAGTCCCACAATTTTTCTTCTCCTAGGTCAGGAACACAGGAGTGACACCACAGTAACTCAATTCTTCCCTCTTGAGAGATGGCTGTAAAGGCAATGGTTTTAACTTATTGTATTTAATAAGGAGGTGAGAGACAATAAAGCAACAAAATGAAACTTCTGCCCATAACATAGCAGAAAGGGGAAAGAGGTTAGACAAAAGTCCAAATGCCAAGTCTGAAAAGTGGAAAGCAGGAGTGTACGGATTACAAAGCACTTACTCCACAGAGCTGGCCCTGAACACGACGGATGCACTCTCTCTCTGGTTACCTACAGCTAACATCTCTCCCGTTCAAGTTTTCTGCCATGGCAAAAGAGCTCTGCTCTTTGCATTGCAATGCAGAACTGCTGGGACTAGGACGGAGGGGAATAAAGTAATCTTGGCTCAGGGGTGGGAGAGCCCTGCAGGGTTTAGTTCTTTGGGACCCTCGGTTTGTATACTTTAATATGTCCATCAGTAATTTGCTGGGACTAGGAAGAAGGAAACAAAAGTAATCTTGGCTCAGGGGTGAGAGAGCCCTGCAGGGTTTAGTTCTTCAGGACCTTTGGTTTGTATACTTTAATATGTCCATCAGCAATTTGCAGGGCCTTGCTTGAAAGGATGCTTGTGCTGGAGCACTGACCAGGGCAGGGAAGCGATGCACAGGAAGGACTCCTCGAGCCTCGAGAGCTAACCTCTGGATAAGGAGGTAGCTAAAGGGTAAGGAATGGAAAAACCTGGGAATGCTGATAAGGCAGCTACTTGCTTTTCCATTGCTCTAGAAACTTTTGTAAAGGTGCAATAAAGATGTTAGCCACACTGCCCATGGCACAAGGGGCCAGGTTTTCATTTGCACTGAGGCTGACTAGAGTCCCGTGCATGTTTCTGCCATCCATGTGGTGTGCTCGAGGGCAGAATAGCTGATGTGCAGCCCCAGGATGCTAATGAAGAGCTAGGAGGAGGGTTTCAGAGTGGTATGTGCTTTCCCTTCTCTTCTAGAGAGTGTCTCCTCTGTTCTTTGTTAAGTCGGAAAGAAGAAAGCATGGAGGGCCAAAAAAAAGGAGGTAAGCAAGCAGCTCTGTAGCAAAAGTTCCTAAGTAAAGGAAAAATCCTCTCTCACAGTCTGGTGAGAATAACACACGGTGCTCTAGTTACTGGGGGCACGGGTGAAGGGAGCTAGTGAGGATGCCAGAAAAAGAGTGCAGCAGGCGTCATTGCATGGTGGTGATCTACTTTTAAGTGATACCAGAAAAACCTATTAAATATATAACCTCAGCGCCCAGAAAAATGTGTTAAGAGGTTTATTCGTGTAGGAAAAGCTTCATCTTATAAATATAGATAAGGACTTTTTTTTCCTCCTTCTTCTTTTGGATTTCCTATACAGAAAATGTATTTGGACTGTAATGCCCTTTCTGGGAAGCTCTGTCTAGTTATGCTGCTTTCTGTCTGGCAGGACTCTGAGGTCTGTGCTGCAAATGGGATAGCTCAGTGGAATGAGTCCTTCCTAACACATATCCCACTATGTCCTGTTCCAAGCCCCATCCTGCAAAACTTTATGCATGTGCTGCCCTGCAAGAGGACTGGTGGTTTCACCGAGCAGATGTAGGACTGCTGTGTGCTGAAGGTGAAGGACAGCTGTTGTTCTTTTCAGGATGTACCTGCTGTGGGGCTGCTGCTGACTGACCTGTGAGGGAGGGAAAGATACACAAAATATGAAGCAGCTGCTCCCTCTCTTTTAGTTTTTCCTTCTTTCACACAACATCATAGACACTTTCATTTCAGGCTCTGCAGAGCACCTCAGGTAGAAATGCTGTTGTGAAGACTAAGTAAACCTGCTATCCTTCAGGTTGCCACCTTCCCTCCTCATCAATTCTCTTGCCTCTTTGAGAGGGTACAACAGGACCTCTCAGCTCCCCATCCTCATCTGCCAACAAAAGTCCAAGCGCTACTCTTATGCTGAACACAAGTCAACCTGTGTCTCATCTTTACATCCATCTTCTTTAGTCCAAATTAAAATTTAATCATGTTTCTTTGTTGTTTCTTTATGGATGGCTGTCAAAAGCTCAAGCTCAGCAATGCTAACACCAACCCATTCTTGCCCACAGTCCTCCCCACTGCTGCCTTTCATGATGTCTCCACACCACACCACATGGCCTGCACTAAGGGCCACCATGCACCTCATCCTCCCACCCTGCCTGCCTTGCTGTCTTCCCAACCACACAACCTTGACTTGTATTACATTGCTGATGTGCAGCCTTCCCTAGCCATCTGCATGCTGAACCACTCATCCAGACTCTTGACATCTCATAACTGCCAGCGCCCTTTCCTCTATCTTCGACAGGGGAGCTCTGAAGATACCTCTCAGAATGATGCTGGACTGGGTCATGCCCCTCGTGCTTGGCTTTTTGGCTCCCTCTCATTTGCCTTGACTTCCCACACCTTTCACAGCTCTTCAGCTGTTCCTGGGCTGCCCTTTTCCAAATGACTTGGGAGACATGGAGGCCTGTGCCAGCCTTCCCTTCACAGTTCGTCAGACAAACATTGTTGGGGTGTACCTGTACGACAATTCTTGCCAGGGACGAGCCTGCTGTGGACATCCACAGCACTCTGTTGTCATCCACATCTTTCACATCTCTAAATTCCTGTCGTGTGTGTCTACAAACAAGTAAACTAAATAACTGCAAATGTAGACACTCTTGTGGCTTAATCACGATGACTAATGTTGCCTCATGGCTTCTTTAGGCTCCTTTATCCACATCCATCTGCTGTTGCTTTGCTTACCAATCGATAACTGTGAATTAGGGCATTTCCTCTTCCCTTCTCTGCCCCGCCTGCACAGGGCCCCCAGTCCCCGCCTGTTGCTCCTAGGGGCTATGACAGCTTTGAAAAATCACCCTATTCCCCAGAGACAGGACAAGGAAACTTCCTCTTATGAGTGTTAAAGACCATCCCATCCGTGCAAGTTGTGAAATAACACGATGACACCATGCTTGCATTATAATGCCGTTGTATCTGACTGCTGAGGTGAAAGTGGAGCTAGCTTATAACCAGGTTGCAAAACTCCTGCCTTGCTCCTTCTCGGGTGCTGTCACTGGTCTGTGACACACTTGAAAAAATCCCATTCTGCTCTATTTCTACCAGAGTGCTTTGAGTATTTTTTTCTGATTGGTTTTTTTTTGTCTCAGGAGTATGGTCTTGCTTGGCTTTGTCGAGACCTCTGAGGTGAGGTCTGTCTCCACGTCCATGCAGCCTGGTCCAAGTGTTAGTGCAGGTACTGGCAGCTCTTCTTCTTCTGGCAGGGGTGTTTGCCAGAAAATTCATGCAGTGAGCATTACTTTTACCTACTGGGGTGGAAACCAAGGCAAAGAGGGGTGCAGTAGCTATCTGATTATCCTAAAGCAAGCTAGGAGGAAAGCTGAGGTTAGAGCGTAACCCCTCTTCCCTGCTGCTGGGGCTGGCTGCTGCCGTTTCTGTTGCCCCCCCTGGGATGGGGGCTGGTGAACAGGCAGCAGATGACACTCCTTCCTTAGCTCCGGCCGCCCCATCGCAGCATTAGCTCCGGTCTCGGTCTCGGTCTCGTGTCTTCAGAGGAATTCAAACAGCACTTGAAAGAAAACAAAGCAGAGACAACGGCTCTTCTCAAACAGCAGCTGGTGAACTCACTGGCTGGAGGCATAAGCCTTTTAGGGCAAGTGACGGGGAAGAAGGCTCTGCTACAGCTTATCTGTCAAGGGACGTTAGCAAGGGAATCTGGCATATGTTTCACCGGAGAAACGTTTCAGATTTTCGGTTTGCAGCCCTACTCTAAATCACATTTCCACGTGGGCAGGATGATCTGGACGGCTTCAGCGCTGCAGAAGAAAACCTGTCTGCGTTGGCTGGCCAGGGTGATTTGGCCCATAGCAAGTCAAAACTTGGGTGTTTGTGAGGGGGTCATGACTGGGTCCTGCCTCAGGGGAACCCGCGACCTCAGTTCTCTCCTGCTCTGTCCCTTGAAGTCGTCTTTTCCATTGGGGTGAAGTGGGAGTAAGATAATATCGCTAGGATTTGGTAACCATCTGTATCAGGGCCAGCTTTAGTCACAGCAGTTGCTTTCAAGCAGCAAATCGCTGAGGACAGCAAATCAGCCTGGCAATAAGCGTCCTGCAAACCTGTTGCCTCTTCTCCCAGCTTTGCCCTGTGCCCGCCTCGTCTCCAGCGACACAGCCACTGACGGGGCAGGAGGCAGAGCGTGGTGAGGGCAGCAGCAGAAGGCTGCCTGGGCTCCCTCCTCCCCACGGCCAGGGCCTCTGTGAAGAAGTGATGGGGGGGGGGGGGGGGGTGTGACGCCAAACAAGCTTTCAGCCATGTGAAGTTATTTTTTCCTCATTCTTGAGCAGCAAATATCACATCACCCATTTGGCAGAGGATCTCATCTCAGCATGCAAGCACACAGCACTGGGAAGGGAAGAATCGGCACAAAACCATGCTGGCTGTTGGTGTTTCATGGGCTCGTTGTCGGCAGGCTCGGCTGAGAGGGCTGAGGAAACCCTGGAGCGGGACGGCCCCTTTGCCTCCCCCAGGCATGATGCCTCTGGGGGTGCAAGATGTTGTCAGGTGGGCAAGATGGAACGTGGTGAACCAAGGTCACCCTTGCTCCATACTGAAACCAGTGGATTTGTCCCCAACACAGTTTCTCATTTGCACAGAATTTAAGAGGGTGATGGTAGAGGAGAGGGGGAGAGAGGTGTTGCTGGTTCTCTGGAAAGGGCTTTTGACTCCATTTTATTCCGAGGGGTGTAGGTTTGCTTTTCCATCTGCAGGCCTGCCTGCTCTGTTGTTTTAAGGGTGGCACAGAGATGCTTGGGCAAGCTCCTACCTATAGGAAAAGGGGCAGTGTTTGCTCTGCCAGTGCACTAATTTAAAATACCTGGCTGCAGTGCTAATGCACAAAACCTGTTGCCTCCCTCAGGAGACTCTGGAAGTTGGAAAGAGGTAATGAGTCATGTGCAGTGTAGTAGAGGAGTCATTCATTGTCTGCTTGTGTTGTAGGCAGGTATCTGGCTGCCTGTCTGTGCTGGGTGCTTTTGGTTCAAGCCTGCTGTGTTTGTGAATGGTGACCCTCATGGGTGTGTGCTCCTTGGAGTTGGAGATGAAATGCTAATGGAGAAAGAGAACAAGCTGGTGGAAGGGATGAACGGGGGAGCAAGTTTCATAATTTAACATTCAGGAACCTCAGTAGGAGGTGAGACTCCTGGCCTTGCATTCCTGCTCTCATGAATATTTTAGGGTTTATATAATGATTCTTAAATGTAAAATGCAGAACAATCCTGGGAGTAAGGGCATGATGTCCTGGACTTCTCCCTCCTAGATGAGTCCCAAATCATTTGGTTATTACGTAAAGGTGACCAACGCCCACAGCAAAATGCAAGCAGAGTTGCTGCTATCTTCTAATATCAGCTGCTATCTTGCTGTCAGGCCAATATTGAGAGAGGTATGAATTGGCTTCAATCACAGAAATGAAGGTGTGGACTCTGAAACCTAATGATTACATATTTCTTCCGGAGTAACCATCAAAGTGCTTATCATAGCTAAGTGGATGAAAGATACGTTGTAAGATAAGTGACAGCAGCTGAGAGACTGCTTTTTTTTTTTTTGGTACAGTTGCCCAGGACTGTTTAGAAAGAATTCAGGCACACCCAAAGAGTCTCACATTGTTAGATTGAGTCAGGAAATAGACTTTCTTTCCTCAAAATGATTCTGTGGAAAAATGTGAAGTGCAACCAGGAGCTGAAGGGCTTGTGGCATGGGAGGCTAAAAGTGTATTTGGCAAAGGTGATTTTTTTTTGTTTGTTTTTACTGCTGAAACACCCATTTTTTTTCTAGTTGCCATTGAAAAAAGTCAATAATGGAAATGTCCATTTGCCTATTTTTCTACATCACTTTTCTTCCCAGAGGGGAAAGAAAACAAACTGCTCCTCCATCAGTAATCATGAGGCTTGAAGTCAACCTTTTATTCACCTGCCTTATTCTGGCACACTCTCAAAGCATGGGGAGGTGTGAATCAACCGACAAAACATCACAAAACTGGGACTTGAGCTTGATTTTTGGAAGGTAGGATTAGAAAGCTGAAAAACAATGTGTTCATTCCTGCGTGTACTTCAGACGGAGCCTACAGAAGCTTGGAAGGTCCCCGCAGCAGCTGCAGGTCTGGCTGGCCGCAGAGCTGAGCCTACGGCAGCTTGCCGAGGAGTACCTGGGGCCTTGCCTGTGTCATCCATGCTTAATGAGCCCAGTCGTCTTGGCACCCAAGGGCTGTCTGCCCCTATAATTTGTGTGTGCCCGTGTCAGGACCAAGACATTTTACCGCTACAGTATAGAAGAATTGTCTTATGGACTGCTTTCTTCTTGCCCTTGGCAGATGAATGATGCAACAGCTGAACTCCAGAAAACACAGGGTTTGAGAATTGAATCAGGAACAAATGACGCTTTGCATTATTCTGGCTCTTCGCTCTCACAAATCCTGAAGTGTGCACCAAGTTGTGCTACCGCTCCAGCTGTGTCTGGAGGGGACATGCGGGAGGACTTATGCAGCTCTCTAGCAAGGGTTTGAAGCCAGAGCTGACCATCAGCCCAGCCCTGCAGCACCAGCGTTCTTCCCTGCACTGGCTTTGCCCAGCCCAGGAGCGAGCCGGCAGCAGGCAGGGGTGTTGGAGAAGGCTGGAAGCACTGTGGCTATCTAGTCAGGTAGCCATCTTGCCTCTGGCCTTCTTCATCTTCAGGAAACATCTTTTGCTCTGCACATATTCCAAAAGCCCGAAGCTGCTGCCTGTTTCTCAGCGAGATGTTTCCCAAATGCCATTTTCCAAGCTGGTAGTGTAATGTTTTTCCTCACAGATAGATCGTAACCTCAGGCGGAGCACAACTTCAGACATGGGGACATTTATGAAAAAATTGGCATACTGTTTTGTCAAGCAACAGTTAAAAGAAAATCTGCAAAGGGATTAGCTGCCATACACTCTGGGGCTTGCTGACAGATGTCCTGAAAATCTGGAAATGTGTCGATCTATCTTTACACAGGGTTGCGGGGGTTTTTTTTGTTCTTCCTCCTTCTCCCTCTTCTCATCTCTCTTCCCAGGGCACACAAATGGGAATTCCTTCACATCCACAGGGCTGCCTGGGAACTGCCTTGATGCCATCCACGGACTGGCATACTGGTCCTAGGGTGCAATCTGGGCTGAGCTAGACCCAAAACCTCAGTCTAGTTACAGATGCCAGCTTTCCTGCAATGGCAGAACTGCTGCTTTGTGCCAGGGCAGTTAGGATTTTCTTTCTGTTCTACCTGCAACTTCTCAGCTCATTTTAAAGGAACTTAAATGTTGGCCATTAAATATAAATATCTTCTTTTTCCTCTGGGTGAAATTGATGTTCAAAACTTCACAGTGTAAATAAGGTCTGGAGAAAATGTTTTAGGCAATGTTTCAGTCTAACTAAATGGCTCTGCCATTCCTCCCCGCTTTAGTCTGGAGCTCTAAGTGCATCTCTGCTCCCTTTCACAATGTGGCAGAGGAGTTTTGACTGGATTGTGACCTTCCCCCTAGCACATCTTCAGGCTTGGGATAGCCAGAAGACCCTGAGTTCTGTGGATTATGTTGCATGATCTTGGACAAATCACATAGGGCTTTTTTTTGTTTGTTTTTAAGTGCATTCTGTTTCTGGATGGTTTGATTCTGATTGCTCAATTTGAAATGCTCAGGTCGCCTCTGAGAGGAGGGGGATGTGGATGCACTGAGCGCTCTGAGTGAGTCTTTTAAACTGTTCTCCAGCTCTGACTAGAGTCACTGCCCTCAGGGAGGGAGTGACTGCAGTTACATCTCCCCCTCCTCTTTCTCCCTGTACCTCTTTTCCTCCCATACAGGAAGGAAATCACTCCTCCTGACTTGCAGAGGAGTCAGGAGTCGCCTGCATCGCTGAAAACAAGACAGAGGCCTGCCTTGCTTCATTGAGCCCAGTCCCATTTTTGCTATACTCTGTTACCGTTAGCCATGCAGGGTACCGCTGGCTCCAAAATCTAAAGGTTGCAAATCGGTCCTGTGCTTTGTTTCCTCTCCTGCCCGCTGGTCAGAGGAGTGGGGTGAATACCCACTGGGTCCAGTACTTGAGGGTGTGCAGTGTTTTGTCCTGAAGAATGACTAGCATTCTTATTTCATAACGTACATGTATTGCATTTCTGCCAAACCTCTTTTCTCTGAGGGCCAGACAATAGTCTAATTTCACCCTTCATCTGTGGGTCACGGGAAGCCTGTGTACATTGGGCGAGCAGCGTATTCGGAGTCTGGATGTTGACGTCACTTTGCTTCCCTAGGGGAAAGGATGCAGCTCTCAGTCACAGCTGTTGTATTACAGCAACCCAAAGGTTTGGGAGACATCTACCTTGATGGTCCTGGGCCACACAGCAGCCGCCCGCTCTCGCCTCTCGCCCAGGTTGCAGGCACCCATTGTTTGTGCTTCTCCTGCTAGAAAAGGCAGGGCTGACGGGAAGTACCTGTGACTTGGGGTGAGCACGGAACAGCTCAGCAAATGGCAGCGCACAGGTTCGTTTCCCCTTCGCTCCGAGAGCGAGGTCCCGCTGCCTGGCCTCTACCCGTGCCTGCCCAGGCGAGCAACGGGGAAGCAAGCCCGAGCAGGCTGCTGGCAGAGACCGAGCAACAAAAGAGACGGTGGTGTGGGTTGCGACCTAATGTGTATATCATCAGCATCACTTGAGTCACGCCCGTCTGCCTCCAGCTATTACAGCGATCCCGCTGCCAAAGAGCAACCGCATGGCCCGACCAAAATGATCCGGCTGCTGCTGAGGACGGCGCTGCTGAATGACTCAGTTGTGCTGGGAGTACAAAGCAGCCCAGATCTGTCTTCCTGGAAAGCTGCTTCGCAGTAACCTCGTGCTTGAAACGGTTTTGTCTTTGAGGCGACTGTGGCGTTCGTTCCCATTCCTCCATGTGAATAAACCACGTGGATGGACAGACGTTCACAGGGAGTTGGAGCCCCACCGTGGGAGCTCAAAACGCAGGAGACAAGCCTGAGGGAGGGCTGGCTGCTTCCCCAGGTTTGAGGAAGCCGCCCTGCCTGAGCCTCAGTTTCCCCACTGATGCAGAAGCGAGGCAAATGTTTTCCTCAAAAGACCAGAGAGTGTTTGCGAAGTCCTCTGAAGAAGGGCGCTTTCGTGAATGCCAAGATATTTTTATTATTGGGGTCAGGGAGGAGAACACGCGCAAAGGTGATGAAGCTTTTGAAACACAGGTTCCCCTTAACAGTCTTTAGCACACAGAGTTCTTATTATAATCTAATTTGACTGGAATTGGATTAATCTTATAATGCTATAATGTCATTTCCATGGTCTTTTTATATTTTTATTGTTACTATGCATTAATGCAATACCCTGCAAGAGCTCTGAGGATGTGAATGTTTAGTGAATCTCTGATAACATTTTTGCAGGGCATTTTTATGCTCCTGTTATGCTTGTATGCTGTAAAGTCACGCAGTGTCCGGAAATAGCAAGAATGCACCCAAATTCAACTTGAATTATGTTACAACAGGTTCCACTGGTGAAAGCAATGTGTTCAGAGCCAAGAAACCAGGGCTTGTCCCTGACCTGTGCTGGGAGCTCACCTGAATCACCCCAGTGTTTTCCTCCCTGTCTCTTCAGCTGGAGATGGAAATAATTTCTCCATACAGGAATGTAGCAGCTCCATGGTCTACATTCCTTGCCATCTAGAAAAGCTTTCTTGTATCACCAAGCTTTAATGCTTCCTTTTTATTGAGTTTATCCTGAATAAAATGCTTTCTCCTGCCTGAGCCCTGTATTTCTTCATTTACCTTTTTTTTTCTTTTGCTATTATTTCTTTCTCTAGTTATACATCTTTTGAAGCATTAGAGCAAATGAGCTTTATCCGGCATCCATTTAAAGGTGCTGGAAGTTTGCTTCAAAGTAGCCCCACAGTGCTTCTCTAGATGCTGATGGGCTTGTCTATGAGGACTTACAATAGGAGACTGCACGTGAAAAATATTGAGCAAGCTGAGCGATATTACACTGGATGACGTTTCAGCCCTCAAATTACCTAAGAGAAAAGGCAAATAGACTGGTATTTTCTATCAACGCTTATCATTACCTCTGTTCCTTTTCCAAGTCTCACTTGAAGGCAGTCTTGATGTAATTAAAGCTTAAGGGCCAAAGCGTGAGTTTAATTTTCAGTGCAAATACAACGCTAACCCTTTCTCTCCCACATCTCTGTGGTTATTCTGTTCTTTGACTCCTCTGTTTAGAGAGCATGACGAAGCTGCAAATTAAACCTCCCACTCTGAAAATGGCACAGCTTAACATTATTAGCCTGCAGACACAGAATTTGCTGGGTCACTAGGAGCTGGCTACCAACGCATCTGCCACGACAGCCACATTGGGAAGCGAGTCCATATGGTAGCACAGACAGCTTCTGACTTCTGCTGGGTACAGCTTCTCAGGACTTGGCATCTTTTATTAGACAGCTTGGGATTGTGCTGGTTTCTGCTTTTCTGTGGCGCAGAAGGGTTTGGGTTCCTGCATTTGCACTACCAAGACTTCATTGGGCGCTCTGCGTGTAGGCAGAAGGATCTCCTGCAAAAGGGTCCTTGCAGGATTGGAGCACTAGAATGGTGCCTCACTCTGCTACAGCTCTCACTCCTCGCTTCTTATTTTTGTGGGCAAACAAGCAACTGGGGGTTTTGTTCCCAAGGACATTTGAACATCTGTGCCCTTGAGAAGGGCTTTCTCATTCGTATTTTATTTACAAACAATATAAAACCCAGTCCCCACTGTTGCCATATTTATGCATTTCAGTGTTTCCTGAATGTACTTTTGATGCATTTCTGGCGTTGACACATTGTAGTGTTGATTGCCTGGGCAGCATCCCAAGTGCGGCAGTGCCTGCACATGGGGAGGGCTCACATCTGGCAAGCTGGCACTAACGCCAGCCCTGAATTCGGGTCTCGGCAACGGCGCATCGCAGCGGGACAGTCACGAGTTGGTCGAAACTTGGAAAGTCCGGCTGTCATTTTTGGTTTGCACGGGAACAAAAAGGAGCATTCATGCCATTTCCCAAGAAGCCGGGTTTCCGAGGAGCGCCCGAGGACTCCCTCCCTTAAAACAAAGGAACCCGATTTATCCCTGCGCTCTTTTACGATCCCGGCTTCACCCCTGGCCTCGCAGCCCCACGCCACCACCACCTTTCAAAAGCCGCGCTCCGCGGCGCCCTCCCTGACCCCCGTCCCAGCAGCGGCCACGCTCCGGGGACACCCCCCGCCCCTGCCCGGCTCCGTGGCCTCGCAGCGCGCCCTTCCCGCCGGTCGGGGGCTGCCCGCCGCCGGGGGGAGCGGGCGGTGGCGGCGGCGGGGCGGGCCGGGGGAGGAGTTTGGCGGCGCGGAGGAAGCGCCGGGCACCCCGCGGCGGCGGCGGCGGCAGCGCCGAGCGGGCGGGCGGGCAGGTGAGGGCGGCGGGCCGGAGCAAGCTGGGGGGTGCGGCGCCCCGTTTATTTTTATAACTTTTCGGGGTGGGGTCTTTTTGTTGTTGCTTCGTGCCCCCCCTTCTCCGTATTTTTTTTTTTTTCCGCGCCGCGGACGAGACGATTTCCCCCTTGCCTCCTGCCTCTCTCCCAGGAGCCGTCGGTGCGGAGCAGCGGCGGGGCGCGGAGCGGCGGGGCGGGGAGGGGAGGCGCGGCGGCCGCCCCGCTGCGGGGGCGATGCCCCCGCCTGCCTTGGCGCCTCCCCGTGCCGGCCCCGCCGCCTTCCCTTTGTGCCGCCGGGCCCGGCGCGACGCCTGCCCCGGGAGCCGGCGCCCCGCGGCGCCCCGCGGCGGGAGGTAAGGGCGGCCGCCGCCCCGCGCCCCGGCAGCCATGCGGACCCTGCGGCCCCAGCTGGCCTCCCTGCTCTTCCTCGGTAAGTGCCGGTCGCCGGCGGGGGCGGGACGGGACCCCCAGTGGGTGTCCTCTCTCGTAGGGCTCCCGGGAGGGTCACCCCTGCCGAAAATACCTAGCACCTTCCCCCAGGAGTTGTCACTGCCCGCGCTGTTCCTGCGGTCGGAGGGAGGAGGGAAAAAATATAAATAAATATATATATATAAAAAAATTAGATATCTATAAAATAAATCGGGGTTTCATCTCCACCTGCAGTGCCCGGTGACCATCCTTGCCGAGCCCCGTGGCGCTAAGCGGGGTCCGGCCGGAGCGGGCTGCCGGGGCGTGGGAGCGGTGAGAGCGGAGGGGACGGGCAGCTCCTCCCCGCCGGGCCCCGGCATCAACTTGGGAAGGCGAGCGGCTGGCCAGAGGCTGCTCCGTGCTCGGGGCCGTGTCGGAGGGGAATCGTAAGGGTAGGGAGTTACGGGTCGGTGTTGAGCTGGCACAGTGAAGGCAGAGAAAATGCCTGGGGTAAGGTAGGCTGCAGAAACAAAGTCCTCGTCTTGGCTCTTGAAGAGTACGTTTAAACGTGGAGGGAAGGCAGTTTCTGCTCTCGTAAAATGCAATTTGCTTTGTGCTGTCTCTCCAAACTCCTCCTGTAGTCCCTTTTTCTCTGCCTGCCTGCGTTTTGTACCCTGTGAACCGTTAAACGTGTGTTTTTGTCCCATCCCACAAGTGCCTTCCCCGGGGGATGACTGTACTCGGCTCTGTAAAGTCCTTTGGGATCCTACTGCTGGGGGAGAGATGCTGTAGCAATGCAAGATCCCTTCCTACAAATTTGGGAAAAGCAGAATACAAGACAATTAAAACGCCTCTTACGTTTTTTGTGGCAGCCCATGTGCCTGGATTAGTTCTGATGAGTCGACAGGAACGTTTGTGGAAAATACAGTACGGCACCCTCGTGCTGCTTTTCTGCCTGTGTATGTACAGAGCAACCTCGGAGTTGTTTTGATTTGCCTTTTCACTGGTAAGATCTTCTGCTGGCATTAATGCTATCAAGGGAAGAAGCAGCAAGGCCGGCAATTTTACTGTCTTGAGAATTGTCACGTACCTGCTCTGCCAATTTGGAAACACCACCTTTACTTGAATTTCAGTCGTGCTTCCATGTCTCTAATTTGTGTGTGTGTGTGGTTTTTTCATGCTTCTGTCCGTCTTTAGGAAAGAGAGAGGTGACTCTTTGAAATGGTTTTGGAGAGGGTTCAAACTTCCCTTAACCAGTAGCTTTCTTCCTTGGGTTCCCTGAAAAAAGCCATCTTAAAGCTAAGTTTATCCAGGGTGACTTTGCTCCACAAGTACAGGCAGACTGTCGTAGCCTGCGAGATGGGTGTAGACAAACGGCAGTCGCTTGCTGCCTTGTCTTCACACGCTCAGTCTCTCCAGTTGAAGAACAATAACACCATTCTGGATTAAGTCTTCCTAATATGGAGCGAGCGAGCGGTCGGTCGGTTGCCTGCGCGCTGCTCCGAAGCGCGCCCAGCTGATGCGGCGGCGTAGCAGCAGAGGGCATCGTCTTGCCGAAGGCTTCCCACGGCGGTACAGAAGTGGGACCCTCCAGGCCTGCGCTGTACACCCCGTGTCGGTGCTAACCCGGCGCCTGGCCGGCTGCCAAGGCCGCCTCAGTGCTCTGCAGGAACTGGCTTTCTGCGTTTAACCTAAAACCAGCTCTAACGTGGCTTCACCCTCCCCAGGGGTTGAGCTGCGAGGTGTCTTCTGTCACTTGGAGAATCGGTTGCTTTTCAGTGATCCCAAATCCCACGGATGTATTTAGTTTGTAAAAATGTTGTGCTAGCCTCCTTGTGTTAAACGCGAGGCTGTTTTTAACAGTAGGAAGCCTACCACGTGCATGCTTGGAGTTAGTTTTCTTTTGGTGTTTTTCACCTGGATTTCTTTAGACAGTTAGTCTGCATTTGCCCAGCTGCCGGTTTTAACAAAACTGGGGATGTGTGACCGTCCCTCAAAGCCTTGACTTGCACAGAAGTGCTTTAGGTTGCTGTTTGCAAAACTGAGGCATCATTCGACTTAGTGGGGAAGAAGCTGGGGTAAAAAGCCTTATTTCATAACATAAATCTCTGACTGGCTAGAAGGGGGCTGTTGCTTTCCAAACAAGTAATGGTAATGCTAGAATATATGGATAGGGTACTATGGGTCGAGTATGCAGAAAAAGAAATGCAAGTCAATTTTTCCTTATCCTTTTGCAAACTCATTAGAATCACTGACAGAGGAATTGTGGTTATGGAAAGAGCCGGTGGATGATTTAATACAATATATCAAGCATTAACTAGCTACCAGAATCCAAGTAACTGCAAAACTAGGGTTTGAAAACCCACATCTGGCATGTGGGTGTAACATTTGTAGATCTCTGCTGTTTTTCCCCTCTTGCTGCAGTGTTTGTTACAGGGTTCTTTAAACAAGTGGCACTTCATCACAGCAAGTACAAAATGGGAAAATAGAGCAAGTGCCGTAAATAATCCTCATGCAGCGATGAGACCATTAATACTTGTGCCAGCCAGTGCTAATCCTATGTGTAGTTGCAAGATTTACCTTCTTTTTTGCAGGGATGCAAAGTCTGATACTCCTCATATTTATAGTGTAATATATAGGAAACACAATAGGCTTCTGGGGAATGCTGAATTCATTCATGTCGGTGACTGGTTTATGAATAGTTCTGCTTTTGAGTCTCCTGCAGTCTCCAGAATACCACCTGTGAATGCAATTTACAGCTCTTTGTGTTCAAACATTGCATATGTATATATGTACATAGACTCATTACCCTCTTCCTCTCTCTATTCATGCATAGTAATTGGTGATTTATTTGTGATTCCTAGAGGGGAGTAGAGCCTGTGTAAGGTCTTGAAACTGCAGCTCACTTGTAAATGGCATGTTGGAGTGAAATAATGCTGCAGAGGCGACTCTTGGAGACAGAAGGGATGATCTTAAAGGCCTGTCTCCCGGAGGGGAAGGGGTGCTGGCTGGGGAGCAGCAGTGTGCAGTTGACTGCCGCTCAAGCGTTTTGCCATCGCACCCTCCTGCTCTTCTGCTGCCTGCCTGGGCGCAGGGGTTGAGGGGGTCAGTGGCTGACACAAGCCCGGATGCGATAGAGCTGAAGGGGAACAGACAGAGGAAATGGCAGAGTGGGTGTTTGCACGCACAGGGGGTTTGGGGTTGTTTTTCTTTACCAAAGCTAGCGGCCCAGGAATGTTGCTAGTGCCTCATCTGCTCCTCGATGCATTGTTAGCAACAGTGGCCAAGATTGTGCTTTCTCCACCTGCGTCTGCCCGAAGTCCTCTGCCACGAGCTTCATTTTGCAAGCCGATTGTGCCGCCCTCACCCCTGCGTTTGCTGCTTTCTGGGTCACCATGGTGTGTGGTGCTGGACCTGAACCGATCCCGAATGTGCCGGGGTGGGCTGTGGCTTTACTTCTTGGACGGGGAACATGTCAGGATGGGGAATGTGTTGGACGGGGGCTCTGCAGATGGCCCTGGCATTTCTGCACGCGGGTCAGCTGGTTCTCTGGGTTTCCTGAGTGCGGTGGGAGGCTGCCGCGGCCGTCGGTGCCGGGCTGGCAGGCTCCGCTCTTGTGCATCCCCGAATGTAATTCTTCGCGGGGAGACTCCCTCCCTGCAGTCTTGGCCAGACTGCCTGACATCCTGAGGCTCCTGCAAATCCTGTTTATTTACACAGGAGGTTTAGGTTTATGCGAACTGTCGTCTTTTAGTTGACCTTCCGTCAAGTTAGATGTCTTTATTAAAGCAGTTTTTATTGTAAATCGAACGTGTACTTGGAACACTTTTACCAGACCCATTATATAAAGTGAAAGGCAGAATAAACAGCGCTGCAGACCACAGGGAGGGGGGTGGGAGAGAGGGGGTCATAGGGAGAGCATTGCTTCTGTGTTGGGAGGCTTACTGAATTTTTTGGACCAGGAAACTACTTTTTTATATATATATATGTATATTTATGTATAATTTCCTTTTAAATCTCTTCCTTTTGGTCTCTTTTGGCTTCTTTCTTACCCCTACAAAATCAGTCATGGATTCAGCCATTGCCCTACAAGTTATACAGTCTAGTATGAAGCCAGAGGTATTTTACTTAGTTTAACTCAGATGAACCAGAGTGCTATACCCTGAAAGAGTGCTCCTCGCTGTCTAAAAGTTAGCAATCTTGCAGACCCTGCCCAGAACAGGAAAACTGCCCGAAAGGAAGGGGGAAGCTTTTCAAGCACGATTGGGTTTTCTTCTTGTTGCTAGGGTTCCTCTGCTTGTGATTTGAATTTTCTACTGATATCAAGGACATTTAGGCCCTCCAGCCAGTGTCTGGAAAACTGCAGTATTGTGATTTGCCTCTAGCTTTTAAGTTGCTAAATGCTCCTTAATGATAACCTGCTAAATTGGTTTTGACTCCGTTTTTATATTGGCATCTCTTTCCTAGTCTATTCCTCTTAAGGAATAGTTCTCTGGTTAAATGTTAGGAGACGTTTAGCATCTGTTTCTTATCAGCTATGGAGAGGCTAAAATGGAGCCTTTCCTGAGAAAGTGGGGTTTGATCAAATTGCAACGTGAAGAAATTGGGTCTGCAACTGCCTTCGGTGGGTCTAGGATGTCTTTGTGCCTATATGTCATTTCCAGCTCTAACCTGTTGCTTACCCTGTCTCCATCAGTGTACTAAGAACATGTTTCCAATGATGTATGTTAGTAAGCTTTTTGTCGTTAGGAGCTTTAATTAGCAAATGGCAATGAGACAAGAGGAAATCTTGCCTTTCTAGCTGCTGCGAAAGTCACATTTCTATAAGTAATTGAACATGAGCACAAAATCAGACCATCCTAGCTAAGTGATGGGAAGCTTTTTTCAAAAAGGGAGAGGCTTTGACACTCAGGACTTGTACTGTTGCTGCACAGGACTTGCACAAACCCTAAAAAGCAGGTCTGTTCCTGAAAGGAGTTGTTCCAGGCTGCTTCCTGCCCGGCGTGGGGAGGGGAGGGTGCAGGCCAGGGTGCTCGTGTGAGGAACCGCTTGGAGGGACTTTCTTGGTCTGAAAACTAACTTGGCAAAACCAGTAAATACATAGAGGGATTGGAGACTTGTCTGACTTGAAAGTAGACCCATTTCTCGCATGGTTCTGCAGATGTTTGTGGGGGCCCAAGGGAAGGGGGGGTTGTGGAGAGGCCGGTGGCTGGAGGGCACGGTGAATTCATTTGGCTGGGTCACCCTGGTTTGTTGTCCATACACCAGGGCCTCGGCACTATGGGTCTGGGGCGTGCGACCAGTTGCTGAGCCCTGCCGAACAGGTGGGGTGAGTCCAGAGTTTGACCACAGCCACTCTCTTAGCTGTTACCAGCTCCTGACAGAGGCTGCCTGCTCTGCCCTGCGTGGTGTTTTAATACGCAGTTTCTGGCTGAAGCCATTGCCTGTACGCTCCTGTGGCTCCTTCTTTCTGATTTGTCTCCACTGCTGGTGGTTCCTTGGTGTTTCCAGGTCCATCTCCCACTCTTGTTGGATGATAGTCCACAGGGAAGGAAGATGTGGCCCACTGTTAAGTGGAGAAGTGGAGAAAAGATGAGTCAAGGGAAAGCACTAGAAGGAGAAGGAAGGTGAAGAAGCCAACTGGTAAGAAAGATAGATGATAACAGGCTCTGGAGGATGGATCTTGCCAAATGCGGGGCCTTCCACCATACCCACAGCTTTTAAAGTGTCAAAGACTCCTGAGTACAAAAGAAATGGAGATAGCGAGGATCTATCCGTATTTGTTCTCTTGTTCCTGAGCAGTGTACTTACCGCCTCTCTTGGCTGACTTCTTTCCTACGAAGCTATTGATTCCATTCGGGACTTGAAAAATCATCTAGCGCTTCTCCTGTCTCTTCTGATCTTGGCAGCCGTAAGACTTTGCCAGTCAGAAAGGGCTGACGCTGCTGCTGAAGCGCAGGAATAAGGAGATTCCCACGCAGTTTCAACAAAGTTGGCCCTATTGGGACAGCAGAAACCATGGGGATCCAGAGTGTATGCCGCAGAGCAGCACGCGGGGCAGCTGCACAGCCATTAGCACTGTGAAGCGTTACACTAATGTCAGTTCTTCGGTTTGGTGTTCTGGGCATTGTTTTTCTGGTCCTTGCAAAACAGCTCGTCAGGATGTGACATGGTTAGAGGTGGTTTTGATGTACAGCTGTTGTGGCACTGCTACATTTTGTTTTGTGAGTTTGGACTCAGCGTCGTTTGCCCAGAGTTCCCTGCTCTGTGTACAAAAGCAGATAGCTTTTTTTCCCAGCAAATGAGTTCCCCTCTGGAGTTGTCATGATTACAGGGGAAGAGCAGGGAATGGGTGATGCATCTGGGTTTTTGGGGGATTTTTTTGTTTGCTTTCTTGGTAGTTGTTCCCCACCCCCGCTGCATCCCTGATCTCTGCCTGAGGCCCACTGTCACTTTTATGGCTTTTGGGCTTTGTGTGGAAGTTGGCTGGTAAGTTTGTTAGAGGGAGCTGGGAGCACAGGGTGAGGTAGATGTGTTTTTCCACAGACTCTGTAGTGCTAAATGTCTGGTTTGTGTTCGAGAGGAGCTTGGCACTGACCCAGGTTGCTGTGTGCAATGGATGGTTTCTGAAGCCTTTAGAGAAATGGAGGCTTGAAGATGAGATGCGGACCCTCCAAAAAGCAAAAAAGCTTTTGTTTGCGTCTCAGGGAAAGAAGGGCTGTGATCTCTTGTTACAGCGTGGGTATCAAGATTTTGCTGCTTATATAAATTGAAACTTTGACTTCTTGGTTAAATCTTTCTGTGTGCATTCAGCACCATCACCAGGGACACAGGAATCTGCCTGGGTTCCTCCAAATCTCTCTGAAAGTAGAGCTGGACCTTCAGTAAGAGCCACAGGAGAAGGTGGGTGCTCATCATCCAGAAGCTCTTTACTCTGGAAAACCATACTGCTGGAATCTGGCACTTATTAACTCAAGTTACCCAGTACCTAGGATCTAGCCAAAGGGCTGTGGCTGGCTGCCAGGCTGAAATTACCAACCTGGGTGTCAGGCCTTGTCGGTTCCTTCTTGCTAGCTTGAAATAGGGGCTCCCACAAGCATGTGTGCCAGCCCTTCTTCTAGTCATGTTTCTTCTTACAGCTTTGTAAAGTGTTCAAGGTAATTACAGTACTTACTAATATTTATTCTCTTCTAAGCAATTATCTGAATGCGTTTATCTCCAATGTGCTTTCAAAGTACTCTGCCCCTTCTCACCGTATCATTTCATCTCTCCAGCTCAGTGCTTTCTGCTCCCTCCCTTTTCATACAATCCTTGGTCCTCAGCTTCTTCCATCTCCAGAATATGCTGTCAAGCTTTGCTTTCCTCTCCTAGAGGTTCCCGTATACTGTCTTCCTACTCTGCTTGTCTGATCCCATTACAGAGGAGAGATGTTTGCTCCGTCTTGCAGGGGATGATGGTTTAACTACCCCACCAGGTGCTAAGGCGCTTTGCACCGAAGGGCATAGATACCAACGGAAGCTGAGCTGGCGCCGTGCCATCTCCCAGCTTTCTGCTGGCTGCTTGTGGCCTGCAGACAATATCTTAAGAGCTCCTGCTGAAGGGTTTGACCTTTATGCCTGCAGTGTTATCCGGCACCTACAGCGGGAGTCACAGCATGCAAATTCCAGTGCTTTCTTCTGACTTGTGATATAGTTGTAGGCAAGTCACTCGATTTCTGCTCTTGGCTCCTTAAAGTAGAGAGAGTGGCTTAAAAGGTATCATGGGATTTTTTTTTTTTTTTTGAGGGAAAGCGCAGTGTTAGGGCTGAGGTTTTGCTTGCTGTTGTTAAGCAAGCAGGCTGCTTTTTTCTTATACACGTTGGGAACATAGCGTGGAAGAGATTCTTCTGCCCTGATTGATTTCACTCTTGGTGTTAGGAAAAGAAGAAAATTGATTTTTACTTTGAACTCTATGATGTTACTTACTTGCACAAGCTCTCTTGCTTATCATACATGAACGGGACCAGCCTCTCCTTGCCACTCCGTTATGCTCATGGGCCATGACTGTAACTTGGAGCTGCTGTGATTTGTTACAGCAGCACGGTTAATCTATGGGTTACTGGCATGTAAGGAGCTGTTACGTCTAATCAGTCCCATGCCATGAGCTAGTCAGCAGTTAAATCTAATCCGGAGTGTATAGCTGCCAAATGCTTTAAGTCGCCAAGCACTTGCTCCTTTCTGCTGTAAATAAGGCAGAGTTGAACAAGATCAGCTTCAGGTGCCCTGCCTGCGCGCAGGGATCAGAGTTCAGCCTGGGATGCCTGTGCTGCAGAAAGGCAAAGGTTGTCCAGAGTCCAAAGGGCTGCTAGGTGATGTAAATCTGCCTGCTCATCTTCATAGGTAGATATCAAAACATCTTCCTTTTTCTCATCTCAGATTGCTCTTTCTCCCACCCCCTTCCCATTGCCTAGGTGTAAGGAGAGATGTGCTTAGAAGTGACCTCTCATGTACTGCCATCATTGTCATAGAGAGACCCTGTCTGTGTTCTTGGATGTGCTTAAGTCTTGCTTAAGATGCCTAGTTTTGTTTTCTTCTTTCCTCATTTCCACTGCTCTTACACCCCATCCACTGCTCTTGATTTTTCCTCTTGTGCCTGCAGGGTCCCTCTGCAGCCCCAGGTTAGCCCCTTCCCCCTCCACAGCAAGAGCTCTCCTGTGATGTGCTTGGAAGTACACCTCCTGCTGCTGCTGAACGTGGGAGAGGTGAGGCTAAAAACTTGCTTCCCCAGCAGCTTCCTCTGCCTTTGTGGGGCAAGTCATAGGAGATCATCCCATTTAGCTTTTAAATGGAGTAAGTTTGCAAGAGTAAAGGATGAAAACTGACAGTTGCTATACGCACAGGTCTGCTGTCGATTTGCTTTGGCTTGGGTGCTCCCAGGGAGCTGCTGGACAGGGGACCCTTGCTGCCCTGTGACCACCATGCAAAGGAAGGGCAGTGCTTACTGCAACAGTTATTTGGATTTGTGCCTGGCCCTGGTGCTCGGGTTGACCTTTTTTTTTTTTTTTTTTTTTAGCCTTTGCAGGGGAGAAGGTGGCAGTGAATGTGTGGTGGGAAGGAGGTTGGTTTCCTCCTGCAGTGGGGAGTTATCGTGTGGCCGTGCCATCTGAGACTGCCTTGAGCTGCATGGGGTGGCGTAGGGCAGGCAAGGGGAGCCATGCCCTGGAGAGGTCTGTCACCTCTTCTCGGAGGTCTGCCCATGCTGGGCTGGTGTCATCCTGCTTCTCCTGGGTGTCATCTGGATCGCAAAGCTGTGTAGTCTAGTCTGTCTCTGTCTTTTGGCTGGCTTATTTTGGGGGAGGATGTAGGGATGAGAGGGATGAGCGTGAGGGAAGATTTACTGTGCGTCAAATACCTAATAGCTGCTCTAGCAGATCCACTGGGATACATTACTAAAAGCATCCTAATGATCTCAACGTAATGGTTTTGAGCCTTGGAAACCCACTTGCTGGGAAGGGCAGCCCAGGACTTTGTGCTCAGGTCCTAGAGGAGGAGGGCTGGGCTCCTGGCAGGGATTGGGGCAAGCAGCAGGAGTTGGCTTTTTGGGATGCCGGCAGGTACCTGTTTCTCCGTGAGAAGGAGCCAGAAAGGAGCCATACACAGGGCTTTGGCATGGCAGAGGAATGACTTGGGCGGCTTGGCCAAGCACCAACTACTGCTGTTATCTCAGAAATGTAGATTACCAGCGATTGCAGCTGTGTGGAGTCCCTAAAGAGATTTAATCTGAGGAAAGGGTAATTTTCTTTATGGAGACATCTGGGTGTTGGTGGAAGAGAGGGAGATGTGCAGAGCAGTATGGCTGTAGCTGAGGCCAGCTGCCTCTAAACCTGGCCACTGGCAGCACATGTGGGAGGGAGAGGTACGGGGGGATGCAGCTCCCACCCCAGCTGCAGGAGCCGTGCATGGCTCTGCTGCTCCTGCTGCTTCCAACCACTGCTGTTCCTGAGGTGGCAACATCTAGCCTCCTCCTCCAGGTACTGGCAGTGGTCTGGAAAAGAGATGGGCCATTTCTCGCCCAGAAAAGTGCCGGAAGCAAGGGTCATGTAAGAAGGGGGAAGGTTCATCAGTCCTGGAAGTTGCCAGTGGAGCCATGAAGACCCCTGAGGGTGGGGGTGATGAGGAAGGGGTAGAAATGGGGGTGGGAGACAGCAGAAGCCACTTTTCCAATACGCAGTCCTAGAAGTGCTGCCGTAGAGGTTTTCGGTAGTTACTGGGGTGATCAGCATCAGTTTATAAATCACTGTGTATGTGGATGCAAGTCTTGAGTGTGAGTAGGGTGGAGCGAGGCTTCTGGGGAAGTGTGCTAGCAGGAGGCCAAAAATAAATTATCAAAAGAAAGAATTGAGAAATTAACAAAGCTAAACAGATGTATGCAGCTCTAAGAAAAGGGTGTCGTATTTGAAAGCATATTTTTGAAAATCCATTTGCTTAGTCATCTTACAGATAACTTTGCTATTTTTACCTTTTTTGCTCTGATGACACTTTGCTGTCTATATAATGGGTTTAGCATCTGCATTCTGTTCTAATATACAG
Source organism: Balearica regulorum gibbericeps (assembly GCF_011004875.1). NCBI lineage: Eukaryota > Metazoa > Chordata > Aves > Gruiformes > Gruidae > Balearica > Balearica regulorum. The sequence goes on from NC_046184.1 coordinate 101,697,074, forward strand.
GCAAAATGTATTTGCTAATTTTGAGTTGGCTTTGTAGAATTGCTGTACCTCTTGGCTGTGAAATAAATGCAATACTGTTCTTAATAGAGGAGCATAGCTGGCATTATTTCCCTTCTAACCCTTTTTTTTAACCCATCTCCCATGCCTGCAATCAAATTTGAATAGAGAATATATTCTCTTGCTGTTTTAAGTGTAATAAAGACTGTGCCCTCATCTCCCCAAAACAGTAAAGTAGTAATGTTTGGGTTAAGCACAGTAATCTACTGGGGAATGAATGCAAGATCAAGGGCATTTGCAGATTTTTTATTTCTGTGTGCTTGCAGGGACTGTGGCATTGCTAGCAGGTTACTCACAAATGGTAGCTTAGATTGCCTCTCTTGCAGGCAGCAAGATTTGCATCTTGCCATTCCTGTTTGATCTGCAAGTGGTGATGAGAGCTGTATACTCGAAGTCAGATTTTCTGAGTAGCAGTCTACAGTCATTAGGGCAGTGCTTAGACCCCAGAGGCTTTTTCCGTGTTTTCATCCTGTTTCAGTAACTATGTCTCTTGTTATCTTGTTCCTGAATATTTTCTCTTGTAAGAGGAGACTGTTTGTTGCAGCTGTTAAACCTCAAATGTCTTGAATCTCCCTTAGGGAAGAGGAGGAAGAGTTCCTGAGATTTCTGCGCAAGTAGACTATAGAAATACCTACGTGTCTTTCCCAAGTATACAGCCAGGAGGTATTCTTGGTGCTGTCCTAACCAGCTGATGAATTCTAGCTGGTTCAGCCTACGATTCCTCCCGCTTGCTCGCTTGCTGGGTTGAAGGGGTTGAGTAAAGAAGCTGGAGTTTCTTTTCTCTTCGGCATGTTATGGTACTGGATGCCTCTGGTTTGTTTTGTCAGAGCAGTGTAGCTAGGAGGTGTCAGAGGAAATTATGGATGTTTGTTTGGTCTCTTGGCTGGGTGTAAGGATGCAAGTTTTAGTGAAATGTGCATTGAATAAACATTGGGTAAATCTCCTGGGATGAGCACTGCCTGGAAGCTGGTGTCAGGACCAGTGCTTATTTTCACAGCAGGATTTTAAAAAAATGTTTTTATGAGAAATGTTTTGCACCCTCTGTTTGGTTCCCATTATTTCAGTGATTTGTAATGTTCCTCCTTATGTTCCCTTTAAAGCCAGCCTGCCAGCTGACCTTGGGAGAGGATTATCAGAGTAAAATTCTCCAAAGCCTATATTGCCATCAGAGTTCCTTCTTTCCCCCACTTCTGCAGTGCCGGTGGCTAACCCGGGCCCAGGCGTGACCTGTTGCTGGGGTCATACCCAGGGCTCGGTCCCACCTCAAGAGTTGGGTTGTGCCTGATTCACACTGTTTCACCGGGCGGCATTGGGGGACCGGGCATGGCCCTGGCAGCAGCTCAGCAAGGCTGGAGCAGTTGCCGCAGTGTGATGGTCTGGCCTCCTCTGTGCGGCCACTGCTTCGGGCGGTCGCTGTTGTAACTTTGTCCCATTTGGCTCCTGCGAAGTGCTTGGGGAGGGATGTGGGGCCATGCTTTGTGTGTGTTTTAGTGGTATGGGAAAAGTTCATTTTTAAACAGAAACCCCAAGCACGCAGCCCCCATCTCTGCGGCAGCAGTGTTCTGTGACATGCTTGACCCCTGTGTCCCTGCAGCTGTGCCTGCTTTGGACAGACCCTCGCAGCGAGGCTGCCATCTCGCACGCGCAAAGATGGGCCTTGAAGAGGCTCCCACCCTGCAGGGTGGCACTTGCTGCAGCACAGCCACCAGCATGTGGCACAGGACCCTGGCTGCCGGCTCCAGACATTAGGCACCCAGATCACCCTTTTAGCTTGGGCACAGCAGAGCAGACGTCTGACTTCATTATGCCATCATGGCTGCAAAATGCAGGCTGCAAAACTTACTTCAGTGCTGCTGCCTCTGGCTGTAATTCACCCCCACGGGCCCCAGAGACATATGGGGAAGGCATCCCTCAGCCCAGGGCAGGGTCTGAGGAGGGGGTTGTTGCTGGCATGGGATGTGTTCATGGCCACCCTGCCATGGCTGTGGCCCCCTTCCCACTTAGATGTGGGTGGTGGTGGCATGCTGTGCCATGTTCCCTCCTGGGCCCAGCCCCTTGCCTCAGAAAGGGTGGGAGCTGCGTAAGGGCCACCAGTGCCCCTTGCCCTCATGGTGATACTCTCTCCCAAGTGGAAAAAACTCAGTGCCTTCCTCCTCGTGGCCTGGTCTGAGATAGAAATCTGGGGCAAGTGCGCCATGGTCCATTTGCTCCTGCTGCCCCCTTGGGTCATCCTCCCTCCTCACAGGGAGACCCAGGGGATGCCACGGTGGCAGGAGGCCCTGGCAGGAACGGGGCCTGGCAGGGAGGAGGTGGCTGCGGTGGGCTTGGGGGCACCTCTACAGCCGAGGGTGGCTGCAGCTTTGGGCACCAGGGGTGGTTTTTGCATGCTTTGGGACGCTTACCAAGAGCAGCCATGCACCAGTGGTGCCCTGGCCTTGCACAGGGCACACCTGCTTGTACAGGCATTTAATTTTGCCTCAGTTTCTGGAGGTAGTATTTCATAGCTGCTGCAGGCAGGCACTCACGAAGCTGTGCTAGTGGGTGCTTAAATGCAACCAGTGTCAACCCTCATCACTTGCAGTCTGCTGCAGTAAACTGAGGAGGGAGGGTGGCATCAGCAGCTCCTTTGGGCTTGCTCTTCCCAGCTTCCTGGCCCTGTCTCCCTCTCCCTCCATCCCTTCTCTCCATCTTTGTGCTGGTCTCCTCCAGCTCTGTCAGTCCCCAACAGGTCTGGAGCGTGTGTGGTGTTTTGGTGCAGTTGCCGTATCTGTTCAACTTGCATCAGTCAGTTGCTGTTAAGGCGTATAATCAGTGCAAAATCTCTGGGGTGCAGCTATTTACAGAAAAAAACCAACACACTTCCAGACTTGCATCAAACAAGAGTTTTATTCTCATTAATTGAATTCCTCTAGAGTCTGATAACTTGGGCATGTTGAAATCAGATAAATAAAAAGCCTCCCTCCCTGGTAGCTATGTAAGCCTTTCCTTAACTCCTCAATCAGAGGGGACTAGGCTCTGCTAAGTAAGTAGCTGAAGATCAAAACTTCTACATACATCTACTGATTAGGGAGTGTAGGCAGGAGGACACTCCGTTTGGTGTATCGGCAGAGGAAGGGTTTGCCTCTTCCCCACCCCCCTTATTCTCAGTTGATGGGGAAAGATTTTTTGTTTAGCGACAAGTGCTGGTTAGTCACCCTCAGACATGTATTCTGTGTCTAGAAACAGGGACTCTGCTTTCTTCCAGACCTTCAGATAAACCTGCAGCCCTACAAGGGGGCAAGTCTGCTCTTGCTGAAGTCGGGGTGTATTGGCTTTGGAGTATCTCTCAGCCATGCTGTCCCATCTCGTCACGTGGGTGCCGAGGCACGTTGCTCTGGGAGGCAGGAGGGCATTTGGACTTGTGCCCAAGGTGTAGTGTTGCTGAGCTGGTGCTGTAACCCTGAAAAAATCCAACTTGCAGCTTTTTCCAGACTCCATACATCAAGTGAGACTTAAGGGCATGTCCCTTTCTCCGTCGCATCTCTCGTGTAGTTCTTGTTGTGGTGCTGGAGGATGTGGCCCCTCTTGTTCAGCAAGTGCTGTTGGTTAAGCCAGGGTCCTTCCTCCCTGTGCCTAGATCATCCATACCGTAATGAGTTACCTGGCTTGCCAATCAGGCTTTTGCTTGTCTTGGTTTTCAGCCAAGACCTTCTGGGTCTTTGTGCTTTCCCCCTCCCCTGCCACCCCTGTTGCTACCTTTCTACTTGCACCCTGGACTTAGATTTCCTCCCACCTCTCTTCTCTTGTCAGTATTTGTGTCCCATAGCTGTTTACACTACCGACGCAGTGGCATCTGCCCCCACCCCCCAGGACACTTTTTCCGCCCTCTCTCCCATCTCCCGGCCCCACCATCTGCTGCCTCTGCTCCTGCTGTCGTGCAGTGGCACGCTGCTGGCTTGAGTCCCCTGACCGCGCTGACCTCCCCATCTCAGAGAGCATGCAGTTCTTTCCCTTTTGCCTTGTTCTCATAAAGGCTTTAACTTCTGCTTTACTGAATGTTGCTAATGATACTTTCCCCTTAACCTGTATAGCCGCTGTATAGCACCTTTAGATTTGCTCCTCAAACCTTAGTGACTTTACAAAAAGGAATGACATACACATAAGGGCCTGCCTTTACCTGCTGGTTTGCCCTGTACTCCTCTCCTCCTCCATGCTTTTCACAAAGGTAGATCCTTTAACCCTTTTGCTTGCCTTAAGGGTCCCATTTTCCCTTGTCTGTCACTTGCTTTGCTACTCGTAGCCTCTCTCCCTCGACGCAAAGCTGCTTTATCCCCTCCTCCTTCAGCAGCTGCTCTGTCCTCCACAAGCCCCATGGGATGCTCTGTCTGGAGCTTTTGCCTCCCAGCTCTCTGCCAGTTTAGTCTGTCTCCATGATTTACTTTGCAAGGGTTTTCTTAATAGCCCCCTCTGCTCTAATCTCAGTCGTGATCCAGCATTCCCTTCCTTGACTTAGCAATTTGCCCTTGCGATAGCCAGTTTTGGTTTCTTTCTGGAACAGTTTCCTCTTGAGTTCTGTTGTCTTTGCCTTTTCCTGCCCCTCTGTCAGAGCTTTTCTTACGTCCTCATGAGTATACCCTGCCCAGCTTCAGCATCTGGTTTTTTGTGACTATAAGGGGCCTATTCTGTGACACTGTCTACCTCCTCCTACAGTCCCTGCCTCTTGGTAATTTTATTCACTAATAAAAAAACTGGACTCACCTCTCTCTGCCAATGTTACAAGTTCGTACTTCTGTTCAAATTAAAATCTTGACCTCTGTCTCTGGCACGTACGTATATGTATGTGCATGCACCTGAGTCTTTCTGCTTAAGAAGTGTAAGCTGCAGCACTTCCTATCCGTCTCTGCCTCTGAAATTTGTTCAGCTTTTTTTGTTGTCTGCTTATTCCCCTGAACTCTCAGATTAGTTCCTCCTCTTCTGCCCTGCCAAATGCAAGATGCTTGTCTTCCCTTTTAAAAGCCCTTCTTAGCCTTGTTCTACCTTAGCTTTTCTATCGCTTCTTCCCTCTGTGTGGTTTTTGATTCCCAGTCCCTGCCTCTCGTTGAATTTCCTCAGGCTGGGTTCTCAGAGAAAGACGGCTTATCTGATTGTGCTGCCTTATCTGACGCCCCTTCCCAGGTAACCAGGCAGCCCTTTGGCCAATTTCACGCAAATTGGATGGGAGTAGAGAGCTTGCAGATAAACGAGTTCCTGCAAGTCTTGTGAAGAGCAGGTAGCCAAGTCGGGTGGCAGGGGACTGAAGGAGACCTTTTTCTTCAAGGGCTCTAGCAGTGCCTCCAAATGACTGTGCCAGCTGTAGGAAAAGCTCCAGCTGAAGCTTGCAGTCAAATCATTAGTCTTGGAGACAGCCTCCCTCCTGATGGCAGAGGAAGCTAGGCTTCATTAAGTCCCTTGCTCTTAGGGCTTTGTGCTAAAAATGGTGGCTTGGAGTCCTTTTATTTTCTTCCGTGTGCTTGGGAGTAGCCTGCAGCGAGTGCCTGCAGCACTGCTTCACCTGATGCTGTGCCACAAGGCCTGTTAGAGACCCGCCATCCGGGTCTCCCAGCGGAGAGAGACCGTGGCGCTTCCTCACACGCTGCCTTGCTCTCTCCTGCTCCCCGGCCTCTCTCAACTCATCTTCTACCCCCGATATGAAAGTGCTGTTTCACAGCATGGCTGAGCTGGTAGCATATCCCAGCTGCTGATGGAGAGGGTTGTTTGCCCTTGTCCCTGAACCCCAAAGAAAAAAGTGTTCTTAATGTCTTAGTGGAAACAACTCATTCCTTGGATAATTCTTCTGTCAACTCACTACGGGGATCAGGCATGAGGAGAGGAGGGTGTATGTTGCTAGGAATAAAGCGAGTGAGAAAGCAAGATTGCTTTTTTCTCCTATGTAGCTGGTACCTACATCAGCTTAACTGCATTGTGAACCACGTTTCTAAACTGAATTTCCTGGGATGTTTCTGCCACTGTTTTCTCTGTAGGGGAGCTGGCACAGTGAGGCTGGTAGGTTGGTGGAGAGCTGAGGTAAAGAAGAGCCTATGGCAGTGGCAAATGGAGTCCTGTTGGAGTGTCCTTCCATGGTTGAGGTTGGAAAGGACCTCTGGAGGCCATCTGGTCCAAGCCCTCTGCTTAAGCAGGGCTACCTAGAGTAGGTTTGTCAGGATCATGTCCAGATGGCTTTTGAATATCTCCAGGGATGGAGGCTCTACAACTTCTCTGGGCAGTCTGTGCCAGTGCTCAGTCACTCCTCCCAGTTTTTGTTTTTTTGTTTGTTTGGTAGTGTTTTTTTTAAAGTCTTTTCTTGTGCTTTTCAGCTGGTCAATCCCCCTTTGTGCATGGGGTCATTCCTTCCCAGGGAGGAGAATCGCATCTGATTGTCCTTCTTACTCATTGGTAGTAGTATTGTGTTATGAGTGTGCATAGAGGGAATGATTGTACGTTTCTCCCTCCCAGACTGGAAGCAATAGCTTCCTTTCCAAATACGAGAAGGCACCTGTCCTCGCATTTGAAATGGTAGCCTTGGTAATTTGGTGACAACTGCTGATCGTCTCTATAGCATGTCTAATAAATTACAGTGTAAGGAGACAAAGAATTCTGACATCTTAATTAGCAGTAAGAGGCAGCAGGTAGCTGAAGAATCTCCCCAGATCTGTGTCTCTCTTTCAGGGATGGTGTCTAACTGAGTCACAGAGGTTTTGAGAGGTAGCATCGTGCTGGTCCTTAGTGAACAGAGGAGAAACCAGAAGAATTTTGAGGGAAAATGGCAACTGTCTGCAGTTGTACGGCCATGCTTTGTATTCTTGTGATCCTTTATGGTGGGGTGGGAAAATTGTTTTAGAGAAATGCATGCTTTTAGCCAATACACTTGACTTTGGGGATAACTTAATTTGCTGTTTACCTGAAAGCTCTTTCTGCTGAAGATGATGTACAAGATGGCAGCTTTGCCTTGCAAATTGGATATTCTCACATGCTAATGGCCATGGCTGAGGGACACAAATGTTTCTGCAGCATGCCAGAAGGAAGCAGGAGAGATTGCTTGTGGCTGCATTCATTTCTAGATATTACAATTCATAACTCTTTGTGGTGCCACTTCTACAGAGCTGTGTGCTCAAAAGGAGATGGGGAGCAGGTGCAGAGCCCATGCCTGAGGATACAGCTGGAGTGCTGGAGGAACAGCGTGCTTTGGGAGAAGGAAGGGAGGGTGTGCAGCAGCACAGTTTGTCATCAGGTCTTCAAACCTGTCCGTATCTATCAGAAAACAAACGATTTGGGATTGAGCAATTCATAAATGGCTAATTGAGGGAGCTGATTTGAAGTTTGGAAAGGAGATGCTCTGACCCTAGCCCAGAAGAACAAGCATGCTAGAAAAGGTTGTAGAGAAAGTCAGGGTGCTGAACTCCTCAATGTGATCCTTAGCAAAGTAAGGGAAACTTTAGAATCACTAAGAGCAAGGGGAGGGGAAGGAAGCCAAATAGGCAACTTCCAGGAGTGTGGAAAGATGGGCCAAAACACTGGAGTTTCTCTTTGGAGGTAAAGGGAGGCACTTGTGTGTGCTCCCTCCCTCAATTTGTTTCAAATGAAGAGAGCAAGAAGCTTTGCTTTTCTTCAGGAAAAGCAAATTTGAGGGAAGATAAGGAACCAAGCCCTCCGTGGATCAGAAGTATTCTGAGAGATTTCTTTATGAAAGAGAGGGAATTCCTTTAATAAAAGATTGGGTGGTAAATGCTATCTTCTTTTGGCAAGGATAATGTGAAGGTGAGGTTTGGGACTCCACACTCTTCTCTCCTAGGAGAAGAGTATTTTAAGCATCTGGGATGTTATGAGGTGAATTACAGCAACAATAGGAACATTCAGTTGCTCAGTATTGGGAGGGATTGCAGAGCATGCAGGAAAATGAAAAAAGAAGTGACATTAAAACATTATTGACTGTGAAACAAAATGAAGTTTCTTATTGTCTGAGAGTGAGTGATTGTGCAGGGAATAACATTTGACAATTCTAAGAGTGACCCTGGTTGTTGAACATACAGGACCTGAAGACTAAAGAACGATAATAAAAAGAAATACAGAGGCTGCAGGGCATAATGAACTATGTCAGAAATTTCCTGCCTAGCTTTGTTGCTCGAACAATTTCATTTCCCCCCCTCCTCTTGATAGGTTGGGAACACATACCAGCCAAGAGTTCAGCAATCTGAAATGTGTGTTGACGCTTCATAGCTTTAGTACTAGCACGACAATGCTGAATCTTTTAGAGGTCTGGGAGCAGTACTAGGGAGACGTCAGGGTAAATGGTGTGTCCTTACATGTATTTTAAGAGCTAAAAGAACAGAAGAAAAAACACACATAGGAATCTTAGGAGACTTCACTTTTTGTGCAGGTCTACACTAAATCTTTCAGTGGAGTACCTGTGGTTACAGCTTCAAAGCTCAGGCTGGGAAGGCAGTAATGAAGCCATCACTGCTTTTCATTGGAAAATATAAAAGTAGGCATTGCCTTGGGCATTCCAGCAGGCCACTGTAAATGCTGCTGTGTATTGTAGTGCTTAACCAGACCTGGAACCAGCAGTAGTGATATAAGTCACTAGGACACATATTCAGTGGGCTGTAGGAAAGAAGAAACTCTTGAGGATAAGGCACAAGGAGCAGTGCAAGTTAGAAATAGTGCGTGGGCAAACCAACACTTCTTGCCTGCGTATTCCCAATATAAGTATAATCTGCCAGGGAGCTTCTGCTTGCGTATTTTTCCCATAATGATGAGGATAATGATGGTATGGTATAGGAAGAACATGCTAATCTGAGAGATGGAGAAGGGCTGGGAAGGTTCTGTCCTGACCTTGGAGGGAGAGAAGTAGTTGATTATATAGATTCATGGGACAGGCTCTACCTTAAGAATAGAAAAGAGCTTATAGTGCTACTGGAGCTCTCTGCCTTTCTGTAGGGTGAGTCAAAACTCGTATCCCCTTTGGGGAATAGAAGGATTGCGGATTATAAGGGGGGGGTGTCTTTTTTTTTTTTTTTTTTCCCTTTCAGCATCTCAGTCAAACTGTAATAAGCAATAGGTGTGTTGCACAAAGATATTTGAGTCTCCAACAGTTGTTTACCATTACGAATCTGAACCAGCAGGACAGTCAGCTCAGTCTTTCTCTTGTACATCAGCACATGTTGTTATTCACCTTTTACATCAGGTACACCTTGATCCACCAGCTTCAAAGCCCAAAGTGAAACACTTCAAAGTGAGGTAAGGAGGGTGAGCATCACAAGCTGCCAAGCTCAGGGACCGCTGTGCAGACCGGCTGCCTTGCCACCCTCCGTCCTTTTGTTCCTATGGGGTATTGCTCTTTTCTCTGTCTACAGGCGCGGCTGGCTGGCTAGCTTCTGGACGCTTGGCTCTGTGACTTTTCAAAGTAAAGCTATACTAAATTAAAGAGTAGTTTGAAACTTTAGTGCAGCCGAGTTACTTTAAATCTACTTTCTGATGGGATGATTGAGAATGATAGAACTGTAAGAGCTGGGAGATCTTGTGTCACGCATCCCCCAGGGCAGGTTCATCTCCACCTATGGTATGTATTCCTGAAGAAGGTATATGTCTGTCAGAGGGAGCTGTAGTGTGGGATACCACAGTCTCACAAAGCAGTCTCTCTGGTGCCTCACTTTTCTTGCTTCTGGGAAGTTAAAAGTATACCTAGCCTCAGAGATTCCAATGTGAATCTCTGCTGTTCAAGTCCTAGCCTATTGTTTCTTGTCTTCTCAGTGTCCAACATAGATAACGAATTATTCATTCCTCCTTCCAGCATTTTTAGAAGTTTAAAGGTTGTAATAATAGAGGTGATCTGTGGCTCAAGAATGTGCCATTCTAAGGCGCTGTTAAAAGTAGCATATTTTAACATGCCTAACTGTAGACACAGAGAAGGAGCAGTTAGAGGAATGTGGTATCCATATAGTATGAGGTTTGCTTATAAAAAAGAAAAAAAAAATCACGAGGGCAGATCATATTTAACACTGTGCAGCTGTAGAATACCAATGCTGTACTGGGGAAAGTAAGGAAGTCATCTGTCAATATAAGGACCAGATCTGAGAAGAACCAAAGGATGAAAAATAGCTCTGATCTTGGCGAGGGGGTTGGATGTCTGACTGAATGCATAATTATAGCAGAGGTACAAGACCTCTTTTGCAGTCAGAACTTGGGAAGCTAGTCACAGGCCAGAACAATCTATGGTGATTAAAAGAAATGTCACCTCTTTCATATTTATTGAAAACCTTTTTCTTAAAAGACAGTAAACATCTGCTGTGGAAGTGAGCAGCCGTGGGACGAAGCAGCTAGCAGAGATGAGTGAAAGCAGTTGTGTTGGAAGAACAAAGAGCTTCATTGGCGGCTCCTGTCTCGTTTGGCCATGCTTTGATATTTCCCCACTGATTGTGGTATTTCCATACCAATTATTGTATAAATTGTTCCTGGCTGACCTCTCTACTTAGCCATCCTTAGTTGGCTCAGCAGTGGGAGGAATTTGAATGAGAAATGAATAGCTTTTTTAGTCAGTTCAGGAAGGACAGTCCGTATGCTGGGAGTGGTGGGATGGTGGCAGGAGTGAAGGAAGAGGATAGGGGACCAGGCACCCTTGGTAGCACGATTTAAACATCAAAGCAAAAGGGTGGAGGATGGGGACAGAGCTGTTCTGCAGGTGGCTCCAACCAGCCTTTCAGTACAGTGAACTCTCTTGGCATGACAAAAAAATACATCAAGCAAAATACTGTATTTTCCCAGAATGAGGCTTTACAGTAATAAGGGGGGATACCACATGTTTTCTTCTGATAGCATTGTTTTTTTTTCCATCTGGCAGCAGGTTGTAGTGTACAGAGATTGTCCCTGCTGTGACTCATTTATGCAAAAATTAAGCTCAAACCTAATTTTTACTTGTGCGCATTAACAGGAGACTTCACAGAATAGCCGGTGCATGTTGCTAGAAGATTGTCTCTGTTTTGGTGTTGCCTGTTGGGGCAGGGTCTCCCACAGACATGTTAGCCTTCAGCTGATGAAAAATAAGACAGCCGCTTAGGGAAGTGTTCTCAGTGGCTGGACGATGGTGAGCTTGGAAGAGCATTCTTGAAACGAAACACTGCTTTGTGGATATCAGTCCCTGCTTTTTCTCTGGACTCCACAGCAGGGCTAAGTAAGGGGCTGGTCTTGGCGAGAGCTGTCTGCGTCCTCCCCGGAGGACAGAAGGGATAGAGGATGGGCCATCCCCTGGGAAGCATCGTGCCTATGGGAGACTGAAAAATTAATCTGAATTAAGACAGAATATGAGCTTGGAGGGTGTTAACTGTCCATGAGCAACTCGCTGGAAGCAAAGGCTTGTGCAGGGCACAGTGCTCCTGCTTTGGGATAGAGGAATGGAAGCACTGAGGAGAAGCAAGTTGCAGGGGAGCCCCGCTTGCTGAGCTACAATTAACCATGTGTGCCCTGTTACTTTGTGAAGGTGGGTAATGCACAAACTGCTGCAGCTCAAAGGCTGCTGCTGCTGCCTGCCCTGCTGTTCCCTGTGGCCTGCTGCCCGGAGCTGCAGGCTGTGGCATCGGTTCAGGGTGCTGCATTCCCTGTTGGTGGCGGGCTATGAGTGTATGGGAGGCAGGGGCAAGCAACGAATTGACAATGCTGCTAATAAAGTAACAGTGCCCTTGGACTGGATGAAAACGCTCTTTCCTTGTTTTGGGCACTGCTCCTTTCCTCGCCCCGTGGTTGGACCAGGGTGCCGGCATGCCTGCCACCTCCTGTGGCGTTGAGCTGGGGCTGAAGATGCCAAGCGCAGCCGGAGGAAAGAGTCTGCTGGCACTCGCCTCGCCTCAAACTGCCCCATGCCATGCGTTGAAGAGCAAGGACCAGCCGGGTGGCAAGCCTGGGCTCCTGTGCCGCTCTCGCCTGAGCGAGCCCCAGACCTGTGGGAAGGCAGCAGTTGCCACAGCCTCTGATGCACTTGGTGCTTGCACCTGTTCTTGGGTTGTGCGTGCCCAGAGCATCTCTTAATCTAGGAAGTAGGCGCTTTAGCATAACTGGTCTTTAGCACTTGTGTCTGAATTGTCTTCATTGCTGGGGACTTTCTGCCAGGTCCTGTGGTCTGCTGCAGATGCTAATTTGTCATAGCCAAATAGAATTTATGCACGCTCTCCTTCCCCTCACCGCACACGGGCACAGGCTCCCACTTCAGCTCTGAGGGTGGTTTGGGGGAACCAGTTCAGCTGGCCATGTTCAGAGCCGAGATAGCCACGCTTCTAGAGAAAAAGCTGAAATGGTGCCTTTTTTAGCTTCTGTTGTAGTATAGCCAATGCATAGCCTGCAGACCAGATGTGACCCATATGGCTGAAGAGTATAGCCCGCAATGACACAGGTTGTGAAGGGGCATGAAGACAGCTGTACCAGTTCAGACTAAGGGTCCTCCACCTTGCTGAGTATCACGTCTCAAAAAGCTGTAGGTAGTCAGCTATGCAATTGTAGCTTGGTTTGAGAGCCTCCCAAACCTGATGTGATCTACCTATTTAGTAGTACTCTCTCAAGTCCTCATCCTACCCACATTTCAGCCCACCTAAACTTTCCATATCTACAGCAGCCCTCGGCAAGGATGTCCATAGGTCTGCTATGTGCAGCTGCAAGATCTGCCTTCCTTGTTATAAAACTGGATCTGACCAGTTTCGGCTGACAGCCCTTGGTTTTTAAACTGGAAGAGATGGTAAATGGTCAATTCTTGACCATCTTCTTCACGGCATGCATGCTTGTATAGACCTTTACTAGATCCTCTTAAAGCCGCCTTTTTTCTAGGCCAGAGTCCTTGCCTGCTCTGTTATTTCTTACGTAGAAGCCATTCCCTAGTATTTATTGTTGTTGCTCTTCTCTGACACCTTTTGAGGAGCACTTATAAATTGAATAGCAACAACAAAAAAACCCAAACGTGCAATGTGAATTTGTGCAAGGGATGGGGAGAGGAGGAAGAGGGATAGGGATCTCTTTGGAAATGTTTTCTGTCTAATAATTGTAGTCAAAGGCACAATGTAATTTTTAAAGGAAATTTAGGATTAGCATTATCAGTTATTGACAAATGTTGCTTTAGAGCTTCTAAGGGAAGGACAACTGCTGTAAAGCTGCAGGGGTAGAAACATCCCCTCAAGCTACATAATCCATTTGGTGTTCAGTACTGTCCACTTCTAGAAGATATAGAAAATATAAGGACTTTTTTTTACTTGCTCTCTAATGATTAGAGGCCCATGATAATACTCCTAGGAGCTCAAGTTTCTCTTTTCAATTAAAGGTCTACTGGCAGTGATTATTGATATCTAAGATACCTTGATGTAACTTGCTGTGGTGGCTTTGGGTGTGGTGCAAGCATAACCCACACTCCCAGAGATGAGGAGAGTCTTTGTGCAAGAGGTTCCTGGTCATTCTGTCCCTAATTTTTATTTATTTTATTTTATTTATTCTGTTGGTTCTGTCAATGCTATGGCAGAGTTTCTGTGTGCACAGCCATCCTTTCTTTCATTACACTCACCTGTCGCTTGTGATACGCCTTGAATCAATGTTCTCGGATACAATTTTGCACGCTTGTTCTTCTGAAAGGGACCTGAAGGTCCACCTCCTTCCCAAAGAATAAGTGTTTGGCACTTTCTGAAATAAGACATCTTCAAAGTATTTCAAAGCAGGCACCTGAAATGACTGGTTGTGCCTGGAAAATCTGAGCTCTGCGTGTGTCCCTGTGGAACGGTCAGATCTTGCCCTAGTCAGCTGATGTTGCTCTGAGGGTGGAGATTTTGCAAAGACAAAGCTTATTCGGAAGCTGAGCTACAGCACTTCTGCGTGAGATGCCTGGCTGGCAGGGATGCTTGATGCTCCTTTCTTACCTGTAGATTGAACAGAGAGGGATTGAAGTCCTGGCTGTGATGATACAACAAGGAAGATGTGAATGGCCGGGCCACTCTGGCATTGCATTTCTCCCTTGCCTTTCAGAGCTGCTTCGCATGACGTTGGCCGTGGCCCTGGAGCCTGCTGGGCAGGCTGGCGTAGGGGAGGTGCAGGCACCGGGCATTGCTGGTGCCTGGGTCCCATGCAGTCCCCTTGCTGCGTGACCTTGAGTCTAATTGCCTGGCTGCACCATCCCTTCTTGCTGCTGCCTCTTCCTCTTTCCCCCACACACCTCCCATCTCCCAAATGGGGCCTGGGAGATGGGTAAGCCAGCGGAAGTGTTGAGAGCTGCCTGGCTGTTGTTTGGCTTGCTCTTAACTCAAAAGGCCAGCAACAATAGCCCTCATCTGTAGGGGATAAGGATCAGGGAATGCTTCCTCCTTATCACAGAGGATTTGCTGCCTTTTGGAAAAAAACAGATGCACAAACCTATAATTTCTTATTAATTTTAAAGTAGCTCTTGGCTCGCTACCTCCTCCATATCAGCCCTTGCATTGTCAGTAAATTATATTGGATTTGCAATTAAAAGCCAGCTGTGCCAGTGAAGTACCAGCCAAATGCCACGGTAACTGTCTCCTGGGCGTCCTAGGGGAGGTGTGGAGCACACAACTCCTCCTCCAGTGAGCTCTTCTCTCACTTCAAGAGGGAAAGATAAGAGTTTAAAATGGGATCTCAGGCACGTTATTTTTGTTAATCAGAATGCTTGCTCGCTAAGAAATGCAGTTCTTTTCTTGATACTGCATGTTCGTGGATACAGCAATTCCCAGAGCTTGAAAACTGCCAAACACCCTTCGCTGTGCACAAAGTTAACTGTTTGAGGAGAAAATGTGTAGTGGTAGATGTCTGTCTCTGATTGTTTTTCTCCTTCCTTTTCTCAGTTTAAAATGATTCATTGGAGAAGTATTTTTGCTTCTGCTGTGTGGGGTTGTTTTGGGGTTTTTTTAAGTGTTGAAAAGCATTCGTGCCCATCTGGCCAGGCAGGGGGAAGAGCACTGTGGACGTGCTGCTCCCTGCCTCTCTGGAGATCCACCCCGTTCTACCAACTGCTGAGCCTTTGTGTCTCACCTCTGGGAGGCTGAACTGCAACGTGCTGCAAGTTATAGCAAAACCCCTGCTGTGTTGTCTTCCTTCCATGCTGGAGCTGGGCAGGGCTTTTTCTGCACCGGCTTCTTCTGTCCCTCAGCTGCTTGGGCTCTTGCAGCCAGAAGGGGAAGCAAGGAGCTCTTCAGCTCAGACCTGTCTCGCTTTTGGCTGGATCAGGAAGGTGCAGCAGTCCAGCGCAAGAGGAGATAGGAGAGGAGGAATGTAGAAAGTGGATCTCTCCCAAATCTGGAGCATGACTCCAGGTTGTAGGGTTACAGGCAAGGTCCCAGAAACCACTGGCAAGGGAAGAAGGAAGCCCACATTAGTGCTGGCCATGAGGGTGGTGGATTTTTGACATCTACCAAAAGACTTCGTGCATCAGGGTGCAGAGATTTGCATTGTGAGTCCCCAAGGTTGTGATATTGCCCGCGAGCTTTGGAAGGGCCTATATGTGTCTCTGATAAAATAATGTTTTTCAACTGGATAGTTGGAAAGCTCCTCATAGAATTCCTCTGTAAAAAACAAAACAAAACAAACAACCAGCACTGCATTAAAAGTCTACAAAACAAGGTTGTACGCTTAGCTGAGAAATACCTGAATGAGTGTTCTGTGTGCAACTTTTAATTCTTACTGCTTTGTGTTTGCCTCGTGGCGCAATTTTAATTGTCGTTGCATGCAGGGTGTCTGTATGCTGTAGCAAGGCTACATGTGCATAAAAAAATTCTATTATGAGCTGTCTTTAGGTGTGCAATAAAGATCTTACCCTTCCTGCTGCTTTAAAAACAGTTCACTTCAAAGGCTGTAGTATTAGTTTTGTCCTTTGGCCTTTACAGGGTGAGAGAAGAGGCTGTCTACACCTTAGATGTGTTAGTTGTCTCTAGCGGTATCTTTCCCCAGGATGAAGAGATTGGTACAGCAAACAGTGGGGGAGTGTTTGCCTCTGTTGTTCCTCTCCCTGTTCATTTCGAACGTGCTAGCTTTCCCCATCCTCCCCTTAAATCACATTATTTCATAAAGAGTAGAAAGAAACATAATTTGGAGCAGCAGCGAGCTGAGCCCAAGTTAATAGTTTGAATTGCACTCCATCTGTTCAGCTGTGTGGCCCGATGGATGTGCTGAACCTATTTTTCACAATTTGTTTTAAGCTGGTAAGAACCATCTCTTCTGGCTCTGGTCCAGGCTGGCTGTGGAGAAAAACTTCGTATCTGGACATCCATGTCCAGAGGGCCGGATTGAGTCAGTAATCCCCAGATGCCAGGCTACCTCTTCCACCTGCAAGCTGCCAGTTTTTGAAAGGTTAAATTCTTCTACGGACTTGAACGTTGTTGTTGAAAATTGAGGGGGGGACACCCCAATGTGCACGCACACACAGAGGATGAAATTTGCAAATGTGATTATGCAGGACCCCCTTTAAATCATCTTATTGCTGTTTTATGATGGCAAGCAAGCAGTCGCAGAAGTCAGGGTGATTGGCCTCGCCATGTGCGCATGCTGCTGGTAACTCAATAACCGATGAACACCCACCGTGGTCTCCAGACCTCGAGTCTTTGATGTAGCAACAAACAAGATAGATTGCTGTAATTTATCTGGCCCCTGGAGGGCTGTGCTGGTAATGTGCCATGAGCCCAAGGGCCAGCCATCCATAATCTGTGTAAAAATACAGCAGATCGCCGTCGCCGTGCTGCGGGATTGTCTTTGTTCTGTGCCGCGAGAGTTTGCGTGTGTACAATGCACAGTGCTGGGTCTCGATTTCCAGCAGCCAGGGGCGGTAAGTCTTAGTGTTATATGCCCGCTCCCTCCATTAACTTTAATTGTTTTTGTTATGTGCTAAATATACTCCTTTCAAATAGACTTGGAAAGGCAGTGCTGGAAACGTGGTACTTCTCTGTATGCTTTTACAGGCATAACAGAGGGACTGGAGAAGGGTTTGGGGGGAAAAGCAATGGGATTTGGTACCTGCCAAAGCCTGCGGCGAGTTTGCTGATGGAGGACGAGTGCTTGTGCTGTTGCTTTTGGGTGGCCTGGAAACCCAAGGAGAGGGAGTGTAGCCTGCTGGCTTGCACATGGGTGTCTCTCCTGGTGGAAGGCGGTCTCGGTTGGGCTGGGCCAGGAAAGCAGGGAGTCGCTGCTGAACTGGGGAGCCCCACCAGTGGCACCGGGGTGCTGCAGAGCGGCCACGTGCCACCTAGTGCCCTCCAGCCCTGGGATCACAGGGTGATGGGGCTGGAAAATCAGAGTAGTGCTGAAAACAAAGCCCTGTCAGCTTGAGTTTCTGGTTTGTTGCCGTGTGGGGCAGTACCTTTTTGTGCCTGGATTCTTATCGCTACCAAAGAAGGGTTTTATGTTATCTCAACGCTGCTTTTTTCATGGGACATTTAAAAAAAACCCTTCCTTTAAGTCGGCAAGAAAGCCGCAATGTGGCGGGGCAGGGGTGCTGTGCCAGAGCCCAATGTGCCAGCTTTAAAATGGGATGTGAGGGCTTGCCTTGCCGAGCACAGCCACTGAAGGGGTAGGATGGGTACATCTGGGGGGAGGCACGGCGGCTGCCTGCCGAGAAGTAACGCTGGACTCCTCTTCTCCTGCAGGCATGGCCTTGGCCCAGCGGCAAGTGGCGGTGCAGGAAGGGCCCCTCTACCGCACGGAGGGGTCCCACATCACGCTGTGGTGCAAGGTGAGCGGCTACCAGGGCCCGGCGGAGCAGAACTTCCAGTGGTCCATCTACCTGCCTTCGGCCCCTGAGCGGGAGGTGCAGATCGTCAGCACCATCGACCCCTCCTTCCCCTACGCCATCTACACCCAGCGCGTGCACAGCCGGGGGATCTACGTGGAGCGGGTGCAGGGGGACGCTGTCCTGCTGCACATCACTGAGCTGCAGGACCGGGACGCCGGGGAGTACGAGTGCCACACACCCAACACCGACGAGAGGTACTTTGGGAGTTACAGCGCCAAGATGAACCTTGTGGGTAAGCTGTCCTGCTGATGTTGTGGCTGGGGCAACGGGGCATCTTCCAGCCCGTGTGCGGCAGAAACCTATGAGCCGCCCATGTGCGATGTAATCCACATAAGCTGTCAGAAAAAACACCAGTGAGGGAGAACAGGAGCAGAGAGCAGGCGGCATGGTGGTGTGAATTGCAGGAAACCATGGTATAGAGATGTAGGAGATAGTAAGATTTCTTTAGTAATAAGGCCCTTGTAAAGAAGAGACACCAGGCAGCATCACTAGGGAGAGGAATGTGTGAAGCCGTGGCTGAAAGCAAGAGGGATGTGGAACTGATTTACACAGAGAGAGATGGGTAGGGAGGCTACTCCAGATGGCACGAGCTACAGAGGAAAGAGCTGTGTGCCAAAGGTGGTGAAATAGTGGAGCAGGGAAGAGAGGAGCGATAACGAGCAGCACGTAGAGGGAATTGGAGGGATGGTCATCTTCAGGCTTTTAATAGAGGGCAGTGCTGAATGCATCCTGAAACCAGCACACCAAATTGAGCTGTCTTTAGATGAATGTGAGGGGGTTGGTTTGGGGTTTTTTTTTTGTCTGTGTTAGAAAAATCGAAACCAGGTTCTTTAAAATCTGGAGTACTTCCACAGCACCTCTCTGACTAGTTGATTTGACCTTTTCAAGCTTCAGCTTGTTTTCTGTATCTCAAAATGGGCTTGGATTTGAAGTCTCTAACTCGGCTAAAAGTGTTCAAATTGCTTCCATCAAACTCTTTGGCTGAAGGAGTCCTAAAAGAGCTCCTCTGCAGCAGACACCCCTCTAGCAAATTTAAGCCCACAGTCAGCAGGCTTGCTTTCCTTAGGAGACATTTGTGAGCCTGCAGGTCTCAGGTTTGGAAATCACTTTGGCATTTTCCAGACGTGCTAGCTGGTCAGGGTATTGCTGGTTCAGGCTGTGTTGACACAGGAAACATGTTGTGAAAGGAGCCGAGGTGTGAATTTGAATCACAATAGCCGTCCTTTGGATTGTGCTCCTTGCCTTCTGCCTGCGTGCACCTTGGCTCCTTCCATTTGGAAGTGCCAGCCCAGCTGCTCTCTCAGGTGAAGACCCACAGCATGGGTACAGGCACGCACTTAGTTTAGGTGCCTGCTTTCCAATCTGATGTTTACAAGCAGTCAGAAGGTAAACTCCTGAATACTCTTTTTTTTTTTTTTGGTAGTTCCGTGATTTGCTTCAGGTGTCCAGGTTTGCGGTTTTCCCTTTAGTTTAAACAAGTCTGAGTCAGCGCTGCCACTGTAAAGTCACCTCAGGGAGTGAAACCCATAGAAAACCAACACCTGGTTAAAAAAAAAAAAAAAGTACTTGGGGCAGGGTGGGATTGTGGCAGTCAGGGTTTGCAACTGGATTCCTCTGCCAGGGAGCTGCACCTCGTGGAAACCAGCCCCTGAGCTGGTGTTGTTCCTTACAGGAGCGCTGTTAGAGCAAGTGAGAGTACCTGCGTTAGCTGCTGGCATGGCGTGCGGTGCGGGACGGGGATGCGGGTGAGTGCAGCCAGAGTGTCTGATGGCTGGGCAGTGGGAAGCTCCCCCGCTGCTCTGCCTAGGGGCTGGGGAGCCAGTGCCCTCCTGGTTTTAACTGTAGCTCTGCAGCTGCTTCAGTGGCCAGCCCCGGCCTTGCTGTGTTGGTATGCTTTTGCTCTGTCCTACTCTTGCCACAGGTACAAAGCATGTCAGATTTGGGACTCTGCAGACACCCATGAATAGTACTTTGAGGACATTGGCTTCAGGGCTTATGTGTGTCGGGGATGCTCAAGAAAATTGACCTAAAGTTAACTTTTAGTGGATTAGTTAAATCGCATTATGCCCCTTCATGGATGCTCATGCTCAGAATATGTGGCCCTGCTTTGGTTAAGCTTAATTCATTTCCGAAAATTCAGTTCAAAAGTGAGTTAGGGTCACTTGTGTTTTGAATGTGTGTATCTGCATAGATATCCTCTGTGGTTTAACCAAGCTCTGAAACTGAATTTTCCAGAGTGCCCTCTGTGATGACCTACAGAGAGCTTCCCCTTTGGCTCCCGTTCATGTGAAGGAGTGCTGACTTCAGCACTGTTGGACCCTGTAGTCCTGCTCAGGAAACAGGCTCCTCTCTGCAGGGCTGGGCAGAGCGTGTGCCCTTTTTTTCCTCTGTCATTTTAGCTCTCAGCTACAGGTTGTGGGTTTTCAGGCCAGCTTTGTTGTTGCAGACAGTATGCAAGAAGAGGTACATGAGAGCTAAATGAGAATTATTGTTCTCATTTTCTCAGAAACAGAACCAAACTTTTTTTTTTTCTTTCATCCAGTTATGAATTTTTAATTGACTCATTAGATTGCGTGGCTCTTTTTTGGCAGCAGCAAAGCCTGGAGGGAGACAGGTTTGTTAGCATCTCTATTCTCTCCGTTTATGTGTGAAATGGATGGGTTTGGAGCACTGTTGATTTTAGACTTGTGCTCTGGGAGCTTGGAGTTGTTGTGCTTTGTGGTTTGAGGTGAGAGCTAAAGGAAGAGTTTCTCCCCTTTTCACCCAGGCGATACAGCCCTGTGATGGGGGAGCTGGGAGTTTTGGAGGAGCTGGATGGGACACTGGTGCAGCAGCACGTGGGGCTGCTGTCTGTACCGAGACATCTCAGCTTGCAGCAGAGCAGCTGGGATGTGTCTTTGCTCCTGCCATCTGAGCAGCATTGAGGGCTATGTATCCAAGGCTCTGTAACTCCTAAAAAATAGTCTTGTCAGCTTCAAAGACATGCTGGTCAGGCTTGAAAGTACACTTCTACCCACCTCGGGAACAGTAAGCATGGATGGTTGTCCCTTTCCCATTTTTGGTATCTCCATTTATGGTTCTTTTTCATTCACTGGGATCTTGGCCAGGATCTAATACCACTCTGTGGACCTGATGTCTCTGATGGCCTGGAGTAAGAAGTGCTCCCCAGGCACTTTGTGGGGACTCTTGTATTCACTGATCTGAATTTAGGCATGCAGCGCAAGCAGTAATCTCACTGAAGCTAGGAATGAGGCCAGTAATGTGGTTCAGGGGCCTTCTGCCATGGGCAAATGTGTGTCAAGGCTTAATGTTTTTCACCAGTCTTCAGTTGCTTCAAAAATAAGTGTGTCTTTTTGTATCTTGCTACCTCTCTTCTCATCTCCTCCTGAGCTACATCAGTGAGAAGGAGGAGTTATACCTGGGCTGCGAGATGTGATAGCAGGAAGATTTTAGGACATCTCAGACTGAGTTGCAGGTGCTGAGGGAGGCAGCAAAAAAATATGGGTGCAGCTGTTGATGTTGTGGAACCATGGCCTTGTGATTGATTTATGAGAAAGAATTAGCCCACATACAAAGTCTGCAACTCCATTGTTTGCCTTCAGAGTTCAGTTCCCTGAGGCTGATGCAAAATTGCTGAGGCAAGTTCATGCTCTTTTACCCAGGGTGGTGGGGGGGGAAGGTTTTTGCATGATCACACAACTGGCCTCCCACTCATCCAACACCAGGCGTGTTGCCTAGAGTAGATTTTGAGGCAGTATCTGCGGTCAGAGGACAGAAAGGAACAAATCTGGATAGCAACCCCCCTTTGTTTAAATTAAGCGTATCCTTTTCTAAATTGACTAAAGAGAGCCTGGATGTTAGACTTGGGTTATGCAGCTAGTGTTGAGTGAAGTGAATTCTTCCGGTAGTGGCCGAAGACTTGGCTGCTTTTGGAAGCTTCCCCTATGGGGCTCCTAAGCGACTGATGGAAATTTTGGCTTCGTGATTAAATTGGGAAGGCACTTGGGCATATTGAAGAGGGGAGTTACAAAACCGGATCAATTAAAAGCAGAATCTGGGGACCATGCACACCTGACTGGCGATTGTGTCAGGGTCCTGGCCTGCTTGTTGCTGGCTGTGAGAAGTACATGGGCTGCTCCTTTGCTTTTTGCAGAAGTTAAGGATGGCAAGGAATTTGCAGGTGAAGGAAAGAAGCATCCCAGTAACATGGCATTACCACTGGCAGGACAGCAGTATTTTCCAGATTGTCATTAGAATTATCCCTTGTCTTAATAACTCTTGAAATATGGGCAGAAGAGGAGGTTTATATGCAATAATTTAGGTGGTGAAACTGCCGGGGTGCTGTGCAAACTGAGATGCTGATTTGTGCTTCTCATCTTATGTTGATGGGTAAATAAACTTGTGTTTTGCTGTGGGGTTGAGGTGAGTATATGGCAGTTATTTCAGAGTGTGTGAGTCACTTCAAATTTGTACTCCACTATATCTCTGCAACGAGTCGTTTGTGTGCCTGTACCCTTACTTAGATAACAGCGAAGAGGCCCAGGTCTAACCTCTTCAGAAGCTTCAGACTTTTATCTTGGTGGTTTTTTATCTGTGCTCCCAAAAACATTGAGCTCTTTTTCAGAGTAAGTGATTTGAGGGAAGAAATCAAGCTTTGAGGTTTTTCTTAAACAGGTAGTGACAGAGTGGGAGAAAGGGTTTCAAAGCCCTTGAGGAGGTGGCAGCTCTTGTACTCTTTATTTTGGGGGAAGCAGCCGAACAGCATCAATCCTAAACAAGTTAAAGCAAAAAAATGAAAGGGGTTGGGATGGGGGAGAGACCACAACCTCCACAGTACCACAGAGGGGGAAGGAGGAATTTCAGTGCAGACTTGAGAAACAAGCAGCATTCAGGCACAGCTGTCTCGGTGGCGGGCAGGAGCTGCTGTGGAGCTGGAAGTGCCTGCAGAGATAGTCACCGATGTCTCCTTCCTGCCAGGCGTAGGTAAAATAGGAGCAGAGAGGATTTGCACTAGCTAGGTGTTATTCAGTGGCTCCCCTGTCTACCCTCTCATCCCAGCCACACTTCTGCTCTTTGCTATTTCTCACTGGTCTCACCCTGCCCGGGTAGGCTGGTGCCTTGATCTCTGCCCTGTTCCCCTGGGTTCTGCCTGGCTGCAGCAGCTCCTGGGGGCTAGGTGTGGGTTTTTTGGCTGACAGCCCCATTGTGGCAAAGTGTTAGCATCATGCCAGGCTTGGGAGTGATGGTGGGCAATGGCGCTGGTGAGATGAGCCAGCTGCCTCTCTGTCTGAGGTCAGTGCTGGCTGCGGCTGTGCTCGGTGGAGTCTCATCTCCAAGTGCTGAGCTGCCTGAGTCACTTGCAGCTCTCTGCAGACCTCTCAGTGCATGGCTACTGTGACCGTGCCTTTAGGATCGTGTCTTATAGGGGTCTTCTGTGCCCTTGAGCTGTGGCATGTAACTGTGTGGCCAGCTGCAAGCCCATGGCTGGGACAGGAAGGATAGCTGAGAGGCTTTGGTGGCACGGGAGGTGGAAAAAAGATTTATGCAGGCCACACTTAGCTCAGGAAGGGAAGGAGCTGAATGTGTCTCAGACGAGCGTTCAAGAGAAGAAAGCAGGTCTTTTTGTTGAACTTGCAATGAAAAAATCTCCAGAATCTCTCTGTGGAGAGCTATAGGGCATATACTAGGCAAAAAAGAAAAAAAAAATGAACTTTTATTAGCCCGCACCAGCTGCTGCTGCTTGTTCCCAGCAGCTTCCCTCCTTCTTCGTCAAGTACTGCCATACGTGATCTGTCTGCACGCAGAGCAGAGGGAGAAAGGCATGTTGCAGGTTTGACATGTTTGGGAGAGCACCGTCTGCTCCTTGGAACCTGGGGGGACTCAGGGCGGGAGCAGTCACTTCTGCTCACATAGGGCGTGTGGACCTCGGTGGACGCTAGTGTATTCCAATCGTCAACTGGGCTGAAGGTGGCTTTGCTTGAGGGAGGTGTCAAAGAGAGAGATGGCAATCTTGCAGACAAGGATCTACTGGTTTTGATAGAAGTCTTTGGGGGCTCTTCTTTCTCTTCTTTTTTGTCATCTTTTTCTCCTGAGAGACAGGGGAAAGTGTTTATCACTGTAGATGAGCAAGCAGATTGTGTCCTGGGGAGGCCAGGCTTTTTGCAGATGAGCAACAACAGGCAAAAATCAAAACAAGTGGTTCATACTGCCCCGAGAGGTTGCACAGGGCTCATCTCTGGAGGATTTCAAGACCCAACAGGATCAAGCTCTGAGCAGCCTGATCTGACCTTATAGCTGACCCTGCTTGACCCTATAGTTGAGCTACGGACCCCTCGAGGTCCCTTCCATCCTGAATTGTCCTAGGATCCCATGATGAACCTCTTGGCTGCTGTGCAGTAGAAACCACTGTTAAGCAGCAGTTTGGAGGGAGGGTGTTTAAGGAAAGGTATAAAATGGTATACAGTGGTGATGTCAGTAATAATGGCATAACACTGGGGATCTCCACCAAGTGAGAACAGCGAGGACCTATTGCACATCCCCAAATTCTTTTTTCTGGCATGTTTTTTGTATTTCATATATTTCTTATTTCTTTAGAGAGGTTGCAGGAGTTTGTCTGTATTGCTCTGCTCTGCTGTATGAAGGTGGAATTTGGAGATCCTGAGCTCAGATGTCCTAATCTCTCTGAGGCCATCTTGGCAGCTTTGCTACCTCTGTGAAGCATATGTATGTTTTATTTGGCCAAGCTGTCAGTTAACCAAAGTGAGTTCTAGGATTGGTTGTGTTGAAATTCCTACTTTGTGAGTTACATTCATCTTTGCCTGTTACGGCTGTGCTTGTTGCAGTAATTAGCTCCCCAGAGGAGTAAAATGTCCTTCACTTTCAAATTCCCCTTTAGCTGATGTTAAAAAATCCACCTAAAAATGAAAAAGAAAAAACCCCAAAACCTTTTTGTAGGTGGTCCTTTGCAGCTAGACACAGGGTATTTTGTTCTGACTGTCCTCCTTTACATGCCTAAATCACTCTAGTAGCCTTGAAAAAAATCTCGACCTATGCTGCTCTGCTTTTCCTTTCTGTTCCTGCTATGGATGGAAAGGGAGTGTTTGTCTGTTAATGGGAGAGGGATGAGGAGGGATAAACGTATTTACCTCTGGCAGTTCCTATGGGCACTGCCTGGGGAATTGCACCAGCAAACCAGAGTACCTGGTTTCTGATGCTGCACAACAGTGGAGGGCTGCAGGCATCGGGTCCTATCGTGCTGCTGACTTGCTGCATGTCACTGGGTACGGCTCGCTCTGTCTCCCTGACTGTTTTCCAGCTGGTAAAATTAGGGATAATAGCATACAAGCCTTTTCACAAAGTCTAAGGTAAATAATTGTGAAGTGCTTTGAGCTCCTCAGATAGCAGGAGTTAGAAACAAAGGCTTATATTTCAGCTCTGCCTTGCAATGATGCTGAATAGGATTCATCTCTAGTCCTCCTTAGTCATTTCTGATGTATTGAAGGTGTAGCTGCTTAAGCTCACCCAATTTTGCCCTTGTAGAAGCTGTGAGGCTAATAGATGCTTCCAGACTGAGGGGGCTGGTGGTCTGCAGTGCTGCAGGCAGGTGTGTGGGAGCCTGGTGCAGGCAACCCTGCAGCCGCCAGCGCTGGAGCTGGCAGGAGGGGCAGCTTCCTTACGGCCTGACAGTCCAGGGGCTCCATGCCCCTTCCAGAATTAAAACTGCTGGTAAGAGGAGGGCACTAAGAGCTGTTTCCAGTCTTTCTTTTTTTTTTTTTTTTTTCCAATCTTGGCTTTAGCCTGGCAATGAGTTGCATGGATTAGTTCTTCCTTGTGCTTTTTAAAACATTTTTTTGTAGATACCATTCAGGTTATAACTGAAAGCTTATACCAGAAATATCTGTATGTGTCCTCACATTGCTAGACGAGGTGCACTCATTATTTTGTGTATCTTTATCTCATACTCTGTTATTATATTTTTCTGCTAAACACTTCCAATTACTCCTGTTTTGTTGCAGTATGCCATCTCCTATTCTTTCCCATTGGAACTGCTTGCCCGATTTTTGTATTTTTTATTGTTGTCTTACATGGCATGCCTTCTCCACCTCTATCTGCACAGGAGAAATGGAACCAATTTTAGGCAGACCACACCTGAAAAAAATGGATAATCCATTGTATTCACTCTCTCCCTTCTTAGCTATTGGTGTTTTCCTCCCTCGCCTTCCTGCCCTGCCCCTCAAAACTGCAAGTGGCTTGGTAGCGTGACATGCTTTTCAGGGGGGGTTCTCAGTTGTGGAACTACTTCTTTCTTTCTTTTTTTTCCCTGTCCACCTACCCATTTCTCAAAAAACCTGGCATTAGACACATTTGGGGCACATCACTATATTCCATATGTTTTTCCTACATTGTCCCTTTTGAGGTGGAGGTGCTTTTCTTAAATTTAACTAGCGTGTGGAGAAGGTTTACAATAAGAATATGTGTCCTTTTTTTATGCATGTCTGTGGACTTGTACCTATGCATTGTAAGAAAAAATGTATTCTAAAATGCATTTCTAAAAATGTAAATGAATACAGCCTCAGGCAATTGCGCAGCTCTCTGCTTGCAAATCTAGACTGGTCTTTAAAACAAGCCCTCTCACTTCCAGACTTTCTATGTCTCTTACTTGTCAGGAAGGGAGGCGCAGAAGCCCAAATGCTGACTTGCCTTCAGACTGTAGAGTTGCAGTGTTTTGCTTGGGTAGGTTTCCGTGCAGCACTGAGCCTGAATATTAAAATCAGACCAGTCAGTTAAAATGATCTTTGAAAACTAAAGCAGTCTTTCCTGCAAAAGCCTCTTTTCTGAAGGTTCGGAGTCTTGACCTCTAGTCTGCTACTCTTGGCTCCTCTCGGGTGTCTCTCAGGTCGATGGGACCATGGTGCTCGCTCTTCCCCCGAGCCCTTTGCCTCTTCGGCGTCAGTGAGGCTGGAGGCTGCAAGTCTTGGGGTCCTCTGCTGCCCTGAAAGGAGTTGCTGCAAAAGCAACACTCTGCTCAACCCACATGCCCCTTTTGCTTGTCCTGCCAACTCTTCTCATATGCTTTGCTTCTTCCCGGTAAAATGAGGTATTTGGTAATCCTAAGTGTCTTACTGACTTACAGGATGCCTCTCAGTCGGTCCCTCTGAGAAGAGTGATTGGTGGTATAGGCTGTTTGTGTAGATTGCCATAATGTCTGGCTGTTACGTGCCAATAGGAGGTAAAGGATGCAAAGGTTTTTTAACTCAGATGATAGAAAAATCTTTAGCCAGAGATCCTGGTGCATTTGAAGGCCAGCTCTACCACAAGTGTTACTTGGGACCCCAGGTTCAAATCTTGGGCTCTCCATTCTTTCCAAGAGAGTGAATTCAGCATGTGAGGGAGCTCTTTCAGGTCGGGCTCTGCTTGCTAACCACGGGAAGCAAAAGGTCATCTGGTGTTAGAAACTGTCTTGTGCCACCTCCCATTTTGAATTTAACATTTCCTCCCAATGTGGTCTGGGCAGCCCACAACCTCTTTTTTCCCCCCAAGTGATTACTTTTTCACTATATGCACAATTGAGAGAAGCTTAGGCGAATTTTTTTTTTTTAAAAAAAAAAAAAAAGGCACAAAAGGAGAGCCAGAAGGAGCTGAGCTGGGTCAGGAGAGCAGGTGGTGGAGCCAGCAGGCTGTGATGTGGGATGGGCAGAGCCTGGTACCTGCCTCCTACCTCCTGCGCGCTCGGCAGTTTTCCAGGGGCTGCCTCCAGTCGTATGGACCACCTTGCTGGAGGGCAACTGGGGGACACCCATCTCTTCCACCTGTGCCTCCCTGCTTGTGATGGGTACCTGCAGGGCTGAGCGGCCAGCACAGCCTGGCGACTCCCTGGCACAGGGACCTGCTCCCGGACTCGCCGGCAGAGCCTGTTGGCATTTCTGGCAACTTTGCCAGAACACCGGGTGGTGGGGGAGAGGCATGAAGTGTGCAGGTTTCTCTGCTTCTGTGCCTTCAAACAGTCTCTCAGCGTTAAATGGGGAAAGCGATAACTGTGAGCACAGCTGGTAACATATGGCACCCGTCCCCTGCCTTAGCAATTGCTCAGTGAACTCTGAAAGTGGAATACGGTCCCCGTGGCTCCAGCCAGCTGCAGCACTGAGAAATCCTGCAATGGAGCAGCCTCTTATTCGATTATCAGTGAAAATTTCACGTTCCACGTTGCCTTTTTTTCCTGCTGCCTCCCCAGGGAGGTTTTTGCTATGCTTACTCCTTCCTCCCACTCTTTTTTAAATTTTATTTTATTTTTTTATTTGTTTCCCCTGGAGGATTGCTTTATTTGTTCTCTAGTTCCAGCCCTTAGACTTGATCGCTGTGCATTTCTGTTGGTTTGCTGCCCTGAGAGGCAGGGGCAGCTGTTTCTGCCGTTGATGCCAGTGCTTTTCTTGGGTGGTCTTGAAGAACAAGTAGGTCTGGTGGCGAAAGATCAAGTCCCCGTGTAGCAGAGGAGCAGTGTGGTGCCCGTTGCTGAGCCAGTCTGCTTCTGTGCCAGAGAGCTGCATGCTCATTGTGGTGTGGATGCATGTCTTGTTGTTGAAGAATTACAAACCAAGCAAAATAAAGTCAAACTGAGGGCCAGTGCTCAGGCAAACTGCAGAGCACCAACAACCCCAGAAGCCCCTAGCAGCATTACCACTTGTACATCAGATCCTTTTTTGTCCTGTCAGATGGGATAACACAAAAGTTGAAAGTCTACTGCTTCTGTTCCACCCTTGAGAGGGCTTAGAAGCGTAAGTGGGTCCCCTCTAGTTTGGGCTCTTTATCTGCTGATTTAGAAATACTGCTAATGAACTTCCTGAGGGTGAGGGGAGATTTCTTTTCGTTTAAAGCATCAGAGGATCTCTGCCCTGCTTCTTCTGCCTGCTAGGGAGGGTGGGAAAGGGAGAGCGATGCTTTGGTGCTCCAGAGGTAGGCTTTGGGTCCCAAGGCAGCCTATTCCCCCTCCTCCAGCCCGAAGCCCTGGCAGGACTGGCCTTTCCCCCTCCCTCCAGCTCCTGCCAGGTGCTGCAGGCATTTGCTTTATGTGCTAGAGGGAAGCCTAACCTGCACTGGGACAGAGCTACCCCTTGGTAGGGAGAAGCTGGGAGGCGAAATTTTCCATCTTGATTTTGTGGCTGCCCTGTCAGTTTAGCCTTATAACAGTTTTACAATCTTTATCTGATATAGGTTTAAGAGGATTTCCCTGGGCGCAGTGGGATTATTATAAGTCAGAGAGAAGTCTCCAGCTGATATTCCTTTGGCAAGTGTTTATTTTAAGTGGGTTTAACAGTATTTAATTTTTTAATTTTTTATATTTTTTGCATGGGTTATAAGTAAATTGTTTACATTATAGAGAAGTAGAGCCTGGATAAAATGAAGGAATGTATTATTGCTTTCCAGACTGGGGGTGGTGGAAGGAAAGCAGCAGCTGGAGGTGGGGAGGAAAGAAGATAAAATAGTAATGTTGAGGGAAACGTAACATTATTCCACACAGCACTGATTAGTAATACTGCCAAACAGCTGTTTATAAATAGGAGATGTAATGGGAAGGAGAGCTGCAAGGAATGCGAGAGTGCTGCAGGCAGCGCTGGCTCATCATTTGAGGAGGGGGTGGCTTCTATCAACCATGTATCTGCCCCACAGGGTTACCAGAGGCTGCGCTGCTGCACACGTGGTGCCCCATGCACCTTCCCCTGTGGGATGGCGCTCTGTCAGGTTTGCACTAACATGTTCCCCCCGATTTAAGGTTTTCGTGCCACCTTCAGAAAAGAAGAGCAGTGGAGACCCTTGGCACTGGGAAAGCTGTGCCTGTAGGAGAAAAGTCTCCTTTCGAGCCACGTGCGGGCTGTTTCTTTATCCTCTCCCTCCCTCCAGCAGGCTTTATTGACAGCTGATGGCTCTGGGGTTGGATGTGTGTTCACACATCCAGAAGTCGTGCTGGCTTAGTGAGAGCTGCCTTCTGGCCGCCTGCACCCGGACAGCATCCGCAGTCCTTGGAGTATTTCAGAGGATGCTAATGGGATGGGATTAGCCACCCCGCTTGCCCTTGCCATCAACAAGAGATGTTTCTAGAAAGCCTACAAAGGAGCAAAGCCAGAGCTAACGGGCAGAACCTGAACAAAGGCGCTTTTGAATGTGGAGGGAAGCATGATTTTACCCTCTGGGCTTACGGAAGCGAGAGGTGGGGCTACTCTGCTCCCCATTTAAAATCTGAATGAGCCTCTGCCTTAAGAGATCATCATTTGCTGAGTTGGTACTAATGGGATGGATGCCCTTCAGTGTCCCTGCTCTGTCCTGCTCCAGTTCACTGACACTGTGTTTCAACATATTGCGCCCTTTAGGGCTTTATTCCTTACTCCGTACTAGTTAAAATGGTAACTTAGGGCTCTGCAAAGAAATGTTGTAAGCCAGGGATGCCTGCTTTGGGGGAATGTGTCACGGCAGGCAGGGTTTCCTGGACAGGAATGCCTCTGTCCTAGGCATGGTGTGCTCTGAGCGCTTAACTTTTTCAGATCCTGTGAGTCTTCGTTTTTAGCTGTCTATTTAAGAGAGCAAGATTTTTATAAAGCCATTCCTTACCAAATGGATTTCACAATTGTAACTTGTAATGGCAAACTTACTGAGGGTGAGAAGATTTAGAGACCAACTTTTTATGGCTTTGTGCTGCTGTGTGGAAACCAAGAGAAGATCCCAAAGCAGCAGGTTACTTATCAGAGGGTTAACGTGGGGTTCTGGAGCCTTGTCCGCTGAAGAATTGCATCAGCATGCCACAGATGACCAGAGGCACTCTGGCAGTCTGTTGTCACCTTTTGAGCTCTCTCAGGTGTACTGATGCCACCTGTCCGCAGATAGGACTCTTTGCAAAACTGCGGGTGATGGTCATGCACGACGGATGGCCCACCTGGCACTGCGGCTGGAAGGTGGGAGTGCTGGCACAGTGATGCTAGCCTACAGGGAAGGGGAAGCTGGTGAAAAGGTGGGGTTGCCAGAGGCATGAGCCGTACATTTGGAGAGACTCTCTGCTTCGGAGGAGCTCCCTGTCTGGGGATGCTGGCCAGAAAGGCCACCCTGAAAGGGGCAGTGGCTCTGGGACAGCACAGAAACCCATTATGGCCACATGGGTGCTTTCAGCCTCTTCCCTTCTGCAGTGATGTCCTGGGCCAGTGTGTCACTATCGAGGGATGCTGCCTAGGCCACAGCTGTGCAGTGGCACTGCAGAGCTTATCTCATGAGTTGTTTCGGTTTAACGTGGCAGGCAGCTAAAACAACCACACAGTCGTTCCCTCACTCCTCCCCTCAGTGGGATGGGGGAGAGAATTGGGGGAGGGGGAAGGTAAAGCTCGTGGGCTGAAGTAAAGACAGTTTACTAGGTCAGAAAAGGAAGAGAATAATAATGATAAAAGAATATACCAAACAAGTGATGCACAGCACGATTGCTTACCACCCGCTGACCACCGATACCCAGCTAGTTCCCGAGCCGCAGTCGTGCCCCGGCCAGTTTCCCCCAAGTTACATGCTGAGCATGACGTCATATGGTATGGAATATCCCTTTGGACAGTTGGGATCAGCTGTCCTGGCTGTGTCCCCTCCCAGCTTCTTGTGCACCCCCAGCCTCCTAGCTGGCAAGGCAGTGTGAGAAGCTGAAAAGTCCTTGATTTGCCTAGCAACAACCAAAACATCCATGTGTTATCAACGTTATTCTCATCCTAAATCCAAAACACAGCACTATACCAGCTGCTAGGAAGAAAATTAACTCTATCCCAGCTGAAACCATGAGTAAAGTTAGGAGCACTGCCCATCATCCAAAAAGCCACACTCAAGCTGTGCACCAGCTGAAGCCACATGAGTGTTTGAGCATATCCAGAAGACACAATGGCTACTGCCGGTGGCCCTGGAGGGTAAACATTGCTTTGCATGAGGGGCTTCTGCCTCCAAGCCAGGTCCTGGGGTGCAGGGTAAAGTGAGCCAAAGATGGAGCCCTTTGGCTGTGGTGTGGTCAGGGGGAATTGAGAGACTCCTGGCCTTGCTGGGGAAAGGGAAAGTTGTGGTCATCCTGGTGCCGGACTGGGCAACGTAAAGAGGGGTGAAGGGAAGCGCGTGAGGCAGAGAGTGAGTGGGCTGAGGGAGACTGGAAGTGAAGATGTTAAAAACAAGCGGAAGGTGGGGAAAAAGAGAGCTGAAAAGGGACCAGGAAGGAAAGCAGGAACAGCAGCACTGGGAAGGGAAGAGGAGGGAGTGTGGAGGTGGCAGGTGGGAAGACCCTGGACAGGAGTTTTTGTGTTGTGAAGAGCAACATTTAGGAGGGTGGTGTTCTGGAGGTGCTGGAGCAGGCAGAGCTGCACATGGGGATGACCAGTGAGGGACTGTGGCTGGGGTGGAAGGAGCATGCCTGTTCCCTCCTGCAATGAGAGGAGACCCCAAACCTGCTGGACACCTGCCTCTCTAGCTGGCCTCCTTCTGCAGAGGCCTTGTGGGGGCTCTTCCCCCACCTTTCCATGTGTCCTTCGAGTGCCCTAGATGCTGTTTCAGGCTCTTGACCCCAGAGCCTGCAATGGGGGTTTCAGTGCTGCCTTCCATCATGGCTGTCGGGATGCAGTAATTACCTTTGTGCTGCTGCCTCCTACCCTTTCTTCCTCTCCCCTTGTGACTGGGAAGTCAGAGGCAGTGACGGCACGCTTTGAGGAGCTCCTTTTGAAGTAATTTTGTGAGTCACAGGGCCTGGCGAGCGGTGGGGAACAAGATAGCAGCGCTCGGCGCTCTCAGATCGCTTCAGCTCCCTCATGTCTGCGGCCAGAGCAGCTTGTGCTGCGTGCCACCCCCGGAGACACGGGGCTCCTCAGATCTCATCTGTTTTCAGAGGCTTCTGCCGACGGCCTGATGTTGGTGGAGAGGAGGAACCAGGACATGAGAGGTGGGATGGGCTGGGCGGCAGTGCAGTGGCTTTGGGTCATGTCTGTGGGGTCAGGCTTAGCCGGGGTCTGTCGCTGTAGATGAGCGCAGCGCTGGCTCAGGGTGCTACGTGGGTGCTGAGCTGCCCAATGGCAGCAGTGGGATGAGTTTCTGCAGGCAGCTTTATCACAGACCATCAGTACAGGAAGATGGACTTGTCGTCTCTTGTAGTGTGTTCAGGTCACAGCCTGCTCTGATAGGGCCGAGTCAAGCTGGATGACTGTGGACAGTTTGCACTAATAAGATGTTTTACATGACTGTGTGACCCAGGAGCCACCCCAGAACCCTCTGCTCCTTGGATCCTTCCCCGAAAGGCTAGAAGGTGCTTTCCATTGCTGCTAAAGTGTAATGGGTTTAAGCCAGCCACCGCAGTCCCTGGCCTATTACTGGTCCACTGAGCTGATGCCCAAAGGGCCACCCGTCCTGTCCCTTATTATCTACTGGCTGAAGTTGTCAAGACCAAAATGCAGATGCTGCTCTTGACTGCCAGGACACAGCACTTGCTGTTCAGCGTTCAGGGCCCCTGTCTGGAGCAGCAGGACAGCCAGCCTGCCGGTGAAACCCCTGTATGCCAGCCAGAGCAGAGCATGATTAAGCTTATGAAAGCTGACAAGATCACAGCCCAAGGTGGTATTGCTGCAGGCTGCTTGACTGGGAACCGTGTTCCCGCTGCAGCAGCACAAGCGTTAGGGATGTGTCACTTGAAGCCTGTCATGACACACATCTAGCCGTTGAGTAGGGAGCATGTGAAAGTCTCTTGCAATTGTTAGCCTGCCAGCAGCGTGCAGGAAGAGCCTCCTCCCAAAAGAGGCACTGGCTACATCTACCTGCAAATGAGGAGCAGCCACTCATTCTGCGCTGGGTGATGCACCGTCTCAGCTTTGGTCTCCTGAACAAGCAAACACTGGCCAGGACACAGCTCCTCTACCTCTGCAGGTACAGCGACCTATCCAGCTTGGCTGGTGTGTCTCCCCACCCCCACCCCAAATTAATCAGGCTCTGTCATCTGCAAAGGACATCCCCATAGCCCTGCTGCTCCATCGGTAGCCTGCCTTGCTTTGACCCCAGGTGAGGAGCTGTTGGTCAGGACATGGCAGTCCGTGCCTGAGAGCACAGCGTGCTGCCTGCTGTAGGTCTGGCAGCTGGCAGAGCAGGGGCTGGCACACGGGGCCCTGTGGCCTGCTCACCATCAGCTAAAATAAACTCTAAAGCAATGCATCTCACGGTACAATCTGGGTAGGAGCCTACCTGGCTCACCGCCTCTGCCCGTAATAGCTATTGCAGGGATCTTCGTGCTGCTTGTTGTGCATCTGCATAAAATCAGAGGCTTGTATTTCGTAGCAATCAGTATTTCTCACGCAGGCGCTGCCCTTGTTCCTGCTGGTCAGATTTGTGTTTGTCTGGGAGAAGGAGCAGCTTCTTAAACAGACCAGTTCTTATGCCTTTTTTTTTTTTTCTTCAGTCCCGCAGGGTTAATCTCCTTCTTGGCACCTGATTATTTGCCGCTGCAGGGAATGCACATGGGTTTGCCGGATGTGTGTTTGAAATTCTCATTTTGCTGGCTTTAATCCCCATCTGGGAGCTGTGGCCAGGTCCGGGGGGACCAAGGCAGGTTAATACCTGAGCCCCCGCAGGAACCCACTCCTGAGCAGCTTGGTTGCCTCTGCCTCTCCTCACAGCGGGTGGCTCTTGGGTATCTCTGAGGGAGGTATTGTAGTGAATGGACCACTTCCCCAAACGGTTATTAAGCGTTTCGTGTTCCTTGGATGGCTGGTGAGCATTGGTATTGCTAGCTTAGCAGCAGGGCAGCTGAGAGACAGGGATGGGGTCTTGCAGGGCTTGCACAGTCAGGCGAGGGACAGAGCTCCCCTGCTCCTGCCATGAGCTGCTCTTCGCCTCTGGACCACACCAGGCACTGACAGAGCTGGCACAAACATCGCTATAGCCTTGTGACCCCCCAGCTCCTCTCCCCATCCTGCAGCTCCAGCTCTTTGCTCAGCACTTCTGCAGGAAACAGTCTCCAAGTTTCAGGCTGGTTCTCCATGTTGGTACTGTCTCCTGCCAGGACCCCTGGAGATGCCCCCAATTGCCTTTTCAGCATTCCTCTGCCACCCATGGGGTATTGCTGCCTGGGCAGGACTGTCACGCTGTCCCCCTCCCCTCTTTCAGCGCCCTTGTGCTGCTGTGGGATAAGACCATTCCCAGTGGAGCTCAGGGTCCTCTCTGTCCCGTCCCCCCTCCATGTGTTACCTCTTCTCCTGCAGCCCCATGGGAAGCAGATCTGGTCTCCCTAGCTCCTGGCCCTCCCCAGTAAGTTACCCGTTGTTTTTTAGGATGCTTGGTTTCCTGTCTTTTTCATTTCTCCCCCTCCGGGTGCTTTTGTCGGTGTGTAATTAGCTGGTGCGGCACTGAGGCGTTGATCCCCAGAGTGCTCTCTCCCTGACATTAGCAGCAGACGGTGACTAAAACAAAGAGACAGCTCAGCACGCGCCGCATGCTCGCTTTGTACATCTCATACTCTTCGCTGCTGTTGGGAGCTGAAAAGGGATCGCAGATGTGGAATAAACGGGAGCGCTTTGAACAAGTGGCACCGTAATCCCTCCCTGCCCCCGCCCCTCTGCCCCCCTTTTTGCAGACATTAGTTTGATTAAAATTGCATGAGCCCACACACGGATGTATTTTATTTTATTTATTTATTTCCTCCTGGCGAGAGACTGGTTTGAGGTCTGCCCTGTGGGAAAGCAGCTGGGGGGATGCTGGGGAATTCAGGGTGTTTTCAAAAACTTTCCCTCTGCAGAGCTTACAGCCAGCTGCTGTGGGGCTGGTTGTACTGGCAAGACCTGCTTTTCCTGTGGGACGCTTAAACATGAGCACCTATGTGCGTGGATGTGCGCAGGGCAGGCAGGGGCCCCTTCCAGCGCTGGTGTGGGGCAGCAGTATCCGGAAGGGTGTGATACACTTGCTCTAGCAAATCTTCACCCAAGGCTTTCCAGGTTACTGAAGGCATCTCTGTGGCTGTGGGTGGGTGTAAACAGCCAGTTTAAAACCTAGGTGAATGGGAATTAAGTCAAAATATCAATAAAACAAAAGTAGATGTATTCTGTTTCCTCTCTCAGCCGGGTTTGTGCACCCAGGTTGGCAAGAAGTGAAGTCTTCATTACCATTTGTAGCAGCCTTCTATCTCCTCTAGAAACAGGGAGACGGCACGGAGAGTTAGGAGATGACTTTGTACTCCAGTCCCATTCTACTCTTTGCAAACACGGTGTTTTTGCCAATGCTGTGGCAGTGCTACGTCAAAACCGTTATACTCCTTGATGGGCATTTATAGGATGGGCTCTATCTTGCTGCCTCACCCACGGGCATGTATGATTTGGTGTTGGCATGTTTACCCCTGTTTTGGAAAAGGAAAATGCTACTTTCTTCCCTTCAGGAGGGCTTACTTTGCAAAGTGCAGTAAGACTCCCCAGCAAGGGTTCTGTTATACTCCAAGTGTGGTTTCCTTGTCTGCATCCTCATCGTGCCCTCCTTGCGCCATGCGCCTGGCTGGTGTGAGCCATGCTTTGCCCTCCTTGTGCCTCTGCGTTTTTGGCTGGGAGGAGCAGTGAAAAGGGCTGGTGGCTCCTGCACGTGCTTATCCCAGGGCACTGTGAGCTGCATGCAGGTTTAATCTTTCTTCTCGGATGTCAGCGTGCGACACGGGGCTCTGGGGAGTTGGGCTGGGGGGAGCTGGCATCCCGGGAGCCAGCTGGCTGCTCTGCCCTGCACTCCTCCGGCTCGGCTGCTTTGTGGGCTGTCAGGTGCGGCTTGCAAGCCCCCATGCTTTTCAGAAGGTGGAAACCTGGTGGGAGCTGTGCCTTGCCAGCAGGAGACAGCTTCCTCTCCTCCTCCCTTCCCTCAGGGGTGAAACAGTTGTTCGTCTTGTTTGGAGCAAAGTGAGGTTGCGTGCAATGAGAGCATAAGACCCTGGCAAGTGCTCTTTGCAAGGGATTCAAAACACTGGTGGGTCCCCTCTTAAGGCGAGAGGAGCCGCCCGTGGCCCTTTTCATCAGCTGATGTGTAGTGTGACCATCACCTGGTGTCCCCTGGCACTGGGGCCAGCCTTTAGTGACACCCCCATATCTACCCCCCTTTAGGAGGAGTGGCCCCTCTGCTCGGCGATGGGATGGAGACGTGCCCCACAAGAGGCTGTGCCGCTGCCTCCTCCAGCAGGTCTTGCTGCAGGGTACGGTTTTCCAGGTTTGGTGGGAGTGCGGTTGCTTGTCTGTGCCTTGGACTGGAAATTTTAGGCCAGCCAGAAGAGGTTAGCATAACAAAGTGGCAGGTGAGAGGGAGGCATTGAATTTCAATAAACCAGCAACTGGGGAATGAAATCGCCTCGCTTTATAATTCAAGCTCTCTGCTCAGGCATCCCTCTCGCTTACCTTGGAGCAGATCTGCTGTAATGCATAGGAAACAGCTCAGCAACTGCAGTCCTGGCTGCCAGTGAGGCGGAGGCTGAGGTTTATTAAAGACCTACAGAGCTCTATAAAAAAAAATTTTATGATCTTCTTGGACTTACTCATTACAAGTCAAATATTTGAATAGGTAGGGGCAACCATTTTGCTGAAATTGGATGATCCCTTTCATATTTATGCTTGGTTACGCTTGCTCTGCATGTATTTGGATGCTTGGCCAGGGGCGAGAGGGAGGTGAGGGATGAAAGGGACTTAGTACAGAGTGGGAAAACGGGAGCAAGGAGAGATTAGAACGGACAAGAAAGCAAAGGAAACTACTGAAGGTTAAAAGTAATAACAATTAGGCTGGGGGGGCTGAGAAGAGGCAGAAAAATAAAGCAGAGCCTTTGAAGAAAAAGAGGATAGAGAGTCAAGCCTCTTATTAAAATTTAAGTGTCTGAGTCTGAAGATAAATGAGGAGCCTGCAAAGTAACAATGAAAATAATAATAAATAAAAAAAAAAGTGGAAGACAGGAAGGAGGGAAATATTAAAATGAGAGGTTTTCACAGGTGTATGCTGTTGAGCATGTCAGCAGAGGTGCTCCATAATCTCCTTTGATAATGTGACAGATACTGGGGGTTTTATAAAAACAAATGAAGCCCAAACCTTGCAATTACTTTTTCAGCGAGGTGAGGTTTCCTGAGCATATAAAGCTGATGGCATCCTCCTTTTGCGGGTCTCCCCAGCTGCGGATTACAATCCAGTTTTTCCTTCCCGGAGGACAATATGCCAGGAGCTGCTGCTGCCAACAGTAAGCACATCCTCTCCCAGGGCACCGCTGGCTTTTGCTCCCGATGCAGGGAGACCGGAGAGGCAGCGGTTCAGTGCTTGCCTGGGGTTGCACAGCCAGCAAGGCGCTCCCCGCCAAGCAGCGAAGGAAAGAGACTTTGATCTTACCTTGGGAAAATGCTGCCGTTCTCCGCCCAAAAGTGTTGGGCTGCTCACTGTGTTCCGATGGAGGTAGTTGGGGTTTTTGGAAAAGAGGGGATGTGGCACCCTGCTTGCTAAGGGGGAGCCAACCTCTTGATGGGCTACTGGGAGGATTTGTAAAATGGTCACCTCTTTTGTCACTAGTTAGGTCTTTGGCACTGTGCGAAGTTTCTTGACTTGGTGGGACGCAGCTCTGATAGATGTAGATGTCAGATTCTGCTCTGGGGAGGTGTGATATCTCTTGTATTTGTGGGTGGTCAAGTCTAACCCATAGGCAGGCAGGTAGAAGAGTGTGGTTGCTCCAAGCCTGCCTGGCATCTTCAGTGCTGACCAACTCCTTGAGTAGCTGTGCACAGCAAAATGGGGAAAGACTGAGTTCACTGACCTTGCCATTCCTCCTCTCCCAGTGGAGGAGTTGTTTTATGGTGTGCCTGACTCCCACCAGGGACAGTCTTGCTGCCATCCACGCTGTGCATGCGTGAATGGGGCTGCATGTTTCAGTCCCTCTACAGAGATAATACTTTCAGGAGGAAGGCGGTGCTGCATAGCTTAGTGGAAAGTCCTGTGTCAAAACCTGTCTGAACAGTGTATTAGTCAATACCCAGGGTAAGACCACAGCAGTCGCCGTGAAGTCCAGAGGTGGAAAGCAGATGTATGACTCTTTTGCTTAAAGGGAAAAGGTTGAGTCGCAGGGACCTAACTGACTATAGCTTAAAATAAAAAAAGGAAATAGGAGACTGGTGGAGGTGAAACTCAGCAAGCCAGCCATCGCTGTTAGCCCCTGTTAGGCTGCACATCCACCCCCTCCAGCTCCACTGCTGTGCTCAGGATGAACGTGGTACATTGGTCAGGGACATGGCTGCCTCTTCCCCGTTGTGAGCCTGTGTTTCCGGGGTGCAAACAGCTCATGGGCCGTGGGAAGGGGCTCCTGTGTCAGACCTAACTGAAGCCAATGGAAGGCCATGCTCTCAATGTTCTCAACGTGGTGTGTGCACCTCACGCAGCTCTATGGGTAAAGGAGGAACATTTGTCAGCCTTCTAGGAATTTAATCTTCACATTTTTCTCATATTGTTTTGGGGCACTCTTGGGGGTTGAATTTGTATTGGTGGTATGAAAGGAATTGGCTTTTCAATTGCAATGTGTGAGGTAGTGAGCTTTGCATTTGGCCTGCGTGTTTTTTCCACAATCTTCTTACCCCACCACCGCTGCTATGTGGACACCCTTGGATTATCAAAGTAAACTGCATGGATTAAAGTCTGCTGCAAAACTATTTTAACACGCAAGTATAAGAAGCTGCATTAGTTTAACTGAAATCACTTTGCATGGATTTTTCTGGCATAAACCAGTCCTTAATAGATCCAGAACGTCTGAGAGTGATTGAGTACTCAAATAAACTTGCAATGAATTTTAAGGTGAAATAGCTTTCTGTCTCTTTCATGTTGGGGTTTTTTTCAGTGATGGCCAGAAGAATGAACATTTTTCTCAAACAAGAGTGTTTTTTTTTCTTTTTTAAAATCACTTCCCTGCTTACTTATTTTGGGGGGAGTAGTGTGCAGCGTTGCTATATAATTCATTTTGCTGTAGAGTGGTGGCATTTGGAAGAACCTGCCTAGAAGAGCTGTTTTGAGCCTCAGGTGTGAGCAGAGAGTCTTCTCCCGTCTCTACCAATGGGCTGCAGATAGCGGGTCTTTCCCAAGGAAGTTTTCTCCCAAGCGTGCCTGTTAATAGGTACAAGCCAGGACTTGGGAGCTGTAAGAGTCCGACTGAAGCTCCCTTCTGTGCTGTCATGATTCCACTAGTTCTTCAGTCACCCTTGAGTCTGCCACGGCACAGAAGACCTGAATAGTTAATGTGCTCGAGACAGGGTTTTGGAAAAAACCCAGAATAATTAAGGAAAAAAAAATAATCTTTCTTGCCATTTTAATGTAACAGAAAAAGGAACAATTAAAGCTCTTTTCTTCCTTTTTGAAGGTCATGTTTACAGGAATTTAGCTGTGATCTGAAATACGATAGCCTTTAAAATTGTCTATCCTACTTTGTATGTCTAGATTGCAGGGAACAAAACACTGATAGGCAAGGAGGGAGGACATGTCCTAGCTATACCACAAAACAAGGCTCCTGAGTCCACCTTTGGTGGATTTTTTTTTTGTTTGAGTGGATGAGTGGGTCCCCTGTTTCAGACACGATAGCATGCTGATAGCAATGCTGAGTTTGGAGAAGTGTTCTTTTATAAAAGAAAAAGGAATAAATGTGAACAAAAGAACCAGTGAAGCTTAGTTTCCTGTGAGTTTTGCTTCATGGTTGAATTCCTAGGTGTCTAATAAAGTGCAATCATTGCTTTTCCTTGAATGAGGTATCCCCATGGTTGTTTTCAGGTGCCTTCTTTGGTGTCTTAAGGGTTGACCAAACATAGCATTGTTCCCCACAGAGAAATATTAGCATGTGGTGGGTATCTCCTCTTCTTCTTCAGCAATTCATGAAACCCGTGAAACTTACTCTGAGGCTGCTGTCCATCTCTCAGTATTTGTTTGAGAGCTTTGGTCACATGTACTCTGATCATTTGCCATTGGTGTGCTCTGCTTTTCATAATGCGATGATCACTTGCATTGACTAATTGGTCATAATTCTGCAGATTGATTCATCTTGATTTCCGATTCTACTTGCTTGTAAACAAAGCCACTTGGACCAGATAGTTGTGAGAAACTTATTCCCCCCACAGATGATACAGAGCAAGGGTGATGCAAGAATAAGTATCATCTTATCAGGATCCCAATATGTTCCGATTTTGCATACCATAGCTCATCTGCATGAGAGATCTTGGGCTTTCAAACCTTACAGGTGCTTGTGAGACAAGCCCTTACGTCTGTGCAGGAGAAGGTGAAAGAAGCACTGTGCAGATTCCACCTGAGGCGCAGATCAGGCAGAGCTGGTGGCACTTCCAGATGTGAAACATAGATGTCTGAAGCACTACAGGAAAACCTTTCCTGTTGTTGTCTCCTCTTGAAGCCTAAGTATGTGTAGGGAGAGGTTACCCTGAGGATGTCTACCAGCCAGAGGCTGATACAAAGGGTGGAGATGCAAGAAGATACTGTCCAAAGATACTGCTGTGATGAGAAGCCCATCCTGAAGACTCCTGTCTTTCAGCAGTCTAAAAACATCATTATCTTTGGGTCTTGCCTCCTTATTTTTTCTTCATAGGAGTCCAGGACATTTAGAGATTCCCCTGTTCTTGTTAACTGCTAAGAAGAGCTTCCCTCTCCCTCCTCCTGCTCAAGAGTCTCTTCAGGCTGATGTGAGTTGGCGATATTTCCATTACGCTGTGCTTTCCTCAATCTGCTGAGCAGACAGCAACCAGCTGTCTGTTCCTGGGCATGAGTCTCTTGGTGTCTCATCCAGTTAAACTCCAGAGCCTACCTCTGCCGAGGGCATTCCCGAGAAGCAGCAGCACTACTGAAATGCTTCATGCTGGTCATTTTGGCATTTACCTACAGGGCAACAAATAGCAGCTGGGAAGCTGGCAGCTTGCAGAGCTTTTTGCACTCAAATACAATGGTGAAACAAACACTGACTGAGAAAACTGGAGCTGTCTGAAGACCTGGGGACAGCAGTGGGTCAGCTGTGCTTGGCTCTCACTCAGAGGCTTCACCAGTAGAAGGCTAGAAGAGCTATAAATAAAATCCTGGATTCTGCTGGAGTTGGTGATATTGATCCTGCACTGGAGACATCATGGAAACTTCCTATTTAGTAGTTTATTTTGTGACTTTTCTTTACTGTTTTGAGTGGGGTTTTTAATGCACTACTTTGGTACAATGTGTGCCTTTGGGTTAATGATAGGTGTACCAAAACCATCTTCTCCTTATTTCAATGTGAGATCTATTTCCTGAACACTTATTTTAAAATGTCCACTGGCTTCTGTGAAGGATTTGAGATACCCTAGAAAACTTGGAGCACTGTGCCCTAGAAGACCTACCTGTATTTTGCAAGACTCAGACCTTTCCCTTCTGATTGTCACCATCAGTGGTGTGCATCTGTGCTGCTGGCTTCCTACGGGGCTGCTCACCTTGTGGCGGGTCACCTGGTGAGCAGGACAAGCAACCGGTGGCTGTAAAGCTGGAGAAAATGCCCATTTCTTTGTGAAACAATCTTGCCATTCAGCATTTAGCGTATGTTGTGGAAGACCACCTGGTGGTTTCTCTGTGGCTAACTCTGCTGTCAGTTCATTGAGGTTGCTTGAAGCACTCACTGCTGTGGAAGAGCAAAGCTTCCCCTG
Source organism: Balearica regulorum gibbericeps (assembly GCF_011004875.1). Classification (NCBI taxonomy): domain Eukaryota; kingdom Metazoa; phylum Chordata; class Aves; order Gruiformes; family Gruidae; genus Balearica; species Balearica regulorum. The sequence continues at coordinate 101,739,566 of NC_046184.1, forward strand.
GACAGTCATTGCACCCCCTCCACATAAGACGGGTTCAAGGGCCATTCCAAAAACATTTGGAATACAATTTGTGTGGCAGGAACTAACTATTGAGTGAATCCTTCGTGCCTGTGTCTGGTTTAGGAGCTGCTGCCTTAGAGGTGGTGAACAAAAGGGTTTCTTCATGCACTTTGCCAAGGCAGTGCAGAGCTTCATGACAGAGAGCCATCATTATTTCCATCAACTGATCCTTGTTCACAGCTCTTCCCACTGCTTCAACATGCCCTGTCATCTCCCTCCTCTCCTTCAAATATAGCACAATTTGTAGGGAAAAATGATGTCCCCTTCTGTAGCTGTGTGTGGGGATGCTGCTCAAGCCCTGCAAACAGCGCCCTTTTGCAGAGAAAGCAACTCAATGGTGGCCATCTGTCATTGGGGTGATAACCAGGGAGGCTCACAGAAATCTGAGAGAATGCCCAAATTGATGAATATAAAAATAAATACATTTATTAAAAGATTTCAATATAAAGATGCCAAGCACTCTCATGCAGAAAGTCAACTGGTTGTGCATGCCAGACTAGCTTTTCCAGACTAGCTGCTTGCTACACTGGAGCAGGAGAACACCTTTTTGTGCAGTCTCAAAAGCCCTTCCAAGCACAGCATTTCACTTGACCTCTTCTTATCTTCTGTCCCCCAAATCACCGCCACCTGACTAGAAGAAGCTTGGAGCATGAAGACCTTAAAGAGGAGAGATGGCCATAGCCATGTGCATAAAAGGCGAAATTGCAGCACAGCAGAAAAAAAAACTTATTGGGAAAATAGATTTGCAGAAGTGGATGTTACCTAGTTTTATCTATGGTACCTTGATCAGATGGCAGAAATCTGACAACTGTTTGGCTGACTTTGCATTACTTGTCTTAATTCTGCTTTGCACAGTCTCTAGTGCAGGAGGAGAGCAGGTGGTCCTTGTGGTTGGAGAACTTGGACTCCATCCTGCAAGAGCCAGACTGTGCCTTTCATTCATCACAGGAGTGCCAGCTTCAGAATAACGGTTCTGAGCTGCCAAAACCTTGTTGGAGGAAGGTAGCTTGGAAATATCCAAAAGAGCCAACATCCTTCATTCCAGCTCCTAGAAATCACTCCAGCTCACGCTGACTTTGTGGCTCAGTAGATGATTGCTGCCTGGTGAAGACGTATGTTTGTACAATATGTTATGAACAATTTCCATGCTTTAAACAGGACTGTTAAAGAAAAGATTTTCACTGTCTTAGTTTGTATGGGGGATTTTTTTGTTCTTAGATTTCAAAAATTTTCCTCATCTACTTATTAGCCACCTTAGGTCCCCAGTAATCCCCATGTGAAGAGGATGCGATTCTGGTTTCTCCTTCCCTGTCCGTGCATCAGAACACCAGCATTTTCACTTTGTCTTCCCATGGGAACTTAAGACTCAGACCTGCGCAGAACAGAAAGAGATTTGGGCTGTAATAGAGAATCAAGCCTAATTCTGTCCTTCCTTTGGTGCTTTGCTTGTGAGGGCTGAAATGCTCTGTTCTTGTGTGTTCAGGAGGAAGGTGGGTTTTGGAGGTAATGGACCCAGGTTCTCCATTTGGGAACCTCTAGAGTTTTTAGTTAAAAAAAAAAATGCTGCTTGCAAAATACTGTCTCCCAAGTGTGTCTTGATCTGTGTCATCTTGCCCTGAAGCAAAAATAAATCATTGCTGCTGAGCTTAAGAAGTGACTGGCCAGAAGGGATCGTTGGAAGCTCTGGTCCTGGGCTTTGTAGCTCTCAGGACAGGTCAGGTCCCAGAAGGCAGATGGGAGAAGTGCGCTTGCAAGGTCTCAAAATCTTCATTATTGCATAAATGAAGGATAAACAGCTCTCATATGTATGCCTTGACCTCATATGTGATCTCTGCCGAGCTCTTGAAGCCGGGGCACTAATCTCTGAAAGCAGCTCTTGCACTCTTATCTCCAGTCTTGTTCCTGGTCTTACTTGTATAGTTGAAGTAGAGGAGAATCCTCCTTGAAAATTGATTTTTGAGAAGGGCGACTTACCTGAGTATAAAGCACCACAAACATTATTATAGTCCACAGGGAATATGGCCTGAGATGTGTTTTGATCGTTTTGAAACGATACTACACAACTCTCTCCCTGTTGAGCTGTTTGTATTGCCTGCTTAAGTGCACTAGGTTGAATGAAATCAAGCTTTTAAAAGAAATGCAGAAAAGAGGATTTTCTAAGCTTCCCATTTCTATAATTTCTTAACTTCAGCTTCAGAGGTATCAAACATTAAGTTGGTATTGCATGTACAGCTTCAGAGGAGCCCAGGTTGCATCAGCTCCTCAGCTCCATGTTTGCTGGGTTTTTGGTTTGGTTTTTTTTTTTGCTTTCTCCGGCTGTCCTGCAGGTCCAGAAGGCTGTGGTGGCACAGGTTGTCCTGTGCCGGCTTACCCCACAGCAAATTCCCACGTCCCTGCTCTTAGCTCACAAGTGCTGTTAAGTAAAACTCATCAGCTTAACCCTCAGTGGAAGAGGTGTGTGCTGATGTGCTCTGCCCTGGTGTTTGCAGTGGCTTAGGCTTGTCTTAAGCCGTGCTAGCTCCCTGGTGGCATTCGGGATCAGCGGGAGAGCTAAACCGTCACAAAGGTGAGATTGTAGAAGAGGGAGGGAGATGAAGAAGGAAGGATTTGTGAGCTGACTCACCTTGGCTTGCTGCCGGAGGTTATTGCCTCTGCAGGTGAGCGGTCTATGTGGTGCGTGGTGGTCTGCAGCCTGCTGCTGCCTGCCCTGGATGCCTCCCCCCAGGCTGTGTTTCGGAGGGAGTCGATGAGGGTGCTCAGTGTTGCTGTGCTGCTCTGAGGGTGCCCGGCGGTGCTGCGCTGCCCGGCTGGGTGTCACTGGGCGGTGCGGCTGGGGCAGGGGGAGATCCCACGGCCAGGGACATGCCAGGCAAAGGCCAGCATGTGGGCGTCACCCTCGGCAGAGCTGCAGGAGCAGGGCAGTGCTGCAGCGTGTCTGAATCTCATCTGGGTCTGCCTGGAGTGCTGGCCTGCCGTGGGGTGCACTGCAACCTCAGAGCCCAAATACACAGCCCACCGAGGAACCGCATCTTGTCAAATGCTGAGTAAGAGAGCAGGGACATCAAGGCTGTTATGAAGCGTGAGTTTCTCCATTGCAGGAAAGGGAAAACCCCTGTCCCTTTGGATGTCATCTCTGCCATCACCTCATGCCTTTTTCCTTGCAGGCTGGTTTGCACACTCCTCCTTACAGAGAGCATCTACCTCTCAGAGCAGAATTGCAAAAAAGGTTTTTATCCCTGCCATGGCTGGGAGATGAAGGGAGATCTGAGGCCTGTGCTCTCTGCCCCTGGCTCGCCATGCTCTTTGGGCACCTCTGTGTCTCTAGCATCTCTGCCCCTCAGGCCGCCTGTCATCAGGATTTGCTCCACTGATGCTCCAGCTAATTTTTGCTTAATGAACAAATGATGACTCTCCCTGCTGGGTGCTGCCTTGTCCTTTTACCATCCCTTTCTGGTTTCTCTTTTTTTCTTTTAATGAGGTCACTTGAACTTCTCCACCTAAATTAGCTGTCCTAATAACCAGATGCTCCTTGGGGTGTTTTTGGATGGAGTGGGTGGAGAGAGAAGAAGGGAGCTTGTTAGTGGGAGCCTGCCTTCTCCTGGTCCCTGAAGAGGCAGAGGGGCGATGGGGGACAGTGAAACAGGGGCAGCAGGCGTGAACGTGCTCCTGGCACCTACCACGCTGCATGAGAAGCAGTCAGGGGATGGAGCCCAGCAATTTTGGAGCAGCATCCACCACTCCACGGCAGGAGGAGGCTGAGAACTACTCTGAACAGCACTGTGCTGGCAGGGCTGGAGCCCCAGAGTAAAGCCCAGGGGGAAAAGGGAGGGCAGGTGTCCTTTGTCCTGGAGCCGACGCACTCACGAGCAGCTGGGAGAGCTGTAGTTCCCCTGGGTTCCATCAAGGACAACCCGGAGCTGGGGCTGTGTACGTCTGTTCCCCTTGCACGCCCACCCCGCGCACGCAGGGAAGGGGTTGCTGGTGGGGCCACGGGGCACCCACTGCTAACCCCTGTGGGTTCATGTGGGGCTCAGGAAGCTGTGGGAGCATTGCTGCCCCGTGTGCCCGGGGTGGGCGCATTGGCTTGCAGCTGCACCCTCGGGCTAGGGGGTCCCGTGCGGCTTGGGCGTGCGGCTTTGACTAGGAAGCTCCTCTCCCAAGGCGTGTGTAGAGCAGGGGCAGGATCCTCTGCCGCTGCCTGGGAGGGAGCGTAGTGGCAGCCTCAAACGGGCACGCGGGGCAGGCTGGCTGTGTGACAACGGAGCCCGCAGCGAGCAAGGAGAAGTTCAGGCCCTGAGTCGGAAAGCTGACCTAATTTCCAATTTTTGTGTCTTCTGTCTGATTCTCTGTTCCCCTTCTACATTTTTTTCCTGTGCCCTTTCCCACTGGCAGCTTGAACTCACTCCGTTGCTTTGAGAGATGCGTTTCTATCAGCATAATCGTTCCAGCTAGTCGTTAATGTACAAACAAGGATACTATTGTAATCGGAGGATTTATTACTACTGCTGTGAAACAACTGCTATGCCGTCTTACTTAACTCTTCGGCTACCCTCTTGCCTTCTGCCAGCAACTGAAACAGTAAAAAACTGTCTAAAAAACTGCATATATGCAAACTAGGGATATTTTATTTTATTTTATTTTATTTTCCTGCTCTTACCACAGAATGTTGCAATGATACAATTGCAAGCAACTGCAGTGCTTCACCCTGTATTTCTTGATTGTGCAACAACTGAAAGTGACTTCATAGTTCAACTTCTCATTTAAAACAAGGCTTAAATGTTTATATGAGGATTAAAAGTATGTTCCAACTGCTTTTCTTTAGTCCACAGCACAAGTTCTGCTCACCCCTTCAGGAGCTCAAAGTGAATTCTCTAACTTAGAAAAGTGCATGACTTCTTTTTTAATATAGTTAATGAGCAGTCTTTTAGCTGCCTTTCATTTAAATGTGTCTTTAATGATCCTTATTTCTCAGGGCAGGTTGGGTTTTATGGAAGGAAAGTAATCCCCAGATCAACTGGATGATTAATGCTTGCTTTACGTTTTCCCCATGGGTACCAGGAGCCTGTTGCTATATGTGGGTGGGCGAGGAAGAGAAGAGGGAAAGTTTTGCACGGAGACCTCACACACTCAGTCACAGTGAAAGTACATCTTGGGGTGGTAGGTTTGTCTCCTCAGATTCTGGTCCCAGGTAGGACCTTGGGCAGTGGGAGAAACTTATAAGCAGCATCAACAGGAACAGAGCTCTGCCTGCCCCAGGCCACCTGCGAGTTTTTGGTTGGGACTTAAAAATAAGGCAAGCAAAGGACACTACCAGGGGCATGATCTGCTCGGTTTTGTCCCCTTGCAGAGGTGACATTTGAGGGTCCATCGGTTTTGCAGAATAACGCAGCGTGTGTTTTCCTCCGTGCTGAAGGTAGTACATGAACTTTTGATTGATGAGGAAGAGCAGTGTCTGGTGTGCTGCAGCGGGTATGGATCGGCATGTACAGCTAATTGCCAGGCATGAGGCCTTGAGAGGATTACATTGCTAATCTAGATATCTTTCGTGCCTTATCACCACCCCCTTCCTCCTGCCACATGCATGCACACGTATTTGGATCCTGTAAGGAAGGGAAATCAATAGCGCTGTGGGGGAGGACTACAAGGAGCGTGGCTTTCTGAGAGCTTGCAGTGGCTGGGAGAGGACAGGTCCCTTCCAGCTGTTTCTGTGGCATCAAGGTGGCTCTGGTGGCAGACCCTCCTTCCCTGGGGTGGCATGGGTGACTGCTGGAGGGTTAACAGCTAGCAGAGGTTAGTAACGAAATGCTGCATCCCTGCGCCTCGCTCTTCTGCCCGCGTTGCTGTTCCTGGTGCCATTCGGTGCCTGCCAGCGCTCTCGCCTCTGGACTGGTGGCACTGGTATTGCAGTTCCTCTTGAGCAGCTTGTTTCTGTCTTGCACGCACAACCAGAGTGGTTGGGGAAGGAGGTTTGTGGTGCTGAGCTGGGATCCCTGCGGGGCAACAAGATGTCATGGGGCAGATGGAAACATAACTCTTGCACTAATTCCCTGCAAAATCTAGAGCAGTATTTCTCAGCCAGAAGCAGCTCCCTAGGAGTAGGGAGTACGTATATTTGTTCTTCCTAAATATTTCACACAACACTTGGCAAGCTTAGCTCTGTCCAGGTAGTATGAAGTGGGTAGCTGGGGACACAGGGTAGCACCATAGGGTGCCTCTAAAGTGTATCGGAGGGTAAGCGCTGTAACAAAATCCAAGGGAAGAAGAGGCTGGTGGGTTTTCCTTGTCCTTCAGTAGCCCGGAGATGGTCCCACTGTGCTGGGTAGCCTGTATAAGTTGTTTTACTCCTGAAGAGCCTACAGTGTAAGGCTACCATGGTGCTAAGTGATTTTCACAGCATTGTTTTACCAGCTCAAGGTAGGGAACTTCTCGCTCCCAGCCTGACACTCCTCCTGCATCACTTAGCAAGGAAGCAGCATCTCAGGCAGCTTTGCTGCCTTGCCTGGGAGTAAATGAAATGTTGGTAGCTCTCTGTTTTGTGTCTGGCACATAAAAGCTTTGATAGCCTACCCCTTGGGGTTGGTTGGGGTTTTGGAGACCCAAGAACAAACCAGAGCCAGCCTGGGGAAAAGGGAGACTCATGGGTTGTCTTTGTCTGCCTGAGGCAGAGTTCATCATGGCACTGGCAGCTGCTGGAAACGGAGCTGGTCCTGGGGCTTGGAGGAGAGTGCGTTGAAGTGTGCACTGAGTCCGGACCTGGGAACTCCAGTCTCTGCTCCCTGCTTGTTTTCTGGGACACTGTAAGCCAGTTCCTTGTCCTAAAGTTAGCCTTAATTAGCTCACCGAGTGCTCATTGATTGCACGTTATAGAGGTGTGTGCATTTGAGGTGGGTTTGACTGGAGTTGTATGTGCAGGCTGCCTGAGGAGGGATGCCCGTGGGCACTGCCCTGGCGAGAGGGGAGCATCTCTGGGCTCACCTCCTCCACTTCCTCCTCCTTCTGGCGACCGGGCCCTGGGACTCTCCCTAGCTGGGTCCCTGACACCCTCTAGTGGTAATATTTACATTTAATATTTCAGGAGCTCTCAAAACTTGGGGGTGCTTTCGAGCAAGCACCCTCTGCTTAGCAGCCCCCACTTCTGAGTACCTATTCCAGTGCCCTCTGCAGTAACCTGCAGCTTGGGGACTAATAGGAAATGCTGTATTTCTTGCTCTTTTTTTTCAGTGCTGTAAGTGCTATAAGTGGAAGCTCAATGCTGTTGGCTGTTGCCAGGCTTAGCAAACTGGCTGTGGGATGGATGGCTATAGGTAGTGCTATAGGTTTGCTCCCAGCAAGTGCTTTTCTGTCGCTCCTCTCCCTGTCTAGCCACCCGCTGCCAAACCTAACCTTGATGGTGGAGAGAAGGGAGCTCTGCTGACACACCTGGGGGTAGGCGTTGCAGCTGCAGGGGTGGACTTGTGTTGGGGGACAAGGAAGAGGCAAGGCTGGATGCTGGGGGAAGTGCAAGGCAGGCTGTCTGCAAGGCACATTGAAAAGCAGGGAGAAACGTGCAGGAGCTGGGTGAGAAAGCGCAGGCAAGGGTACATGTCCTGCAGCATGCATCTCAGCTCTGATTCAGCTGTGGCCCTGCTCCCCTTCACACAGCGACGACTCTCATCTAAGCTTACCCTTGCTTTCAAGTGGAGCTCAGCTTAAGGCGTGTTCCCAGAAACCGTGGTGCTTCCCGTGGTGGGCAGCTGCGGGATGAATGCAGGCAGCTCGGCAGTGTGATGGCTGCCAGCAGAGCCAGGGCTCCCAGGTGAACACCATGCCAAGAGTTACTGGTGTCCTGATATGCAAACAGATGTCCTTGAAGCATGAGCAGGGTGACTGGCTTGGGAGGAACTTCTCTTCTGATAACACACCTCCCCATATGCGCTGTCGTGCCCTGGAGAACGCCTTTGTGGCATTCCCTGATTGCTTTCCTCTCCATGACTTCCAGACCTGATCTGCTCTGGCTGGATGGGGTAAGCTGTGCCTGTAGCCCTCTCGTTGGCGCAGGCCAGCGGGATCTGTGCCTTGGGGTGGTGCGTGAGACCAGCAGACCTGCGGCCTCGCTGCAGGAGTCCTTCGTGCTCCGCAACACTCAGAACGAAATGCTTGTTGGGCTTCTGAAATGAGCTGTGACCTGCTGCCACGTTCAGCTGCCTCTTGAGAACAGCGTTTTCCCTTTCTCCTACTCGCTTCCCCCCTCCCCAAACCTGGTAACCGAAAGGCATTTTGCAGTGTAACTGAAACAGTTGTTTGTGCATCACTGGCCAAGCACGAGAGCAGTGGTGCGAAGTACAGAGGCTTCCCACTGGCCCGGCCAGCTCAGGACTCTCGTCTGTCCCTACTGATGTCTGATCCTTCAGAAACTGGGCTTTCATGTAGCAAGCAGGTCTCCGGTCCTCCTGGTTGGGAAGGTGACATCGACCGAATGTATGTCCATGCCAGGCTGATTTAAGACAATGGCCTCAAGGTTGCATGCAACACAAAAGGCCTTACTGATTCCTCTAACCAGGAGGATTTTGGTGGGCTTTTTTAACCAAAAGAGCAGGAGGAATGCAGCACAGCATGTCAGGCAGTTAAATTACAGCCTTTAATAGCACACCACTGCCTCCTGATTTTTCTCCAGGAATGCATTTTGCAATAGCTTGCCCACGTGGTGTAAAAGATGCTAACCCTCCAGCCAGGTTCTGACCTGGAAATACAAAGTCACGGTTCCAGCTGGCGAAATGGTGCCTGTGCCAGCCTCTAACCCGCCTGGGGAATGGTGTGGCAAAGCACTTGCTGGAGGTCCAGCCTTCGGACAGGCTTCCTGGCATTACTCCTGGGGAGCGGGCAGGCTCCGTGTCCAGCAAGCCAAATGCCTGTCCCCTACTCTAGCGTGACCTGGCTTGTCCCACAGAGCCTGGCAGGCTCCCCAGGGTAAGCAGCTCTCTGCTCTCTGCCTTGTGCTTAGCCAAAGAGTGTCTGTGCTGCTGAGCAGGGCTGGAGGGGCACGCAGGCAACCAGTGGGGTGCACAGGGCTCTCAAATTGGGGGAAGGAGGATGGGCACACTTTCTTCAAAGATACCCGCTTTTGTAAGCTGTTGTGCAGAGGCTGGTGTAGCAGGGAGCTCTGCCTTCAAAACAGCTCAGCAGGAAAGTAACTCCAGCAAGCTGATGATCAGGTTTAATTTATTTAAATAACGTAAGAAAAGTTATAAGAGCCTGTGGCTGGAGGGCAAAGAGAATGGAGCTGCACAGCTCTGGAAATTATTCAGAAAGGTTTGAAATGAGAAATTTAAATCTCATTGTGCAGGCAGCGTGAACCGGCAAGGTTAGTTGCTTCTGTCACTGCTGCTTTGCTGGGAATCAGAGGGAAGGGGGAAAGGCGAAGCGAGGTGGGCTCCCAGCGGCAACCTGCCAGAGGCTATGGCTGGTGGGCAGGGGACGGGAGCCCAAGGAAGGAAGATGAGAGGAAGGGAGGGAGCAGGAGATGTGGCTTCAGGGACAGGGGCAATGGCCTGCCATGTAAATGCCCTTACCAGGTACTTTCCTTGTCAGGGGCAGTAAATTTCCTGGTTAGTGAACACGTGGTAAAAGTGAGTGCTCCCATCTAGGCTGGATGCAGGAAGACTTCTTGTTTACTCCATCTCATGGTTTTTTTCTTTCCCCTCTTCTGCTTTTGACTTTTCTGCCATAAATAATTCCAGTGGTTGTCTTCACTTCAGCTCATTGCTTTCTGTAGCCATGCCTGAACGAAACAGATGCAGCTTTCAGCAGCTCAGCTAATTTCATCAAGCCTTCCAGTGCTGTCAATGAAACTGAACCAAGATATGTTAATTATATTCCACCGGTACATGGCAAAACCATGGGCATTAGCAGGATCGGTGGCACTGCCTTGTCTGCAGGGCTGGGGAGGTTTGCATTCTTCTTTTCACATGACGTTTCCTGAGACAAAGTCTAGAAAGACTTATTTTTAAGAAAGTCTATCTTCTGGTGGTAGCACCTCTTGCTAAAATTAAGATGCTTGCTAAAATCAAGCAAGGTTGTGGGGGGGCTGCATTTTTTTTTCATTTTGATTTTAGCAGCTGCACTTTCTTTCCTCTGGTTAATCAACTGGTAAAGTAGCTAGCAATTTTCTTACCGAGTGCCTTGATGTGGCTGTGCCCCGGGAGTGGGCGCTGGGCATGCTGCAATGGCATTGCTGCCCTCAGAGGAGCCACTTCCCTCCGAATTCAGAAAACCTTTCCGTGGACCTGAGAGGCTCATTAAAACGTGAAAGGATATAAACAAAGAAGAGGGGAATTGCATCTCCTGACTTTTTATGAGGGAAGATTAAAAGAACTAAGTATGTTTAGCTTAGCCTCAAGGGGGACCGAGGTGCTAAGACCATGGTGCAGGGCAAAGGAGTGGCTGAAGGGTGTGGGCAGGAGGGGGGTCAAGAAGCATGCTGGGGGGCACACGGTGGGGTGAAAATGCCTCGATGGGAAGCGGAGGTGTTAAGCTGTGCTGCTCTGCAGCGTGATGGAAAACCCTGTGCAGTTGCTGGGGCCAGCACTGGAATATATGCTGCAGGTCATGGTCTTTCCCAGCCAAGGGCTTTGGGGACGATTCTCCTCTTTTGGGGGCTAGATCTGAGGTAGCAGGGCTTCGCTAATACTTAACGATTAATTGCAACCATAAAAAGAAACATCTTCCCCAGCTTTCTGTTAACGCATCTGGGCTTTAGACTCAGCGTTTCAGTATTGCTAACTCTCAGGCTGTGTTTCCCCATCCCCTTTCCTGCAGTGATCCCCGACTCGCTGCGAGTGACGGCAGTCCCGCAGACACTGAACAAAGTGGAGCGCGACTCCCTGGAGCTGAAGTGTGAGGTGTCCAAGAGCACAGTCCAGCACAGCCACGTCTCCATTGCCTGGTACCGTCAGCGAGGCAGTGAGGTGCCCGTGGAGGTCATCTCCCTCAGCCGTGACTTTGTCCTGCGGGCCGGCAGCGCCTATGCCCAGCGGCAAGCCACAGGGGACGTTCGTTTGGACAAAGTTGGGGAGACCACCGCAAAGCTCACCATTTACAACCTCCACCCATCAGATCAGGGAGAGTTTTACTGCGAGGCAGCAGAGTGGATTCAGGACCCGGACAAGTCCTGGTATGCCATGACCCGCAAGCGTTCCCAGGGTGCTGTTGTCAACGTGCAAGCCACCGGTCAGTGTCTCCTTTGCCTTTTCTTGCTTGGGTGGGCAGTGGGAGGAGGCGGATAATGGGGACGTGCCTTGTTAGGTGGCTGGGGCTTAGCTCCCTCCTTTGCTGTGTGCCCCACTTGGGAGGCTGCTGGGCAGAGTGAAGCAGGGCAAAGGAGGATCCAAGTGCTGCCTGCGGGCAGGGCAAATGTCAGCAAAGAGCAAGCAGGAGACACCGGGGCAGCAAGAGGGCTTGGGTGGCAGGCCCTGTCTCCTCACGTGGTCAGCAATCTGGGACTGATGCAGGAGCTAAAACATACATCTTCAGCACTTGGTGCTAGCACAGGCAATAAGAATTTTGGTAAGTAAGGAGGTAAGAGTGACACAGCAGAAAATCAAACTAAAACTTTCAGCAAGCACTTCTGTATTGCACAAGGTCCATTTGCAAGTCAAAATCCTTCACCCAGCCCATAGCACAGGTTCCTGCTGAGGATCTGAAGACCCAGCTGAGCTCTTTCTTCTTCTCTGATATCCCCAAAGGCCCTGCCTCTTGACCCTTGCTGAGCAGGGTGTGAGTAGGACTAGGCTCCATGTCACATCCCGCAGTGCCACTGAATGCTGGTGTCCCCAGTTATGACTGGGGAAACCTTACAGCTCTTGCATGCTGGGCAGCAAGTTGCCTCTCCTGCAGCATGGCCAATCTGGGCTCTCACAGCAAAAGCAGGCCCCTAACCCCTCCACATTTGGATGTACGTGTCCTAGGGATGTTGGCTGTGCAGGGAGTAGCAAGTAAATACCTCGCATGAGGTGTGCTAGCTCTCCTGATGGGCTTTGCCATGCTGACGTGAGTTGGTCTGTCTCGCCCCAGATAAGGAGTTCAGTGTTCGGCTGGAGACTGAGAAGCGGACATACATCGTGGGTGAGCCAGTGGAGTTTCGGTGCATCCTGGAGGCACAGAACATCCCTGACCGCTACTTCTCCATCTCCTGGGCCTTCAACAGCTCCCTTATCGCCAGCCTAGGACCCAATGCTGTGCCGGTGCTCAACAACGAGTTTGCCCAGCGCGAGGCCTTGGGCCAGCTCAAGGTAGCCAAAGAAAGTGACAACGTTTTTGTGCTGAAGATCTACCGCCTCCGCCTTGAGGACAGTGGCAAGTACAACTGCCGGGTGACTGAGCGGGAGAAGACTGTGACGGGGGACTTCATCGACAAAGAGAGCAAGCGGCCAAAGAACATCCCCATCACTGTCCTGCCACTCAGTAAGTAGAGATTTGCCCATCCCCTCCTGAGGTCATTGCTCTGCTGGGCAGCTAGCGGGTGAGGCTGTGATGTCTCTAGACTTTGGCAGTGGGGAAGAGGGACGATAAGAGTTTGCATGCTGTGGAGGCTTGAAATCCTAAGTGGAAAGTTCTTGGGGTTTTTTTTGGATGGGAAGGAAATGATAGAGAAGGAGGGATATGTGTCAGGTTAGTAGCTGGGGAAACATGCCCCCACCTTGGTAATGGCCCCAAGCTCACAGTTTTGGCCTTGAGCTGAAGGTGTGTGTGACAGCCTCTGACTCGCTCTTCACACCTCTCTCCTTAAGAGCTGGGTGCTCTAAAGTACTCAGCAGACGTAACGGGGAGACCGGCTTGGCCCTGATTTATCCTAAGAACTGCTAGGTTCCTGCAGGCCGTTCAGTGGCTGTTGTTCAGCTGTCTTGCAAAACAGCTGTGCTGGGAAAAAACAGGGTTCATGTGCTCCTCGAGCCCCGGTTTGCTCTTCAGCATGGAGCTCTGTTGTGGTCAGTGTGTGTCCACCAACCCTGGTGAAAACAACCCTGCCGGAGGCTTCCCTGAATGCCTGTTATCTTCATCAGACAAATGTGATAAATACAGAAATAACATGGTGAGAGGAGAGGATCCACTGACTCATTCCTTGTTTTGCTCTCTGAAACTCAGGTAGCTGTAGCATGATGAACCATGCATGTGCTGCCCAGGCTACCTTGGCGGTGGGCTTTCACCAAGCAGAGGGTAGCTGCAAGAGGATTTTATGCGACATTTGTTTCCTGTCTCTTAGTTTTTTACAGAAATGCAGCCCTTTCCTCTAGCTTTTTTTCCCCTCCTTATTTCTCCAAGAGAAATTCTATTTCTTTTCTCTCCTGCCAATATTTGGTCTCATTTGCTTGGCTTTGAAAATTACTCTAACTAGTAATCTTGCACTGGACAAGTGTATAAAATGTAGTACTTCTAAGGCACAACCACCTTTCAGGCAGATTTCATTCTTGCCATTTGATAAATCACCAGCTCTAGGAGCAAATGTGATGATTTTTCAAGGGTGCTAAGTGCCCATAACTCCCGACGAAAGACAGCAGGAGTAACCAGCACTCAGTATCTCTGAAAAAACAGCGTAAAGCCTTACAACTCTGGGAAGCTCAGGATACCAGGTTTTTTTGATGTTACCAAACATTGATAGCTACCTCTAGTGTCACTAGCAATGGGAGTTTGGGAGAGCTTCTCCCAAAAGGTGTTGTAGGAATGGACGTGGCAAGATGGTGACATGAATTGAAAAGCCCAGGGAGCTGGAAGCTCTTTTTTGGCAGAGCCGGTTGCATGCGGTGCATGTTGTAGCAACACAAATTCCCTCAAGTTTTGCTGAGATCCCATCCCGGACCTGCGACCAGAAGATGCGGCAATGTCTCGTGAGCCGTAGGCAGAGAGATTTCTCCCAGCTTTGGCCTACACCTTCTTTGAGTGTGCAAGTCACCAGGAGCAGCTCGCTGCCCACAAGCTGGTTTTGGATGTGGTCACGCATGAGGTTAAGACGTGCCCGGACCCAAATGCGTGGGCAGTTTCCTGCACCTGGTAGAAAGCCTCTCTGGCCGGCAGCGTCCTTCTTGCAGACCAACAAGTGGCAAGTGTGTATCATCTCCCCTGTGTGTATGCATTTTTCTCCTTAGAGACCAGCATCTCCTTGGAGATTATCAACAACGCCAGCAATGTCTTGGAGGGGGAGAGCCTGCGCTTTGGCTGCAATGTGCGCTCGGGCTTTGGGCCCCAAAGCCGCCTCTCTGTCGCCTGGCAGCTGGTGGACAAGCTGAACCGGCGCAGTGAAATTGTGCGTCTGGATCGGGAGGGCACCCTGCAGCCGGGCCCCTCGTACGCTGAGCGCAGCAGCTACGGGGGCATCCAGGTGGAGCAGGTCCGGCCCGGCTCCTTCACCCTGGAGATCTTCAACAGCATCAAGGCGGACGAGGGCCACTACGAGTGCCGGGTGGCCGAGTGGACGCAGACGCTGGATGGGGAGTGGCAGATGGTTGGGGAGCGGCATGCGGGCACCCCGGTGTCCATCACTGCTCTGGGTGAGTACTCAAGGCGCGGGGGCTGTGGGACCGTGCTCCCCACACACCCGGTCCCCAGGAGGTCACCTGCAAATAACCAGGGCTGCTTTCAGCACTCCCACCCTTGCTTGCTGGCAAAATGGAAGCACCTGGCAGCCCGCCTGCAGCTGCCGGTAGGTTGGTACAAAACGTGCCCTGTTGTGTGTGGGGGCAAAGTCTGAGTGGTGGCTGTGGCAGGAGCAAAGCAGGGGGTGGCTGAGGAGAGGGGCAGTGCTTCCAGCGTCCTTCTGAGGAGAGAGGCTGCCAGTCCCACGATATGTCCCACTGCGTTGGAGCTGGGGTGTGGGCAATGGTGTGGCGGTGCTGCTTTGGCAATCCATGGACATCGAAGCCTCCTTCCGTGCCCTGGGTAAACCTTACCTCCACTCGCCAGACCAGGAAAGCAAAACACTGGGCGTCTGTTTGCCTAACCACCAGAAATCAGAAGTGTCTCCGACAGCATCAGAAGCCCACAGAAGATGTGGGTCAAGAATCCTCCTCACTGCCTCTGCAAGGAGGCACTGCGCTGCTGGCAAGGAACTGCACCATTGTCCATGACCAAGCCAAACTAGAAGCCGGGATTGTTGCAGCTGGTACTCTGCTCTGCCAAAGAGCTCCTCCATTTCAAACACACTGAAACCTCATCCGTTTAAAAGAGGGCAGGTAGGGCATTAGGGATTTTGCATGGACTGTGAATTACTTGGGTCCCACTCAGGCCTTGCTATATTAAGTCCTGGACTGATTCCTGCAGTGCTCTGCAGGAGACTGAAGAAGGGATGACTGCTTCTGTGAGGCTGCTGATTTGCAGAATGCCAGGCTATAAACAATTGGGAAGTGCTATTGAAAGGTCAAAATAGGAATTTTTTTTTTTTTTTTTTTTTTTTTTGGTTCTCCACAGTATTCATCTTAAGCTTTGGCAAGATGTGTGAGACCAGACTTCAAAGTTGTATCATATTCTGATTAAAATCTTGCTTTTTTCCTCCTTTGCTTCCCTTCACTTTTGACCTTCCAGAGGCTGTTCTGTCTGGAGCTAGAACTCTTTGCCACATAGCTTCCAAAAGCAGGTAGGGATGTTAGTTTGTAAGGAACTAAAGGCGGCATATTCTCATCTGGTTTCAATGGCGTCTTTCTCTTCAGGTCAGCAGCATTTGGCCTGCTGGAAGTCTATGTATCAACCCTTCTCTTTACTCTGCAACTTGTAGAAGTGTTGAGATTAAGTGTTGAGATTTTTAAATGTATCATTTTTACTTTTCTTAAAATTTAAGATGCTCAGAATTGCCCAGCAGTTCCAGAAGATGTGATAGAAAGGTATTGTCCCTCCTCCTCTGCTCCTTGTCCCAGAGAAATCGTCGGCTCTTGAGTGTCTTCTGTCAAGTCCTAAGAAATTCCTAGGCCCTCTTCCTATAGCTAGCAAAGATGAAGTAGCTCATGAAAATTTAGTGGTAAAAATATTGAGTATTGTTTTGTTGCTGCTGAATCTGATATTTTTTGTTAAGCATGATGTTTTGAAGTGTCCTGGGAAACTCAAATGGAAGGTGCTAAGAGCAAGAGAAGTTTATGGCTACAGAAATTGCTAGTAAAAAAAATGCCATAAATTTAGTGACACTCACATTTCAAGTTAAGGTCTAATCGTTTGCCAGTCTGCCAAGGTAAGAAACTCCTTAGCTGAACCAACATAGGTGACGTTCAACCCCATAAATCTATTTACAGGGTGGTTCAGAAGCAATAGCCAGAAGAGAAATGTGCTGTCAGATGAGACCAGATGTCCCTGAACTTCTGAGGATCTCGAGCACCCAGCAGAGACTTCAGTCCCTAGCTGGCTGGGGAAGGAGGGGCCAGGCAGGGCTTCAGCAAGCTTCCTTGCCCAGGCCAACTGGAGATTAAATTTTATGAAGTCACCTGGTCTTGGTGAAATTAAGTTGGCTTTCTAGGGCCATTGCTGGCTCAGCAGTGGTCTGAGCTGGGCCTGGTAACGCCAGGATTACTGGTTAGCAGGGAGGTAAGGCCCACTGCCAGGGCAGGATGGCTGCTGCAGGGTCTGAAGGTGAGGGCTTACCTGGGGATGAGATGCATCAGTCCTGCAGGGGAGACAGTCTGGGTCTTGCTCTGCTCTCCTGGGTAGTCACTGAACACGTTGCAAGAGGCTTTAATCCCAAAGATTGACCTGTTTTCTCAGTAATTACATGTCCCGGAGCTTTGGTACGGTAATGCCATGGGGCTGCAGAGGGACTTGCTGGAAGTGTCCAGACAGGGTGGTGTCTGTGCCACAGCTCGTCTGCCCCGCAGCAGCAGCTCTGTGGGTTATGATGAGCTCCCAGCTTATCTCTTCAACTATAATTTCAAGCCAGTGGTGGGCTGAGGCTCTGTACTGATTCAGAAGACGTTCCTGTTTCTACTGGGCGCTGGCCAGGCTCTCCCTTGCAGCGGTGACTGTGCTGGGTGCCAGGACGGTCGGCGCTGCAGGAGGAGGGAGGAGAGCTGCCAGCCGGGGTGGGACTCCCCGCAGAGCCGCCTGGGAAGGGAGTGCTTCTTGGGGATGTTGCCGGTAGAAAACAAGGTCCCTGCTCAATCCGCTGGCTGCACTGAAGTGATTGGAAAAGAAGAAAATATTTTTCTCTGCAGCTAGGAAAAAAACAAGCAATGAAAATGCCCTGACCCAAAATGTAAGCCAGGTGACTGGGAATATGTTATCTTCGAATTACTAATAGACTGCTGGTTTTAAACTACCTTAAACCAACAAAGTGCTGGGGGTAAACGAGTCAAAATGTATTGACCTGTTTGTGGAGTGAAGGACGTGTGAGGATATAACTGCATAAAGCCGTCCTGGAGCTGTGATCTGGAAGAGAACAAAAACCGGGCTGTGTGAAGAACAGGAGCAACCAGCGTCTCTCATTTCAATTGCTTCCGTCCTGGGATTCTGTATCTGCTGCCACCTCTCCAATGCATGAAGGAAGGCTGCTGCTTCTCACTTTTGACACCTTTTCTTCACCTGCAGCAACCAGCTGCAGACCTGGGGTGGGGGATGGGGTGGGGACCCCCTGCCCAAGAGGTGGATGTCAATCACAGGGTCTGCAAGTGATCAGGCTGGCGCTGGGCAGCTGCTCTGCCCGGTGCTGCTCCCTTGCTGCCACTCCGCTGCATTTCCATACAGGACTTTGACAGTGTGCAGAAGGGCAGAGGCTGGCTGCTCGCCCTCCGGGTCTCAGGGGATCTTGCTCCTCTGGGCAGAAATCGAGCGCAATCCTGCTGCCGCTGCAGCCGGTGCTCATGGGGGCAGTTTGCCACTACACAGGCACTTCAGTGTGTTTTTGCCACTGCTGTAATGCCCCTTTGCAATTGTAAACGAGGAGGTGACACAATGCAAGCTGCTGATTATTCCAGGCTAGATGACCATGCTCTAGCTTTTGCATGTTGACAGCAGGGCCTCGTTAGGCAGGTGTCTCTCAAAGCCCTTTTCTCTCTTTCCACAGAGGCCGGCTTTGCAGTCACAGCTATCTCCCGCACACCCGGGGTGACCTACAACGAGTCCTTTGACCTCCAGTGCATCATCAAGCCCCACTACCCATCGTGGGTACCAGTGTCGGTGACGTGGCGTTTCCAGCCGGCAGGCAGCACTGAGTTTCACGACCTGGTCACCTTCACGCGCGACGGCGGGGTCCAGTGGGGTGACAGGTACGTGAGTTTCCGGACCCGCACTGCCATCGAGAAGGCCGAGTCCAGCAACAATGTGCGCCTGAGCATCAGCAGGGCGAGCGACACGGAGGCTGGCAAGTACCAGTGCGTGGCTGAGCTCTGGAGGAAGAACTACAACAGCAGCTGGACACGGCTGGCGGACAGGACCTCCAACCTGCTGGAAATCAGGGTCCTGCGGCCAGGTGAGTGCCGAGAACGTGTGAGAGGGGCTGGGGCGTGCATTGTGGGGATGGAGTACATACCAGTGCTGCAGTGGTCTTTCTAGAGCGAGGACTGCTCTCATGCCTGCGACTGATGCATCACACTTGGGCATGGCTCAGGTGGGACCGCTCGGCTTTTTGGCTGTGGATATGTTGGAGCCCCTTTATCTGCCTCTAGGGAATGAGGTCCTCTCTTTGCTCCTTGTATGCTGTTCATGGGGTTTTCTTCTGGGAGGCAAAGTGACTGCAGCTCGATCCAGTCTCTGGGCTGTTCTTGTGAGATGGAGGTGGCTTTCAGGTTGCCACCTCCCTTCATCAGAGCAGATTAAGCTGGGGAAGAGAGGAGAGGGATGGGGGAAACACGATCACAGAAGAGAGGGATGCTCCTACCAAAGCCTGCACGTGCACACACGTGTAGTTGAGGCGCTGGAACTCTTGTCTAGTAACTGGATGCATCTGTTGCTCTGCTGGAAGCATCTTCAAAAGCAGCTACTGATCAAAGAGGCTGACTTTCATCCCCATCAGAAATTGAGCCCTTTCCAGCTAGAAGTCACCAAGGCCATGGGTGCCCATGCAGAGCATGCAACATCTAGGCAACAGACACCTGGCTTGGCAAGGAGAGTCAGAAAGCCTACAAGGTGCTTATGCTCCATGTACAGCCAGTGGAGAGAGTTACGTGCCTTCTGTAGGCCTTGTCACTTACATTTTGGTGTTGCCTTCTATTGTCTGTGAAGGC